>NC_072428.2:69583333-70271666 GCF_028878055.3 Symphalangus syndactylus | reverse complement strand
GCAGAGGTTTCTGCTGCCTTTTGTTTGGCTATGCCCTGCCCCCTGAGGTGGAGTCTACAGAGGCAGGCAGTCCTCCTTGAGCTGTAGTGGGCTCCACCCAATTTGAGCTTCCCTGCTGCTTTGTCTACCTACTCAAGCTTCAGCAAAGGCGGGCGCCCCTCCCCCAGCCTCGATGCCACCTTGCAGTTCCATCTCAGACAGCTGTGCTATCAATGAGTGAAGCTCCATGGTTGTGGGGCCCTCTGAGCCAGGTGTGGGATATAATCTCCTGGTGTGTAATTTGCTAAGACCATTGGAAAAGCACAGTATTAGGGTGGGAGTGACCTGATTTTCCAGGTGCCGTCTGTCACAGCTTCCCTTGGCTAGGAAAGGGAATTCCCTGACCTCTTGTGCTTTCTGGGTGAGGCGATGCCTCGCCCTGCTTCAGCTCATGTTCGGTGGGCTGCATCCACTGTCCTGCACCCACTGTCTGACAAGCCCTAGTGAGATGAACCCGGTTCCTCAGTTGGAAATGCAGAAATCACCCATCTTCTGCGCCACTCATGCTGAGAGCTGTAGACTGGAGCTGTTCGTATTCGGCCATCTTGGAACCCTTGTTAAAATTATTTTAAAGCTATTTTCCTGATATGAGTTTGTCTTGCTGTAAATTAACATGACGGTCTATACAAAACTTTTGAGAAAGTGTTGGTTTGCATCTGCTAAAATAATAAATTATCTGCATTCATATTGATATAGTTAATAGATTTTGAGCAAAATCAGATATACATTATCAGGAGCACTTTCACACGTCCTTTCTGATGGACATATTCAATTTTTCAGAATATTTATAGTGTTGATGCTTCTGAATAAACTTTTTAGTTAAAGAAAGCAAAAAAAGGAATGTAACACATAGTTCCTCTAATCTTCAAGAATCTCCAATTGTTCTACTTGTTGAGATGTGAAATTTAACAAAAACCCAGAAATATATATATATGTATATAAGCTTTGAAAGTAATTGCCAAATAATATACTTAAATGAAACTGTCTTTATACTTTTTAACCTTTGTGCGCACACATACACACACCCTAAAATTTCGCAAGTCTACTCACTACCCAAAGATTAATACTGTACATATGTAATGTATTTTTATAGATTAAATCCTTCTTGCTCTTCTTCACTAATTCCCCTCCTCCTACCCCTAAATCATTTTTTCTCTCTTATATAACTATGTATTTTACCAAAATAGGACCACATTAGAGTATTACTTTTAATTTGCTTTTTGCCTAAATTTATATTATGAACATTTTTTACATTAATAAATATTTTGTTATTATTCTCTTTACTGATGGCACAGCACATTGCAATATAGGTCTTTATACATTATTTTCCCAGACCCATATTACTAAATGTTTTGGGTAGATTTTGTTTTTTTTTTTGTTTTTTGGTATTTCAATTTTGAAACAAACACCCCCATCCATAAGTCTTTGCATGCTTTTTCAGTGATGTCCTAAGGAAAAATTATTAGATGTAGAATAGCTGAGTCAAATTGTAAGAACACTTTTAAACCTTTTCATAAGAATGAAAAATTTGTGTACAGAAAGGCAACTCACTAACATTAGTACAGGAGGGTGCCAATTTTGTGGGGAGCAATTTTATTTTATTTAAGATAGATGAATCATTAAAAAAACTCACTTTTTCAATTTTAGGAATTCTTGAAGGAAAATTAGAGCATCTGACCTACTTATTTTAAAATCCTTGAGGTATAGTTTTGTCAAATGGAATAAAAAGATCAGCTTCTATCCTGAGCTGAGCTTTTACATTTCCTCTCATAAACAATTTAAGCACTTTTTAATCTTCAGTGTTTTTTATGCTTTGTTTAAAATTTGTTTAAGCAAGATTATAACACCTAGTTTGCTTTTCTGTATTATTGTTAGAATCATGAAACTTTTAAATGATCATGGAGACAGATATCTCTTTTATTTTATCTTTTCTTTTTACCAGTAAGAAACTAAAGCATTAGACAAATCAAGTGAATAAATAAGTCCCTAAGTCCCCAGTGTTTGATTTCTGATAGTGAAATGTAGCCTCCTAATTCAAGGAGAGTTCAATATGGGTCAATCTATTAAAATAATTAATGTATCCTATTATCAGATGACAGGAATACATTTTCTCATCTCAATTGATTTTAAAATGGCAGTTACTAATATGGACTCAAATTTTGACTTAAAATAATCAGAGTAAATAAGCTAAAAATTAAAATTATTTCCATTGTAGAATTAAAAAATGTAAAAGCCAGAATTGGGGTTATACTCAACAGTTAAACACTAGATGTATTCCTAAGAAAATCAGGAAAAAAGCAAAAGTATTTTTAATTCTACCAATATTTACATATAGTAAAAAATGAAACATTTGGAATTATTAGAAAAAATGCAACAATAAATTACCATTATTTCCAGAAAAGTAGATACAATATTCTGGAAATAATGGTAATTATTAGGTTTCTAAGAGAATCCGAGAGAATTATGGAAAAATTTGGTGTTAGCAACAAGTAAAAGAGTTGAAAAAGGTAATTGAATATAGAGCAAATATAAAAATAATCCTTCTATTAACTATAATTAGTTTGAAAAATTGAATAAAATAAAAATATAACACTCACAATTGCAGCAAAACATGTAATATCTGGAGACTAAAGAAATATGTTCACTGAGAGAAATAGGTAGAGATTTGAATAAAGGCTGTATACTTTTTTTTTTTTTTTTTTTTTTGAGACGGAGTCTCGCTCTGTCGCCCAGGCTGGAGTGCAGTGGCGCAATCTCGGCTCACTGCAAGCTCCGCCTCCTGGGTTCACGCCATTCTCCTGCCTCAGCCTCTCCGAGTAGCTGGGACTACAGGCGCCCGCCACCACGCCCGGCTAATTTTTTGTATTTTTAGTAGAGACGGGGTTTCACCATGGTCTCGATCTCCTGACCTCGTGATCCACCCGCCTCGGCCTCCCAAAGTGCTGGGATTACAAGCGTGAGCCACCGCGCCCAGCCGAATAAAGGCTGTATACTATAAAGATATAGTTCTTCCTTAATTATTATATTATTATTATTTTTTGAGACAGAGTCTTTCTCTCTCATCCAGGCTGGAATACAGTGATAAGATTACAGCTCACTGCAGCCCCAACCTTGACCTCCCAGGCTCAAGTGATCCTCCCACTTCAGCCTTCCTAGTAGCTAGGATCACGAGCACACACCACCATGTCTAATTTTATTTTCTTTATTTTATTATTGTTTTTGTAAAGTCAAGGTTTCAATATGTTGTTCAGGCTGGTCTCAAACTCCTGGGCTCAAGTACTCCGCCTTTTAAAGTGTTGGATTACAGGCATTAGCCACCATGCCTGACCCCTCAGTGTTGTTTTGTTTTGTTTTGTTTTGTTTTGTTTTTTTTTTAAGGAGTTTTGCAATTTCAATCACATTCTCAGACAGGTTATTTATTTATTTTTTTTAATTTAGCAAAGTGATTCCAAAGTTTGTCTGGGATATGTCCAAGTACATATTTCAAAAGAGGAGTAAAAGGAGGGATGTGCCTTACTAAACATTAAAATGATTAAAGTTCAGTAACTTAAAAGAGAATGAGACTTACTTGCAAAAATGACTAACACATTGAACCAAGGGACAAAGTCAGTAAAAAGCCTGTATATATATAAGAAAGTGATATATAAGAAAATGACTAACACATTGAACCAAGGGACAAAGTCAGTAAAAAGCCTTGCAATATATAAGAGCCTGCTACATAATAAAGGTGGTATTACAAGCTTATGAGGAAAGTAAAGTTTAAGCAAATGTAGGTCTAGCTAAATTACACATATTAATTAAAAATACTCTATAGAAATGGTAATGATTTTGAACAGAAAGGTCACAGAAGAATTAAAAGTGAGTAACACACATATGAAATAATACCCCGTTCTACTTATAAAAAATAATGAAAACTTACAAAATTTAGTCTGAGTTTTTGGGAAACAGGCACTCCTACACTACGGTTGGGTTTGTAATTAATAAATATATTTTTAGAGGGAAATTGGCAGTGTGTATTAAAAGCATTACAAATGTGTTTCCCTTTATTTTGCAATGCAAATTCTAATGGTTTTGATTTTTAAAAGAATCAGAGGGCCAAGCACGGTGGCTTACGCCTGTAATCCCAGCACTTTGGGAGACTGAGGCAGGTGGATCACGAGGTCAGGAGTTCGAGACCAGCCTGGCCAACATGGTGAAACCCTATATCTACAAAAATACAAATATTAGCTGGGCATGGTGGCGAGCACCTGTAATCCCAGCTACTCAGGAGGCTGAGGCAGAAAAATCACTTGAAACCGGAAGGTGGAGGTTGCAGTGGGCTGAGATTGCAGCACTGCACTCCAACCTGGGCGAAAGAGCAAGACTGTGTCTCAAAAAAAAAAAAAAAAATCAGAACTTTGTATATGTTACAAGGGATGGTAATGATATTGTTTATAATAGCAAATACTATGAGTGGAATAAATGTAAAACAATTGCTTGCTGCTTAAATAAGGGTTTCTCTAAGAGTCTATGAGAAGCATCAGATTCATCTAGGAAGCTTTTGTAAATATCTGCCCTCTACTTCCCTGATTCTAATATATAAAATCCACCCTGGACATATGAAATAAAATAACTGTTTCTCTTTTACTTCTCTCAAACATTCTGTAGATTATGCTTATCATTCCCCGTCTTTTCAGTGTCTTTATCCTCCCCCAGAGCAATAACATTGAGGTATCATTCTTGTCACGCTGTCCAGGAAAAAATATAACAATTTGTTCGTCATCTATTTCATTTATTTCTTTTTGAGTTTCCCTTGAACTACTCTCAGAATATATATTGAAAGAGGAGCTTCGGTTGTTTTGGAAATTATTTGAAAATTGAGAATATTGATAAAATAATAGCCAAAGTACATATTAGCAGACTACTATCTGCTTCTTAGCCTTATATCATAATAACTTGAAAATAAACAACTTATTTTTATTATTTCCATGTGTCTTTATTTGGAATACAAAGAACTTACAAAATGATAAAATCTTACTCATAATTTTTGTCAGTTCTCTCTATATAGCGTGTTAATACGTTGGTATTAGTAGATGAATGTGATGTACTCATATTTAGCTTTCTTAAATTGTGAGATGTTTGAAATGATACATAGTATTTTTTGTTTTTTAGTACGATGGAATGTAAAGTAGCATTAAAATGAGTGTATTTGTTTTTGCAGAGTTTCTAACTATGATATCTTCTGGTATACTCATAACCTCTTCTTTGTCTTCTACATGCTGCTGACTTTGCATGTTTCAGGGTAAGTTTACACATATATGTATTTAAAATCATTTGTGCCCCAAAATGGGGTAATGAAAGACAACTCTATAGGAAATTTTGTAGGAGGTGGTAAAAGTGTCAAGAGTGGAAGAAATAGTTTCTCCACTATTGAGGACAGTGTCAAGAGTGGAATTGAGGATAGTGTCAAGAGTGGAAGAAATAGTTCTATTTTTAGCATAGCATATTGTAATGAAACCAGTATAAAGTATACTAAATTTAAAAGCTAGAGTTACTTCTCCCACAACCTTTTAGTTTCTAAATCTTCCTATGGATATATCCTAATATCTTCTAAAGGAAAAAATTTAAGAATGAAGAACATCAGGAATATATTTTAGTATTTGTATTTCCTGAAACTGTCCTGCTAAAGCAAGATTTATAACAATGGAATTTCCAGTTTTTCATTTTAAAAGTTCTACAGGAAGTAATACTAGCAGAGAGAGCCAAAGATTTAAAATAACCAAAGAAAAGGATCTGTCAAAATCACCAAAGGAAAAAAAATTCATAAAGTGAAAAAATAATGTATCCTAAGCTTATTACAAAGAGTATACCTAAAGTATTCCGAAAGTATGTGTACCCAAGCAGTATACTCAAAAGCGTGGTGCTTAAAACAATACATGAAGATAGATGAAGAAAATAATGTATTTTTGTACATGCATATGTGTGTGTGGCCACCAGCAGTGAACTTGGTGGCTTTGGTGTGACATTCACACCTGCATGACATAATAGGTCTGGCAGCAGGTTCACTTGGTTTAGCAGGATACAGGGCAGGACACACAGAATGTCAACAGGATAATGTCAGGTGCTTATTAAGACGAAGTCCCTATAGTTGTTCAGAAACATTTATCCCCACTCCTTCATGTAGCAACTCTTTTAAGATAAGAAACCCATGTGGGTAGGCATGGTCTACCTTGCATTGGGTAAGGCTCATTCCTACTCCACAGGAACCTGTATCTTGGGAACAGCGTAGGTCCCCTCAAGGGATGCCCTTGGGATCAAGGACACACTGTACACAAGGAGGCTGAGGTCTGTGAGGCCCAAAATGATTTCATAGTTCAATCACAGTCCTTTTGGTCCAGATGCATTTCACCGATAATAAACAATGTTGCTGGTAACACAGCTGACATTCCCTATTTTTCTTAACCTGAAATATTTCCAGGGAAACAGTTTGAAGAAAGGTTCAGACCTTTGTTTAGTTCTTTCTTCAGAATGTTTTATAATGTAATTTATCAGTACAGTGGGTCATTTACATTGATCATATATTTATTTCAGGGTACATTTTCAAAATGTTGCTTTGGTTTTTTTTCCCCTGATTTTGGAGACTGCTGGTTAAGACAGCAGTATCAAATGGGTTTATCCCACATGTCCTGGTTAGCTTTGTTCAGTACTAAGGTTCTAGAACACATAGTTGTAGAGCACAGGAAACATGGCCACACATTATAACTAATTCTCTGGAGCCTCAGGGCACCAAGAAAGCCCTGGGTAGAGAAAAGTCTGCTTTACATTCTGCTCTTTAAGTGGGATTGGTTACCTGTCCAGGGCTGTGCTCCTTAAGAGGCCTATGAATAACCAGATGCTACTAATGATAACAACAGTAATCTAAAATAGTTACATAATGCTTACTATATGCTAAGTATAAATTCAAAATGCTTCAGATACTTTATGTTATTTAATGCCCAGAATTTTATGAGAATAAATATTGTTAAACCTCTTTCAGAAGTGGGAACACTGATGTTTAGAAAGATTAAGTAGCTTGTTGAAGTTTACTTAACTGATGGATCCTAGATTCAAACCTAGGCATTCTGATTCAGAAACTCCTAATTTTTTACTACAAGGCTCTATTTTTTTGGAAAGGTCTGTACTTCTGATAATTTGATCTTAGTATTTGTTTAAACCCTTTTATTTTGACTTCTTTGAGACTGTGATCTGTCTATTCATCTATGTATCTGTATCAGATAGATATAGAAAAGAAAAATGCAATCATTTATTAGTATAATTGTGTATTATTTTGCCTTTATGTTTTACTAAATTAAAACTCTGAAAAAAACTATTTCTTTGTAAATCAAAAAAGTGTCAATTTTTTTTAAAGTATCAGCGGTTCAAACAGACTTCTTTTTAAAGAGGAGGATTACATTGAGAGTTCTTTGTTTTTTTGGAAGTAAAAAGAATGCATATTTAAATTTTGATTTTTACTTTTATAGAACAAGCGTCATAGAAAGTGACATTATAAGGAGAAATAGTAGGCATCTATAGGATGAATTATATATAATCAACCAATTATTAAACTAAATTAATATGTATTTATTTATTATAGGTAGGAATGAAGAAAGCAATTATTCTAATTTTGAAACATGTCGTGCAACCCATACATAATACAATAAGCATTCTACAGTGCACATTTTTTCCAGGAAATTTAATTTTTTAAAAAGCAACATAGATATGCTTCTGGTATGAAAAATGTTACTACTGATAACATTTTACCATTTTCTCAAAATTAAAAAAAAACCTATATTGATGAAGGATTGGCTTATAATTAAGTCTATTTAACTTATTTGTGCAAATGTTGGAAACAGACATATTTTTACTTCTGAAATACCTAGGTAACTTTGTTGTTCAACTTTTGGTTATACAAATAAAGTACAATTGTTCAAATTAAATTTCTTGGATTTATATTGAAATTTCTGTTCAACAGTATGCTTTAGGTCTGAACAGAAAATAACTATTTGCTTAGCATTAGCTTCTCTGTCCATCAATGTGGTAAGTACCATAAGGTAAAGAAGAGCAATATATTGCAGGATCTCTAGTCATCCAGCATTGACCATTGATTTGGAATTTTGAAAAATCAATTGGAAAAGCTAGACATATTATAAAAACTGTATATTTTTAAAATGTAAACATTCCTGTGTTATTTACATGAATGCTAGCAGTTCAGAGAATTATCAGTGTGGGCTAGAAATTTTAGAAAATATTAGGCTTCAAAGATGAGGTGATGAGACATTGTTGACTGGTTTTTCTACCTAAGTGGACTTTTACAATAAGAGAAGTTGCTTCATGTGATTTTCTAAGGTCATTTTTTTAAAGGAAGCTGAAAAGACACCTTGATCAAGCCTCTTTTAAGCTCCTCTACGATATATCTACTAAGTCAATGCCTAATTTTGAAGATGTCCATTCTGTCTTAGGGGAAGTCCTAATTCTCACAATGTTCTTTCTTTTTTGGTTGGAATTATTTTACTGTAATTTCTGTCTAGCTATTTAAAAGTCTGTGATTCTGGAGGCCATGGAGTTAAGTCGCTCACTTTTCTAAATTCTATTCATCTGTTTCTTACGTTGTGATATTTCAGATCTCAATTTTCTGAACTGTCTCTTTGAATAGATTAACAACTAATATTAATTGAATGCTTCTCTTTTACTAACATTTGCTCTCATTGAATCCTCCTAACAACCCTGTAAATTTATTATTATTATTATCAATATTCAGCTGAGAGAATAGGATCAGTGAGAGATAAGTTGCTGAGGGCCATGGCTAGTAAGTAGATTTCTAGTTTGAACCCAGGTATCAGGTACCAAAATTCACATTCTTAACCACTAAGTTATGCTAGCCCCCGTTTGGCAACATTTCTCTGTATCCCTTTTAAAACTTACACCAAACTAAATGTTCTTGGAGTATGTGATCTGATTTTGGCAGAGTGAAAGTCTCACTTTCTTCACTACAAACTTTGCAATTGGTATTATTTAGGACCCAAATTTTTTGTTCTATGATTATCTGTGCCATTGGCTTAACCTGGTTTTCATTCTTGTTGTATATTTTAGCAATTCTCTTCATTTTTTTATAAGTAAATCTGTTGCATGCCACCCTAAAAAGATGACATTTCATGTACACTAAGCTAGATGTTTCTTTTAGTGTTAAAATACATCTTTAAAATACATTAATTTTCTTCTCCAAGATGTTAGTATAGCACAGAAGTTAAAAGATACATCACTTAATACCCGTATGAGCTTGGCAGATAATTTGTCCTTGCTTTTTGTTAGCAATTAAATGGGATTAATAAAATCATTTATATCATAGTGTTGTCTTGGGTTTAAATAAGTTAATGCAGCAAAGTAAGCAGAATATAGACATACTCAATAAATGTTAGTAAGAACAAATTATCCTAGTACCAATACTTATAGCTTCGTGAGAATGACACTCCACATTTAACTTTGAAAAATCAGGTTTTTTGATAAAGACACAACACTTTTGAAAATCCCAGATTTTCTTATCAGCAAAGTAATTTGATGAACATAGTGAAAACTACTTAGCAGCTCAAAGGAATATTCCTTGATATGGCAACAATTATAATATTCTAAGGTCTCTAAAATTCTATTGATTTTTAGCAATAAAGGTTTATCGTTGCAAAACAAGCCCTCCTCCTGAGGAATTTTTGTTTTAATTTTTAATATACCTTTTTAGGAGGTTACTATTGGTGTGCTGCGTTAAAGATATTCAATTCCTAAGATACCTGGTGAAAACAAAACAAAACAAAACCATTTCCTCTTTCCAAACATGTGTAGAACTGGATATCTCTTTCCTCTTTTTCTTTTGAAAAACTCCGAAGGAGATGCATACTGCTATTCTCACTTACTGATAAAAAGGATATTGGAGGGAAAATAAATTATGAATGTCACAGAGCCTCTGCTTAAGAGCCTAACTCAGCTCCTTTCGAAGAAATGTGGAGGGAATGCATTGTAAATGAGATTTGGCACCTTAGCTTCTGCAATCTTACCATAGTCAACACTCCCACTGGCTTTAGCTTGGAGAGTGCTGTGTGGGTGGTGATTGTATTTTATGTCTTTATTTAAGTGAGTGAGAGAGACTATAATGTGATAATTCTGGAAATGATAGAGGGGAAGGTCCTCCTCAAATGTTTGGATGGCAATGACAGCACATTAATAGTGTAAATAGTTTTTTTGTGCTAGCTCTGCTGCACTTCTCAGATCTTTTTATTATATGAATGATACCTGAATTATTCTTTTAAGCAGAGCTCTTTGCCATTTGGTACTTCTTGTTAGCAAAAGTTAATCATAGAGCATGATTTATATTCTACTTGAATCATTTTTTTTCTAGGAAATCTAAAAGGAGTATTTTTATGTGCATGTTTTTAAAAACATTTATTCTTTATGCCAGGGGAACACAGTGGGCAGGCTTTGTCAACAGTGACATTAATGAACCCCCAGCAGTGTCATAGACAGGTAGTTTAACAGGGAGCACCGCAGGAGTTTAGACTCAAGACGTTAACCAGGGTTAGACAGATATTGTGGGGGTAGGCTTATTGTGCTGACTGGAAAATAACCTCCCTCTATTATGGCTTCAGGCCTCAGGAGGAGGACATTAAGGATATACTGTTAGGGGATAGAGATATTTATGCAATATAGTGAAGTGTTAAGGACTGCTGATACCCAATTATCTTCTCTTTTAGAAGCCACTTTCGTGGAAGTCTTCCTTCACCCGTACTGATGTGGCAGAGGGAAAAGCTTGGTCATCTTGCTACTGGTGGGAGGCACTTGCTCCTCTTAGAAAGTCAAATTGCATTTTGAATGGAAGGCCCACAAGTTGTATTTTAAACACTCCTATTCTAGTACTGAGGGAGAAAATTTTTACTTTCCTCTACATTCTTTTCAGTTTCCCATTTCTTGCCTGTACATTTGCAGTGACTTTGTAATTTATTGTCCAAACCAGATACTTTTGAGAATGAATGGGGATGCTATTGATAATTCAGCAGTGGCTATAGAAAAACCAGGTCATATAGGTAATCTACCTATTCCTAGGCAGTGGGGAAAGTTTTAAGAGAGGCTAATGCAGTATTTTAATGCAGACTTTGAGCTAGAGCCACAAAAGGAGTCCTTACCTTGAACAGGGGCTCTGTGTGTCTATTTGAGAAACAGAACCTTCAAATAATACACACTGTAGGTTTGCCTAGCTTTGTCTCACTTTAGAGACTGTAATTAGATGTCCACTACCATGGTCATTAGAAGGCTGAGGATTTGCGTGTTCATGACAGTGGGTAAAATCTTTTATAAACTCTGTCACTGATACAGATGACCTGTTCTAATACTTCCTAGAGGCCTAGTTTCTAATCAGTCTGCCATACTCATTATCAGTTTGGTGCCCATTATTTCTATCACAAAATTCTACTTCTCCTTCCATAGGATAGGGGTTTTTAACGTGGCTCCATAATCCCTAGGACTCATTGAATGGATTCAGAGATTCATTAATTCCTGAAATACATACACACATATATCTGCATATTTATGTATATGTTTAATTTTGAGACACATATGTATATTTTTGTGTAAAACTAAGTTTCTCAACTTTCATTAGATACCCTAAAGTTTGTGTGGTCAAAAACGTTTCAAAAAATATGGAACTGAAGTTTTTAAAGCTAGATTTTAACCAAAGAGCTATAATATCTAATATCACATTGACACATTTTATATAGCCTGCTTCAGTTTTATTTAGAGTTAAAAACACTGGATTGTGGGAAAAAATAAAAGCCACTGGGGCAATTTTTTTCTTCCATGAAGGCTACTGGAAAGAGAACTTGACAAATATAATGAACAACTTAAGAACTGCATTATCATTTTAGAGGATAATAATTATACTATTCATAATAATCCCCTAGTTTTAGATAATGCTGAATATGTGACAGGGACTATTCTTAGCACTTTGCACACACACACACACACATTAATTTTTTGTTTGTTTTTAATATGCAGAGTGCTATAAGTTCTTCTATCATTTCTATTTTACAGATGGGGAATTGAAGCATGAAAGATTAAATTAAGTAACTGTCCAAAGTCACACAGCTAATACCTGAAAAAACTAAGATTGAGCCCATGAAGTTTGACCCCTGAATTTAACTTCTACCCTTTTCTTGAATTATTGAATTATTTATTCGTCATTTAGAAAGTACCCTTGCTTATGAATGAAAAATATTTATGTCATGTAAAAATCTAGGATATATTTTTCTATTTATTTATGTAAGTTGGTGAGTATATATACATATATGTTTGCCTGTTTTGAATAAGAAGTTCAATTTTGATTCAGTGTACATAGAGTTCAAGGTTTTGAAGGTGAAATCTAACTAGCTCCCAGAAAGTGGAGTAAGAAGAAAATGCCTTCTTTATGGTGCTGCCTTATAAATGTTTCCTAAAATGTTTGACCTTGTTAAGATACATAATAATATAACTTTATAATATAATGTAATCACTTTATAATAAATCTAATGATAAAATTATATTTATGTAATACTTTACTTGCCAGAATTCTTCCATGTAACCTGAAAATAACAATGAAGAAGACTAGGATTTAGATTGGAACAGATAAAAATGCTGTGGAAGAGATATTCTTATCAGTATTTTATTGCCAGTGTGTCTTTATAAAAGGATTAAGTCAAAGCATAGCAAAGAAAGCAATGGGGAAGAGACATTATTCATCATATAGAAAAATCAATTAAGTCCACAGATTTCTAAAACCCATACCTTTTAGAATTTTGCTATAAATTTTCTCTAAATATTAGATTACCCATCAAGTTATTATTCAAATGTGAGGAATGAATTTGATAATGGAATTACAGAGTAAATACATAAACGAACCCAAGTATGCATGCAATTTGTGAATTACCATAGTTTTGCTATCCCACACATTTTGGTATTTTGACTTTAAATATAGTGAAACAAATGCCCTGGGTTATAATAGTGAAGAAACAGGATTGATTCCTACAAGATCACTAATCTTAGACAAATCAGTTTTCTATAGCTTCCTGATTTGTGCAATAAAGAAAAATAATTGTATCTCCCAGACCTATTAGAAGAGAAATATTAGCTATTGTACATAAAATTGACACTATACACACACATATATATACACTATATTTTTATTGTTGCCTATGTAATGTTCTCCATTTAAAAAACTTTTCTATTTTTAATTTTTGTGATACACAGTAGGCGTATATGTTTATGGGATACATGAGATATTTTGATATAGGCATACAATGTGTAATGATCACATTTGCATAAATGAGATATTCATAATCTCAAATATTTATCTTTTCTTTGTGTCACATACAAATTGTACTGTTTTCATTATTTTTAATGTACACTATTGTTGACTCTAGTCATCTAATTATATTTTTATAACCAATACTCATCCCCACTTCTCCACCTCATTCGCAGCCTCTGGTAATCGTCATTCTATTCTCTATCTTCATGAGTTCAGTTTTCATTTTTAGCTCCCACAAATAAGTGAGAACGTGTGAAGTTTGTCTTTCTGTGCCTTGCTTATTTCACTCAACACAATGACCTCAGTTCCACCCACGTTGTTGAAAATGAGAGGATCTCCTTCTTTTTGTGGCTGAATCATACACCATTGTTATATGTAGCACATTTTCTTTATCCATTCATCTGTTGATGGACACTTAGGTTGCTTCAAAATCTTGGCTATTGTGAATAGTGCTACAATAAACATGCAAGTGCAGATATCTCTTCAATATACTGATTTCTTTTCTTTTGGGTATATACCTAGCAATGGGATTGCTGGGTCATATGGTAGTTCTGTTTTTAGTCTTTTGAGGAACCTCCAAACTTTTCTCCATAAGGGTTATGCTAACTTACATTCCCACCAACAGTGTATTTGAGGGTTCCCTTTTCTCCACGTTCTCACCAGTATTGGTTGTTGCCTGTGTTTTTAATATAAGACATTTTAACTGTGGTGAGATAATATCACATAGTAGTTTTACTTTGCATTTATCTGATGACGTGATGTTGAGCACCTTTTCATATACCTGTTTGCTATTTGTATGTCTTTTGAGAAGTGTCAATTTAGATATTGTGCCCACTTTTAAATCTGATTATTATATTTTTTTCTTATAGAGCTGTTTGAGTTATTTATATATTTTGGTTATTAATCTCTTGTAAGATGGATAGTTTGCAAATATTTCCCCCCATTCTTTGGATTAGATCTTTACTTTGTTGATTGTATCCTTTGCCGTGCAGAAGCTCTTTAATTTGATGTAATTCCATTTGTCTATTTTTGCTTTGATTGTCTGTGCTTGTGGGATATTACTCAAGAAATCTTTGCCCAGTCCAATGTCCTGGAGAGTTTCTCCAGTGTTTTCTATTAGAGGTTTCATAGTTTCAGGTCTTAGATTAAGTTTTCAATCAATTTTGATTTTTTTAATTTAGGAAGAGTTAGAGATCTAGTTTCATTCTTCTGCTATGTTGTATTTCCATTATCACGCATTTCAGAAAGTTTTAAAATTTCCTCAATAGTTTCATCATTGACTCACTGGTTATCAGGAGTATATTGTAAAATTTCTGTGTATTTCTATAGTTTCCTGAATTCCTCTTATTGATTTCTAGTTCTGTTCCATTGTGGTGAGGAAAGGTGCTTGATATTATTTCAAGTTTTTGAATGTTTTGAGACTTTTTTGTTACCTAACATATGATCCTTGAGAATGACCCATGTGCTGAAGAGAAGAATCTGTGTTCTGCAGTTATTAGATAAAATGTTCTGTAAATATTTATTAGGTCCATTTGGTCTATAGTGCAGATTAAGTCTGATGTTTATTTGTTGATTTTCTGTCTGAAAGATCAGTCCAGTGCTAAAAGTGGAACGTTGAAATCTCCAACTATTGTTGTATTGAAGTCTCTCTCTCTCTTTAGCCCTAATAATATTTGCTTTACATTTTTGTGTGCTGCAGTTTTGGGTGTATATATATTTACAATTGTTATATCATCTTGCTGAATTGACCCCTTTATCACAATATGATTTTTTTGGTCTCTTCTTATGGTTTTTGTCTTGAAATCTATTTTGTCTGATATTAAGTGTAGCTTCTCCTCTTCCTTTTTGGTTTCCATTGGCATGGAATATGTTTTTCCATCTGTTTATTTTCAGTCTGTCTGTATCTTCATAGGTAATGTGTGTTTCTTGTAACCAGCAGATCGTTGGGTCTTTTTGTTTCTCCATTCAACCACTGGATGTCTTTTGACTGGACGGTTTAGTTCATTGACATTCTATGTTATTGCTGATAAGTATGGCCTTTCTTGTACCATTTTCTTATTGGCTTTCTGATTGTTTTGTGGTCTTCTCTTTCTTCTTTCCTTCCATCCTGTCTTCCTTTTGGTGAAGGTGATTTTCTCTGGGGGTATGTTTTAATTTCTACTTTTTCTATTTTTTGTGTATCTGTTGTATGTTTTCTGATTTGTGGTTACAGTGAGGCTTGCAACCAATATAACCCACCTCAGGCCCACCGTGAGGTACTGCGTAACTACTGCCTATGTTCATTCAAGGCCCAAGGGCTCCTCAGTCAGCTTGTAGTGAATGCTTCCTGGCCTGGGACTTTTACTTCAGGATAATGCATTCCCCTCTGGCCCAGGGAGTGTCAAGAAATGTCATCTGAGAGCCAATGCCTGGAATTGGGGAACCTTGCTTGGTGCTCTACCCTACTGTAGGTGAATTGGTATGTAACCTGCAAGACAAAGTCCCCTTCACTCTTCCCTCTCTTTTTCTCATGCAGAAGGAGTCCCTCTCCATAACAACCACAGTTGGGAATTTGCTGGGTCACACCTAAAGTCAGAACATCTCTGAGTCTCACCCAAGGCCCATGGCGAGTACTGCCTGGGTACCACTGCTGGTTATTCAAGGGCCAATGGCTCTTTAGTCAGAAGATGATTAAATTTGCCAGGACTGGGTCCTTCTCTTCAAGGCAGCAAGTTTCTTGCTTGCCCAGGGTGTGTCTAGAAATGTCATTCGACAGTTAGGGCCTGAAATCAGGGCCTCAGGCTTCTGCCCAGGGCTCTATCCTACTGTGGCTGAGCTGGTATCCCAGAGGCAGGACAAAGTCCTCTTTATTCATCCCTCTCCTCTCTTCAAGCAGAAGGAAGAGGTCTCTCCCAGAACTGCGAGCTGTCTGGGCTTGGTAGAGAGGTGGTGCAAGCACTCTCTTGGCTGCTCTGGCTAGTGTCTCACTGGGGTGTGTGCCCCGCCACATCACTGGCTGTGAGCCCTGCACAGCACCAGGACTTGCAAGGAATTTCAGTCCTTTAGACCTAGACTGCCTTTCAAGTTTATTTACAATCCCAGAGCACTTTAGCCCAAAATGGCAAGGCTTGCTGGGACTTAGGTTTTGACTGCTGGAATGGGCAATTCCTTTATGGCTAGGACTGGGTCTACATGCTCCCTCTGTGGGCTCTTCCTGGTGTTGCTTTTCACTGTGACAGGGCAACACTGAGTTCTCTTCTCCCTAACCTCCTTATGTATCTGTGAGTTCCAACCCAAAAAAGAAAAACAAAATAGAACATTGTGCCATATTCTAGGTAAACTATAGTGGTTTGGGGGATAAGAGTGTTTATTACCCATCTTTATGCAGGGAATCCCTTTCACATATCACTCACTCAATATTTACTGGATGAAGCTGAATTGCATTAATTAGTTTAAGGTAGGAATGTGTTGTCCTTCTAGGCTCTTCCAATTTTCCTCAAGTATCAAGGCATTACAGATGACAATAAAGGATAATCTCTAAATTTGTTTAACTATAACTTGGACTATCATTTTGTAACTATCATTTATATTTAGTCTTATCTAGGTAATTAGTTATTACAGCAACTAGTATATTGATTCCCATGCCAAAAGAATTAGCTTTTAAATCTTAACTATTTTGCTTATATTGTAGACTGGCACATTTTTGTTGGGGGTCTTTGTGCATCTCTGTGGCTAAAAATTCTGAAAGAAAAAAAAATCCATGCCTCTTATATATTTTATTTTATTTTTTTGAGACATGGTCTTTCTGTGTTGCTCAGGCTGGTCTCAAAAGTCTGGCCTCAAGTGATCCTCTCACCTCAGCCTCTAAGTGCTGGGTTTACAGGCATGAGCCAGCATGCTCAGCCCTGGCTCTCCTGATTTGTTTTATTTCACTTTTTAGTTCTTCAATTTTTCACTTAAATATATGGGGTGAAAAATATTATGGAATAATTAGATCTCTCTTAGATGGAATCCAAATTCTTCTCCTCCATAAATTTACATATTTTCAATATGTTAATAAATACAATGTCCTATACAACTATGATCTTTAAGATATAAAGTTTTTTTTTACCTTTATATCTTTTGTTTGCCAACTGCCAATTTTGTTTGCCAACTTCCAATTTTTTATTCATTGGATTTTTAAATTTTATGTAAAAAGTAGTATTTCTCTATAGTAATTATGGACTAAGATCTTATGGTTTATTCACATTTGCTGATATTTTATGCTCTAAGCCAGTTGGTAGTAGGGATTGAGGTCATGTGATGTTTTCCCCATTAAAGATGCCTTATAGTTCTATAGCTTGTATGTATATATGTCTACTTATATACATAAATGTAGTATATACAGAGCATTTTTAAGTACATGAAGTCATTTATACTGTAAGTTGTATATATTAATGGATTTTCTTAAACTTCCAAATTGCAAGTTTATTTTTTCCCCAGTTTTGGAGATAGACCAAATACATTTTCACATAATTTTTATTTCAGGTTTTCTGCAGGGAACTTTTTTATATTAGCCAGTGTTTACAGCTGGAATTATAAGGTGAGGAAGTTGGGGGAAAGGAGAAGGAAAAGGGACTGTATTTATTTTAAGAAACATTTTGAGTATAGTACTGTTTTTCTGAAACATGAAATAAATATTTTATCCTCCACTGTCATTTTAGTGAAGCATGAAAGCTGAGGAAATACTAAGAAGTAATGGATGCTTACATTTTTTTTTCTTTGCAAAGAGTCAAAGCTCTTCCCTTTATATACCTGTACTATTTTTATTATATTGTAGACTGGCACATTTTTGTTGGGGGTCTTTGTGCATCTCTGCGGCTAAAAATTCTGAAAAAAAAAAAATCCATGCCTCTTATTTTATTTTTTTTTTTGACACATGGTCTTTCTGTGTTGCTCAGGCTGGTCTCAAAAGTCTGGTCTCAGGTACAATTTCTCTTTTTCAGTTAAGGAAACTTAGGGAAATGACCTATTTTACTTCAGGTACTCAAGGAAGTTGTAAATGTTGATCTTAAGCCCTTAAGACCCTAGGCTATACATTAGTCAGTTGCACAGAGATTGTGGCAGAATCAGCCACTTAATTTGCAGGGCCCACTGCAAAATGAAATGTGGGATTCCTTGATCAAAAAATTATTAAGCGTTTGGAGGTGATGACAACAGAGCAGTAAGCCAATAGCAGGGTCTTTCTAAAGAGCAAGGTCTGGTGCACCTGCACAAATTACAAGCACATGATGTTATTCCTATCTTGTAAGCTTGGACCACCCTACCAGTAAAAGCTAGACACAATTCCTGCTGTGGTTAAGCTGCAGATGGCAGTACTCTTAGCTATCAGAGGCAAGAGCCAGGAAAGAATGCAGGGGTGAGAACTCTGTTAGGCCAGAGAAACAAAGTGGGGGCAGGAGTGAAAGCTTTGGAAGGGTGGGTACCCAGATACTTAGGATTTCCTGAGGCACACTGGATCTGTAGTTTAGGAAAGCACTCTACTTCTAAATGCACCTAGCAAGTAGACTTGACTCTCTTGATAACTGTCTGTTACTTAATGTTGCTGTCTGTTACTTAATAACTGTCATGTTACTACATGCCATTTGCTAAAATATAGACCTTTTTGAAGTTTGAAAATGAGTTCAAATATCTGTTAAAACCAGATGACTCCCCAATCACGTGTTTCAACAACAATCACAACAAAAGTTGTTTAGACACTTCTGGTCATTAAGTTAATCAATGAATATTTATTGAGCACTTATTATAAGTCATAAGCACTATTTTAGGCACTAGAAAAATAGCAGTGGAGCAGGTTAAACCCTTGACTTTGAGAAGCGCACATTCCGCTGGATTCTACAGAAGTTAGAAAATTGCAATAAATTTTAAAATCTACAATTTGGTTTTATTTTTTGAATTAAACTCTTTTTCTTTGTACTTGAAGCAAAATAAAAATAACTGTCAGAATCAAGTTATATTTTTACCATAAAGAAGAAAATCATGTTATAAAGTAGTAGGAAAAAAAGTAGGTTCCTAAGGGATGAGAATTTTTTTCTCCTCCTTAAAAATAGATTAAAATACCACAAATATAAAGGTCACGTAAGTTACACTGCATTTGTGGGATATTTTTAACATGAAATTAGGGATGATTCTAGGATTGTCCTTTTGTCAGGTGTGGTATTTTGTAATATTTATCTTTTGCCATAAAACCATGTTTTGATTGCCATAAAATCATGTTATTACTTAGTAGGATTCACATAATGTATTGTATTATTTTATAAGACTTTGTCACAGCCAGATATTAAAAACAAAGAAACAAACAGAAAGCGAAGCAAACAGAAAGCAAAACAAACAAACAAAAAAACCCAGATAGAATAACTATAATGCCTCTTGAGGGAAACAAGGGAAAAAAAAGAAACCTACAACTTTGAAACATGGTTGAATGTTTGATAGCACATGTTAAGATCCTTTTGAGTGCAGAAACAATTTTGAAACTCCATAAAATCCTTTATTTCTCATGATAGGAGAACACTAGACATTCCACAGATACTTCAAAATTTCTTCTTGGAACATCATACAATGAAACTTAAAAAATTAATAATAAACACTTATATTTCCACATAGTCTGTGCATCTCCTTTCCTCATCCCTCGCCATGTCATTATAACTTGGCAAGACTCTCTGTTTACCATTCGCTAATGTCTTTTTCCCTTCTTGTTTTTTGCTTTAAAATTATTTAGCATTTGTTTATGAAAGCTACAATAATACATACAAGAATGCTCTCTTTTTGATTCCTACATGACTTGCTATATTAAAACAAATTATGTGTTTATTGTTTGCTTTTAAAATCAATTCACTAGAAATGCATTAGAGATCTATTATGTGCAAGAAAAGTATTAGAGGGATGCTGAGGTTTGGCAGTGAGTATGAATGTATAAGGGCTAAATGCATAAGACATGATGCCTTCTACTAATTCAGGAATAAACCAAGTACCTTTATGCATCTCGCTTCCTCATACTGGAATGCCATTCTCCTATTCTCTAACCCCTGGAATCTCTACATCCTTCAGCTGCCTTCTTCTCTGTGAAGCCTTTCTGGAATTTCATAATCAAAGTTCATTACCCATCTCTAAGATGGTTATCATATGGTTACATGGCATTAATCATTTTGCCCTTTTTAATTATCGTTTTTGGTTTTAAGTTTGATTTGACCCATTATATCTGTGCTGTGGCTATTCAATTTAAATTAAAGTGAAATAGTATTAAGAATTCAGTTCTTCACCTGTACTAGCCACATTTCAATTGCTCAATAGCCACTGTTCTCTAATAGTTACTATGTTGGTCATCAGAGACTTAGAACATTTCCACTATCACAGAAAGCTCTATTGGACAGTGCTGCTCTAGACTGTGCACACCTTTGAAGGCAGTGACCATAATATTGAAACTAATAAGGTTCCAAAATTAATAATATGTCCAAATGAGGTATATCACAGTGGTGGTATGGGGCAAGAAGCAGGAGCAGGATTGTTTGGCAAATAGACACAGAGCTTTGTGTTATCTTAAGTGGGTTCCGTTACATTTGAGAAGATTTCATTCTACTTTAAAGAAAGGCATGCATCTAAAATAAATAAAGGTACCAGGAATTTAAAACACCATAAAAATCATATAGAACGTGTGCCTTGAATTTTAATAAATGTGGCCACAGTGAAGTAAATGGATTAGAGAGATAATATCAGATTTTTTCTATCAATCCAAATATCCTTAATATCTAGTCTACATTCCTATTCAATATGCTTTAGAAAAAGATTGTTATAATGGCCTTCAAATATAAGAATTTAGAGAAATTCTGCACTATACCAAAAAAATGAGCACTTTTATTCTTATACAGTGAAAAAGTAAGTTATTGCATTCAATTGAGCTTGAAAAATAACACATAAAATTATTGGTTTGATAAAATACACTCCCTCCTTTTCTAAATCTGTAGCCATATAAAGCCATCAAATTTTGCTCAATGTATACATTGGTCTTCAATTTAAAGATTGTCCATAAAGTAGTGTGGATATTCTGCAAGGGGAATAGGCCTGGTACAGAGGAAGCAGCACGGACTTTGGAATCAGACTACCTGGGCTTCCAGTCCCAGCTGTGCCGACTGACATTGTTGTGTTGGGAGATACTTAAGTACTCCCAATCTGAGGCCACTGATCTTTACCATACAAGTTTTTTTTTTTTTTTTTTTTTTTTTTTTTTTTTTTTTTTTTTTTTTTTTTTAACCAGCATGTGGCCTTTCAATACTGAGTTAAAAACCTGCCTTCCGGTGAACTTTCAGTACCTTCACCACCTAATTATAGCCAAATGACCTGGGATGTCATACTTGAGTTTTTTTGATGAATGATTTTATCATTGTCTGTCTTTAGATCTTATCCATATTTCTTTGGTGGCAACAGTTACAACTAAGACAAAGTAATATGAGCTCTCTATTCTGTTTGTTTTTTGTGTTTTTATGCATATACCATATTGTTTTTATTACTATAGTCTTGAAATAAAGCTTGAAATCTGAAAGTAAAAAAAGAAGACAAAGCAAGGACAGTTTTAATGGGGTTTTAGGACAGAGATGGCCTATGCTATTTAGCTTGAGTGTAGCTTAAAATAACACAAAGCTCTCAAAATTAAAAGGAATTTTAGAATAATATGTGCCACTTTATGTGCCAAGAACAGCACCACTGTTTGGGCTGGCCTGAAGAACTTTACTGTATAATAACAACTTTCACTACTGTAAGGACCTAGAACATGGTAGAGTTATGTCCACTTGAATGTTATGACAGGAGAAGGAATTAACGACATTTATTTGACAGGTGTTAGGACCCTAAATTATAAGCAGCCCCATTCCAACACACACACATACACACACACACACACACACACAAAATCTGACTTTTGTTTATTTTGAACCCCTTTTACAATGTCTGCCTGTTTAACCATCTGATTTGCTTTGCGTGACATAGGGGCATGGAGTGAGCTAGGTAGGTTTCTGAACCCTGTGCTTTGACTATACTTAGTTAATCTCTTACCTGAATGAAAGCCTTAGGTTTCTCATCTGTGTAATAGAAATAAAAATACTTACCTTGTATGATTATTTTGTTTTGAAGTTTAAATGAGAAATAGATGTTCTAAAAATTACTGATGTGATACTTTCTTAGCAAGTATTAATCTTCCCTCTTCCTTACCTTTCTCAGAGTTATGTTGTGAGGATTCAGTGAACTAATGCTATATATCATGAGAGGTGAAGAGTATAGAATTTGAATCAGATCTGAATTCAAATCTTGGCCCTGCTACTTATCAGCTGTGTGACACTGGGGTATTATTTCATCTTTTAAAATACTTTTATTTTTAAATTTTAAAATGGGAATAATAATCCTAGTTCATGCAGTTTTTGTGAGGATAATGTAAAATGCATATAAATTTCTCTGGGCTAGACCTGGTGTTTTCCATACATTACTAAGCTATTATTAAAGCACTACTCCAGTTTACTATCTGTGGTCTGACTTATGTTCAGCTTCTTTGAAGATATCTTCCAAACTAGATCATGAGTTTCTGGAGTGTTAGGAGCCAGATTTGACTCTGTTGAGTTCTGAAGAACCACTGGAATAGTGCTAAGTGCATTATGCTCATGTCTGTTCAACTTTTGGCCAGTAGAATAAATGCTTGGGGTCTTTTGCCTACTTAGCTATCAGTCACTATCCTTCTGATGGCCAACAGGAGCAAAAGGTTTGGGTAAATTATTAATGTAAAGAAAGCTGAATCAAATTCATAGGTTGTCTAAGTATAATATCCCAGCAATTGTATTATGTGACTAGAAACTTATAAATGATTAGTGACAAAAATTTGGCTCATTTTTGTATAATATTTATCAATTTATCTCGTACATAGGCTATATCTACTGTATTACTTTAAAAAAAGAAGTACGTTTGTGTGTGGTCTACTATGATGTCATGTAATGCATGCCCCTGACATGTACTGAATGCTCCCTAATGACTTCATGATGACTAGCTTTAAGGAAGAAAATAAAATTTAAAAAAGGAAGTGAGCATAAGCAAAGAGGGAAGAAAGGAAAGTGATCGGGATGAGGAGATGGTGAATACAGCCAGAGACTGACTTGGTCATTGCTTTCCTAACCTTTATATATGGATCTCTTAGTATCATTATACAGTTTTTGTTTAAAAATATTATTTTTGTAAAAGCATCATAGCCGTGACACATACATTTTTTTTTTTTTTTTTTTTTTTTTGAGACGGAGTTGCGCTCTTGTTGTCCAGGCTGGAGTGCATGGTGTGATCTCGGGCTCACCTCAACCTCCGCCTCCTGAGTTCAAGCAATTCTCCTGCCTCAGCCTCCCAAGTAGCTGGGATTACAGGCATGCACCACTACACCTGGCTAATTTTGTATGTTTTTTAGTAGAGACGGGGCTTCTCCATGTTGGTCAGGCTGGTCTCGAACTCCTGACCTCAGGCAATTAAGCTACTAAAATTAAGTATTTGGGAGCATGAAAGATAATTTAAAAAGCACATACTGTAAGCCAACCCAAAACAGATAATCTTGGAAATAAATTTTTCCTTAGTATTCTTTAAAATAATAAAATATACTGCAAAATTTTCAAGCATTTCCAAATCTTGTTTTGTCATGCAATACTTGCTTATGCAGCAGTGACCTTGTTGATGCTGTGTACAATCTGTCATTTTATGGATTATCCCTACGAGGTAGATGTTATCCACTTCTTGACAAGAAAGGCAGGACACAGAAAGTTGAATGGTTTGTCTTTGTTTCTCACAAAATAAGAAATAATCAGAATGAGATTTTTATGGTGTGGGCCCTCCTGCCTGATTTATTATTTTGAACTTTTTATGATGTGGTTCTGTCCATGGAGAAATTGAAAAGTAAACAGATTTAGGGACTGATTGCTCTATATACATTGTTTTCAGACCATAGGAGAGACAAGCTTCCAGTTCCAGTTATTTCTGTTTAACATTTCTCTGCAAATCAGCAAGGCTTGTTATATCCAGGCTTGGCCAAGTTAAATATATTCCCTGTATTTTTCCCTTATGTTTGGAGATCTAGCAAAATATTCCTCATTATCCTGTTTATTGAAGTGAGAACTTGTATGTGATTGTATGAATGCCTAATAGTCTTGAAGTAAAGGCCGTCAAATTCAACAATGCCTGGAGAGATTGCATGTATTCTTCTCTACCACATATTTATAGGATTTGTTTGGAGTGCCAAAATTTTTGTTTTAGTCCTATAGATAATAATTTCTTAAAAATTTTTAAGATTTTTCAATTTCTCCTAAACATAATACATAAGGAACACCTTTTGGATTAATGCTGTGTAAAGTTAGCAAAAAAAAAAAAAAAAAATACATTATTTTCTTTTACCATGTCCCCGATCTCAAATCTTTTCATTTCTCTGTTCATTTGTTTTAAATTTAATTTTAGAGGGCTGCTGAAGTATCAAACTAATTTAGATACCCACCCTCCCGGCTGCATCAGTCTTAACCGAACCAGCTCTCAGAATATTTCCTTACCAGAGTATTTCTCAGAACATTTTCATGAACCTTTCCCTGAAGGATTTTCAAAACCGGAAGAGTTTACCCAGAACACATTTGTGAAGATTTGTATGGAAGAACCCAGATTCCAAGCTAATTTTCCACAGGTCAGATTAATTTTGTGTTTGATCTCCACAAAGTTTGTTTCCATTTGACTGATCAACATCACATATAAATGTGTTTTTCAAGCTATATATTCATGCATAATAGGATATTTCAGGATGTTTCAACAGTAAGTTAGTACCTATTATTCCATTACAGACACCTGACAGTTCAATGCAAAAGATCTATGATGTTAGAGGATGTATAATATTTCTACTTAACTGACCATATGACCTTTGCATACAACAGCATTGGTGCTTGCAGCCAAGAGATGACAAATGTTTTTCCCATCATTTGAGAAAAGCTGATTGAATAATAAAAATAGTAGTAAAAAAAAAAACCTGCCACCGCTACCACAAATTATTATGTTATTGTATTACAATATTATGTATAATATTGTAAATAGTAAATAGCAAATCAATTTATTGAATGCTTAACATTATCTGCCAGGCATTGTGCTAAAATGTCCTGTATGCCTAATACAGAACATTTATTAGACATACAGAATGTTTCTTGCAATATTCACAATGACTATTTGAAGTAATTAATATCACCCTCAATTTTCTGATAAAGAAATTGTGCTTACCTTGATCAAAGTCTCCAAACCAGTAAGTGGCAGAGGAAGCATGTAAACCCAGGTCTTTTACTAATATACTTGCTCCTGGTAAACGTCCATAAGTATTCAGCAATTAGTTCAATAAGGGCCCTAATCTTCCTCTGTGCCTGTGGGAACTGCCCCCATGCAAATTACACCGTTTATTCCTCATCTATAAAAAGTGGAAGTAGGAAATAGTGATGTCAAATGTCTCTATTGGAAGAGAAGAAAGAGAAGTCAAAAGCTAGAATGAATTTGTAGATGACTTTGAAATAGCGTATTAGTTGTGTGTTTATTATTATTAATAATAATCCTCTAGATCCCTACTAGCCTCTATAATTTTCAGAACTTTTCTGAGTTTCACATAATATTCACAAATATTAGACAGGGCAGGTATGGCGACTCCCGTTTTGCTCATGTGGGACCTGACACTCAAAGAATAAGTGATTGTCTCAAAGGTGCGAGGCTGCTACATTGCAGACCTTGTCTTGCAATGCTACTCATAACACAGTGTGGGGCTCAATGTTATTATATGCAGAAGAGGCATGATCTGTCTGCATGAAAGAAGGAAGATTTGAAACAACTAAAGTCAGACTTTAAAAAGTGGCCATTAAGAAAAGTTTTAGTTGGAGGCCTCAAAGGGATGTGAAAGACAAAGTGTGTAATTTTAGGAGAACAGTAAGCCACGTAGGCTTTTGCACTTCCCAAAGTTTGCATGTATCCTGGGATCAGGGCTAACCGTGCAACACATATTCAAAATTGTCATGGTTTCCAAATTATAAATATTATTTTATGTTATTATTATATTATATAAAAGTAAGTGGTAAACAACATGCCTAGCATATTGCATTTTTAAAAGTATGTGCTATACATATTTAACATATATATACATATTATATGTATGTATAATATGCGTATACATTATGTACATTAAAAATCTAGGGTTTTCTTATTTAATAAACATTAGACTATTACTTTATTTCTAAAATTATCACCAGATTTATCAGAGATTGTTAACTCCCCCATATTCTTTTATTAAATATATTGTGTATATACATTATATATCTGTAGGCATAGAAAGGTGTATGAAAGAATATACCCTTGTTTGTTCATGGATAGTTACACCCAGAGCATGAGATTGAGGGTAGGGTCTTGATATTACTTTCTGTTTTATTTTATACTTTTGTTTGTTTGAATGATAGTGAGCATCTATTATTTTTTACTCATTTATTATATTTTCTTATTTAAAATACAAATTAAAATACTATTACTGTAATGTATGCAATAAGCAATGGGGCAGGTGTAGATTTCTACAATATGAGTATTTCTTGAAGTATATTTTCAAAAATTTGTCTTAGACTTGGCTTTGGATTTCTGGACCTTTGTGCCTGTACTGTGCCGAAAGACTTTACAGGTATATCCGGAGCAATAAGCCAGTCACCATCATTTCGGTCATAAGTCATCCCTCAGATGTCATGGAAATCCGAATGGTCAAAGAAAATTTTAAAGCAAGACCTGGTCAGGTGAGTCAGTGGTCAGCAACTTTTTAAATAGCCTTTACCCTTATGTAATTTTTGGAATTTAGCAAACATAGCATCATTGAAATAGTTGAAATTCTTAATTGGTCATTTAAAACTTGTCTGTTTGTTGCTTTTTAGTATATTACTCTACATTGTCCCAGTGTATCTGCATTAGAAAATCATCCATTTACCCTCACAATGGTAAGAAACATATCTCTTGCTTTTTCACATTTGTAGGGTGCTATGCATCTTTTTCTTTTTTTGTGTCCTATCTCATTCTAAAAGGTATTCAAGGCTATCACAGTATTCTTGATGTTTAAGTAAGCTGTCTTTTTACAAGGAAAATAGTTATCTGCTCAAGAACTTTGTAACTACTCTTTATTATTTTTTGACACCTTATAATTCAGGAAGTAATGAACTAAAACGTATTAAAACTTATTGATTCAAAACATAGGCCAAGCACAGTGACTCATGCCCGTAATCCCAGCATTTTGGGAGGTCAAGGTAGGAAGACCACTTGAGCCCAGGATTTTAAGATCAGCCTGGGAAACATAAGGAGACCCCATTTCTACAGTAAATAAAGAAAAAAGCCAGGTGTGGTGCTACACACCTGTAGTCCCAGCTACTAGGAAGGCTGAGGCAGGAGGATTGCTTGAGTCCCAGTGTTTGAGGTTTCACTGAGCCTTGATCCCACCACTGCTCTCCAGCCTGGGCAAGACAGTGAGACCTTGTCTCAAAAAAGAAATATATATGTATATTTAATTTCTTGAATATTTACTTTTCTCCTTTTATGGAGTATTTTAATGTATATGGAAATCTAATATATGCACGATTTTCTTTGGAGATGGAATTTAGGGGAAACATAGATACTCTGGGTTGAGGTGGAAGCATTAAATAAAACAGGCAGTGTTTAGAAAGGGTTAAATCCAGTGTAATGGGAGAGAGAATGGGAAGTAAAATTAGAAAAATCAAATGGAGTAAATAATGGCATGGGAGGGCATCTAGCTAAATAATGGACACCATCAAATATGATTAGCTAGTCAGCATATCATTTAATATTATTATAAAAATAGCATGAGTTCATTATAAACATTTAGACAATTCACAGATATAAAATAAAACAGAAACTTAAAAAAAAAAATTTCCCCACTTTCCGATCCTTTTCTCTACAGTTTGACATATATCTTTCCAGGTATTTTCCCATATGCTTCTGCATACATGAGTTTCTAACATTTATTTGCTGGATCATATTGTTTTGCAACTGGCTCCTTTCACTCAACTACATGTGATGGACGTCTTTCCATATTACTGTATGTGCCTCATTCATGTTAATGACCGTATAATATTTCACAGTAGGAAAGTACTGTAATTTATTTAATATTCTCATTGATGTTGGATATTTGGACTTTATTCATTTTCTAAGAAAGATAATTGAGAACAGAGACCACATGTTTAAATGTATACTTAATAAAGATAGCAAAACTATTTTATATATATGGTATGTATACATGCAGACAGATGGGAACATGTTGTAAAGCACATTGTAAAACATGTTCCCATCTGTCTACATCTATACATCCCATATACATGAATTTGGTAACATGAAAAGAGAAGGGAATAATTGAAAAGGGAGAAAATACACAAGTAAGTTTGTCTTTACTTAAATAATTTAAGAAGTTTGTCCTAATCCTGGGTTCATAAGAAATTTACTTCAGATTGCCCTGGCCAGAACTTCCTACACTATGTTGAATAGGAGGAGTGAGAGAGGGCATCCCAGTCTTGTGCCAGTTTTCAAAGGGAGTGCTTCCAGTTTTTGCCCATTCAGTATGATATTGGCTGTGGGTTTGTCATAGATAGCTCTTATTATTTTGAGATACGTTCCATCAATACCTAGTTTATTGAGAATTTTTAGCATGAAGGGCTGTTGAATTTTGTCGAAGGCCTTTTCTGCATCTATTGAGATAATCAAGTGGTGTTTGTCTTTGGTTCTGTTTATGTGATGGATTACATTTGTTGATTTGCATATGTTGAACCAGCCTTGCATCCCAGGGGTTAAGCCAACTTGATCTTGGTGGATAAGCTTTTTGATGTGCTTCTGGATTCGGTTTGCCAGTATTTTATTGAGGATTTTTGCATCAATGTTCATCAGGGGTATTGGTTTAAAATTCTCTTTTTTTGTTGTGTCTCTGCCAGGCTTTGGTATCAGGATGGTGCTGGCCTCATAAAATGAGTTAGGGAGGATGCCCTCCTTTTCTATTGATTGGAATAGTTTCAGAAGGAATGGTACCAGCTCCTCTTTGTACCTCTGGTAGAATTTGGCTGTGAATCTGTCTGATCCTAGACTTTTTTTTGGTTGGTAGGCTGTTAATTACTGCCTCAATTTCAGAGCCTGTTATTGGTCTTTTCAGGGATTCAACTTCTTCCTGGTTTAGTCTCGGGAGGGTGTATGTGTCGAGGAATTTATCCATTTCTTCTAGATTTTCTAGTTCATTTGCGTAGAGGTGTTTATAGTATTCTCTGATGGTAGTTTGTATTTCTGTGGGATCAGTGGTCATATCCCTTTTATTATTTTTTATTACATCTATTTGATTCTTCTCTCTTTTCTTCTTTATTATTCTTGCTAGCAGTCTATCAATTTTGTTGATCTTTTCAAAAAACCAGCTCCTGCATTCATTGATTTTTTGAAGGTTTTTTGTGTCTCTATCTCCTTCAGTTCAGCTCTGGTCTTAGTTATTTCTTGCCTTCTGCTAGCTTTTGAATTCATTTGCTCTTGCTTCCCTAGTTCTTTTAATCGTGATATTAGGGTGTCAATTTTAGATCTTTCCTGCTTTCTCTTGTGGGCATTTAGTGCTATAAATTTCCCTCTACACACTGCTTTGAATGTGCCCCAGAGATTCTGGTATATTGTGTCTTTGTTCTCACTTGTTTCAAAGAACATCTTTATTTCTGCCTTCATTTCATTATTTATCCAGAAGTCATTCAAGAGCAGATTATTCAGTTTCCATGTAATTGTGCAGCTTTGAGTGAGTTTTTTAATCATGAGTTCTAATTTGATTGCACTGTGGTCTGAGAGACAGTTTGTTGTGATTTCTATTCTTATACATTTCCTGAGGAGTGCTTTACTTCCAGCTATGTGGTCAATTTTGGAATAAGTGTGATGTGGTGCTGAGAAGAATGGATATTCTGTTGATTTGGGGTGGCGAGTTCTGTAGATATCTATTAGGTCCACTTGGTGCAGAGCTGAGTTCAAGTCCAGGATATCCTTGTTAACCTTCTGTCTCATTGATCTGTCTAATATTGACAGTGGGTGTTAAAGTCTCCCACTATTATTGAGTGGGAGTCTAATTCTCTTTGTAGGTCTCTAAGGACTTGCTTTATGAATCTGGGTGCTCCTGTATTGGGTGCATATATATTTAGGATAGTTGGCTCTTCTTGCTGAGTTGATCCCTTTACCATTTTGTAATGGCCTTCTTTGTCTCTTTTCATCTTTGTTGATTTAAAGTCTGTTTTATCAGAGACTAAGATTGCAACCCCTGCTTTTTTTTGTTTTCCATTTGCTTGGCAGATCTTCCTCCATCCCTTTATTTTGAGCCTATGTGCATCTCTGCATGTGAGATGGGTCTCCTGAATACAGCACACAGATAGGTCTTGACTCTTTATCCAATTTGCCAGTCTGTGTTTCTTAATTGGGGCATTTAAAGGGTATTCAATTAGGAAAAGAGGAAGTCAGATTGTCCCTGTTTGCAGATGACATGATTGTATATTTAGAAAACCCCATCGTCTGAGCCCAAAATCTCCTTAAGCTGATAAGCAACTTCAGCAAAGTCTCAGGATACAAAATCAGTGTGCAAAAATCACAAGCATTCCTATACACCAATAACAGACAAACACAGAGCCAAATCATGACTGAACTCCCATTCACAATTGCTACAAAGAGAATAAAATACCTAGGAATCCAACTTACAAGGAATCTGAAGGACTTCTTCAAGGAGAACTACAAACCACTGCTCAATGAAATAAAAGAGGACACAAACAAATGGAAGAACATTTCATGCTCATGGAGAGGAAGAATCAATATTGTGAAAATGGCCATACTTCCCGTAGTAATTTATAGATTCAATGCCATCCCCATCAAGCTACCTATGACTTTCTTCACAGAATTGGAAAAAACTACTTTAAAGTTCATATGGAGCCATAAAAGAGCCCGTATTGCCAAGACAATCCTAAGCCAAAAGAACAAAGCTGGAGACCTCATGCTACCTGACTTCAAACTATACTACAAGGCTACAGTAACCAAAACTGCATGGTACTGCTACCAAAACAGAGATATAGACCAATGGAACAGAACAGAGCCCTCAGAAATAACGCCACACATCTACAACCATCTGATCTTTGGCAAACTTGACAAAAACAAGCAATGGGGAAAGGATTCCCTATTTAATAAATGATGCTGGGAAAACTGGCTGGTTGTATGTAGAAAGCTGAAACTGGATCCCTTCCTTACACCTTATACAAAAATTAATTCAAGATATATCAAAGACTTAAATGTTAGACCTAAAACCATAAAAACCCTAGAAGAAGACCTAGGCAATACCATTCAGGACATAGGCATGGGCAAGGACTTCATGTCTAAAACACCAAAAGCAATGGCAACAAAAGCCAAAATTGACAAATGGGATCTCATTAAACTAAAGAGCTTCTGCACAGCAAAAGAAACTACCATCAGAGTGAACAGGCAACCTACAGAATGGGAGAAAATTTTTGCCATCTACCCATCTGGCAAAGAGCTAATATCCAGAATCTACAAAGAACTTAAACACATTTACAAGAAAAAAGCAAACAACCCCATCATAAAGAGGGCAAAGGATATGAACAGACACTTCTCAAAAGAAGACATTTATGCAGCCAACAGACACATGAAAAAATGCTCATCATTGCTGGTCATCACAGAAATGCAAATCAAAACCACTGTGAGATACCATCTCACACCAGTTAGAATGATGATCATTAAAAAGTCAGGAAACAACAGGTGCTGGAGAGGATGTGGAGAAAAAGGAGCACTTTTACACTGTTGGTGGAAGTGTAAACTAGTTCAACCATTGTGGGAGACAGTGTGGCGATTCCTCAAGGATCTAGAACTAGAAATACCATTTGGCCCAGTAATCCCATTACTAGGTATATACCCAAAGGATTACAAATCATGCTACTATAAAGACACATGCACACGTATGTTTATTGCGGCACTATTCACAATAGCAAAGACTTGGAACCAACCCAAATGTCCATCAATGATAGACCGGATTAAGAATATGTGGCACATGTACACCATGGAATACTATGCAGCCATAAAAAATGATGAGTTCATGCCCTTTGTAGGGACATGGATGAAGCTGGAAACCATCATTCTGAGCAAACTATCACAAGGACAGAGAAGCGAACACCACACGTTCTCACTCATAAGTGGGAACTGAACAATGAGAACACTTGGACACAGGGCGGGGAACATCACCAACTGGGGCCTGTCATGGGGTGGGGGACTAGGGGAGGGATAGCATTAGGAGAAATACCTAATGTAAATGACGAGTTAATGGGTGCAGCAAACCAATGTGGCACATGTACACATATGTAACAAACCTGCACGTTGTGCACATGTACCCTAGAACTTAAAGTATAATAATAATAAAAAAAATTACTTCAGAAATTAACCTTCCCTTGTGTTAGCAACTTTATTTTGAAAATCATTTCTTCACCGTAGCATTAAATAGAAAATATGGAATAAGAAATCAGTTGCTGAATGTCAAGTACAGAGCAGCAAGAGTTTTTTGTTGTTGTTTTTTAAACTATTTTTCAACATAAACAAAAGTAGAGAGAATAGTATAATGAATCCTTGTATTCATAAAAAGTATAGAGGTTTACTTTTTAGTATATACTCAATCACTGAAAACTTTTTTGCTTTCTTAAAACTGTATATCAAAGAATTTTTCACCTATGTTCACACTGAAGAGAGGCTTCTAGATCTAATTTCTTTCAGCAGGCCTAGGCCCTTTTCACCAGGCAAGGGGAAAATACAAAAGAAGTAGTGTGTAGAGCTGGAAGGGCTTTAAGTAAGTCACTTCTACGGCCTGGCCTGCTTCTTATGAGGTGATTATGGTAACAGATGTGATAGCCCTGTGGCCAGCTTGAGGCAAAGATAGGAAGAAAAGAAAAACGAGAGAAGGGAATGTAGGTACAGACAGAAGAAAAGGAACTGGAGGTAGGAGACGGTTGAGAAAGGAAAACTGAATTATATGTGAAATAAAATAGTAGTAACTATTCACACAAAGGGCAAGGATTTTAGAACTCAATTCCAGATCCCTCACTTGTTACTTCTGTGTCTGTGAATGTATCTCTCAACCTTGCTAAGGCTCAGTTTCATTATCTGCAAAACAGTGCTAGTGATACTTACCTGGAGGGGCATCTTTGATATTGTCAATATTAGTTTATAAAATAATGTGTATAAAACCCTTGGCACATCATTAGTGGTCAATACTTGGTAGTACAGATATTATTATTACTTTCATAATCTTAAAATACCTGGTTTTAACTTGGATTATTGCTTTCATTTCTGAAATTATGCTTTTTTTTGAGAAGCAAGTACAAGACATGAGCATGTGGCTTTTCAACTTGAAAATGAGAAACTGGGAATATGAGAGTAGTCTCTGTTATTGAAAATCTGTCATGTGGGTGAAGGATTTGATTTTTTTTTCCTTTGGGATCCCAATAGGCAGAAAGTTTTAGGAAAACACATTTTTATTTAACATAATAAAGACATTTCTAACAATGAGACCAGTCTAGAAATTACAAAGAGCTATCTCACAGAAGTGTTTGCAAGGATTATTGCGGTAGATCAGGACTTTTCAATCACGGCAGTATTGACATTTTGGATCAGATAATTCTTCGATAGGATGTGTTGTCCTGTGTATTATAGGATGTTTTGCAGCATCTGTAGCCTTGACCCACTAGAAGCCAATAGTATCCCCAACTGTGACTGCCAAAAGTGTCTCCAAATGTAGCCAGATGCCTTTTAAGGGGCAAAATCTCCTACAGTTGACAATCACCACATTAGATCAATAGTTGTCCAACATAGCTTCTAGTTCTAAAGGGCTTCAGGATGTTCTTTTAGAGGCCACTGTGAGAAAGGAGAATTTAAGCACAATAGGAATTTGAGGGATGGGAGTGCTTAGCTTGTGTTCTGGGGACACCAATCATGTCAATGAGAACAGCTCACTTTCAAATGGTCTGTGTTATGAGAATTCTGCTAAAGTATGCATATAAACATCATCATCTAAAAACATATTTTGCTTACTCAACTTGAATCCTTTTTGGAATTCCATGAAAATTATTTTGGTTACCATGAGTTCCTGAATACTTTCATGTGATGTAGACCTTTGAAAGAGAATTTGATTATTTTAAAATTCAGCATTCTTTTTTTTTCATATTCACTGTCATTAATGCCCAAATAACAGTTTGGATATGAATCAAAAGGAAAAGTGGGATAGGAGTATAAAGATCTAACAAGTTCGTCAATAATTAAAATGACATGAGGATAGCCTCATGTACTTGATATTTTTGTCATATAAATGAAAGATTTGTTCTTTCCCCCTGTGGAATCTCAAAGTGTGGAAATAAGAACAGTACATTGTTCTTGGAGAACAAATACTGGTTTAGTGACCATTTTGGGAAATAATGTGTTTGGGTTGGTGGAAAAAGTCAAAAGAACTTTTCCTCACCTCAGGGAAGCTCCATTAGTTATATGAGGCTCTGGAGCCTCCCTATGGGTTGCCTCCTACAGCAAAGGACATCTCACCCTGGGCCTTCACTGTCGAGGTGGCCCAGGGAGCCCTCAGTATGAAGGCTCTGAGTCCATTGCAGGCTTGTTTCAGAAGATTCAGGTTCAGAAGTGCAAGAGATGAAGATAAAGAGGTTGGATGTCTACAGTCTATATCCATCATAGTTTTTCTTTTCTTACTTTTTCATTTAAGAAAAAAAATATCTTTTTTCTTCTGGTTCTGTAAGAATATTTTACCAAAATGACAGAGAAGAGAAAAAAGGATAATTGTAGTAAAGCAGGTTATTGGAGACCACTTCGTCCATTCTTTTAAAGAAAGATTGTTCTCTGAAAATTATTCCAGATCGGGAGAGGGGACACAGGAGGAAGGAAGGAAGGGAAGGGAGGGAGGGAGAGAGGGAGGAAGGAAGGAAGGAAGGAGAAGGAGAAAGGGAAGGGGAAGGAGAAGGAGAAAGGGAAGGGGAAGGAGAAGGAGAAAGGGAAGGGGAAGGGGAATGAAAAGGAAAAAGGAAGAGGGAGAGAAAGAAATAAAATACATTTTTCGATGGCCTAGTTTGGAAAATGCTGATTAATATATATTTTAAGATGCATAGTGCCTACTAATGTATTAATGGTTTTGAGGACTTCTTTAATATATAATCTCATTAATTTTTTTCTTTCTTTTTTTTTTTTTTTTTTTGAGACAAGGTCTGCCTCTGTTACCCAGGCTGGGCAGCAGTGGTGTGATCATGGCTCACTCCAACTTGGACCCCTGGGCTTAGCCTCCTGAGTAGTTGGGACTACAGGCACATACCACCATGACTGGCTAAACTTTTTAAAAATTTGTATAGAGATAGGGCCTCGCTAAGTTGCCCAGGCTAATCTCAAACTAGCCTCAAGAAATCCTCCTGCCTCAGCCAACTAAAGTGCTGGGATTACAGACATGAGCCACCACATGCCACCAATCCCATTAAATTTTGTTCACTCATTTAGTTAATGCTTTCTCATTTTCCCACTTTTGGGTCTCACCCTGGGAACCAACCTCATTTTCTTCCATGTATTCACACCTTAAACTCCACCCATTCTCTTTGTCTGGGAACTCTTACTCGTCCTTCACATCTCATCTTCCTATCACTTCTGCTGAGCAGCCTTCACTGACCCTCCCTATTGGATTAAGTTTCCTGACCTTTCCTTTTATGGCCGTCCCATGTACACTCTTCCACACCAGTCATTAAATGATTTGTTTAATTAATATCTCTTCTCCTCATAGACCATAAGCTCCATGAGCCCTTTGAAAGATGAATTCATAGCACAGTATGTGGTGCATAATCAATGCATATCTGTTGAAAGAGTAAAAACCACCTAATATATAGAGTTCAGGACCTAGCTTGAGACAAGCTTTGTGGATAGAGCCTCCTTTCCCCATCTCTTTATAGCACACTTTTCCTTAGAGGGTGCAACTACAGAAAAGGAAGTGTTGGAGGGATAAAGAAGAAAGGAGAAATATTTATTTCCAAAGTGGCTCTCATTTGGAGTAGACTGAGTCAGAATAGAGTATTTCATTAAAGTCTAATATTTGACGTCATTGTACTTATTTCTTTCTAAGAAAAGAGGAGGGGAAAATGTACCTATGGCAAAGGTCTTTGGAAAGAACCACCAAAGACAAGTAGACGCAATTTGTGGATTATATCTGGTCTATGATGAAGTCATTTTTCACCTCACCTCCCTTATTCTTAGCACAAACAATAACAGAAAATTACTTGCTCCTAATTTTGTGCTTATCTGACAAATGCCATCAATATTTCTTAGATTCACCTAGCACCTTGTAGGCTGAAATAGAACTTGACTCTATAAGGTTAGGTTTTGCATTCACATTCATTCATATTTTAAACATCAGTTTCTGTATGTTTTACTTATGCCTTATTAAATCTCAATTATAAATACTAACTGACTGTTTTCTTAAAACCACTCCATCTCACAGATATTTTAAATTGTTACAATAGTTGGCTTTAAATAACATTTTAAGGCAAAGAAATTATTTTTATCAGACCATCTGTTTATCATGTAGGCTTAGGAAATGGTTTATAGCTTTCCCAGATTTGGGGGGTTACAAGCTCGCTCATTTGTACTATCCCCTAAGGGAGTTTTTGTGTTCATAAGTGGAAAATAGGCAAACTTGCTGCTGCCTAGAAATGAATTTGAGAAGGGCAAATATTTCTAAGCTAAATTTTACATTATGCTATTATGTTAATTTACAGTCTTTTCCTGCCATTTCCTTCTCTGTCCAATTACTTCTATTTGGCACTTAGAAATGTAAAATGCATGCTTTCAAACATTTTCACTGCATAGTTGCCTTAAGAGTTCTCTTGAAGTAAAACAAAGCAATTTCCCACATGGCGATTCCCACTAAAAGTGAGTATCACATCTTTTGTTAAAGATAATAGTACCTACTAATTAAGTGCCTAAGAGGTTCTTTCATAGCTTTTGCAAATATTATATTATTTAATTCTTATTATATTCCTATGAGACATGTATTGTTAACTCGGTGATGCAGAAAAGAATGTGGCTCAGAGAGACTAAATAGCATGCCCGAAGTCACACATTTAGTTGAGGTAGAGGTGAGATACAAACACAGATCTGTCTGGCTGAAGGCATGGTATTTACTGTTCTGCACTCTCTCTCTTCTGCCACACTATCCGTCCATGCTGAGAGCTTTCATATTTCTAACACTGCTCTTACTTTTGGACATCTGTGTTGCTGGAGTCAGAAAACAAAAATAAGTCTAAAATTACCATTTAGAACTGAGGTTTACTGAAAACACAAATATGTGTTTTCTTTTTTTCTTTTTTTTTTTATTATTATTATACTTTAGGTTTTAGGGTACATGTGCACAATGTGCACGTTTGTTACATATGTATCCGTGTGCCATGTTGTTTTGCTGCACCCATTAACTCGTCATTTAGCATTAGGTGTATCTCCTAATGCTGTCCCTCCCCCCACCCCCCACCTCACAACAGTCCCCGGAGTGTGATGTTCCCCTTCCTGTGTCCATGAGTTCTCATTGTTCAATTCCCACCTATGAGTGAGAACATGCGGTGTTTGGTTTTTTGTCCTTGCGATAGTTTACTGAGAATGATGGTTTCCAGCTTCATCCATGCCCCTACAAAGGACATGAACTCATCATTTTTTATGGCTGCATAGTATTCCATGGTGTATATGTGCCACATTTTCTTAATCCAGTCTATTGTTGTTGGACATTTGGGTTGGTTCCAACTCTTTGCTATTGTGAATAGTGCTGCAATAAACATACGTGTGCATGTGTCTTTATAGCAGCATGATTTATAGTCCTTTGGGTATATACCCAGTAATGGGATGGCTGGGTCAAATGGTATTTCTAGTTCTAGATCCCTGAGGAATCGCCACACTGACTTCCACAATGGTTGAACTGGTGTTTTCTATAGTAATGTGAAAGCTTTGGATTGTCCATACTACTAAGCTCTTCAAATAGTGTGAAGTGGTGAAATTTGAATAAATCCCCCTGTTTAAAAAAGTCTAATACTTATTTTCATATACTGTGCCAGTTAGAAACAATCAAATCAATAATATATACAGCCATTACAAATTCAGTAGTTTGCATTTTAGCTCACTTTTTAAGATGGAGATTAAGATTTTCACACTGAAAGTACAACTTCAAAGTACAAAAGACAGGGCATAGAAATACTATTTCGGTCAAGGTAAAGCTAAGCTTTAAGCACTAATTTATTAGGAGGGCAAAGGTTGGAGTTTTGATTATTTAAAATGCTTCACTATTTTTCATACATGTCATTGACTTCCCTACACAAGAAGGATATCCTAATTTGATGGGTTTTCCAAGGAAATTGTGATTGTTTCTTGCCGTGGTACACCTATATTTTCTCATGGTAAAATCTCACACACAGGTTTGCTGACAAGATTAATGGAAATTGTAGGACACTGTGTAGTATCAGATCGTGGATTTTGGAATACTACAGCTTGGGATGGAGACCTGTATGCTCTACTTTCTAGTATTATGACTGTGGACATGAAAATTAACATACTTAATCTTTTGTTTACTTCTTTATAAAAGTGTAGTTAATGATAGCAACTTATCCATGGAGTTACTCTGAATATTAATCCAAAATATATAATTAAGTGGTATGTGTGGTGCTTGGAATATAGTAAACTCTCCGTAAGTGGATTTAGTTATGGTTGTTTCAGATAGTGACTTAGGGACCAAGGACATGGATTAAATTAAGATTTTTGCCTTGTTCTTTAGTATGTAGTAACTGACTAAGCTTTGGCCACAGATTGGTTTAGAAACAGTCATTTTGGGGGAACTGATGACTTATTTGCCTTTTAAGGTCTTCTAGCCTTAAGGTTGAATGACATTTTAGGTTAGGTTTCCTTGAAAACAGGCTGGCAGGTATATTGCATGCAGCAGATTTGTTGGGAAGTATGCTTAGGACAACAATCAATAACGATTGACTAAAAAGGCAAGGCTGAACTTGAACTATGTGATACAGGTCCATAGTGGTCTCAGAAGATCTGACAGGAGCTCTGTAGATGAAATGATAGCTTACAGTGATCCTGTCTTGAAGTCAGGAGGCCAAAGCTTTGTAATCCCCAATTGACCAGTCATTGGATTTGAGATACCTCCAGGGTGAGGCACTTAGACATAGACAAGGAGGCTTTGTTCTGTGGATAGCTATTCTTGGGGCAGGTCTCAGTAGTGAGCCCTCCCAGGCAACCTTTTCAGAAGCTGGAAGAATGGTGAATGAGTGTGTTGATCCTGGAAGTTGGGCGGAGGGTGGGAAGGGAAAAGGTCTGAGCAGTGCAACACAGTGTCCATTAAGTAGCTTTTAAAAACATAGATCTTTTATGAGATAATTCTCCATTTTTAAAACTAGAAATTAAATTTAAGGTACATATAAATTCTAGTTTATCTATACTAATTGAACTTTAAAAATCTGTTGTCCAAACTGCAAATTTATTTACATTTGAGAAGTCTAAATCATAGACTGTTGAAGTGACCAAAGTAACCAAAATAATACAATCAATAGCCAGAACCCATTTGTTGACTCTTCTGCTTTACATTTGTATTGATTTAAAGCCTGTGTAGAATGTAACGTTTTGTTCTTCAAGTATGTAATGAATGTCTGCAAGTATTTTCCAGCTGTGCTCTGTGAATACCAAATTTAAGACTTTCTACCAAATCAAATCCTTTATTAAGGTATGCTCTCACCTAATTTACCTGTATTAATTAGAGATGATTGGAAAAAGCCCTAATGTAAGACAGCAAGAAACCTACTGCTTGCTACAAAATGTAGCATCTCTTCATATTTAGCTGAGGTAGACCTTATTTTCATACTAATTCCATGGATTCTCAATTATGGAAATAATGCAAAATCTGCCTTTTAAACACTAGTAATGAATCGATGTTTACATGAATACCTCTTTATTCTTCTGTTATTATTTTTATTCAGGAACAAACTGTCACGTGCATCCCTGTGAAGAGACCACCAAACAGGCTTTGTGTGAGCAATAAAGCTTTTTCATCACCTGGTACAGACAGGCTGAGTCTGAAAAGAGAGTCAGCAAAGGGAGACAGGGGTGGGGCCATTTTATAGGATTTGGGTAGGTAGTGGAAAATTACAGTCAAAGGTAGTTGTTCTCTGGCAGGCAGGGGTGGGGGTCACAAGGTGCTCAGTGGGGGAGCTTCTGAGCCAGGAGAAGGAATTTCACAAGGTAATGTCATTAGTTAAAGCAGGAACCTGCCATTTTCACTTATTTTGTGACTCTTCTGTTACTTCAGGACTCTGGATGTATACATGCAGTCTTGGGCTCAGATGCCTGACATTCCTGTCTTCTTATATTAATAAGAAAAACCAAATGAAATAGTGGTAAAGTGTTGGGGTGGCAAAAATTTTGGGGGGTGGTATGGAGAGATAATGGGTAATGTTTATAAGGGCTGCTTCAAGCGGGATTAGGGGCGGCATGGGAATCTAGAGTGGGAGAGATTAAGCTGAAGGAAGATTTTGTGGTAAGGGGTGATATTGTGGGGTTGTTAGAAGAAACATTTGTCATATAAAATGATTGATGATGGCCTAGATACAGTTTTGTATTAATTGAGAAACTAAACGGAAGACACAAGGTCCGAATAAGAGGAGGAGAAAAACAGGTATTAAAGGAGTAACAATTGAGAGGACCCAGGACATCCAATTAGAGAGTGCCCAAGGGGGTTCTGCATAATTACTTGCTTGGTTGGTGAGTTTTTTGGGCTCTATCCTTGAGTTTTTTTATGTTGTCATACAGCAGGCCAGATTGATTTAGGTAAAAACAACACTCTTCATTTAAAAATACAGAGTCCTCTTTTTTTTAGCAGTGAGTACGTCGAGGCCTCCGTGATTTTGAAGGAAAGAGAAATGCAAAGCCAGCAATTGTTTGTTAAAGGATTAGAAATGACTAGGAGAGAGTGAATGAGATTGATAGTTTCATGAGCGTCCCTGTGAAGAGACCACCAAACAGGCTTTGTGTGAGCAATAAAGCCATTTATTTCACCTGGGTGCAGGTGGGCTGAGTCCAAAAAGAGAGTCAGCGAAGGGAGATAGGGGTGGGGCTGTTTTATAGGATTTGGGTGGGTAAAGGAAAAAGAGGGGTTGTTCTCTGGCGGGCAGGAGTGGGGGTCACAAGGTACTCAGTGGGGGAGCTTTTGAGCCAGGATGAGCCAGGAGAAGGAATTTTACAAGACAGTGTCATCAGTTAAGGCAGGAACAGGCCATTTTCACTTCTTTTGTGGTGGAATGTCATCAGTTAAGGCAGGAACCGGCGATCTGGATGTGTACGTGCAGGTCACAGGGGATGTGATGGCTTAGCTTGGGCTCAGAGGCCTGACATTCCTGTCTTCTTATATTAATAAGAAAAATAAAATGAAATAGTGATAAAGTGTTGGGACAGCGAGAATTTTGGTGGATGGTATGGAGAGATAATGGGTGATGTTTCTCAGGGCTGCTTCGAGCGGGATTATGGGCAGCGTGGGAGCCTAGAGTGGGAGAGATTAAGCTGAAGGAAGATTTTGTGGTAAGGCGTGATATTGTGGGGCTGTTAGAAGGAACATTTGTCATTTAGAATTATTGGTGATGGCCTGGAAACAGTTTTGTATGAATTAAAAAACTAAATGGAATAAGAGAAGGAGAAAAACAGGTATAAAAGCTCTAAGAATTGGGATGACTCAGGACATCTGATTAGAGAGTGCCTAAGGAGATTCAGCATAGTCCTGCCAGCAAAGATTATTTATTTATTTAAAGAGTTAAGAGTGGCAGTTTGGGGATAGCACCAGGAGATGTCAGCTGTGGTGGCTTGGAGAAACAGTGTAAACTGGCGGTGTAAACAAGAGCAGGGTATGAGTAGTTGAGAACGGTGAACAGAAGTATGACTAGACAGAAGATAATAGGGATGAAAAGTTTTTTGGGGGCACAGTCTAAGTTGGTCTGGTGTCTGGAATGAGACTGGGGCCTAATAAAAAGGAACATCTATACAGAAGCTCAAATGGGCTGTACCCTGTAGCATTCTGAGGACAGGTCTGACTTCTGAGAAGGGAAAGTGGTAAAAGTATTGTCCAGTCCTTTTTAAGTTGGTGGCTGAGCTTGGTGAGGTGTGTTTTTAAAAGACCTTTAGTCTGTTCTACTTTTCTTGAAGATGGAGGACCATAAGGGATATAAAGGTTTCACTGAATACTAGGAGCCTGAAAAACTGCTTGGCTGATTTGACTAATAAAGGCTGGTCTGTTATCAGACTGTATAGAGGTGGGAAGGCTAAACTGAGGAATTACGTCTGACAGAAGGGAAGAAATGACTGTGGTGGCCTTCTCAGACCCTGTGGGAAAGGCTCTACCTATCCAGTAAAAGCGTCTACCTAGATTAAGAGGTATTTTAATTACGTGACTCGGGGCATGTTGAGTAAAGCTAATTTGCCAGTCCTGGATGGGGGCAAATCCTCGAGCTTGATGTGTAGGGAAGAGAGGGGGCCTGAATAATCCCTGAGAAGTAGTAGAATAGCAGATGGAACACTGAGAAGTGATTTCCTTGAGGATAGATTTCCATGATGGAAAGGAAATGAGAGGTTCTAAGAGGCGGGCTAGTGGCTTGTACTATAGCATAGCCTGCCTTTGCTGGTGTGTGGCCTGGTGGAACTGCCATCAATAAATCAAGCGTGATCAGAGTGAGGAACAGGAAAGAAGGAAATATGGGGAAATGGGATGAATGTCAGGTGGACCAGAGAGATAGAGTCATGGGGGTCAGGTGTGGTATCAGGAATAATGTGGGAGGCTGGATTGAAGTCCTGGCCAGGAACAATGGTAATTGTGGGACTTAACAAAGAGTGAGTACAGCTGAAGGAGCTAGGGAGCAGAAAGTATATGCAACAGGTATGAGGAAGAAAACAGATCCTGGGTTTCGGCACCAAATTTCATGCCCGTCCATGTGAAGAGACCACCAAACAGGCTTTGTGTAAGCAATAAAGCTGTTTATTTCACCTAGGTGCAGGTGGGCTGAGTCCAAAAAGACAGTCAGCAAAGGGAGATAGGGGTGGGGCCGTTTTATAGGATTTGGGTTGGTAAGGGAAAAGGGGGGGTTGTTCTCTGGCAGGCAGGAGTGGGGGTCACAAGGTACTCAATGGGGGAACTTTTGAGCCAGGATGAGCCAGGAGAAGGAATTTCACAAGACAATGTCATCAGTTAAGGCAGGAACAGGCCATTTTCACTTCTTTTGTGGTGGAATGTCATCAGTTAAGGTAGGAACTGGCTATCTGGATGTGTACATGCAGGTCACAGGGGTTATGATGGCTTAGCTTGGGCTCAGAGGCCTGACAGTGTGGTGGAGATAGCTGGGGAGAGGTAGAGGGTGGCATAAGAATGGGAACAAGAATAAGAATGCATATAAAAGTAAAGAATAGGACTTCATCAGGGTGAAAGTATTGGAGGGTACCCTGTCAGCAAAGATCATCTATCCACTTTAAGAGAGACTTAAGGGTGGCGGTTTGAGGTAAAACCAGGAGATATCAGTTATGATGGTTTGAAGGAAAAGTGTAAACTGGCAGTGTAAACAAGGGCAGGATATTTAGGAGTAGTTGAGAATAATGAATAGGAGTGTGGCTATACAGAAGATAGTAGGGATGACAAGTTTTTGGGGTGCAGTTCAAGTTGGGCTGGTGTCTGGAATGAGACTGGGGCCTAATAAAAAGGAGCATCCACACAGGAGCTCAAATGGGCTATACCCTGTTTGTAGCGTCCTGAAGACAGGCCATAATTCTGAGAAGGGCAACTGGTAAAAGTATTGTCCATTACTTTTTAAGTTGGTGGCTGAGCTTGATGAGTTGTGTTTTTAAAAGACCATTATTCCATTTTACATTTCCTGAAGATTGAGGACAGTAAGGGATATGAAGGTTCCACTGAATACCAAGAGCCTGAGAAACTGCTTGGGTGATTTGACTAATAAAGGCTAGTCCATTTTTGGACTGTATAGAGGTGGGATGGCCAAACTAAGGAATTCTGTCTGACAGAAGGGAAGAAATGACCGCGGTGACCTTCTCAGGCCCTGTGGGAAAGGCCTCTACCCATCCAGTGAAAGTGTCTACCCAGACCAAGAGGTATTTTAGTTTCCTGACTCGGGTCATGTGAGTAAAGTCAATTTGCCAGTCCTGGTCAGGGGCAAATTCTCGAGCTTGACTTATAGGGAAGGGAGGGGGCCTGAACAATCCCTGAGGAGTAGTAGAATAGCAGATGGAACACTAAGAATTGATTTCCTTGAAGATAGATTTCCACAATGGAAAGGAAATGAGAGGTTCTAAGAGGCAGGCTACCAGCTTGTAACCTACATGGAAGAGGTTATGAAATGATGACAGAATAGAATGGGCCTATGAGGCTGGAAGGAGATCCTTGGCCCAAGAACCATTTGCCTTGTTTGGGAAGAGATGGATAGTTGGAAGTTTCAGTGGGGGAGTAGGTGGGAGTAACTGATGAGAAGGAGAAAAACTTCCATGATGGACAGAAGTTGGAATGCTAACTGCTTTTTTAGCTACCTTAACATCATAAGCATTACCCTGAGCGATAGGATCTGATGCCTTTTGATGGCCCTTGCAGTGAATGGCTCCAGCTTCCTTTGGAAGTAAAGCAACCTTGAGAAGCATTTTTATTAAAGAGGCATTGATTATGGAGGACCCTTGCATAGTGAGGAAAATTATTTCTGCCCACATAACAGCATGTGGTGCAGGATATGGAAGGCATATTTAGAGTCATTATAAATATTGGTGCATAGTCGCTTTGCCAAGAGTGAGGGCTCCAATTAAGGTAATGAGTTTGGCTTGCTGAGAGGTAGTGGAGGGCGGCAGAGTGGTAGTCTCAAGGATAGATGTGGAAGATATTATAGCATAGCCTGCCTTTGCTAATGACTGTCAATTAGGCCTGGTGGAACTGCCATGGATAAGCCAAGTGTGATCAGGGTGAGGAACAGGAAAGAAGAAAATATGGGGAAATGGAGTGAATGTCAGGTGGGTCAGAGAGATACAGTCATGGGGGTCAGGTGTGGTATCCGAAATAATGTGGGGGCCAGCCTAAAACAGTAAGGTCAAGTTGTTTAGACAGAAAGGCTACAGGATGCGGTCCTGGCTCTTGTGTAAGAATTCTGACTGCACAGCCCTGTACTTTGGCTGTGTGTAATGAAAAATGGTTGGGATGAGTTAGGGAGAGCTAGTGTGGGAGCAGCTTTAGGGCTGTCTTTTAAGGAATGGAAACGGGAGTGGGGAAAGGATTTAGGATCTATGGGGTCACCTAGATTTGCTTTTGTGAGTTTATATAATGGTTTAGTCAGGATGGTAAAAGTAGGTATCTAAAGCCAGAAGTACCTAACCATGCCTAGGAAGGAAAGGAGTTGTTGTTTTGTAGAAGTGGTTGGGGTTTGGGAGATTAGCCAGACATGATCAGCAGGGAGAGCACATGTGTTTTCAGGAAGAATTATGCTGAGATAGGTAATGGATGAGGAAGAAATTTGGGCTTGACTGAGGTGATGGGGGCTGTCCGTGAAGCCTTGTGGCAGTATAGCCCAGGTAATTTGCTGAGCCTGATGGGTGTCAGAGTCAATCCAAGTGAAAGCGAAGACAGGCTGAGATGAAGGGTGCAAAGGAATAGTAAAGAAAGCATGTTTGAGATCCAGAACAGAATAATGGGTTGTAGAGGGGTTGTGGAGGGAGGTATTGAGGATAGGAGAGTATATGGGTTTGGCACCGTGGGGTGGATAGGCAAACCAATTTGGTTGATAAGGCACAGATCCTGAACTAACTTGTAAGACTTGTCTGGTTTTGGACAGGTAAAATGGGGAATTGTAGGGAGAGTTTATAGGCTTTAAAAGGCCATGCTGTAACAGGCATTTGATTACAGGCTTTAATCCTTTTAAAGCATGCTGTGGGATGGGATATTGGTGTTGAGTGGGTTAAAGGTGATTAGGTTTTAATGGGATGGTAAGGGGTGCATGATCAGTTGGCAAGGAGGGAGTAGAGGTAGCCTATATTTGTGGATTAAGGTGGGGAGATACAAGGGGAGGAAGTGAAGGAGGCTTTGAACTGGAGAAAAGGGCCGCAATGAGGTGTGGCTATAGTCTAGGAATAGTCAAGGAAGCAGATAATTTAGTTAAAATGTCTCAGCCTAATAAGGGAGCTGGGCAGGTGTTGATAACTTAAAAGGAATGCATAAAATAATATTGTCCAAGTTGGCATCAGAGTTGGGGAGTTTTAAGAGGTTTAGAAGCCTGGCCGTCAATATCCACAACAGTCATGGAGGCAAGGGAAACATGCCCTAGAAAAGAAGGCAATGTGGAGTGGGTAGCCTCCATATTCATTAAGAAGGAGACGGACTTACTTTCCACTGCAAGAGTTACCCAAATTGTCTGTGATGGTCCAGGAGGCTTCAGAGGTGATTGGGGAGTGTCAGTCTTCAGCCACTAAGCTGAGAAGACCTGGGAAGGAGTCAGTCAGAGAGCCCTGTGCCAGACTTCCAGGGGCTTTGGGAGTAGCTGCCAGGTGAGTTGGACAGTTCGATTTCCAGTGGGGTCCTGCACAGATGGGACATGGCTTATGAGGAATCCAGGGCTGCAGGCATTCCTTGGCCCAGTGGCCAGATTTCCGGCACTTGAAGCAAGATCCTGAGGGAGGAGGTCCTTAAGGAATGCCAGACCGCTGTGGCTTAGGCGTTTTGAAGTTCTTGTGGCTGGGGTTTCTCTTACAGCACAGGCATGTAATTGAAACTCCTCTGTTATTGCACATCTTGAAGGTGAGGTTGATTAATTCCTGTTGTGGGGTTTGAGGGCCTGATTCTAATTTTTGAAGCTTTTTTTTTTTTTAATGTCAGGAGCTGACTGGGTGATAAAATGCATATTGAGAATAAGATGGCCTTCTGGCCCCTCTGGGTCTAGGGTGGTAAAGATCTAAGGGTTGTGGCCAAATGGGCCATGAACTGGGCTGGGTTTTTATATTTGATGAAAAAGACCCTAAACACTAATTGATTTGGGAGAGGTTGGGTAAAGAAAAAGGAGCATTAACCTTGACTATGCCTTTAGCTCCAGCCACCTCTTTAAGAGGAAATTATTGGGCAGGTGGGGGAGGGCTAGTCACGGAACGAAACTGTAAGCTGGACTGGGTATGAGGAGGGGAGGTGATAGGAGAATTACAGGGTGGGGGAGCGGAGTCTGAGGAAGAATTAGAGCCTGATTCAGCCTGGCAGGGAGTGATCTGAGGAGGAGCAGTCTGGGGAGGAGGGGAGAGGTCAGATGGGTCAGTAGAAAAGGAAGATTGAAAAGACTCAGTGATGCTTGGGGTTGGGACTGAGGGGACAGGCGAGAGGGAAAGAAGGATTTGGGAGGAGTCGCATTGGGAACGGAGACTTGGGAGGGACAAATGCGTAAAAGCATGCCTGGACGTCAGGCACCTCAGACCATTTGCCCATTTTATGACAAGAATTATCTAGATCTTGTACAATGGAGAAATTGAAAGTGCGTTTTCTGGCTATTTGGAACTATTGTCGAGTTTGTATTGAGGTCAAGCAGCATTGCAGAAGAAAATAAGGCATTTAGGTTTTAGGTCAGATGTGAGTTGAAGAGGTTTTAAGTTTTTGGAACACAGGCCAAGGGAGAAGAAGGAGGAATGAAGGGCGGAAGGTTGCCTATAGTGAAGAAGGCAAGCCCAGAGAAAAGAAAGGGTAGAGACAAGGAGAGAAGGGGTGGGGGGTACTTGCCCCCCCCCAAGAAAGTGGTACTTGCCACTAAGGTGAAGGATCAAGGCAGGCGTCCCTGTGGTGATCAGATACCTCTGAAATGTGAGTGAATAATCAGGCAGGTGTCCCCACAGTGATTAAACACCAAGGGAAGACTGTCTTCCCGAGTCCGTCACTGGTGCCGGTGTTTTGGGTTCACAGATAAAATGCGTCTCCTCTGTTTCTACCAGAAAAGGAAAGGAACTGAAATTAATAGAAGGGAGAGATTCAAGGGTGGTGCCAAGATTGAAAGGAGAAAGAGGTTGAGGGATAGTGAGAGAGGCTGGAGAAGGGTAAAAAGAGCCTGCTTACCCAATTTAAAATTGGTGAGATGTTCCTTGGGCTGGTTGGTCTGAGGACCAGAGGTCATAGGTGGATCTTTCTCATGGAGCAAAGAGCAGGAGGACAGGGGATTGATCTCCCAAGGGAGGTCCCCCAATCCGAGTCACAGCACCAAATTTCATTCGCGTCCGTGTGAAGAGACCACCAAACAGGCTTTGCGTAAGCTAGGAAATAAAGCTTTGTTTATTATCCTGGGTGCAGGCAGGGATGGGGGTCACAAGGTGCTCAGTGGGGGAGCTTTTGAGCCAGGAGAAGGAATTTCACAAGGTAATGTCATCAAAGGCAAGAACCGGCCATTTTCACTTCTTTTGTGATTATTCAGTTACTTCAGGCCATCTGGATGTATACGTGCAGGCTTGGGCTCAGAGGCCTGACATTAGCATGCAGGCTTGGGCTCAGAGGCCTGACACAAACATGCTTTCCTGACATCTGTATTCTAAGTTGTGTGATTCATTGTTTTTAAGCTTGAATAACCTGATTTCACATATTTTTCCGTGAGTCAGAGGCATGTCTAGCTGTTAGTTTGTTATTGTCTGTACTTTTACATAGCATGCCTGCACTAGCCATCATTTTTCTACTTTGTGTTTTTAATCTTTTAACCAGTCACTATGGGAAGAGTTTTTTCCAGGAATAGTTTTTTTAGTTTTCAGTGAAAACCAGGCAAGAATGGCTATGGATCTCACAAAGACTGGCAACATTTTATTGCTATTGTTTATTTAGTTTAGTGGGTTTAAATGAAACCAGGAAGTCTGCAGCGGTTTTGATCTCTGGTCTTGCTCTCAACTATTTAAATCTTAAAAATTATTTTGCTCTATGTTTTCATAATTTTATTGCTTGTCAAAAATCAGCTGGGATACATTATAGGTTAGCATGATGACCATGTATCTTAACCATAGATGAAGCAAAGTGGTGAAAATTTCCTGAGAAGATGATTAATGTTCATGAAAAATTAACAGGACATCTGAGTTTCTTGAGACGTAAACATCATCTAACTGCTCTAGTTTGGCTTTTTTCCAAGGGAAATAAAAATATTCCCTTAGTGTCTAATGAGAGTCTGCATGGTAAGTATGAACTTTAGAAGGTTATTGTATTTAGAGTAAATCTATTGAATATTGAGCTTATTTTATTCAATCCTTATTTTTGGGTGCTTTTTACCTAAGTACCAAAAGGAAATGATCAATAAAAGTTTCTTTCCTGACTCACATCCCTTCTAGCTACTGCTCCCTCTCTCAGCAATCCAGTTCCTTTCCTCTCATTCTCTCAAATCAACCATCTTTTGCCCACAGCACACCACTAAAAGTTTCCAGGTTCAGCAGTGACCATGTTATTGTTCAGTTCTCACTCTTCAATGGGCTTGACCAATAAGCAGCTCTTAGTACAGCTGATCATTCACTTTACTGAAACATTTTTTTCCACTTATCTGTTTTTCTCCATATTTTCTGGCTATTTTTACTCAGTCTATTTTTGTTGTTCCTTATCATCCCCATGAGCTCTAAGTATTACAACATACCAGTGTTCATTTATTCAACCTCTCTTCCTCTCTAGCTGTACACATTTCTCTGGTAGTCTCTCTCATCTTATTGATGCATCCATATGCTTCATGTCCCAAGTTTACATTCCTAGCCCAGATTTTAACTCTATAATTCAGGCTTATATATCCAGAACATTTAGGCCTTTGGCTTTTACTTTGATTAATAAAGGACTTGTGGGAGAGTGTGAATGGAGAAATGACATGATATGGCTTACTTTTCAACAGGATCACTCTGGCTGCTGTGTTAAGAGTAGAAGAGGGGAAGCAAGTGCAGAAACAGGGGGTCCAGTTAGGAGCTGTTGCAGTCATCCAGTCAAGGGATGATGATGATTTTGACCAGGGCGGTGATAGTGGAAGTGGTGAGAAGTTGTCATATTCTGAATATATTTTAAAGTCAGAGTTAACAAAATGTATTCCATTTATTGTGTATGTAATGTGAAAGGAAGTGAAGTCAAGGCTGACTCCAGAGTTTTTGGTCCGAGCAACTGGAATTTCATTAACTGAGATAGGGAAGGTTGGGGTTGGAGAGAAGGTTCTGATGGAAATTTGTGCAACTCCACTTAGGAAGTGTTATTTTGAGATGACACTTAGAGTGCTTTCATTAAATATTTATTGAGCAAATGACTGGCATCTCAGCCCTGCCTTCCACGACCAGTTATTTCTATATGTAGAGGCTTTGTGTTTCACCTCTCCTTGTCTTTGGGTTTGTGGAGTAGTAGTTACATGGCTGGTAATCAAAGCAAAGTGAATCTGCGGATAAAATTACCCCATATACAGACGCAAACAGATTTTTTTTTTTTTTAATGATGAGCCCCAACTCTAACTTCCTCCTATCACACTGAGACCTGGGTTTTTCCAGTGTTGTGATCAAAAATGGGCTTACTTCTGAAGGTAATCTCTGTTTGAAGGCAGTGGGACTTTGGCTTCATGTTTTGTTTGGTCAGTTCCTAAACAGCTACCTCATCCACTTGTCACTTTTCAAAAATGTGTTGACATCTTTTTATCGTTCTTATCACTCCCCATGTTATTTTTGCCATTGTGGCTCTATTTTTATATCTCTAAATTGTTATTTTAGTATTCTGTTCGCCTAAGGGACCTGAGATAAATGCACATGTTCAATCCAAGTCAATAAAAATTCCACTTGCATATTCTTCCAGAATCTTTCTTTTTAATATTGAATATATTTTTCATTCAAATATACACTTAAACACTTTTTTCTTTCATATAAACACAAAAGCATTAAAGTTTTAATTTGTCAAAATGTTTACTGTCATGATGTTGCATTAATTGTAGAAGATTCGGTGCTCCACGTTATCTCCTCTCAGACATTTAGAACAATCTTCAGTTGTGAAATCGCATGAGCTCCTAGCATAATAGTCTCTGGAGTATTTTGGACACTAAATAAATATTTCTTGAGTGAATAAATAAATTCTCGAAGAGCTGCCCACCTTTGACGTCTTTATTCATTCTCAGGTTAATTCTCCTATATTTTTCTTCCAATATTTACTATTCAATTGATATTATAATATTTATTCAACTGATAGCCTCTATGTGTAAGGTGCTGTGGAATATATAATAATGATTTAGAAATAGTTCTTGATCTCAAGACATTTACAGTTTATTAATACAGAAAAATCATGTAAAAATAAAGAGCTAGACTGTAATAAGGAGCATAAGAGTCATACTAATAATTTAAGGGTTCAGGGGAGTGAGAATTTTCTTGGCAGGAAAAATCAGAATATCTTTGTGAAATGATGGCTTTAAGATAAGCCTTGAACAGTTACTGGGATTCAACCTAAGAAATGGAAAAGAAGTCACTCTAAATGAGTACGCTAGCATGTGTGAAGATGAAGGGACGATAAAATGTATTAGTTGGTAAGTATTCATTTAGCTCGATTAGAGTAAAAAAAGGAGAAACGTGGTCTATAAAGCCAGAAAGAATTTGAAACAGATGTGCTTGGCCATAGGCAATAGGACAGAAAGAATATGAGTGTTTTTTCACAGGGGGACACAAAAGGTTAATCAATAGGAGATTGCTGTGATCAGACATTTTCTTTGGGAAGCCTGTTGGAAAGAAATGAAAGGTGATTGAATGTTGGCAAGAGAAATAAGTGGTATCAGAGAGATTTGAGTCTCTGAGAAGGATGTAGTTTCTATTTCCAGATATATGGGAATTAGAAGGAGAAGATAGTTTTGGAAGTATTAATAGGATAATAGTCATTTTAGATATAGTAAATTTAGAGTGAATTTCAGGTATAAATGTCTAACAGGCAGTAGAAAATATGAAACTAAGAACTTGGGAAGAAAGGGTTAAAATAAAGACTTAACAAAAATGATTAAAGAAGATCATATTATGTGATCACTTTCTCAGATTTAACACATTTAGTTATTGAAAAGTTGCTATTTTGGAATCATTTTTAATTTTTATTAAAATGCACTTCTTTACAAACAAAAAATGCAGCTTGTAATTTTTTATATTGAATAAATTCATATTTATTCAAAAATAATGTGCAGTTACATCATTTTTATATTTAATTCCCAAACATATGACAAGTTACAAATATCTTTTTATATTTTGTGGGACTGTTATAAAATTATTAGTCATTTGTGCACAGTAAAAACACAATGCCATATTGAAGAAATAATTGGAAGGTAAAGGTTATATTTTCTCCAGAATATTAAAATACATATTTCTCCAGATCTGTTGTTACAGTCAAATTGTCACTTTTTATTTTTCTTATCCTTAGACTTAGGTGAATGTGTATTCTAGAATTTATATTAAGGTCGACATGATCCAAACTTTATTTTTATGTCAAAGAAACCAGATAGATTCAGCAACATTTTAATGTTTACGGTTAAATTAAAATTTCAAAATACTTAAAATTATTATCATAGCAAAGGCTTGTGATAAATTTTAAAGCATAGATGTGTATGAAATGATTATAAGAGTTCTTGTTTTCTCTGTCTTCAATTATACTTCACAAGTTAGTATTCCTAAAATTTAATTTTATAATCTCTTCAATGAGAAAAAAAAGCACAAATATCTGTCTTTTTATTTTTTATGTGTGTATTTATTTATTTATTTTGAGACAGAATCTCACTCTGTCGCCCAGGCTGGACTGCAGTGGTGCAATCTCAGCTCGCTGCAACCTCTGCTGCCTGAGTTTAAGCGATTCTCCTGCCTCGGCCTCCCAAGTAGCTGGGATTACAGGCACCTGCCACCATGCCCAGCTAATTTTTGTATTTTTTTTTTTTTTTGAGATGGAGTCTCGCTCTGTCGCCCAGGCTGGAGTGCAGTGGCATGATCTCAGCTCACTGCAACCTCCACCTCCTGGGTTCATGCCATTCTCCTGCCTCAGCCTCCTGAGTATCTGGGACCACAGGCATCTGCCACCACGCCTGGCTAATTTTTTGTATTTTTAGTAGAGACAGGGTTTCACCATCTTGGTCAGGCTTGTCTTGAACTCATGACCTTGTGATCCACCTGCCCCAGCCTCCCAAAGTGCTGGTATTACAGGTGTGAGCCACTGCGCCCAGCCATGTTTTTATTTTAATATTAATATGTGCTTAACTACACATATTACACTGTAACTTTTTTAACTGAAAAATTGCCATAAGCATATCTTTTTATTCATGTTTTAGGAGGAACAATAGAGCTATAGATATCAATACTTGTATTATTTCTTCCCTTTGAGATGTTTTCTAAAACAAAAAGACAGTGAGAAAACAATGAATCAACACAATGTGATTTAGACAATATTAGTGAATCTGGATATTTTTTATGCAAAGATACTAAAATGTGACTCTAAGATCTTCATTCATGTTTTCAAACCACATATACTGAATTCATTCTTTATGTTATTCTGTGAAGCCTCCTTGCAAATATGAGGTTACATGCTTAAAGACTGTTAAAGTCTGTCTTAGTTTGGAGAAGTATCATTGACTTATAAAGACCTCATTTCCAAGAGGTTGAGAGAAACAGTATTTTGTTTTATCCATTCAAAACCAGACTAGCATTTGAAGATATATTGCTACCTTGGACTGGTACTTACAAGAGAGGTTTACAGTTTCCTATGAATCCCAATGTGATATTAAACATTGTGTGTAATTACCTTTTACAGTATCTGAAAGAATTGAATAGAGATATGAATATTTGGCAAAATATGTATTTTATTTTAGAATGCATTATGAGATTAACTCAAGCCACATGTACCCTCAGGCACACAAGGACAAACATTCTATGCCTTCCATTCTGATATCTTCTTGGCTATAGGTCATCTTTTCATAACCTGAGATCTAGTTCACAGTGAAGGACATCCAGTAGCATGTGGACAATCAGATTGGTAGCTCAGATCTCTGTTGGGTATCTTGCATTCCGAGAGCTACAACTTTTATTTTACAGAGACTCTGGTCAGCCTTCAGTAGTATATACTTAAATTGTGGGTGGTTTTTGCAGATAATATTTTACTTGGAGATTTACAGATGTCAAAACTGTTTGCTTTCAGAGTTATTAAAAATCACAGTGTGGGCTGGGTGTGGTAGCTCATGCCTGTAATCTCAGCAGTTTGGGAGGGTGAGGTGGATGGATCATATGAGGCCAAGAGTTTGAGACCAGCCTGGGCAACATTGTGAAACCCAAACTCTACTAAAAACACAAGAGAAATAGCTGGGCATGGTGGCACACGCCTGTAATCCCAGCTGCTTGGGAAGCTGAAGCAGGAGAATCGCTTGAACCTGGGAGGCAGAGGTTGCAGTGAGCCAAGATCGCGCCACTACACTCCAGCCTGGGTGACAGAGTGAGACTCTCAACAACAACAACTCTCAACAACTCTCAGCAACTCTCAACAACAACAACAAAAGTTACAACAACAACAACAACAAAAGTTACAATGTAAATAAAACAAGTACAGAATCACACTTATAAATAAAATAAAATAGTTTTAATAATACAAATGTTTAAACAATGTTACTTAAAAATATTTCAATTTTAATATTTTATACTACTGTTAGCAGTAATAATCCTATAAGAAACACTGATTGTAAAGTAGTAGCTTGAACATTCCATGGTACATTAATTCCAATCATTGGACATAGATTATGTGCTTTTAGTTTGTTCATAATTTATTATGAATCAATGACAAATACCTACCTTTATATTTAGTGTTTTCACTGATTTTTCAGGCTACCTTTGCTTTTTGCCTAATGAGTTGTTAACATAAGATCTGGTACATTTATCTTCATTTATTTCTCTCCTTATAGCATCCCCACAAGACCTACATTAACTAGTCAACACAGTGAGCTCTGAAGTCTTGGACTTGCTTTATGTAACCCAATCGCTAATCACAGGGCCCTTCCACTGCCGTTTTCTTTCACCTGTGCCATAACTTCAGCCTCTGTTTCCTTTTAATTCATATTGTGGCGTACCAGTTCTACTAATGATCAACACATGCCTTTTTTCCTCCTATTTCATTTGATTTCTTATTCAGCTGTCACCCATTTTATGTATCTTTGCTTTAATAGAGACCGTGACCTGCAATAATTAAGAATTAAGAGACCTGGATCCACATTTTGTCTTGTCTTTTTATTGGGCAAGTCAATATTTTAAGCCTTAATTACTCAATTTTCTTATCTATAAAAAAACAACTCTGTAAAGTTATTGTAGATTTTGAAAATAAATCACTTAACACTTCCCGTGACACATGGTACTTGATAAAAGCTGGATAGTCACAGGCAGATGGTCCCTTACCCATAGCCCTTAGTTTAGATGCATTTTTAGAATTCAGAATTTATGGACTTTAAAAGGTATGCATATTTCATATTGTACTTAATATATCTAACAGGATGTTAGTCAGCATCTCAAACAAGTTGATAATTCTGTAGGACAATGCTTATGTGTGAATTTTTACACAGAAATATTAGCTTCCCATTAATTCAAGTCAGATATTGTTACCAAATGAGTTATGAAAAAACCATTATTCAGATTTTGGAATTGAGGATAAGTGAGTGGAAATCCAGAAAACAAGAAGAAATTTTTCATTTTTCTTATTGTAAACTAAATTTTATTCTTTCATTTTGATTACTTGGATGTTTTCTAGGTTTCCTAAATATGGGACCACAAGCACTTTTTTTTACCTACACTTCCACAACTCATCCCCTTCCCCAGATACCCTCACCACTCCAGATTTCTTCTGATAATTAAGGGAGGGAATGAAATAGAGTTATTTCTGTAGGAGCATAATTGTTGGGCATGGAAAATTAATGTCACATTAAGAATTTTTTTCTCCCTGGAATTTGTTAGGGTAAGTATATAATATCTAGGGAAAAAATGACACAAAAAAGCATTAGTTTTTGTTTCTTCCTTTGTGATTAAAAACTGGCTTTTCTTATATATATATATTTTAACTTAGAAGATGTTTTAGCAAGATTTGTAGTTAAATGAAATACACTAGCAATTTTAACGTGTGTAATTTATTGTTTTATATAAGTATTTTGGGTTTTAGAGAAATGTAGATTGTCTTATTGACCTGTTGACATTGATTTTTTTTCTTCCACTAATAAGGATCTATATAGATTTTAGTCTGTTCCTTCCTGTTATCTATTGATTTGGGGGACTTGCTATCAATATAAAAGTTGTAATTGAATTATAGTTTCATATTATGTAATTATTAATCACAATTGATTCTAGTATTTTTTTTTAGTGTCCAACTGAAACCAAAGCAACATTTGGGGTTCATCTTAAAATAGTAGGAGACTGGACAGGTATGTAGAACATACAGTTTTAAGATACATTCTTTGAAAATAATGGAATGTAATAATTTAAATGTGTTTTAATATAACTACCAGCATGTATAGAGTTGTGTATGTGTTTCAAGCTGTTCTGGTTTTTTTTTTTTTTTTTTTTTTGCTTGTGCAGTTTTGACATCTATGTTTTCTCTTTTAAGATGCATTTTTGCAATCAGAATACCTTTGATATCAGTAATTATTAATAATATATTGTTCAGTGTGCTTGCAAATCATAGGTTTCTACCTACTTGTCAGGTGTGCTGGCAATAGTGGGAATGCTGAAATATGTTTCTTAGAAAACATGAGTCAAAATAGTCAACACCTGATATTGAGATCACACAAATCTTCCAGTTCTTGCATGACATTTTTTGTGGTGTTCTAGTATATATAGTAACTTCACAGTATCTTTGGAATAGATACTTTTAACAGCAGGCCTGTTGGTGATATTTTACTTGTCTTCAGTAAATACTTTTTATTACCTGAGAGATGCATTGTAGTGAGAGCTCTGAGTAAATAAAAGAAACATTATTCACTCTTATATTAATATTTCCTTGACCCACCAGAGTAAGTGAGTACTCAGTAAATGTTGGCTTGTTAGTTGGTTGGTTATGTTGTTGTTGCAGGAAATAATGCAGATATAAACATGAATGCGAAAGTAAATTTAAATATTCTTAAACTTAGGTGCTAAACAAGGAGTTGGTATGTAAAATCTGTAGGGAACCAGAAAAATGTAGATTAAATGTGGTCTAGGGCTGTAAGAGAAGCTTCACAGAAAAGACAGAATTTGAACTGAAGCTTAGAAGTCAGACAAATGAAGAAAGATGTAGGTAATTTAAGTGAAAGTTACAGTGTTGACAAAAATCAGGAAAGGCAATGGTTAACTCTCTTTGGAAAGGATGAATCCAATCAGTCTTTAATCCCTTAAACAAAAGCAAAGTCAATCAAACAAAATGAAACAAAGACAAAGTCAATCAAACAAAAGCAATGATTTTGTTCTGGGTAGTAGCATAGAAAAGCCATTTAGGGCCAGCTTAGTGAAGATTATGAATGCCTCAGCAAAATATTAGAGTAACCAAGGGACTTTAGGGAATTTTTGAAGCATTTGAAGCACTATGATGAAAACGGTATTAATTAAGTTGCTAGTTGGGCAGACTAAAATCAGGGGAAGACTTGAAGGTACTTAAAGGCAGAGGGGAAGGAGGCAGTGGAGGGGTGGGGATGGAAATTGGAAGTAATGGATTTGTGAACACAAGTTAAGAAGGTAGCATTAGAAGGAAGAACCTAATTTCTGTAAAAACCAGGGAAGGATAAGATGTTGGATAATAAGAAAGATGTGTTTTGAAATGAGGAGAACAATAGTTTATATAAGGAGGTTATTTCATATAGTTAAAAAAAGTAGTGGTATGTATAAAATGTAACGTCTTTAGAAAGGGTAGCCAGCTTGGAATTGGAGACTTAAAAAAAAGGAAGGAAATCTGCAACATAGGATTTAATGGGCAAACATCTAAGTGAATTGAAAAGATCTTTGAGCAGTAATAACTCATTCAGAGTCATGAGAAACCAGGCTTACATGGATAATTTTCAGATGGTAGCAATGAAAAGAGATCATGGTCGTCCTCTGATAGACATACACTGGTGGAGTATGAACATATGAATAATCACAATATGCCCAATATAAGTTGATATAATCACAGTGTTTTTTTTGCTACTGTTTTGGAAATAAAGAATAAGGAAAGTTCTTTTCTGGTGAGAATCCCAATATAGTAGGAATTAAATTCAGTCATGAGTGGTAAATTGATAGAATTCTCTATCTGAAAGAAAACATACAATGAAAACATAATTTAATTCATAAGATTAAGCAGAAACTCATGATGGTTTATTATTAGCTATTGTTACTGAGTTTTTTCACAAAGTTATTTTCTATTACCAGTAGCTCATTAAAATAAATGATGTCTTACTATTTTAATCATCTCTATTAGGAACACTTAATAGTGTTAATTTTATTCTCCCTTTTTAATGTACTATGCCACTGAGAGAAACAAGATCATTCTATTCAGAGAGTTCAGTTCCAGTCAGATACTTTTCAATTAATAGACCTTCTTTGTTGTTGACTTGAAATATTTGTTGACTTGGAAAAAATATAAGCAGTCACGCAGAGAACACCTAAATGTCATTGTCTGACACTTTAGTTCAAAGAGATTTAGCTGCCTTACAACAGTGAGATTACAACTATTGAAGGAAAAGTAGGAGCATTACCTTTGAAATCAAGAATCGTTGGTTTTTATTCTAAAAGAATTGATTAAAACTCGGTATTAAGAGCAGTAGGTATAGGACATACCAAAGAGATACCTAAGAGGTTGAATATAAAAGATTTATTTTTTTAAAACTGACTTAGAGATATTTAATATGACTTTTTATTTGCTGAAATATGTTCTGCATTGGCAGCGTACAGGGACTAAAGAGCAGGTTTAAAATAGCTCCATGAATGATCTCTCCAAGACTAATCAACTATACCTAGCTATAGAGTGCTGGAGGAGCAAGGGAAGCAGCTATGCAGCACAAGACAAAGAAGCACCAAGTCTCATATTTGTTGTCTAGATTTTCATTTTCACCAGATCTCTAATTGCATCTCCTAAATATGTGAAGACCTTTTAAAGTTTAGAAGACCCTTAAAACATTTTAGACATGATTCAGCGTTTTTTCTTGAAATGATGGTAGTACAGTAGATGGAGTGGATTACCCAAGTAGATTTCTCTTTTAATTGAATGAATATCTTATTGCTCTTCTAGAAGCAGCCATTCTTTCCAGTTTCAAACATATGGTTAGAGATTATTGACTTGATTATCATTTTAAGTGTACAAAAATGTTTTGTTAATTTCTTCATTACAGATGATTAGTATTGATTAATGTCTGAGATAATGCTATACCCTTGCTTATTTTGGTGGTCTAAATAGCCACTTATTCCACAGGTGTTTGTGTTGTGCTACAACAGAATTAAATACATAACATCCACATGTAATTAATGTAAACTTTCTGCCATTGATCCCTTCAGCAGTTAATGAATTAGTAATAACTGTGAGTAAATATTCAATAAAGGACTTATAGCATGTATCACATGATGTATCTATGAATCTTGAGTATAAATTTGCATGTTGTCTACTGGAAAAGCTTTCCACAGTGAGAAGATATGGTTATATTTTAGGATTAAAAATGAGAAGACAGGGCCATATATTATCGTGGATTTGCCTCAGTCACATAATATATTGACTTCTCACAGTGCAAGTAATCTTAAATATAGGTTTAGTTAAGGACTGGGCCACAAAAGAGTTGAAAACTCTCTTATTTGTTTCTATATCACTGTTGGAGCCAGTCGTGTTATAGGCTTTATTCAGATTTTTAATGAAAAGATTAAAACAGAACATGTGTTACATGTTTAAAGTATTTTTTTCCATTTTTGGAAACTCCTTGTAAGTCAGATTATAACCACACTAAGTTATATTAATGTTATTACTTTATTATGACAACATATTTTAGGCCAATTACATCAACCACCTTACATTAGATATCACTGTGAATAGCTTTTGGTTGCTGCAAGAAGCCAATAAATAAATAAATCGTATTTGGATATATGGAATCTCATAGATTTTACATAATTCATGTTCATACAATGTAAACTTTAAACTTATAATAAATATTCATTATCAACTGCTTTATACCCAAAGGAGTGCCTGGAAGTACTTTTTGTTGTTACTGTTGCCCTGACTAGTGAATTACAATGATTAGTCATTTGTGGAAGATAATATTTAAACTACTAACTTTGGCTAATAATCAAATGTATGTTAAACAGCTACTATGTTCCAGACTGTTTATTAGTCACTGGAGATACAGCATTGAACAAAAGTGACAAAGTCTCTGCTCTTATAGAGATTGTGTTTTGGTCCACGCGCCACGGGGAGTTTATCACTTTTTTGGAGATGTTTTGGTGTGACTCTATCTCCTGCCATTTAGCCATGGTTTATAGATTGTAGTAGCCTCACCTATACCCTATGTCCTACCAGCCCCTGTGGATGGTAGTAATTTTCTTCCACTCTTTGTATTTTTTCACTGTGCTCAATTTGGCTTCTCACTTCTTCCCTCACCTGAGTCATTAGTTCCCTCTAATGAACTTCTTCCACTTAACTTATGCAGTCGTGTTTCTGCCTGGATCTGCACTGTTACACAAGGTTAGAAAAGCTCTCTGAACAGAGCCCTGAATAAAGAGGAGAAATATATGGGGGAATTGCATTTGTAGCGTACAGGGACTAAAAAACAGGTTTAAAATAGCTCCATAAATGAGATATTTTAAAAATATATATCTTAAAAAAGTTTAAGAGATAATAAAAGTAAGAGAGTATTTTATATCTGTAAAACCGTATCTTTAAAAAGTTTAAGAGACAACAAAAGTAAGAGAGGATGTGGAGCTGGTAAGTATAGACCAATCTGGCAGTATGCTTGGGTTAGGTCCTAGCGCTTGAGAGAATGTGCTTCTCTTCCCACCTCCATAGTCAGTGAAGTCATGTCTGATAGCTTCCCATCACTCACAGTGATAGTAGTTATTCCACAGAAATTGACCAACATCATTCCCATGGTGTGACTGTGTCCCCTATAATTCATATGTTGAAATTTAATCACCAGTATGATAATATTAAGAGGTAGGACTTTTAGGAGATGATTAAATCATGAGAATAAAGCCTTCATGGATTAGATTAGTGCCTTATGAAAGGGCTTGAGGGAGTTGATTCACTCTCTTCTGCTCTTCTACCATTTGTGTTCCTCCCCCTTTGCCTCTTTTGCTCTTCTGTTATGGAAGGACACAGCAGTAAGGTGCCATCTTAGAAGCAGAGAGCAGACTTTACCAGGCATCAAAGCTGCTGGTGCCTTGATCTTGTACTTCCCAGACTTTAGAACTGTGATAAATAAATTTCTGTTGTCTATAACTAATTTGTGGTATTTTGTTATAGCAGCTCTCTAACAAAGACAACCATAAAGTAGGTCTTATGTATTTATCCATCATTAGACCTGGCTATTAAACATTTGCCAGAATACCACTGGACAAATTCCAAGAAGTTTGTATGTAAAGTGAAATAAAGAAATAAGTCAGCAACTGAAAGGAGGAAATAAGGACAAGGAAGATATAAGTTAAAGATATATGATTATTTTATAATGATTATAACAATATACTAAATATGTTATAATATATTTATACACTCATTTGAATGATGAGAATGAAGTGGAGAGAGGAAGTTTTATATTGCTGGAGAGATTTAGGATATAATTCCAGGAGCAAATGGAAGATGTACAGGTTTCTGGGAAGAAAACTTGGGAGGATTTCTGGGTCAAACTGAGTGTTAGAGATATATAGAACTTGCCTAGAGTGGGGGATTATTCCAGGGAGAAAAAATAGCTTGAATGGCTCAGAAGGGTGAACTAGCTTGGAATGTCAGGAAAATGTCATGCTATTGGGAGGCCTGGCTGGGGTGGCATCCAAATATTAGGCCAAGGAAGAGCTTGTAGATCTTGCTATGAAACTTGGTCTTTTCCCAAAAGATGCTGGTGAAATATTGAGGAGTTTTAAACAGGAACTGAAATCAAATTTGCCCTTTATATGGGTCACCCTGCCAGTGTTATATCAAATAGAAAGGAAGAAGACTAGGCTGGAGGCAAATGCATCACATTAAAGATTTTTTAGTGCCAAGCAAATGGAAGACTTTATCTTTTGAGTTTTGAGAAAGGAGTGATCTATGGTTGCTGCAACAAGCCAATAAATAAATAAATAAATGGGACTGAGCAATATCACTGTTAGCCTCATAAAAATCATGTCATTAGGAAGATGCAAAGGAAAGGTCTGGCGATGGTACATATTGCTGTGAATTACTGAGTGCATTGGAGACCAGTAAGTGGAGAGAGTTAGTGTACATAAGAGGCACATAGCAAATGGGCCTATTTCTAAATTCTTCCTGTTTCTACATTTCCCCAGAACTATGAGAATGATTGGTTTTATACTGATCTGGCTTGTGATTAGCGGCAGAAGATGAATGGCAAATACAGATGCAACTACCTGTGTATATATCTGGATGGATCTGTGTCAGGATGAGGATTAACCTATTGTATCTTAAAGTATATATGCTTTGTATAATGAAACACTGTAGTTCTAGCCTCATGTGAGTCTATGTGGAAATCATTTAGGATAATGCTGAAACTTAACATGGCTTATTTACTATCACAATATAACAAATCATTCAATGAATATGAACTGGGCATAAATTCTACAGCCTCAGAAATCAAGGAAATTTTTTATCAGGAAAATGAGAGGCGCATTTTATGTGTACTACAATTTAAGTGCCCATCCATTCTCAGGAAAGAGGATAAATTGTTTTTCCCTTAGTTTCTCATTTTATGAACATTAAATATATGCTGTCATGTTTTTTAGTAGGTGACAGCTCACTTAAAATACTACAGAAATTGCTTAGTAAATAAAGAATTCACCAGTCATTAAGTTTTATTCATTCCAGCCATTTTACAAACCCAAACATAGGAGTAAACACCAAATTTTTGTTTTCTATCCAATTTTCACAATGTTCCTTTTTTTTTCTTTTCAGTTTTTGGAGACAGGTCTTGCTGTGTCTCCCAGGCTAGAGTGCAGTGATATGGTGATGGCTCACTGCAGCCTTGACCTTCCAGGATCTATGAAAGGATCTATGGATCCTCACATGTCAGCCTCCTGAGTAAACGGGACCACAGGCTCAGACCACCATGCCTGGCTAATTTTTATATCTTTTGTAGAGGCAGGGTTTTGCCATGTTGCTCACGCTAATCAAACTCCTGGGCTCAAGCGATCAGCCCACCTTGGCCTCCCAAAGTGCTGTGACTACAGGAGTGATCTACTGTGCCTGGCCAAAATGTTAATTTTTAGTTTTGAAAATAAACAAATCATACAATTACTGGACCTGGAAGTAGTTATTATGGTGAAGTGGTTTGTTTTTATGGATTGTTATATTTTTATTGGAATTGTTCTGTTCCTAAAAGTTGTTTAGAGTCTCTGTTATCCAGTATTTTCTACTTGATTTTACTATGTAACGTGGAAGAAAATAACAATTATGAGGGATTTTCTTGGTAACAATTTATTAATCAATGTCAAAAATGTGACATAATGTACTGAATGGCTAAGAAGGCATATGTCGGTTTGCCAAATGAGCCTAGTGTTAATGGACTAAGTAATTTCAAAGGAAGCAAAAGGACAAGGGTTTTGTGCCATTATCGTTATTATCAGGAACATTCTTAAGCACTCATTTTCTTGATACACTTGCTAATCATTTTATGTATTTGCTTGTTGTTTTTCCCTGATCCATAGTCTTGGTCTTCGGCCAAGCCATCTTCTATTTAAGAACAGAGAAGACTCACTACATGGCTGTTTTATATTGCTTTAAAGGCTCATATATTGCATGGCATTGATTTTATTTGCTCGGGTCTTTAGATTTGAACTTCATGAAACATAAAAGAAAATCTCCTGGTTTTTTTTTGGGGGGGGGGTTCTTGGTCTTGGATAAAATGGCCTGTTTTTTCTTGAATATACGTCTAAGATGTATTCAGTTTGTGCAGAAACCAGGAACTGAATTAGTATGGAGCTGAGTCTTGCTCAGTTTGAGGTGTTTCTTTTGGTGAAAGCCAACATTGTTTAAAAAATGCATTTGATGTGACAAATGAAAATATAACATTTTTCTTAAAAGGTGGATTGTAGAAAGCTTAGTAGCAATAATGTGTTTACCCAAATGTCTCTGTTATTTGCCTTCACTTTCTTTGAAACTGTTTTTTTTTTTCCCACTCTTTCATTTTTTGTTATAGTTTAGCCTCTGTGGCAATAAAAGAGAATTTATATTTTATAAGAAATCCAGTTCTAGGCATTGATTCATTGATGTATTTAGGGGCCAAGAAATCTGTCTGTAGTTCTTTCAAAAACTGCTTTTGATTTTTTTAAATAGTGTGTTTAACAAATAAGAAGCAAGATAATGAGTATCACAGAAATAGACTTTTATCACTCTGCTCCCCCTGGAAATAAAAGGATCCATTAAATAATCTTCCTTTGTGTAATACTGCATTGTCTACCTTCAGACCTTACAGTATTTAAAAGTACCAGGTGTTAAGGCATGCAGATGGCATATGACCCTGCTAAGCTTTCTCTTATCCTGTAATCCTTAGGCAAGAAGAAAGTAAAAGGAGGGAGGGGAGAGAAGGGAGTACTGTATATTCTCAGGAGAGAATAAGGCAGTATGATGGCAGTGGAAAGAACCCTGGACTGTGAGTGTTTTTGTCTTGTTTTTGTCTTAATTCTTTAAGTATCTTTGCCTTTTTCTAGCCATGTGGCCTTGACACAATCAGCCAGCTGGTTGGTTTTTAGTTTCCTTGTCTACAACATACCAAATTGAGGGAGTTGTTTCCTAATTTCTCAGTTCATTATTGCTGTAAAATGGTATAATAATTTTGAAAGAAATAAATTCTAAGATACAGATAATTCAATTCCACATAATGTGTGAATGATAGTAGATAAATTTTGGTATAGTTCAGAAAATATTACGGGAATACTGTGGAGAATACATGACAAGTAGAGGACTTTTATGTTGCTTATTTTGTTTTCCTATTAGTGTTCTTATTCATTGATTAGCTCTGGTTGTACATACATCTCATCTTCTGAAAATTACATGTATGGGTTTAGGGATTTTTTTTCCCCTTATGTAAGACAGTATAAAATTCTGTTTTTTATATTACTTTGACATGGCCTTAATATTTGCAAAAAAGATAGTTTTATGTAACCAGAGCATGCAACTGATAGGGTTTTTTCTTCTGGAATTGTAAATCATTTTATTTTCTTCTAGAATTATAAATCATTTTCATTTGAATCCTAGAATCTTATGACACAAGATTTGCCTACATATGTAATATATATGGGCAAATATATATGTGTGTATATATATATATGTGTGTATGTAAACATATATATACACACATACAGAGAGAGAGAAAGAGAGAGAGAGAGAGAGACAGAGTCTCACTCTGTCACCTAGCCTGGTGTGCAGTAGCATAATCATAGCTCACTGCAGCCTCAAAATCCTGGGCTTGAGCAATCCTCTTGCCTCAGCTTCCCAAGTAGCGAGGACTACAGGTGTACAGCACCACATCTGGCTAATTTTTTAAACTTTGTTGAAGAGCCAGGGTCTTGCTGTGTGGCTCAGGCTGGTCTCAAATCCCTGGCTTCAAGCTTTCAAATATTGGGAATGTAGCCATGAGCCACCACACCTGGCCTGCCTATGTCTTTAATAAGTTGCAACTTGATATCCTGGTTTATGTAAAGTAGTACTAATTTGAGTGCCTCTCATGTTTATTTGAAAGCAATAGTTTAAATAGCAACTGTTGTTACTATTATAAATATTGTTACTATTGAGTTACCATGTATTACTATGTATTACCATGTATTATTATTGAGTTACCATGGTAATAAAGGACATTCGCTTGATTTAAACAAACTTTTCAGTAGGGAGATGTATGCTCCATACCTTTCCAGTTGGTATGGATGTACTCTAAGTGTGCCCTTTAATTCTTCTTTTTAGAAGGAATTTGTTTTTCTAAGATTAATATGCATATTTCTAAGGAAAATAAACACCAAATTTTGACAAACCATTAATTTCTTTAAATCCCTAGAAATAATGTGCTTCTTTCCCTTTTTAAATAATTTTGTAATTACATTCTAAATTATTTTCAAGTAGCTATAATGGCATTGAAGTTCTTTTGTTGTCCTGGCATTTTTTGTGTGTGTTTAATAAACAGAACTGCCTTGGTGATAATAATTTTTTTTATTCACAGTATGTGACAAATAATAGGTACTCAATAAAAGTTTGTTAGATGAGTGAAAAAGTGAATAAAACATGATTTAACTGATGAAGTTCTGATTATCCAAAATACTGATTTTACTTTCAATTCTAAGTTTTCTATCATTATAGATTATTGATACATATGTAACAGAGCAAAAATATTCAACTTATCTAGTACCATGGCTCAAAAGGACTTCCTTTGTTGATTTGTTTTATTATTTATAAAACCTCTCTGCTTCTTTTGCTTTTTATTACCAGCATATACAGGCTAAGTTGACTGTTCTCTTCCAAACTCTCAGAGCATACCTTTAGCACTTATTTACTTGTAGTGTTTGTATCTTTTGATAAAGAATTTAGAATGTGATTACAAAATTATTTAAAAAGGGAAAGAAGCACATTATTTAGACCTCTTCTCTGCTAGACCTTTAGCCCATGAAGAACCTCACTTGGTGCCTGACTTACAGTGCATGCTCAGAAATGTTACTGAGAAATTACTTATTTTAGATGTTCAAATTTTGTGTCTATATATTTAAATAGTAATTCCTACATGTTGTGAGAAAACTCATTTGTACCTTCTATTTCAAGCAACATGTGTGTGTGTGTGTGTTTGTGTATATTGTGTGTCTGCATTGGTGTGGTGTTTTCCTTGGAAGTTGGAGGAGGGGATAATACTCCAAGATCTGTAATATGGGGAGTATGAATGACAACTACTCTTGAAAATATGTTCATGTGTGGTAGTGTGCACATCCATGCCCTACATCTACTCTTTAAATATATATATATGTGTATATATATATATATATACACACACACACACACACATACACACACACGTATAGATAGATGATTGATAGATTACTTTTAGATAAGTACTAAAAACTAAAATTCAAACAAATCTAAAAGTTAAAAATTCAAACAAGACATAGATAAAATAAAAAGCTATTATATATGATCAGGAGCCAACAGGCAATACTTAACTGATAGAGTCAAGGTGGGCATGATCAAGATACTGGACAGCATGGCTGGAAGAGTAATCAAAATGGATTGACAGTGACCGCCTGCACATGCCATAGAGGTGTTATTTATGTAACATCTGGAAGGTTCTGGAAAAAGAGAAATTATTTATTGCTGATCTTTATTCTACTTAAACACATGCACATGCATCACACCCCATAGTGGCCGAGAACTTGGTAGAAGTTCTCAGTACAAAGTGGAGATCCATGAAGCACCTCTGTTTCAGGTTGGATTAGCTAGAAGCTGTGTGTGTGTGTGATGTAAAATGCTTATTAGGGATCAATACCCATGACAGGAAAGAGAACAAAGAGGGTTTGGGTGAAGGAAGAGTTTGAAACAAGGCAGGTTCAACAAAGCCCAGCCAAATTGATGGGAAGATCTACAGCAAATATTGCCCATCAGAGTTGCCTGTGTAGTGCTGAAATATCCTTGCCTTGTTCAGTCACTGGATGTGAGCTGCTCTGTGAGAGGTATTTGCTTTGCATCTGAGGCCGACCCTGATGGAACTGACAGCTGGAGATTGCCTGCCAACTGTACTCTCCACAGCTGGGCAACAAGTTCTTCACTGAAGAGGCACTTGGGGGATACTTCTCTGTATCAACTACATGACCCCTAGCTTGTTTTCTTATTAATATTTAATTAAAAATAAAATCTCATGTGAATATGAAATACAGCAGGATGCTAGGACAGCAGGCATAAACCAGAATAGTCCCAGTCAAACAAAGACATGTGGCCCCACTCCCTTTCAGTGACTTTAATAAGATTTCTTTTCATTCCTTAAGCAAATATTCTTTTCTGTTTTGCTTTGTTTCAATAGTTTTTTGGGTACAGGTAGTTTTTGGTTACATGTATAAATTCTTTAATAGTGATTTTTGAGATTTTAGTGCACCCATCACCCAACCCAAGCAATGTACACTGTACCCAATATGTAGTTTTTTATCCCTCTCCCCACTTCCAACATTCCCCCTCCAGAGTTCTCAAGGTTCATTATATCTTTATTATGTTTTTGAGTCCTCAAAGGTTAGCTTAGCTCTCACTTATAAGTAAGAACACAGGATATTTAGTTTTCCATTCCTGAGTTACTTCACTTACAATAATGGCCTCCAGCTCCATCCAAGTTGCTGCAAAAGACATTATTTTGTTCCTTTTTATGGCTGAGTAGTATTCCATGTTGTATATATACCACATTTTCTTTATCTACTTGTTAGTCGACGGGCACTTAGGTTGATTCTCTATCTTTATTGTTGTGAATTGTGCTGCTGTAAACATGCATGTGCACGTGTCTTTTTCATGTAATGACTTCTTTTCCTTTGAGTAGATACCTAGTAGTGAGATTGCTGGATTGAATGGTTGTTTTACCTTTAGTTCTTTAAGGAATCTCCATGTATTGTCCATAATCATTATGCTAATTTACATTCCCACCAGCAGTGTAAAAGTGTTCCCTTTTTACCACATCCACACCATCATCTATTGTTTTTAGACTTTTTAATTATGGCCATTCTTGCAGTAGTAAGGTAGCATCTCATTGTGATTTTAATTTGCATTTCCCTGATGATTAGTGATGTTGACCACTTTTTCATGTTTGTTAGCTGTCGTATGTCTTCTTTTGAGAAATGTCTACTCATGTCCTTTGTCCACTTTTTGTTGGGATTATTTGTTTTTTTCTTGCTGATTTGTTTTAATTCCTTGTAGATTCTGGAAACTAGTCCTTTGTCAGATGCAAAGTTTGAGAATATAAGCAAATACTTTTTAAGCAACTCAAAGTTAAAAGGTGGCTTAAAGATCACTGAACTCATCTGACTCAGTTGTGAGTTCAGAAAAGGAATTAAGAATAGAGGCAGACTTAGGTCAAGAACTCAAGCTCTCTGACAACCAGTTGAGTGTTGTTTCTTTTATTTTTTCTTTTTCCAAGAGAATTTCTTTTCTGCTTTATTTAGGTATAATTGACAAGTAAAATTATGTATTTTCAGGGAGTACATATCTCTGGTATACATATGCATTGTGAAGTGATTACCACACTCAAGCTAATTAACGTATTTATCACCTCTAATAGTTACCTTTGTTGTGTGTGGTAAGAATACTTAAGATCTACTTGGCAACAGTGTCTTTTCTCTTATGACCTGTTGCTGCTAAATACTGCACTCTCTGATAATATTTCCTGCATTAAGAAGTAATCCTCAGGCTATATTGCCAAAAAATGTGAAATAATATCAATATTATGGTGCATTCATCTTATTGACCCTTTTTGGGGTATGAGGTACTGTCTGATTCCTTGCAATATAACTTCCAATACTATTAATAGGTTACAATATACTAGGTGTTTTTAAAACTAAGGTAAAGACTTTAATAGAGTCTTAATCTTTAATGTCCCTTAAGGATTTCATTTTGATGCCATTTAAAAAAAATTAAAACCGGCAAATTAGTATAATGTGAGCGTTAAGAGAAAGATAAAAAAAAATTTAACCTATTAATAAAAATGCAAAGAACTTCTGTTCAAGTACCTTTTGTTTAGGGAAATACTGTCTCCCTTAGAAATATTTTATATGACTTTTTTTATTGCCCTGAAAAATCTAATACTCAAAACAGTTAAAATATTCATTTTTATAGAGGATGTTATAGAAAGGCAGTTAGGGAAGGGGGATTACCTGAAGGAAAACAATGATTTGGAATTGGCAAAACCTGTCTGGGTCCCTCTAGCAAACAGTAGCTTCTTAGGTTGCTGTTAAAAAAACTAATTATGCGACAGTGATCACATCTCTAGATGCAAAGGATCTTTAGGTTATACAAGAATAGCATTAATCATTGTTACTTTTGCTTTTTATATATTTTTTTCTTTCTTTTCTTTCTTTTTTTTGTAGTGGTAAGAGGTTTTATTTTCTTCTCATCCCAGGAATAGGTTTGCATACTGCTAAGTTGCAGTGAGCTGAGATCATGCCACTGCACTCCATCCAGGGTGACAGAGCAAGACTCCAATCTCAAAAAAAAAAAAAAAAAAAAAAAAATCTACTGCTTTTTATTGTTATGTAAAGCCTTATTGCATTTGGTATATTCTGCATATTGGGATGGATTACAGATTGGTCATTTTCTGCAAAGGAGAAAATGAAACATGTTGGTCACAAAAAGATGTAGAAAAAGTTTCAATTAGAATTGGAAAGAATATTTTAATTTTCTCATCTTTGTTTTCAAATAATTAAGTATATTGTGTCACAGTTGATTAACCAGAGATTGCAAATTAATGTAATTGTGTGCAGTATGTCATCCAGGTCTAAGAGCCTCATAATCTTTTTGTTGATTGAATGGGAGAAAGAAAGAGTGGGTGAAAGTCTATAAAAGCTTGTGTTAATTAAGATATATCTCCTACTGGTAGAAAATCATGTTCAGACATTATAACATCGTTAGTCAGCTCATCACAGTATCGCTTCCCAGAAAATCCTGGTTTTTTTTTTTTTTTTTTTCCAATGGCTTTAATGAATTTCTTCTAAGAAGTCCTGTGAAAGGACTGAGCTGTAGTATTTGGATAACTGTGCCATTTTCTTAAGAAACAGTTTGAGCCTGCTGAGAAAGTAGATCATCTGGTTTGACATTTTGCTGCAAAAGAAGTAGCATTAATATATCTTTTTTTTTTACTTAACAAATAAAACATCAAATTATTTTGGCCTTTTCCTCATAATCAAATAGACAATAGGATGCTAATTAAACAACTGATAGGCAAAAATCTGTGAGACTAAAGGACTAAATAACTATAAATAATTTTTCCATTTACTTGAACTTTTCTAAGGATAATTGTTATCATTTATCTATTTTTATAAAGAAATAAATGAATAATCAGTATGCCTTTATAAGATAAAATTAATTGTTCACATTTAAGAATTTATTAATGATAAAAATAAAATTTTTTAAAAGACATGCTTTTAAAGTTCTGTGTTTTCTGTTTATATATGAACCCTTCCTTTTCTTTACTTTTCTTTCCTTTTCTTTTCTTTTCTTTTTTTTTTTTTTTTTGAGATTAAGTTACGCTTTTCTTGCCCAGGCTGGAGTGTAATGGCAGGATCTCAGCTCACTGTAACCTCCGCCTCCTGGGTTCAAGTGATTCTCCTGCCTCAGCCTCCTGAGTAGCTGGGATTACAGGCACCCACCACTACACCCAACTAATTTTTTGTGTCTTTAGTAGAGACAGGGTTTCACCATGTTGATCAGGCTGGTCTCAAACTCCTGACCTCAGGTGATCCACACGCCTCAGCCTCCCAAAGTGCTGGGATTATGGTTGTGAGCCACCATGCCCTGCCTATGAACTCTTTTTGACAACCACGATAGCTATTCAAGATATGTTTGCTTGGTATTCTTTGTATTTATGATAATCTGATTAAAGGATATTCCAAATATAGGAACATTAGTTATAGATTTCCTTATAGCTTTATAAGTGATGTCTTTTATGCTGCTTTTGCTCTGTGTGTGTGTGTGTGTGTATATGCACACACACGTGTGCATCTGTGTATGTGTTTTTAGTCCTGTCAATATGTCTTCTGCAGAGATTCTTTTCTCTGAAATTATTGTCATATGTCCTTTATGGTTATGTAAAAAGAGAAAAACTTATTGCTGCGAAAAGGATGTATTATATTACAGTTGTGTGCACTAAGAATTTCGATTTTTGCTTGCTTTTACAAGTGTGGGAGAAATTCACTAAACTTTAATTTATACTATTACCTTTCAAGGAATATCATAACACATATAGCTGTTTGATTTAACAGTTCTTTACTTGATATGTAAAGTTTTTGTTTGCTGTTGGGTTTTGGCTTGATTTTTCAAGACTCATTTTAGGAAAAGGCTAAGTGGGAAAAAAATTGAAAAGATAGAGTATTACACGTTACTCACTTAATGAGTACTCCATTAACTGGCAAGTAGACTGAAAACCAAGGGTTATTTATCATCAGAAAGTTTACTAGTCATTTGATTGAAAGAAATGTTAATTTTATAAATTAAAAAGAGTAATATCAGCCCAAATATCAGCCAATAATATAATATTTAAAAATATGAACTAATATTAAAGAGTATAATTAGAGAAAAACAGAATTTTTTTTGGATTTCTAGACTTCAGAGTGTAAGCACATCTGTGTTTGCATCTCATTAGTTCCTCCTCACCTATATTGTAAGAAATGTCAGAATTTTGAGAGAAAAAAAAACCAGTAGAAGCCAGTTACGTATCTCTGATTCAGTATGTTTTAATAAATATGAAGATAAAATATACATTCTGCTTCTCAGGAAGCAGTGGCCACTTTGTGACTGCCATATTCCAAATAATTTAACATTTAGCTATTCATAAACTAGGAAATGGCAATTGTCATCAAGTGTGTATTTTCATCATTTTGTGGAAATGCTCACCTTCAGTGAGCTATGGATTTACTGCAGCTGGGGAGTGTTAGCTTTGTATACTATCTAAGCCTGACTGTGTGACTGTGTCAAGACAGGAGTATGGGTCCACTTGCTGTTCATGGTTGATATATGACCGTTTGGTCTCTGCTGGGAGTTATTATGATTAACCTTAACAAACAGTTTTCTCTGTCCAGTAAAAATAGATGTTGGAAATATTTCTTCAAGAAATATTTATCCAGTGCCTTAATTATATATTAGATAATGTTCTGTATCTTGGTGGAACAATTCTCATCTACTAGAAGAAGAAAGAGGGATAGAGAGATAAATACATATAATAATAAAACATAGTGTGATAAATTCTGTGAAGGTGGAAGCACAAGGCGTACTGGGAGTATATAGTAGTTCCAGCCTATTCCAAACTGGGCAGGAAGAGAGAACAAAAAAGTAATGGAGGGATCAAGGATGCCTTTCCATAGGTATGACTTTAGAGGTTATGCATACCTATTCCTGAAAATGTGCATACTCTATGCCATGCAGATAGCTATGCAGTGTAAGTATTTCCAAGGTAACATCTAGGATTTTTTCCTTTGTCTTTCTTTTTTTCCCTTTTCTTTCTCCCTTCCTCTTCCCCTCCCCTTCCTATTTTCTCTCTTTTCTTCATTATGAATTCATATACACTGAAGTTTACTAAATCAATTCTTAGCTCATGATATGCAGTCATTATTGGTCTTTTCCTGGTCATCATTCACTCATTCATTTATTCATTTTTGATATTACAATTAATACATATGAAACACCAACAATTACTTACATTTGCCCTTTTGCTTCTCTCCTATTTCATCCCCCTACCTTTCCTAAAAGATAATCATTATTCTGAATTTTGCATGTCCTTTCTTTTTAATTGGTTTGCTTTATTTCACATATATCATACTTAAATAATACATTGCTTAGTTTTTTTAACTCAATAAAAATTATGTTCTGTTATATGTTATCTGCTATTTTGTTTCGCTCAACATTATATTAATATGATTCATTATGTTTTTATTTGTAACTGAAATCATTCAGTTTCACTTCAGTTAGTAGTTCATTTTGTGAATAAGCACAAATGTCCATTCTCTCATGTCAATGAGCAACTGAGCTGCTTCCATTTATGTTGTTCTATGAGTGGTGCTACTGTGAACATTCTCATACTTGCTGTCTAAGACACATGTGAAAGTTTCTGCAGGGTGTGTCCCTGAGAATGGAAATATTGGGCCACAGACTGTGCAAAGGTAAAACTTAAATGATAATGCCAAATTGTCTTCAAAAGCTATTGTACCAATTTGGACTCCCACCAGCAGTGTATAAGAGCTTAGGTTGATCAACATCCTCTCCAACACTTGGTCTTGGGAGACTAATTTCTGTCAATTGACAGCTACGTGATGTAAATGCTACTTAATGGTGTCTGGTTTTGATTCACATTGCACGGGTTACTAATGAGACTGTGCATCTGTTAGTATGTTTATTGGTCATGTATGTGTTCCCTAACCTTTCAATGATGAGATTTGATCATAAAGATATGTCACCATTAAGGAAAAAAGATATGTATTTTTATATTTATATATGAGAAATATGTATATGTAGAAATGTATATATTATAAATATTTATAGGATAAATATAACTTTCAGATATTAATCCAGGCTTAATTTTATATATTTAAAATAAATATATATATGAAAATATATTATTTATATATTTATACCTATTTACCCTTAATGGCTACATATGTATTTATGATTAAAATATTATAATCCATCCATATATATATATATATACACACACACATACGTACATACACTATATGTATATTAGTAATACATAAAATGGTGGGTAAATTTCCAATAAAGGATGAATATACAGTCAAAATGGCTAACAAAATAAACCAATAGGAAATACTTCCATTTTGAAATTATTTTCTTGACTTTTATCTTTTCACAGCTTGATGTTTATTTTTCTTTTGACAGAACGATTTCGAGATTTACTACTGCCTCCATCTAGTCAAGACTCCGAAATTCTGCCGTTCATTCAATCTAGAAATTATCCCAAGTAAGCAAAAGGAGTTCACTGTGTTTTGATTAGGCAATGGGCATAGTGCTGGGAGAGATTTGGGCAGGCAAAAACAAAATGTAAACTTTCTTAAGATTTCTGAAAATCCTGAATAACTTACTCTAACTAACTAAGACATCTTCTGCAATATAATTTCTCAGGCTCCTTGCAGCTGGGTCATAGAAGAAATACTTACTTTTAATTGCAACCCAGCTTTGACTGAGGAGCTGCTGCACAGTGCAGACAACATGCTGTGTGCATCTGTGTCTGGTTCTTTTTGCTTGATGCCGTATCAATAGGGACAGTATTTTGTCAGTGATACCTCATCTGGTTTTCTATTTACTGTCCTTTAAATGCAAGGATTCATTTATATTGTAGCAAGTCATTTTGAAAATAGCCACAGGCGAGATATGATTTTTAACAATCTCTATATATTCTTATTTATCATATTGAAAACTGGGGAAGTGAAATCTTCTGAAGCTTTGTTATATGAAGCAGATCTTTCCTTCTCATAGATGCCCCAAGCATATGTCCTTGTTGAAGGAATATGCCTTCATCTTCCTGAAGGTTAAGGAAATACCAGGACTCTTACAACACATCTCCTTCCCTAAAGACTGATGCATGCTGAATCTTGATCATTCCTGTGGCATCTTGGGGCCTCCCCTATGAGTGTTTAACTCTCTTTAATAGTGTGCAACAGGCTAAAGAATAAATAAACTAATATCTGAAATAGAAAAGGAAGGCCATCAACTTAAAGGAATAGAATTTGGTTTATACATATTTCATCTAATCAATATGCTAAATTCTTTGATCGCTTTGAGAGTTTTTTCAAGTATTCATAAACTTTGCTTTCTGGGGAAATTATTTTCCCTCTAATACTTAGCTTTGATAATACTCACTTAATTATGATCACAAAAATAAATGTAGAATCCTAATTATATTGCTTGTGTATTGTTTCAAATTTTAATCCAGGCTTAATTTTTAGCAATAAACTTGCAATCCCCTGATAGCACACACAAAGACATACATGTGCCTATACAGCCTTGAATGCATACTTTGCTCTCTATGTACATGTTGGCCAGGAGCATGAATGTGCCCAAACGGATTGGTGCACGCCTATTTGTATTTTTACTTACAGTGGCTGTTGGCAGAGGCTGATGATGCCTGCTTTTCTGCCTCTTAGGCTTACAGTTTGCCTAATGCCTTTGCTTGAAGAGGGTAGTCACAGTAGTTTGTCAGTTGGTTGTCTATTTGCAGCTACAGGAATACCTCAGAGATATTGTGGGTTTGATTCTAGGCCACTGCAATAAAGTCAATACTGCAATAAAGCCAATACTGCAATAAAGCTGTCACACTTTTTTTTTTAGTTTCTCGGTGCATATAAAAGTAACTTTAACAGTATTCTGTAGTCTTTTAAGTGTGCAGTAGCCTAGATATATCTAGAAATACTATGTACATCCCTTAATAAAAATATACTTTATTGTTAAAAATGCTAACAATCATCTCAGCCTTCAGCAAGTCATAAACTTTTCACTGGTAGAGGATCTTTCCTCGATGTTGGTGGTTGCTGACTGATTAGGAAGGTGCTTGTTAAAGGTAGGGGCACCTGCGGCAATTTCTCAGCATAAAACCATGAAGTTTGCTGCATCAGTTGGCTCTTCCTTTTACAAAAGATTTCTCTGTAGCGTGTGATGCTGTTTGATAGCATTTTACCCACAGCCTAACTTCTCTAAAAATTGTACTCAATCCTCTCAAACTCTGCTGTTGCCTTATCAAGTAAATTTATGTAATATCCTAAATCTTTTGTTGTCATTTCAGCATTTTCATAGCTTCTTTACCAGGAGTAGATTTTACCTCAAAAAAAAAAAAAAACAAAAAAAAAACAAAAAACTACTTTCTTCCTGTAATCCCAGCACTTTAGGAAGCCGAGGCGGGTGGATCACCTGAGGGCAGGAGTTTGAGACCAGCTTGGCCAACATGGTGAAACCCCGTCTCTACTAAAAATACAAAAATTAGCCGGGTGTGGTGGCACATGCCTGTATTTCCAGCTACTTGGGAGGCTGAGGCGGGGGAATTGCTTGAACCGAGGAGGTAGAGGTTGCAGTGAGCTGAGATTGTGCCACTGCGCTCCAGCCTGGGCAACAGAGTGAAACTCCATCTCCAAAAGCAAAACAAAACAAACAAAACAAACAAACAACAAAACCAAAACTACTTTATTTATTCATCCATAGTAAGCAACTTTTCATTTATTAACATTATATCATGAGATTGCAGCAATTCAATCATATATTCAGGCTCCACTTGTAATTCTAGTTCTCTATTTATACTATGTTTGTAGTTACTTCCTCCACTGAAGTCATGGACCCCTCAAAGTTATCCATGAGGGCTCAAATCACTTCTTCCAAACTCCTGTTAATGTTGATATTATGACTTCCTCCCATGAATCATTAATGTTCTTAATAGCACCTAGAAAGTGAATAATTTTCAGGGTGTTTTTAAATTTACATTGCCCAGATCTACCAGAGGCATCACTGTCTATGGTAGCTATAGCCTTATGAAAAGTATTTCTTAAATAATAACAATTGAAAGTCAGAATTTCTCTTTGATCCATGGATTGCAAAATGGATGTAATGTTAGCAGGCCTGCAAACAACATTCACCTCCTTGTACATCTACGTCATAGCTCTTGGTTGACTAGGTGCATTGTCAATGAGCAGTAATTTTAAACATTTATCTGTATAAATTTATGTGGTACATATGAAATTTTGATACATGGATAGATTGTGTAGTAGCCCAGTCAGGGCTTTTAGGGTATCCATCACCAGAATAACATACATTGTATGCATTAAGTAATTTCTCATTATTCACCCACTTCCTAGCCCCCCTGCAACCTTTCAAGTCTCCACTGTCTATCATTCCATATTCTATGTCCATATGTACACATCATCTAGCTCCCACTTTTAAGGGAGAACATGAAGTATTTGACTTTCTGTGTCTGAGTTATTTCATTCACGGTAATGGTCTCCAGTTTTATCCATATTGATTCAAAAGTCATTATTTTGTTCTTTTTTTTTCCTGAATAGTATTTGATTATGTATATATACAGTATTTTCTTTATCCAATCATCTATTGATGGACACTTAGGTTGAATCCATTTCATTGTTATTGTTCTGGTGTGAGCTTTGCTTACTGCCTATGTGAGTAGTAATACTTTGGATAGAATCTTTTTTTTTTTTTTCTGGTGGACTTAAAATATTCAGTAAACCATGCTATCTATAAACAGATGTGTTTTCATCTGGACTTTGTTCTTTTATTTATAGAGTACAGACAGAGTAGATTTAGCATAATTCTTATGGTCCTTAAATTTTTCAGAATGGTAAATGAGCATTGGCTTCAACTTAAAGTGACCAGCTACGTTAGTCCATAGACAAGAGTCAGTCTATCCTTTGAAGCTTTGAATCCAGGCATTGACTGCTCCTTTCCAGCTGTGAATACCATAGATGGCATCTACCACTTGATGGCTGTCTTGTCTACATTGAAAATCTGTTGTTTAGTGTAGTCACCTTCATCTATTATGTCAGATAGGTCTTCTGGATAATATACTGCAGCTTCTCCATCAGCACTTGCTGCTTTGCTTTGAACTTTTATATTATAGAGATGGCTTCTTTTCTTAAGCCTCATGAACCAACCTCTCCTAGCTTCAGACTTTTCTTCTGCAGCTTCCACATCTCTGTCAGCCTTCATGGAATAGAAGAGAGTTAGGGCCTTGTTCTGGATTAGTCTTTGGGCATAAGAGAATGTTGTGTTGTGGCTGGTTTAATCATCCAGACCACTAAAACTTTCTCCATATCAGCAATAAGGCTGTTTTGCTTTCTTATTATTCATATGTTCACTGAAGTAGCACTTTTAATTTTCTTCAAAAACTTTTTCCCTTGAGTTAGCAATTTGGCTCACTGTTTGGCACAAGAAGCCTAACTTTATGCCTATCTCAGCTTTCAACATGCCTTCATCACTAAGTTTAATCATGTCCAATTTTTGATTGAAGTCAGAGACATGCAACTCTCCTTTCACTTGAAACTTAGAGGCCATTTTAGAGTTGTTAATTGGCCTAAATTCAATATTGTTTTGTCTCAGGGAAGAGGATGGTCCCAGGTAAGAGAATGAGAAGGAGAAATGGTTGGTAGTTGCAGTCAGAACACACACATTTATTCATCATTGCAGATAACTGAAAGTCAAAGAATTTGTAGCTTTGTAACATAAAAAAATCCTGTGAAGTTGAAAAATAAGTCAAACAATTAGAATGTATTTCATTCACAACCACTGTTATATATATCTACATTGATATTTTTTCCTAATTTTTCTGATTGAAATATGTTTTAAGACCTAAAATATGGGTTACAAAGCAATTCCTTGCCTTATAAAATTATACTATATCACAGAGTATTTACAGATCATTGCATAACCAACGTAGATCATAACATCACTAACATGGACCCATTGTGCACTGTTTAGTGTGAGCTGTGGTAGTTTGGATTTGGACTGGGGTTTCTATTTAGTCAACATAGTGTCCCTATAATCTTTAACTTCCTGTTACCAAGAGACATCTAACAAATAATGAAATAAGGAAATGTATGTCCTTTATTTAGGTGAAAAATATTCATGAAAAGAACTCACTAGTTCTGAAATGTATATGTGTATGTATGTGTATGTTTAAAGGAAAGGTATTTAAAAAATATCACCTGCAATGGTGCTTGGGAACACTCTTCTAAAATACAAGAATGTTCATTAATCAATTTTTACATTTGTGAGCTCTTATTTGACCCATTGCCAAAGCCAGGGCATCGATTCTCATGAGGATGTAATTGTAGACATTGCTCCATGAAAATTCTCAGAGCATGAATAGGTGTGACAGTTGTCAGAAAGAGATAGATGAGTGGAAAGGAATAAAAAATGAATGGGCATCTAATACAAAATGCATATTGTTGATTTATAGGTTGGAGGAAACAAATGGAGATAAAGAAATAAGTTTTATTGCTAATAAACTCTGAAGGATTTAGGTTTATAACATATGTAGACTAGAGAGTAGTTATAATATATCTTTATCCTTGTAAATACAGCTTGGACATGTGAAATGTTTAAGTACATCTGATATAATTTTATCCACAAATTACTTGCAACCATTTTGGCAATTAAACCAGCAAAACATGACCCAGTGGCTCTGGAAGTTTTAACCACAATGTATGTAAAAATATTGTGAAAATACAAGAATAAACTGTTTCTACTTGGTTCTCATAAAGATCAAGTTCTCTGAGCTTCCTAATACCAGAACTGTTTAGAGAGGGGAATATCATTTATGACAAATTTTAGAGCTGTTCTTTTTTGACTTGGTTTGCTGCCAAAGAACAACCTTGTTTGTTTGGACAATAAAAGCAATGTCCTACCTCAATCTCATTTCTAATGGGCTACATACAAATGACTTCAAATGGTGATTTTGGGTAATACCCTTAAACTGCAAAGCCTCAGATGACCTTTCCACAGTCTGTTCTCCAGCTTATCCTCCTTTCTCTTTCTTAGCCAAGTTTTGAGTTCTTCTTCAAGACATCATCCATCTTCAATAATTTCTGTTTGATCTGCATGTCTGTAATGTATTTTTCATCTGAACCTGAGCCAAGTTATTTTCTTTTCTTTTCTTTTTTAGACAGAGTCTCACTCTGTAGCCCAGGCTGGAGTGCAGTGGTGTGATTTCGGCTCACCGCAAGCTCCGAATCCCGGGTTCAAATAATTCTTCTGCCTCAGCCTCCCAAGTAGAAGGGTTTACAGGCATGCTCCACCACACCGGGCTAATTTTTGTATTTTTAATAGAGACAAAGTTTCACCATAGTGACCAGGCTGGTCTCAAACTCCTGACCTGGTGATCTACCCGTCTTGGTCTCCCAAAATGCTGGGATTACAGGTGTGAGCCACTGTGCCTGGCCCAAGTTATTTTTGTTTATAATAGTAACACATAATGAACACTACACATGCCAGGAATTGTGCTTTATATGCATTATTAATTTAATTCTTACTATTCCTCTATAAGTTAGGTAGTACTGTTTCCCTAATTTTACAGATAAGAGAACTGAGATTCAAAGAGGTAAATGCCCTACCCAAAGTCACATGGCAGAGCTGGGTCTCCAATCCAAATTTGTTTGGCCCCTCAAATTATACTTAACTTAGAAGTGGTGGGTCATTGAGGGATTACTTCCAGGTGGCTGAAAACTGTGTATGTGTGGAGCATGTGCGTGCATGCATGTGCAAACACACATACACTTGGAGTCAAGGTATAAGGAGAAATGTGGACAGAGCCTAGAATACCTTTTGTTTTCTGAGGCACGGTCTCACTCTGTCACTCAGGCTGTAGTGCAGTGGTGCAAGCACAGCCCACTGCAACCTCAACATCTTGGGCTTAAGCGAACCTTTTGCCTTGGCCTTCAGTGTAGCTGGGACCACAGGTGTGTGCCACCAGGCCTGGCATATATATATATATATATATATAATTTTTTTTTAGAGACATAGATTTTTTTTTTTTTTTTTTTTGAGATGGAGTCTCGCTCTTTCACCCAGGCTGGAGTGCAGTGGCGTGATCTCAGCTCACTGCAGGCTCCGCCCCCCGGGGTTCACGCCATTCTCCTGCCTCAGCCTCCCAAGTAGCTGGGACTACAGGCGCCTGCCACCTCGCCTGGCTAATTTTTTGTATTTTTAGTAGAGACGGGGTTTCACCGTGTTAGCCAGGATGGTCTCGATCTCCTGACCTCGTGATCCGCCCGCTTCGGCCTCCCAAAGTGCTGGGATTACAGGCGTGAGCCACCGCGCCCGGCCGATTTTTTTTTTTTTTTTTGAGATGGAGTCTTACTCTGTTACCCAGGTTGGAGTGCAATGGCATGATCTCTGCTCACCGCAACTTCTGCCTCCCAGATTCAAGAAATTTTCCTGCCTCAACCTCCCAAGTAGCTGGGATTACAGGCACGTGCTACCACGCCCAGCTAATTTTTGTATTTTTAGTAGAGACAAGGTTTCACCATATTGGTTGGCCAGGCTAGTCTTGAACTCCTGATTCTGGTGATCCACCTGCCTTGACCTCCCAAAATGCTGGGATTACAGGCATAAGCCACCACACCCGGCCAGAGACATAGGTCTTATCACATTGTTATCACAGGCCTGGTCTTTGTTTCACAGGCCTGGTCTTTGTTGCACAGGCTGGTCTTGAACTCCTAGCCTCAAGCAATCATCCCACCTCAGCCTCCCAAAATATTGGGATTACAGATATGAGCCATTGCTTCTGGCCTGGACTGCCACTTAAACGACCTTGGACTTTGTTGTAAAGACAATGAACACCCATGAAAGGATTTTAAGCCAAGGAGAAAGATAATTAGACTTACATGTTTATAGATTTCTCATGAAACTAGAGAGGTACATGAGGTACCACATGGGGCCAGCACACTAGCTAGTTGGCAATTTCATATTCAGGCAGGAAATGATAATGGATTCATAGTGTGGTAATAGTAACATGGAAGTTCAGATAGATGTCTAAGGGTGTTAGGAGGCATAATTAACAGAATGTGATGACTATTATGGAAGGAGAGGATGAGAGGGAGAAGGAAAGAGCTTTGGGTGGCTTCAAGCTTTTTCACTTGAGTCACGTTCTGGTTTAAGTCCTCATGATTGAGGGAGAGTGGCAATCTGAGCATCTTTATGTTGACTTTTTGTTCTGTATTACAAATGATGATAATGGAGATACCTTCCTTCTAATGTTACTTTGAGGAATGCCCAATATGTGACACAATTCTTTCTTGTAAGTCTTTGTGGTATTTAAATAAAGTCGTAGAAAGCACCTGGCCTCTTGCAAAAGTGAATTCTCATCACCATTCTCATTGTCAGCTCTGTTCGGCCATTTTTCACAGCGATTGCTTGCCTCAGGGCAGGGGGAAAGGCTCTGCCATGTGGGCTGCTTTTATATCTTCGATCCATTCTAAATCCTGTCAGAAGGGATGCATTGTCCTGTCTGGTAGAGGTGGTTCTGGGTGATATGCTCTGCTTGGATTAGTCAGGAAGGGGCCCTTTCCCTTGTGTGTCTGCCTATTTCTGGTGTAGTGGTTATTCTGGTACAGTTTCTACAAGCACAGTAATTCATAAGATTTTCCACAGTATACATATTGTCTTTCATTAAAGAATTACTGTCTTTCATCTTCTAATCCTTAAATTTAGGCTTTCTTTTATATAGCATGTGAAATTCCAATACCTGGATGGCAAGAGATCTAAAAGGTAGTATTCTGACTAGAGTGTGGAATGTAGTTATAAGAATGCCTAATGCTATTGATGTTTGCAAAACTAGGCAAGTAGGATGTCCAAAGGATGCTGGTCTATTAGCAGGTAGTGGATTCCGACCCCTGGGCTGGGATTCACAAGGCAAAACCCTGTCATCAGGACTGTAAAACTGAGGTACCGCTTAAATTGTAAAGATTTTGGCTCAGAGATGTAAGTCAAGAAGCTGTGTTAGGGCAAGGCTAATGAGCAAGCAATAAACAAGCCTTAGTGCTGACTGAGAGCACAACTCGTTCCTGACTCAGATAAGAATTGGTTGAAGGATAGGGCCAAGCTTAGTCTACAGCTGGAGGTTAGGTGGCTAAAATTTCAGAACAAGTTGGGAAGTAGCCACTTTCTGGAGATAGATTAAGCACAGGTGATTCTCCATCTAGTGCCTTTGAGAGCCATTTTCTTTATTTGTTACCCCATCCTGCATTCAGCTGCCATACATCTTTTCAGACTCTTTAATTTTTAGGTTTGAGGGATTTTTGTTGTTTATTTGGGTTTTTTTTTTTTATTTTTAGGCAGAAATTGTCAGTCGACAAAGTAGCCTGAAGTCCTTCCTTTGTTAAAAATCTTATATTAAATGTATCCATTCGTAATGGTTATTGGAGTATAATTTTGTTGGCATGATTATTTCATGGGGACTCCTTGCCAAAGAATTTTTATCCTTGCAGACTTTAAATTAATTAATTTGTAAGGCCTCGACTGAATCATTCAGAATTCCAAGAGATAAACATCAAATTGGTTTTTTTCAGCAATATTGCTTTTATTTTAACATGAGATGGCATTAAATAATAATTACAAATTGTTGTAAGTGGGATTGAGTTCTTGATTTGGCTCTCAGCTTGAACACTACTGGTATATGGAAATGCTGCTGATTTTTGTGCATTGACTTTGTATACTGAAACTACTGGAGTCATTTATCAGTTCTCTTGGCAGAGTAGGTTTTTCTAGGTATAGAAGCAAATCATCAGCAAAGAGAGATAGTATGACTTCTTTTCTTATTTGGATGCCTTTCCTTTCTTTCTCCTACTTGATTGCTCTGGCTAGGACTTCCAGTGCTATGTTGAACAAGAGTGGTGAGAGTGGGCGTCCTTGTCTTGTTCTGGTTCTCAAGGGAAATACATCCATCTTTTGCCAATTCAGGATCGTGTTGGTTGTGGGTTTGTCATAGATGGCTCTTATTATTTTGAGATATGTTCCTTATATGCCTAGTTGATTGAGGGTTTTTACCGTAAAGCGATGTTGGATTTTATCGAAAACTTTTTCGGCATCTATTGAGATGAAAATAGGTTATTTGTGTTTATTTATGTTTACATGCAAAAACAGAAAACTAAACATTGGGTACACATAGACATGAAGATGGAAACAATAGACACTGAGGAATACAAGATGTGGGAGGGAAAGGGGCAGGGATTGAAAAAATTACCTACCTGTATTGAATGCTGCTGTACACTGTAGAGTACAGTATTGGTTGTTTAAGCTCATGATCATGTGTCTGGCTGGAAGCTGTGGCAGCCGCCCAGCATCATGAGAGAATATTGTGCCAAATACCACTAGTGCAGGAAAAGGTCAAAATTCAAAATTTTAAGTACAGTCTCTATTGAATACATATTGCTTTCACTCCATCATAAAGTCAAAAAATTTTAAATTGAACCATCCTAAGCTGGGGACCCTCTGTAAAATCACCACCTGCACTAGCTCCCTCCTTATCCTCCTTACCTGCTCTATCAGCAACATCAGTAGCTCCTGGGGGAATGGTGGAAACTACAAATGCTCAGACTTCTGAGTCAGCAAGTCTCGGGGTAGGGCCTAGAATTTTAACAAGCCCTACAGGAAATTCTGACACGCAGTAAAATTTGAAAGCCATCAAGGAAGAACCATCGTGGGCTTTTTAAACTCACTCCTTTTGTTTGTTATTTCTATTGATATGATTATCTCAGACTACAATGGTCTAAAACTGCAATACCATCCTTTCCTGAGGAATAGTTTTTCACACTCACTTTTTTCCTACATGAAGAGAGAACTGTTAGATAATTGTCCTGGAACCTTTTTTTTTTTTGTTTTTACCTTTATATAATACCCTTCACCAAAATAATTGGTAATTGTAAAGATTATTATCTGATTATTAACAAACTAAGCTTTGGAGTTAGACTCAGAATGCATTTAGTAAAAGTCATGCCCCCTTAATATAAGTGTGACCTTAAGAAAATTATTTAACCTTTTTGAGTTTTAGTTCCCAGTGCAATAAAATAGGCATTATACTTTCCTATGAAAGTTGTTGTGTGGCTTAACAGTGAAGGTATACATAGAACATTCAGTACCAACCTTGGACTAAATGTTCAGTGAAGAGTATCCATTGTTAATATAGCTTATTTTAGGTTTCCGAGGTAAGAGTCTCAGGCATGTCTTGAAAAAGAAAAAATTTTTGGACACTGAGTTTTACTCTGTCACCCAGGCAGGAGTGCAGTGGTGTGATCATAGCTCACTGCAGTCTCAACCTCCTGGACTCAAGTCATCCTCCTGCCTCAGCCTCCCTAGTACAAGCATATGCCACTGTGCCCAGCTAATACTTAAGACAAGGGTCTCATTTTGTTGCTCAGGCTGGGCTCAAAATTCTGGCCCTAAGCAATCCTCCTGCCTCAGCCTCCCAAAGTACTGGGATTACAGGTGTGAGCCACTGCACCAGACCCTTGAAATTTTTTATTAATTAAAAGAACTGTTTAAAGTGACAGATGATCAGAGAAGATTTTAAAAGGCAAATATTTTTCAAAAATTTACACTTACATGAACATGAAGTGTTGTAAATTACAAACTTTTCCTTTTAATAATAATATAATATTTATTATATTATTCTTAAATATCTAATATTTATCAGGTTTCACTATGTTCAGACACATGTTAAAAGCTTCAACAAGTATATTCACATTCAGCCACATAAAACAGAAATGTAGCTTGAAACTCATTAACCTTAATAAAAGATTTAAGTCAGTTTTTTAAAATATAAATAAATTCTCATTTCAAAGGAAAAACTTAAATGTCAGAAAATGTTTATATACTTTGAAGTGGGTCAGGGAAGAAGATATCTCTTATTCTTAGAATTATCTTAGATCCACAATCCTTCATAAAGGATCTTTTCATTAGTTATCAACTGAAATTTAAAAATATATGAAGTTGATTTCATCTCTACTGTATTATAGCAAGACTTTAAAGAGTTGCCTTTAATTTCTACAATCTGGTTATATATATTATGATAATAGCAACATAACATTCTTTTAAAGAACATGTACTATGATAGGGAGAAAGTCACTGCTCAGAAATGAAAGGCAGTGTATTTCACACATTCATCAGATTAAATACATAAAAAAAGTGATTTAAGCAGTTTCCATTTCCATCTCCCTCAAAAAACCAGAAGTAATCAAATACTAGTAATGTTATCTTCTTATTTTTTCCAAGAAAAGCAAAATTTTCTCTCTCCTGGTACAAAAAAAAAAAAATTTCAAATGAAAAACAACTGATTCTCTAAGGGCCTTAAAACCAAATTCCCACCTACATTTCCCAGCTCATACTGGACTTAGCCCATTTCTTGCATCAATACTGGGCCTCCCAGAAGGCCTGTCAGTATACTGTAGGCACTCATTGATGCCGTTAACAAAATGTATTTCTAATATTTGTGTGGCGCTCTATAATTCTTAGCATTCTTTTTTTCTGTAGCATCCCATCTTATTGACCCTTTTATAGATGAAAGAAATCCAGTTTAGAGAGGACAAATTACTTTTCTGGAATCCCAGCCTTAGTAAATGACTAGAACGCTGAGTTCTAGTCGTCCTGTCCAAAGTTATTTCAAAACACCAAAGAGTAGCTTTGTGGGGAGTGGGGAGGGTGTGTGTGTGGGTGTGTAGCTCAGAAAGCAGACAAGTAGGAAGGAGGAGGCAGTGGCCAAAATGTAGTCACACAGCCAAAACAGATGCAGGGAGTCTGAGAAATGTAGTATTTTGGCTGGACTTTTTCCTTCCCTGAATAAAATTAATTGTCTGTTACTAAGAAAGAATGGGAGGATGAATATTATATGGACAATTAGCATTTCTATTGCAGTTAAGAAGGATTTCTTTATGCTCTCTCTCTCTCTCTCTCTGTCTCACACACACACACTTGAATATATAAACATAAGCAGAGTACTTAGAGCTTCAGAGCTTCCTTTATGATTGTCCTTTACAGCTAAAGAACTATCAGTTCGTAAGTAAAGTTCTATACTTATGAACAACCAGGACAAGAGGAGGGACAGTGTTAGATTCTTTTCCTTACTCCTGTTATTTTTCTGTTCACATAGTAAATGTTTAAATAAGTATTTCCAGTACTGATCTAGCCACTGAAAAAATCTTTATTGAATTTAGACACAGTAAAGCAATTGTTACTTTAATTTAGTCATATATAGTAATCTAATATGATCAGAGCTTTAACTTGTCCATAGCTACCTGGCATGATCATATTTACATTACCCTATACTTTTAATTAATGTTTCCCTCAAAAAAGGCACACTTAGAAACAGATGTATTTGTTTTAATCTTGATACTTCATAAACAACATTTGCTACTCCTTTAGGCTAATCACTATGAGAAGCCATGAAATAAGGCCTGACCCATCACAAAACCTAGAGATTGCATTCAGCAAGTTTGCTATATGGTACAGAAAATTAATTTCACTGATTTTCATTTTTTTCCCACCTTTTTCTGACTGCTCTACAGGCTGTATATTGATGGTCCTTTTGGAAGTCCATTTGAGGAATCACTGAACTATGAGGTCAGCCTCTGCGTGGCTGCAGGCATTGGAGTAACTCCATTTGCATCAATACTCAACACCCTGTTGTATGTCATTTTGATCTATTTTGTTAATCCAAATAGAGAACTGCCAATATTTCTGATATCTCTCTTTTTAGTATAAAACAATTCCTTATTGAATTATTCTACTTGTTGATCAAGGACCTCCATTTACTGATTGATGAGAGGAATAATTCAGTGATTCTCAACATGTGGTCCGTGGCTCCTAGCATATTCTCTTGTAGAAAGATGTCATATCACAGTTATGAATTCCTCTGTCCTTTTCCTCTGTTAAAAGTCATTTGCCTCCATCCTTCATTTTCTATGTCCTCATCAGCGGTAAGTGGTTCTACTCATTCATTCAGTCAACAAATATTTTTGAGCACCCATGTGCCAATAGGTCTTACAGGTATTGGGAAGACAGCAATGAATGAAAACAGAGTCCCTGCCCTTAAAAAGCTTACATTCAAATGGGGCAGGTAAAAAAGAAAGCAATGAGAAATATAAATAAAATTCTTTCAGAAAATATTAGAATTACGACAAAATGTAGACATTAATGGATATGGAAATAAAGGGCTGGGTTTATTGTTGAAGTATGGTCAGGCTTTTCTGAGATGACAACTGAACACATCATTCCTTCATTTATTACTTAACAAATTTACAACAGACTAAAGAAAGTAACTTCAAAGGTGAAATTATGGCCGGGCACATTGGCTCACACCTGTAATCCCAGCACTTTGGGAGGCCGAGGTGGGTGGATCGCTTGGGGCCAGGAGTTCAAGACCAGCCTGGTCAACATGGTGAAACCCTGTCTCTACTAACAATGCAAAAATCAACCAGGCGTGGTTGTGCCTGCCTGTAATCCCAGCTACTCCAGAGGCTGAGGCATGAGAATCTCTTGAACCTGGGAGGTAGAGGTTGCAGTGAGGGGAGATGGTGCCACTGCACTCCAGCCTGGGTGACAGAGCGAGACTCTGCCAAAAAAAAAAAAAAAAAAAAAAAAAAAAGGTGAAATTGTCTGACCAGGAAATACTATACTAAAACTTATTTTAGTTTCAGGATTATAAGCAAAAGTTAATTGATTTATATTCTTATGAAAACACAAAGCAAAATGAAAGTAGAAAGTTATTCTCAAATCTATTCCATTTACTTTTTTTTTGCAGAACCAAAAAAGCAATAATAAATTTAAGTGATGTGTTTGAATGATATTTTATTTCAGTTTTAAATACTAGATGTAAATTTGGTACTTTCTGGAGGTTCTTACAAAAATGATCATGTTCTAAGCCAGAAATAGTTTGTTTCTGACAACATATTACAAGTTATTTGGATACCTAATGTTATGAAAAAGGAAGATCATTTTCTTAACCTCAAGCCTACTTTATAAATGGGGATCCAAACTTGGAATTATGAGTTGCTGGAATGCATTACATCGTACATGATTGTGAAATCTCTTTCTTTAATGATTTTTAAGAGGGGGTAAACAACCAAGTTTCTGGAATGGTTTTGGCTCATTTTGCCGAAAAGCCAGGGCAAGACTAAATGACCTTTGGAGCCCTACTCAGTCTGTGATAGAATTCACTGAAAGTTGAAAACTTGTTTTTTTCTGAGATGCAGATCCCAATATTATTCTGGTCCAGTTCAGTTATGGCCTTCAACTGGAAATGGATGATATGCACACTTGTGAATATTATTCACACTTAAATTCATTGAACACTTAAACGCCTAAATTCATGAAGTATGTCATATCCTTGAGTCAGTATATTGCATATTAAATTCATTTAGGTCTCGTGGTAAGTGCTGTATCAGATGCTAGAACGTAAATGACTGATTTTTCTATTGGTTGCTTACTAATGAAAAGCAAACTTTCAAAAATATAGGAATTCCTTAATATTTGTGTTTGCCATCCTAATCACTATCATGTTATTTTAATTTTAAAGGGATGACTGGAAACCATACAAGCTTAGAAGACTATACTTTATTTGGGTATGCAGAGATATCCAGTCCTTCCGTTGGTTTGCGGACTTACTCTGTATGTTGCATAAAAAGGTAACATTAGGGTTGGTTCTAGTTTTGCAATTTTTCAAATTAAAAATAGTTATATCTTCTATATTACAAAATCAATAAATGCTTGCCATAGAATAAACCATAGAAATTATGCAGAGAAGTAGCAAGGAAAGAAATAAGTCTCTTAAACATAAAAATCAGAGATAATATCTGCTAGCAATTAGGCACACATCTTTTCAGATATGGATATTTGTGAGTACGCATATATATCTAATATATTTTAACATAGAAAAAATCATTTCTATGTTTTAACATAGTGTGTTTCACATAGAAATGTATGCCTGTGGCTAAAGGTGATGAGGGAAGACAATGGAGGGAAATACCAGAAGGCACCTGCTGTAACACCTTCCATCCTTTGTTCTGATAGCACTTACCCTTGATTGCCATCTTCAATACTGCAAATCATCAGACTTTTTGGTATACGATACAAATCTCAACAATCCCAAATTCTGTGTTTTATTTTTTGCAGAGACAAAGCAGGAATCTTTTCCTATCCTACCTGTAATATTTGACCTATTTATCTTTATTCACATTATACAAGTGATACACATATGCATCCTTGCTATAAATATTTCAAACAATTCTGATAAAGTAAAGTCCTCTCTTACTATCTTCCCTACCTAATCTATGTAAATAGAGGTGACTCTTAAGTGTTCTATAAATTATATCATACTATTTATATTGTTTATGCAAATTGCTTTATTAATTGATTACTATGTCTTGACTATTTTTTGGTATTAGTGCATATAGAACTACCTCATTGTTTTTCCCAGTGCCAACAATTAGAGATGATAGACCTACCTGATTCTTTTAGAGTATTTCATTGTATAGATATATCTAGTTTACTGAACAATTCTCTAATGTTAGATACTTTTTTATTACAAAGAATGCTGAAATGGATATCGTTATATATACCTCTTTGTGCATGTATTCACTCATTAAGTCAGTCATTCTATCATTCAGTGTGTATTTATTAACTGCTTACTATCAATCTGAAACTATTCTAGGATCTGAAAACTCATCAGGTGGCAAAATAAAACCAAGTTTCTGATCTCATGTGGTTTACATTCTAAGGGGGCAAGATAGACAACAACCAATAAATACATCGAGCGTCAGGTTCTGAGATTCGGGTTAGGACAAAGAAGGAAGGGAAAGTAGGAGTAAAGCAGCATAAACAGTAGAGAGTGTGCTAATTTATATTGCATGTTCAGGAACAACCATCAAACAAAATGCTATAATGCCATTTGAGCAGACTTGACTGAAGTGAATGAGCAGACTAGACACATATTTTGGAGAAAAAAAATCAAGATAGAGAAACCTAACTTCATAGGCAAGGGCTCTGAGGCAGCAGTATGCTTGGTGTCCTGAAAGAAGAGAAAGGAGAACTATGTGGATGAAGCAGAGTAAGCAAGAGAAAGAATAGTAGGAGAGGCAATTAGAGAGGTAGTGTCCGTGCTTTTCTGGGAGGAGGTAGGTTACGTAAGTCCTCCAAACTTTATGCAAAATAAATAAATAAAAATAAATAAAAAGATTGGTTCTGGGTATGTACCTAGAAGAATTAAAAGCAGGGAATTGGACAGGTATTTGTATGCCAATGCCCATAGAAGCATTATTTACAATAGCCAAAGGATGGAAACAACCCAAATATGCATCAATAGATGAGTGGTTAGACAAATATACATGTACAATGTAATACTATTCAGCCTTAAAAAGGAAGGAAATTATGACACATACTACATGGATGAACTTTGAAGACATAATGCTAAATGAAATAAGCCAGACACGAAAGCACAAATATATTATGCTGTCACTTATAGGACGTCCCTAGAGTAGTTTAATTTGCAGAGGCAGGAAGTAGAATAGTTTCTACATATGCATCCTTGCTAAAAATGTTTCAAACAATTCCGATACAGTAAAATCCTCTCAGGTTGCCAAAGCCTTCGGGGAGGGGGAAATAAGGGGTTGATGTTCCATATTTTTTTCTAGACTATTTATTTTTGCAGGTATATTTTTGCCTCGTGCATTTTTGTACAAGAGAAACCAGAGCCAATTGCTGAATAAGCGGAAGGCAGGAACAGGAAAAAGCGTCTATTCGTTTTGTTTTATATTTGCTAGCATGCATAAATTAAATCACGATTGTCTTTTTTTCTCAAGAAAATCATGTTCTTGATGAGTAAACTGGTACAATTTTGAGACTTTTAAGGAATAAAATAAGGAGTATTCCAGAAGGACTAATATTTGTGTAGCATTTAGCATGCTAAATTTTATATCTATAAAGATAACAGAAAATTATTCCCTACCACTACCACCATCAGACCTAATTCATACCAAGAGGCCAGATTATTAACGTTAGAATCTGTTATATATATTTGTGTGTATGTATGTGTGTGTGTATTCATTTTCTTATAGATATTGACTATGATAAGCTGGGTTGTGCTAAATTCTAGAATCACATATGTTAGAATAGGAGAAAATCTGAGTATACCCACAGAATTGCAATAAGTCTATTCCTTTTTCTGTCCTCTCAGTTTTGGCAAGAGAACAGACCTGACTATGTCAACATCCAGCTGTACCTCAGTCAGACAGATGGGATACAGGTATGTGGTTGATGTTATTGTAAATTAAACAAGCCTCTTGATAATAGATTTACTGTAGGAGCTGTGGTGGAAGAAAATTCCTGCAGGCGGTTCGAACAGAAGTTTCCTAGAGGAAGGCCTCCTTTGGAATATGTCCAGAAAAGTCATAACTTGTCCTTGAAGTCAACCATATTATGCCTTCCATTTGTCCTTCTCACAGGGAGCTAGGGCAGACTCAAAAGGTCTGACCTTTTGAGTCTGCCCCTCCCCTCTTCACTGTTGCCTCAAGTTCTTCTAAAATTCAGACGACACATGAACAGCCATGTGATTTCTTTTTATTGAGGGAATGTTTTATGTGGAGAGAGAAGATGAGTTCATATACAATTAAGCTTATTTCTAGACAAAGAAAACTAAAAAATAATGATAGCCATCATGCATTATTTATTTACTGTTCTAGGAACTGTGCTAATAATTTCACATATATTAGTTTATGTAATTAAAACAGTCAAGCAGTAAGTGTTATTCCCATTTTGCAAGTGATGAAACTAATATTTGAAGACAACATTGAAGAGCTGGATTGGTGTATAAATCTAGGCATGAATGCATTCACAAATTTTATTTTGGTACTTTTTGTCATACATTTTCACAATACTTCGAATACAAAATTTGAATGTTTGTCAGTTACCTCAAAACTAATCTAACTCTAAGTTTTCCAGTCATATTTCTACCCTACTTGGTATGTAAAAAGTATTTCATTTTACCAGTCTCACGAAGTAAGTCTATATCACTTTGCCTCCTGGTATTGCGATAATTAAGGTATGAAGCATAATTTGCATTTGGTTCTCAGTTTGCCTGCCTGGGACTCAGATACTTCCTCCTTTCTCCGCAGTTCACTCTGACTCTTCACATTGATTTAGATCCAATGCTCTGTTAATTGCAAACAGGAGCCCATTCACAGCCATTTGTTGATAGACCCAATTTTGGAGTTCTGCTGTCTTGAGCTGGCTTGTCTAGGATCATTTCCCCAAATTTACGATAACAATTTGTAGTATTTTACTTATATAATGAGCCAAATATGACAACTGTATTTGTGGTGCCAAAATACTTCAATGAAGTCTCTGTGCTGAGCCTTTTTGAGATTGACCAATTAGAATTCATTGTTTGTCTTACATTGCAGTTCTTTAAAGATGAAACAACTAACTGAAGTCTAAGAAAATTAGCCATTTGTCAGAATGGCATTCAAGGAGATTAGTTCTAACAATTAATTCATTTAAAAATCAAATTTTTGTAACTTTTTACCAGAATAGATTTTGTTTGTTTGTTTAAAAACAAATGGAATTCAAGGAGATAATGGATTTTAAAAGAAAGGAGAAAAGAAGTGATATTTTGAAATAATTGTACATAATAGTTTGCCATTTGATACTTACATTCTTTATATCACAGCAATTTGGTGGGAAGCCGCAGCACCAGCAGTAACGATGTTAGAGAACTAGGTTGCTTAACTAAATCTCGAATAATGTAGTGCTTTCTTTTTGGCAGAAGATAATTGGAGAAAAATATCATGCACTGAATTCAAGACTGTCTATTGGACGTCCTCGGTGGAAACTTTTGTTTGATGAAATAGCAAAATATAACAGAGGGTAAGTCCTATACCTCAAAAATTTGATATGTGGCTAATAAATTAATTAAAATATTTTCAAATAATTACATGAAGTTTAAAAATGAATTGGCAATGAGTTTACAAATGACAAATTCACTGAAACACTCTTTCACTATCAAAGGAAGAAGTAAGGCAGGCATCGTCCTACATTTTTGTAATTCCAAATAATTAAAGTTTGGCTTAGAAATAGTCTATAATGTATTTATGAACTAAACTCTCCTATCTGATTATAAATTTGTATAGGCCTGTATTAAAAATGGGTATTCGTTCCCACAGCATATATCAGGTAATCCTAGGAAAAGTTTTCAAAATCATGTTTGCAAACAAAGAACTTTACAATTAGTTCTAATAACAAAGTCATTTAAAAATCACATTTTTTATACCTTTTTTTACCAGAATGAATATGTTTTTTGTTTGTTTGTTTTTAAAAAAACCTTCTGCATTGTAATATGCAGTCTTTAAACCTAGAATATTTCCAAAAATATTATTTAGAAACTATAATTTTATAAACAATCTTGTTCTTATAGACTATGTGTCTATGATCTGAAGAAATTACCAAGAAGGAAAGCTTTCATTTTAGGGTACAGACCAGCCAGCCCATTTGTCTTTTGTAAATTGATCTTAGTGCAGTGCACTGATCTATAAGAATTCTAAGAAGATTTTGAAAACTATATAACCACTCACATATTTTTAGGTTTACATCTAAATAGTTTCATCTTAAATTTACATAGTTGTAAAAGATGTGATTTCTAACATATTGCAGATATTGACATTTTGTAATTAACATAATTTCTTTAAACATATCCACTGGAATATAAATATAGCTAGATGATATTGTCATTTATTACAAAAATACATAAACTCTTCTTTTAGCAGTTGGATGTTTTACATCATTCTTTTTCTTTCATTTGTGTTGTATTTCTGTCCCATTAACCCATGTAATTTTATCAAAATTCAATTTATTTTTACATTTGAACTAATCATATTTTTATTGCTAACCTAATCCTAATCATACTTCTGCAAAAAGAATGAACATAAATTAAATATTTCATTTTAAAATTTCCTGTAATCATAAGACTCTAGTGTTAATTTTTACTTCTGGCTTGAGTTATCATTGCAATTACTTTATATAGTTGAATACTTCATCATTTTTAAAATATATTTTTATAAACATCAAAAGGATATTTGATTATAAATGCACAGGCCAGCTTATTAAATAGATATATTTTTAAAAATCCAATTTAGGAAATCATGGATGAATATTATTTATTGAAGAAATCACTGATTCAAGATGATCTCTATCTCTACCTTCAAAGATTTTGTTTTAGAAATTACAGAATGGGGCCGGGCGCGGTGGCTCACGCTTGTAATCCCAGCACTTTGGGAGGCCGAGGCGGGCGGATCACGAGGTCAGGAGATCGAGACCACGGTGAAACCCTGTCTCTACTAAAAAAATACAAAAAATTAGCCGGGCGTGGTGGCGGGCGCCTGTAGTCCCAGCTACTTGGAGAGGCTGAGGCAGGAGAATGGCGTGAACCCGGGAGGCGGAGCTTGCAGTGAGCCGAGATTGCGCCACTGCACTCTCCAGCCTGGGCGAGAGAGCGAGACTCTGTCTCAAAAAAAAAAAAAAAAAGAAAGAAATTACAGAATGGAGCTTGGGAAGCAAAATTTATGAAGAAATAACGTTACCCATGTGATTCAGATTACAGTCATGTTTAAAACACTTTTATAGTATTACCCTTCCCTTGATGAAGTAGTTTTGGGATGAAGATGTAAGCATGATTTACAAAGCAGAACTTTTTTGTAATATTCAGAGTTGAAATTTAGAAAAAAATGATTTCAACCCACTTTTGGCTATCTTCCTTTCCCATCTTTCTCCAATCTCACCCATCTTAGATGTGATAATCTTGTCATACTCATCTGTCTCTTGCTATGCATTGCAGACATGTTCCTCTTTAGTGCCATTTATTGACTTCTGACAAGAAGTTTTTTGTTGATTTTCACTGTATATTGCTGAAAACTGAAAGGTTCTTTGGCTGAATTCAGAAACCAAATTCCTGAAGAGCAGATTATTTACAGGGAAATAGATTGAGGCTGTTGGTTCCTACAGTTAGTTCTCAAGAAGTCTCATTTGTTAGGCTGTTTGTGTTTTAGAGCGATTTGTGTGTGTGTGTATATTTAGCAATTTGTTCTTTTTCTGGAAAAAATGGAAAACTGGTTTAAGAAGAGCAAATGTGCACCATCTGCTGTTGACATTTTGTACAATACTTTGACTTTCTGTATTGATTCTCAGGCAGGTACCTGAAATGTGTTAACATTTTTTGAAGGATTTTTATGTAGCATACTTAGGAAAAGAATGGATCAACATTCTTCAGGTCTCATTAACTGGACAAAGGCACCGCGTAAATGGATGATTTCATTTGTGATGTAGCATTTTGATTAACCTCATGCACATAAATTGCTGAAAACATATAGAGGTAACAGTAGGGAAGATAGGCATATAAGTTAAGCTTTTAAAATATCATATGTTGGGCAACACTTTTTCACTTTCAGAAAGTGATTACTTATTAAACCAGTAGGCATTAGGTTAGTATACTATGTAGAATATAAATTTAAATTGCATTAAACACTCCTGGCCCAGAGGTAATGACTGGTAACTCTTCGTTATGTATTCTTACAGAAGCTTTTGTAAGTTTGTGTGAGAATATGTTTGTGTACTTATGAAAGTATATGTAAACGTATGTTTGTATGTGTGTGTGTGTGTGTGTGAATATATTTAAAATCGAAACCTTAGTTTTTTAACAAAAATTGAATCTATGACAAGTAATTCTTCAGCTTACTTTGTTGTTTTTGTTGTTTTATTTTTTTCTTGGCTTTGCTAGGAAGAACCAACTAACTTTTTAATGATGTGCTTCTTTTGATCATGGACAATTTCTGTGTAATTGTACCTCAAAGTATTCTAGAGTATGAATAACATGACTGTTACTACCCTAATTATTTATATTTGGATTACTTATATTTCTTTACAGTTAAAAATAGTGCTGTGGTAATTATCTTTGTACATACTTTCTCATGTGAGAGTATTGCAGTAGATTAAGATCTTTGAGTTCAAATTGCTGGCTCAACAGGTATACACATTTGGTTACTGCTCTACCAAAACTAAAAGTCAGAATTAATTTACTTTCCACATGTGTGTGACAGTCATTCCTTTCTTTTGCTGCTTTTTTTAAATTCAGAAATTGAATTATATGATGGTATTATATGATCATGGAAAGTGAAGGAGCTTTGGGAGTCAACCTGCCTTCATTTTTATTTTACAAATGAAGAAGCTAGGACCTCAAAATATAATGATTTAGCAAAAGCCATGGTTAATGAGCCAGAATGCAGATATGAACACAAATCTCCTGACTGCAAGTTCATTGTGCTTTGCAGCAGGACATAGTCAGCTTGTCCCAGATAAAGAGTGGCAATCTTATTTTACCATGTTCCCCTTAGATGGGAGGTAGGGAGGTGCTGCAAGAAACTCCCATGTTTACTATGAATGCTGTAGCAGAATGTTAACTGTAACACTAAAAGAATTAATAACTATTTTTTTGAAGTAGAGATATTCTAAATATTACATTGTAAACCATTTAGTATTTAATAAACTATTAGAAAATTATTTATTATGTCTAACCCAAACTTGGTTTCCTATTGTTTGTAATTAAAATGTATATCCTGTTTTGAGCTGTGAAGTTTATGCATGATGCAAAGAGAGAAAGAAAAGTTGAACTTTATTTGGCTTTTTGAGTAGAGAATTACTACTCTGGGATTGGGTGAAATGTTTGAGATTATATCTTTATTTTACTGCCTTGTAGTGTTTTCAAACAATACAAATTAAGAATAACTAGGTTTAGTCTCACATTTACTCCTGTGACCCTGAGTCAAGTGACTCAGTTCTCCTGGATCTGTAATACAACGAGTGAATAAGCTCTCCGGAGTGATAAAGTTCTCATTAGGTAAGATTCTGCACTTACAAATCTACATGAAAAAGCAAGTATGAACATTTATAGAACTAGTTTCTGATGTCTACCCCCAAACCACATTTTCTTCTTAGTACCCAAATCTACCTCCACCCATTCCGTCAAAGGCTATGTAGACAGGTCTCCAGATGATTGTTGGATTGCGGCACTCTAATGCAAATCTATGCAAATGAATTGCAAAGATTCCTTGTAGAATTCGAAAAAGAAAAAAAAAAGTAAGATTTCATTAAGTTAGTGAGAGTGACATTAGGGAATCCTCAAATCACACACACACACAAAGGATATCAGAGAGTTAAGCTAGTTAATAATTGCAAAAGAAAATGTTAAAGAAACACAAAAATCATAATATCCTGTGTGATGTAAAAATAATGATTTTTATTATTATTTATTTTATAATTAATACTTGATTTTATTATCAAGTATTTAAGAAGTGCCTTTAGGAAATCTGAAAAACTTGCCAAACTACTCTATAATTGCCCTGTCAAAGCCAAGCAAGCCCATAATGGTATCCTGTTGCCGTAATATGGTGTTGACAGAAAGTTTATACAAAGAAACAAAATGACTCAGTTCTCTTTTCATTTTAATGGAAGCTACATTATGTTTCAGTAGTAATTTAAATTTTATTAAGTATAACATCATTTATTTTCATATATTTTTATTTCTTTTGCTCACTTTGGGTTTAATTAGCTTTTTAAAATTTTTACTAGTTTCTTAAAATGGAAACATAGGTCATTGATTTCAGACTGTTTTTCTTAATAAAAGTGTTTAATGCTATACGTTTTCCTCTAAACACCACTTTTGCTAAATCTTATACATTTTGATTTGTTTTCATTTTCATCTCGTTCAAATATTTTTTATTTTTTATGTTTTTTCTTTGACCCGTGGGTTATTTAAAAATGTTGTTTAATTTCCAAAAATGCGGAAATTTTCCAGGTATCTTTTTGTTCTTAATTTCTAGTTCAATTGGGATTTGATCTAAAAATGAACTACTTGTGATTCTAATCCCTTAAAATGTATTGACACCTGTTTTATTGCCCAGAATATGTTCAATCTGCCGGGCGCGGTGGCTCACGCTTGTAATCCCAGCACTTTGGGAGGCCGAGGCGGGCGGATCACGAGGTCAGGAGATCGAGACCACGGTGAAACCCCGTCTCTACTAAAAATACAAAAAAAAAAAAAATTAGCCGGGCGTGGTGGCGGGCGTCTGTAGTCCCAGCTACTCGGGAGGCCGAGGCAGGAGAATGGCATGAACCCGGGAGGCGGAGCTTGCAGTGAGCCGAGATTGCGCCACTGCACTCCAGCCTGGGCGACAGAGCGAGACTCCGTCTCAAAAAAAAAAAAAAAGAATATGTTCAATCTTGGTGAATGTTCCATATGTACTTAAAAAGAATTTGTATTCCATTATTGTTAGATAGAACATTCTACAAATGTCAATTAGTTCCGGTAGGTTGATAGTGGTGTTCAAGTTTTCAATATGCTTACTGAATTTCTGTCTGCTTATATTAATTACTGAGAGAAGAGTATTGAAATAATTAACTATAATTATGAATTTATCTGTCTTTACAGTTCCATCAGTGTTTGCTTTATGTTGAAGCTTTTTAGTTTCAGTGTTTAAATCATTTACATTTAATTTAATGAAAATACGGTTGGCTTTAAATCTAGCAGTTCACCATTGCTTTGTACTTATCTATTTGTTCTTTCTTTCTTTGATTTTCTTTTTTTACCTTGATTTGGGTTGAGTATTTTTTATAATTCCCCTTTTTCTCTAATGTTAGCTATACCTCTGTATTTTTTTTTTTCTTTTTAGTAATTGCTTTAGGTTGTTGGTTCCTGAACTGGATTCCTCGGACCAGTGTCAATTAGAATCTTGTTAGAAAAGCAAATTCTTGAGCCCTATCGAAGATCTGCCAAATCAGAAACGAGGGATGGGGAGACCTAGCTATTTGTGTTCTATGAAGTCTCTAAAATGATTCTGATGAAGCCAAAATTACAGAAACGTTCTAAGTTCACAGTATACATCATTAGCTTATCACACCCTATTTTATTTTTTATGTTTATATTTATGTTTATTTTTTAGAGACAGAGTATTGCTCTGTTGCCCAGGCCAGAGTGCAGTGACATGATCTAGGCTCACTGCAACCTTGAATTCCTGGGCTCAAGAGCTCTTCCCACCTCAGTCTCCTGAGTAGCTGGAACTACAGTTGCATACCACCATGCTTAGCTAATTTTTAAAATTTTTCATAGGAATGGGATCTCACTCTGTTGGTCAGGCTGGTACTTTGAGTAATATTGTAACACTTCATGTACTTCCATTTCTTCCATCCCTGTTGCTATTTTTGCATTCATCTTACATATATATGTTATAATTCTCATTATTAGTATTTTTTGTTTTAAACATCAAGCACGTATTAAAAAGATTAGAAATTAGACAAAATAAATATTTTATATTTACTGACAGATTTTACTATTTTGGTGTCTTTCTTTCCTTTGCTTGATTCAAATTTCCACCTGATTTTATTTTCCTACTTCTTGAGTAGTTTTCTTTAGTGTCCTTTATAGTGCTGGTTTGCTGACAATAAATTCTTTCAGCTTTTGTTTGTATACAAAGTTTTTATTCCATCTTCATTTCTGAAAAATCATTTTTGTTTGGCGTAAAATTTGCTTGATATATAATAGTTGATGTCTTGTTTTATATTTTAGTACTTTGAAGATATCACTTCATTGCCTTCTGACTTGCACAGTTTATGACATAAAGTTCACTTTCATTCTTATATTTCATTCTTATATTTTCTGTTGATGATTTGTAATGTGTCTTTTCCCCCAGTCTGTTTGGTTTTATGTTTTTCTTTTTGTCACTCGTTTTTAGTATTTTATTATCAATTGCCTAGGTATAATTTCCTTTGTGTTTATTCTCCTTGAGATTTAATGAGATCGTTTATTTATTTTTTTCTTCTTCTCCCTTGGTCTTCTCTCATGTTGGACTGTGGTTACATGTATTTTTGACTAGTTGGTATTATCCCACGGGCCACTTATGCTCTGTTGTTCTCTTTTTTTTTTTTTTTTTTTTTTTCAGTTTTTGTTCTCTGTGGGCTTCAATTTGGATAGATTCTAATGCTTTTTCTTCAAGTTTACTTTTTCTTCAGCAATGCCTATTCTTTTATTAACTCATCTAGTGTATTTATCATTTCAAATATTGCATTCCATCTCTAGAATTTATGTTTGGGCCTTAAAAAATATTCTATTTATCATCTCATTATGATTATGCTTTTCTTTGAATATATGAAGCCTGTATATCATCACTGTTTCAATGACCACGTCTGTCATCTCTATCATTCTAAGCCTGTTTCTGTTGAATGCTCTTTCTCCTTGTATTAGTTTGCTAGGGCTACCATAGCAATATACCACAGACTCGTGGATTAAACAACAGCAATTTATTTTCTCATAATTCTGGGGGCTGGAAGTTTAAGATCAAAATGCAGGCAGGACTGGTTTCCTGAGATCTCTCTCCTTGACTTGCAGATGGCTATGTTCTTAATGCCTCTTCACGTGGCTTTTTCTCTGTGTATGCACTTCCCTGGTGTCTCTTTTTGTGTTCAAATTACTTCTTATAAGTACACCATTCAGATTGGATTAGGGCCTACCCTAGTACCTTCATTTTAACTTAAATTGCCTTCTTAAAAGCCTTATCTCCAAATGCAGTCACATCCTGAAGCACTGAGGGTTAGGACTTCAACCTATCCCATAACACTCTTAGTTATAGTTCTTGCTTTCTTGCTTTTTGAATTCCTGGTACTTTTTTGTTGATTTCTGTACATTTTAAAGTTTAAATGTTAGGTGCCAAATTTTGATTTATTTATTTTAATAGTGTTGGACTTGTTCTGACATGCAGTTAAGTTACTCGGGTTCAGTTTGATCTTTACAAGGCTCACTTTTAAGATTTGTTAGTGGAAGTCCAGAGCAGCTTTCAGTCCAAGGCTAATTTTACCAATATCCCCTCTACTCCTTGCAAATAAGGTGATACGTTTCTGAGAATACAACCCATTTCCCTGTATTTATAGGACTTTCTATTCTGGTGTGTGTGAATACAAATTATTTGCAGTCCTGTGTAAACTCTGGCAATTATTTGTCCTGTTGATCTCTGATAGCTCTTGACCCACATTCATGAAGTTTCTTATCATATATGAACAGATTATTAATCAAAGACTTGAGGATTCTCCTCTACCAATCTCCAAGGCATCTTTCTGTGGATCTCCCTTCCCTTCCATATTCTGCTCCACAAATTCCAGCTGTTTGGGCCTTAAGGAACTCCGTTCTTTGTCTCCTCAGTGTAATCACCAATCTTTGCTGGAGTTTCCCCTGTCTGCTGCAGCCAGTAGATTGACTCCAGGCAACAAGCAAAGAGAGTGACTGTGCTTAGCTTGTTTTCTTCCCTTTTCTCGGGGATCATAGTTCCATGCTACCTATTATTCAGTGTCTGAAAATACTTATTTCATCTATTTTGTTTGCTTTTCTCTAGATTCTTAATGTAAGAGGGTAGATCTACTCCCTATTACCCCATCATGGCTGCAAGTAAAATTCTATTTTCACAGCTTTTAGTTTCGTTTTTCAAGGTAAAAATTTTTAATAACTTTTTTTTCAGTATTTACTATTAATTTTTGGCACCAATTTTAATGGATTCAGTGTCTTTTGTTCAGCATGAGTTATTCTGAGATAATTAAGACATACTGGATTTTCCCAAGATATGAGATGAAATATTAATCATTTTGATGTCCTAGGAAGAATCAAATGCAAATCAAATTTGGGAAGAAGGTCAATTTGAAATATAATTTATTTTCTGGGATTTATTTAGCCTATTTGTTAGAGATATGTATTATTTAACTACTAAAATTTTGTATTAGAGAATAATAAAACTGCTTGGAATTTGTTACCATTATTGCAGTGCATAAATAAAAAAGAACTAGATGAATATGTTTTTTGTTTTACTGTGAATATAAATTAGCCACTTAAAATTATTATTTCAAATTGGTAGTATCTTTTTTCTTTCCTTCCTTGTTCATCACTGCTTTTGCAAATCCATGTAGGAATTTTAGATAACTATGTGTAAAGTGTCTAATAAAAGAAGAATTTACATTGTCCAGTGTGGACTGAACATCTATTCAGAGGTCAGCTGTTTAGCAATTGACATCTATCAATTGCTGCTCTTAATGTGGTTGCTGGTTTCACCAATGACAAGTCATGAAAAGACTAAGGCAAACATAAATCTCTGCCTGATAATAAGCGTATTTGTGCTCATAGGTACATTCTTTGAATTATCCTAAATTCTAGAACGAAAAGTATGAGGTAAATAAAATATTTTCCTGGTTGACATTCACATTTGGAAATAATTAGAAAATTGTTTTCAATATGTAAAATAGCAAGAAATTGACTTTGTTAATACTTTAAACCATGCTCATAAAACATACTTCTTGTCATGTTCTGCCTAATTTTACACCTGATTTTCTATTTCCTCTGCTCTTGTTCTAGGAAAACAGTTGGTGTTTTCTGTTGTGGACCCAATTCACTATCCAAGACTCTTCATAAACTGAGTAACCAGAACAACTCATATGGGACAAGATTTGAATACAATAAAGAGTCTTTCAGCTGAAAACTTTTGCCATGAAGCAGGATTCTAAAGAAGGAATGAGTGCAATTTCTAAGACTTTGAAACTCAGCGGAATCAAAGAGCTGTGTTATGCCAAAGAATAGTAAGGTTTTCTTATTTATGATTATTTAAAATGGAAATGTGAGAATGTGGCAAGATGACCGGTCACATTACATGTTTAATCTGGAAACCAAAGAGACCCTGAAGAATATTTGATGTGATGATTCACTTTTCAGTTCTCAAATTAAAAGAAAACTATTAGATGCACACTGTTGATTTTTATGGTGGATTCAAGAACTCCCTAGAGGAGCTGAACTTGCTCAATCTAAGGCTGATTGTCATGTTCCTCTTTAAATTGTTTTTGGTTGAACAAATGCAAGATTGAACAAAATTAAAAATTCATTGAAGCTCAAATTCCATTTTCTATGTTGTGTATAAACAGAGTAGCTTTAATTTGCAAGCACTCCAGGCAAATATATTAGATGTTTGAAAACACAGCACAAGACTCTGTATTGATACGAGTACTTAGTATCAATGTCTAATCATCTCCACTACTTATGCTAATACCTCTATTTGATATCTGAAGACTATATGCTAACTGAACCTTCCTCAAATGTTGTTATAGTGTCTATTTTTATATATTTTTTTCTTTTTATTCCCCTCTCTAGGGAAATATGCCTTCCCTTAGCATGCATTAGACATGATTTAATAGGTCCCTTTCATCTTTATTTAATCTATCACTATTGCATGGTAATGAAAATATTCCTACTATAAATTATAAAGGGATATATATATATATATATATATATATATACTAACAACTTTTTCCTTTTTTTCAGCATTTTTGTCTCTATTATTATTATTATTTTTTTTCCCAGGTAGGCTTTGTCTTAGGCTGTAGCCTTTAAGGATACTTAGTTAATTTGCACTTTGAGACCAAAGGACATCATGTCTGTCAGTAGGGACTGAATATAAGATTTATCTCCTTTGTCACACATTGGTTTATGATGGAGATATTGAAATTCTAGTCACATTCGTGAACACTAAAACCTGTATTTTACCTTTTAAGTAAGAGGAAATATTATATTCTTATTCAAACTTAAGTTTAGCATCCAGAATATTACTGTTGCACTTTTTGGTATCCTGAGTTTCCATAGGGAACTGTTGGGTTTAAAGTCACTGTTGGAACTACACTGTGTGATCTTATAAACTTATGTTCCCTGGCTATCATATTCTTGGCTCAGAACAATATTCCCCATTACTATCTTAAGAATTAAGGCATTCATGGCTCACGCCTGTAATCCCAGCACTTTGGGAGGCCAAGGCGGGTGGATCACGAGGTCAGAGTTCAAGACCAGCCTGACCAAGTTGGTGAAACCCCATCTCTACTAAAAATACAAAAATTAGGCGGGTGTGATGGCGGGCGCCTATAATCCCAGCTACTCAGGAGACTGAGGCAGAGAATCGCTTGAACCTGGTAGGCGGAGGTTGCAGTGAGCCAAGATTGCACCACTGCACTCCAGCCTGGGTGACAGAGCAAGATTCCGTCTCAAAAAAAAGAAAAAAAAGAATTAAAGCATTCATACAGTTTAGTGATTTTGTTTAGTAGTCAGCTATCAATTGCTATCAAATATAACACATTGCTGAAATCAGCGGTGTGACTTACCTTGCCATTGTTAAAATTTTACATAAAACATAACATGATAGATGCTAAGGCCTTTTTTTGCTATAATTCACCAATAGCAATCAAGCATGCTAACCCATGCTGAATGATATTTACTTGTAGATATTTCTTCCTTTCCTTGAAATTCTCCTTTCTATGGAAAGAAGATGAACCCAAAAAAGTGATAGGAAATGTGGAATGCTCATGCAGATTTAGCTCTGAAGGCATATTTAATAACTAGTATGTCTTGACAACAGTTTTTGGATTAAAAAGAATTTTCATAAAAACATTTAACAGAAAGAACTAGTAAAAAGAAACTTTGAGTTAGTCCAGGCTTAATGTGCAATACTGACTCTATACTGATCATAATTTATTTATGTGATGATATTAATGCACCTAATTTCATTAAAACAGGTAGAAGATTTTTCAAAAGAAAGATAATGTTTCAAAGCTAGTCTGCCATTCTAGATGAACCTCCTTGCTTATTTAAGTTCCAGTAGGTGTTCAAATGTTAAATGTTAAACATAGGTCATCTTTGCTTCTGCAGGGCTTCATCTTACATGTTTAAGAGAACTTTGTTTTATTTTAAGGGATTATTCCTATAATATAAGCCTTAAATCACTAATTTTAGTAGCAATAAATGTTAAAATTGAAATGGTGCTGTTGAAATTTCTATAAGCTCACTATAACTTTGGAACAAATAAAGCAGCAACATTCGTTCACAAGATGATGCAAGTTTAGGAAACACACTCTGCTTGTCAGGAATTAGCGTTTGCACCGGCTATGGTGGCTCACACCTGTAATCCCAGCACTTTGGGAGGCCAAGGCAGGCAGATCACTTGAGGTCAAGAGTTGAAGACCAACTTGGCCAACATGGTGAAACCCCATCTCTACTAAAACTACAAAAATTAGCCAGACATGGTAGTGGGTGCCTATAGTCCCAGCTACTCGGGAGGCTGAGGCACGAGTATCACTTGAACCGGGGAGGCAAGGCCGAGGTTGCAGTGAGCTGAGATTGCGCCACTACACTCCAACCCTGCCCTGGCAACAGAGTGAGACTCTGTCTTAAAAAAAAAAAAAAAAAGGGTTTAGCATTTAAGTGCACACTAGCATGAGAAGCCTTAGGAATTTGAGTTCTGGAATTATCAGTGTTGTTGCAGGCTAATGGTGTGACTAAGTCAAATTACTTCTCATACATAGACTAAAATGTATCATTTTATTAATTTTTGGATAGTGTATCCTTTTGAGAATCTGATTAAAATGCTTAGTATGACATACAGCACATCCCTACAATTTTGGGGAACCTACAAACACACTCCAGAAAGAAGCACACCTGTTTAAGTACCTCTAAACAAAATGGCTATTGCTATAGGTCTTTCTACTCATACACCTCTTTTCTTTTTCTTGTCTTTTTTTTTTTTTTTTTTTCCTGAGACAGAGTCTTCCAGCCACACTGGCATTCAGTGACATGATCTCAGTTCACTGCAATCTCCACCTCCTGAACTGAGGTGATCCTCCCATCTCAGCCTACCAAGTAACTGGGACTAAAGGCACATGCCACCACACCTAGCCAATTTTTGTATTTTTAGTAGAGACAGGGGTTTCACAATGTTGACCAGACTGATCTCAAACTCCCGGGCTTAAGTGATCCTCCCACCTTGGCCTCTCAAAGTGCTGGGATTACAGGTGTGAGCCACCAGGCTTGGCCCAAACTACCAATTTCTATAGGATTATACCAAGACATTTATTTTGTGGATAAGGGCATTCTCTTTATATGTTCCCAAACAGAGAATTCAATAGGACTTTCCATCAGTTTTTAATCTTGCTGTATCACCTGATTTATGCAAGGGAAGGCTATCATTTTTAAATGTAAATAATTCTAAAAAACTATGATTCATACACACACACTCATACATATATACTACATAAATCCACACATATACATACATACATTTGGGACTTCATTTGCTTTTTAAAAAATTTCAAGTTAAAAGTGAAATGCTTGATAGTTCTTCATTCAGTGACTTTAAAATGGCAATTCGGTGACTGTGGTAGTATAGGCATTTAAAACAACAGCATAAAAGCAATGTAGACAAGGAACAGGCTGAATCAATTTAATCTACACAGCCATGTGATTTATAAACCCACAAATCAGTGTTTACTTAGAGCATTCACAGCGGGTGGTGGATTTAAATTATGAGCCATTATTAAAGAGATTCACTGGAGGCAAATGGACTGTTGTCATTAATAGATAATGCTAATGCTGAAGAATATTCATTATATAAAAGAGAAGAAATTTTAAGAAAAAATGTTTTGTTTCTTAAGGATGGTTATACTAGCCAGAAAGTGAGTTTTCTAAACAAACCAAGGGGAAAATTTTTAAGTTGCTATTCACTTTAAGAAGTTTCCTTTTCTTGTGCTAGCTAGGACTTTTTCCATATACAGTTATATTATTGAATATAAAATACTGAAGGTAGGAGTAGTCTTATTTTACGATTGGGAAAATTGAAGCCCAAAATTGCTACAAGTCGTCTATTGAGTTTGTAGCAGAGCTGAGACTGGAATTCATTTTTTTTTTTTTTTTTTTTTTTTTGAGACGGAGTCTCGCACTGTCGCCCAGGCTGGAGTGCAGTGGCGTGATGATCTCTGCTCACTGCAAGCTCCGCCTCCCAGGTCCGCGCCATTCTCCTGCCGCAGCCTCCCGAGTAGCTGGGACTACAGGCTCCCACCACCACACCCGGCTAATTTTTTGTACTTTTTTTAGTAGAGATGGGGTTTCACCGTGTTAGCCAGGATGATCTGTATCTCCTGACCTTGTGATCCGCCCGTCTCGGCCTTCCAAAGTTCTGGGATTACTGGCGTGAGCCACTGCGCCCGGCCTGGAGTTCAATTTTTTTAATCTCTTCTACTGAAAGGCTCTTCACCTCCCCACGAAATCTTCATCTAATAAAAATATCTTGCGCTGTGAGTTTGAATCTCCCTGTTAAACCCTATTTAGTGCCATGTGGAAAATATGATACTGAGTGTTAATTCCAGATTCAGATTCGGAAAATTATGCTTTTCTTACGAATCTATCTTCTTATTCTAAATTTGTTAGTCTTATATGTTTTGCTTATTAAAAACCATTTTCATATACCTGTTTTTAAGTATGATAACTGTGGTAAAGGGATCGTGTTCTCCAGAATTTTGCATTGGAGAAATCTGTAATACTGTGGTTTCTAGGAAATGCTAATAATATAATTTTAAATTCAAGTTCATAGATGAAAATCATAACTTCAACAGCTTTCTAACCACCCAGGAAAAACTGATGTCAAAACAAATGACTATTGTTCACTACTCACATGACCACAACTCACTTTTTGTCCAGGAGAAGAGTCAGCATTTTGTAAACTAGTGAGACAGGAAATAAATGAAATCAAACGTAATGAGATTGGCATTTACTTCAGCCACCTCAGGACAATGAGAACTCACTGTTATTTCTCTTCTAAATATCCTCCCTATTGCGCTAACTTTATTATTCTATTCTGTAAGACTCTTTATTCTATTCTATACCATTATATTCTTTATTCTTAAAGGACAGAATTGCAAAGACTAGCTAAACTAAGTTTTTTAAAGAGAAAAAGCAGAAAATATCTAATACATAAGAAAGAGGGGTTTATTATAAGAGAAAAAAAAGGCCATGTGGATCTTTTATAAAAATTAGCGGAAAGTTTAATGTTGCTTTAGAACGGAAACCAACAACCTGATGCAGAGTGTTAAAATTCACATTTTGGAACTAGGAAGGGCAAGAAATGTCTCATAGGAGAAATAAAAATTGTCAGAGAAAGCAAAATCATTTAACACATCAGGACATAATAATGTTTTTCCTTTCATAACTCAAAAGATGCTTAAATACATGGTAAACTGGCTATTTCTCTGGTTTGGAAGAATGTAAAAGAATGTGATGTTTGGCTAGATTTTAGGGAACTTTTCACATTTTCACTGACATTAGAATTTTAGCAAGAAACTTTATCTTAGATTAAAATTACATCTAGGTTCTTTAAGAAATAAAGCATTGATGAGCTGCTATTTGACCTAGAGAAGACCCCGACACTTAGATGAGAGCCAGCACTGCAAAATACTCGAATATACATGGCATAAAGAAGGCCAGGATGCCACGCATTGCTTTAGTCACATACACAATGCATTAAAATTCTGTCATTGCAAGGTCATATTTTACAACCGTTATCCTTCCACCCAGGGAATGAAAACCTTCTTAACAATTGTAGACATTGAGATACACACATTGTCTCTGTTGTAACATAAAAGTATATATATTTACTTATAAAAGCATATTCACTTGAACCTAGTATCAATTTAGTATGACTATGTAATTCATTTTAGCGGTGAGAAATATCCACAGTGCATAAAATGGGAGCTTTGCTTACTTGCTTAAAAATTTAATGCAGCCAACACATTGGCTAAAGACAAAGCTGTTAAATTTTCTAGGTTTTTATCTGCAGCTGAACCTCAAAGGAATGTAAAATACCTTACCGCATGTATGTTGGAACATGACCTGGGACATTTACCCTACACTCTGTGATTAGATGTGCTGCACAGTTTATTCTTTAGGTTCCCAGGGACTAACAGGTTTAGGAAAATACAACGTCTTCAGTGAATATGGCATTTTTAATGGCAGAACTGGGTGCCCACCAGGTGCAATTACACATTTATTTAAATATGACAATTATCTGCTTACCAAAAGGCGTTAGCAGGAGATTATCTTTTTTTTTCCTCTTTTCATTAAAATTTATTTTAAGGGTGGGCACCGTGTCTCATGCCTGTAATCCCAGCACTTTGGGAGGCTGAGGCCGGCAGATCATCTGAGGTCAGGAGTTGGAGATCAGCCTGGCCAACATGGTGAAACCCCGTCTCTACCAAAAATACAAGAATTAGCTGGGCGTGGTGGCAGGCACCTGTAATCCCAGCTACTCGGGAGGCTGAGACAAGATAATCACTTGAACCTGGGAGGCAGAGGGTGTAGTGAGCCAAGCTTGGCCATTGCACTCCAGCCTGGGGGACAGGAGCGAGACTCAGTCTCAAAAATAAATAAATAATTTTAAAAAATTAAATTAGAGGTGGGAAAAGTAGAAATCACTTTAAAAATTAAGCATACAATTGGATGACATGCTGTTCTACCCTGAGAGTGTGCCAGTGTTACCACTCTATTCAGCCACATTCAATGGTTATGGAGTAAATAGGATTCTGAGAGAGAAATCAGAAAATTTGGAGCCTTCATCCCTGAAATATATTAGACCACTTACATAAAAATGGGAATAATATCTACCAGGGATGTAGTGTGCAAAAATGTGGAAGAGGGGAGGAGAAGTGTGGTGAAGAGAGAGATTTCCTAGGCAAATCTCCCTTAGTAGACTTTTGATGACAGAGTAAAAATCAAACTGTTATAAGAAAGTAAAACTCAGGCTTTTATGAGTTGCAGTCCATTGTACCTGAAAGACTGATTATTTAATTTTATTTTCTGGGCGAGTAAAGAAACACCCACAGCAAACCAGCACCACTATCTGTCTTTGTTCTGCTCCCCACAAAGAAAGTCTTTTGTTAAATCTAGTATATGCTTTCTGAATTCCTCTTAGCTAGTTTTGGTCAGGCCCAATATGGCTAGAGATAGTTGTATTGACTTATGAAAATTAAGTTATGAATTACAGAGGGTAGCATAAGTTATCCCACTTATTTAAGATTTAATGGAGGAAAATTTAGGTGTTTGTGAGATATTCTACTGAATTAAATTCAAGAGCTATGTCTTATCACTAGAAATCCTTCTATTTACAAAAAATGCAAGACGTTTTATCTGCTTTTTTTTTAGATGGGAATAAAGTAAAGTATATCTTTCTTACTCTTACTGGAGATATTTTACATTGTGGGTTTTCATCAAAGCTCATGTTATTTTGTAGATTTTTATATTTAAGTAATGTGTGTGTGCATGTGTGTATTTTTATGGTGGATTATAAAAAAAACTCAAGTGAAAATGAAATTCTAGAATAATGTGTGGTAACACCCTCCAGCTTTCATAGCATTCAACAATTTCAGGTTTGCAAGTAGAGAAAGTGTAGTCCTCCCATCCAAGTGTGAGATGCTCAGCAATCCAGGTTTGGCATTTGATCCTTCTTATCTAGTTAAATGGAAGTGTGGCATTATACAATGCTGAAGAGAAAGCACTAAATCAAATTCAGTATTCATAAAGAATTGAAAATATGTATATATTTATAAATAATTTTGTTGCTACAAAGTCATAGTATGTATAAAGTCCTAGTATGTAGGAAAACCTTTATTGCTTTGGAACATGACACAGTGCTTACAACTGAAGCAAATAAAATTTGTTCAAACATACTTAAAATCTCTTTTCATTGGGAATTATGCACTTTGGGCAATAATAATCAAGAATTTTCTCCAGGATTTTGAGAACAGCATAGTGTTGTTTTCATCCTGAAGAAGGACCAGTCTTACATGTGAAGATAATAAAAAAATAGTATTTAAGAACTGCTCCTTTGAAACACTTTGAAAGTATTCTAATTTCCAAGCCACTCAACACTTTTGTAATTTACCTTACAGCAGAATATGTAATTGGGAATGATAGGATTCTGATATTTAAATTTAATATGCTGGGTTTGGGATTTTGGTTTTATTTTTGGTTTGTTTTTTGTCATTATTTTTAAATCTCATAATTTTGCCCAGTAAGATTGGAACATTAAATATTTATATAATTTTAAAATATTAAAATTATATATATATTTGCACAGAAAATTAATAAAACATAATATGTTCATTATGAAGTTTAAATGTTGAGTTTTTATGTTTGACCATTGAGGAGTCAATTTTGCCTAAACATTAAGTATACCGTACATATTTACACACCTGTAAAAACTCCTGCTTACAGATTTTTGTTGATTTTATCCAGCACATCATAATCTCCCTTTTTTGAAATCTTCAAATTACGTAAAATAAAGAATAATAGTAGAGTTACTGTCAAGTGTTTCTGACATTTACCAAGGTGGGATATGAGCCATTTACCATAAGCCCTGTCCCCGAGACCAGTGTTCTGATACCATCTGAAAACTACTTTTCCTGTCAGTAAAATGCAGATCAGATCTTTTTCTAAAAATGCTCCCTGAGAATCATTATAGCTTGTGTTTCTATGTTGACTTTGACTCTCAGTAGACTTGATAATTTTATAGTGGATAGGTTGAGTAAAAATGCTTCAGTATATATGACTGCGGGCACCTTTAGGTCCTAAGATATGCCTAGGCTATATTAAGTTGAAATGCATTCCTGCATCAGCAGCATGAACATATATTTGCTGGCTGGGCATGGTGGCTCACGCCTGTAATCTCAGCACTTTGGGAGGCCGAACTGGGTGGATCACCTAAGGTCAGGCATTCAAGACCAGCCGGCCAACATGGTGAAACCCCATCTCTACTAAAAATACAAAAATTAGCTGGGCGTGGTGGTTCACGCTTGTAATCCCAGCTACTCAGGAGGCTGAGGCAGGAGAATCACTTGAACCAGGCAGGTGGAGGTTGCAGTGAGCTGAGACTGTGCCATTGCACTCCAGCCTGGGCAACAAGAGTGAAGACAAGAGTGAAACTCCATCTGGAAAAAAAAAAAAAAAAGAAAGAAAGAAAGAAAAAAAGACAAAGAAAAAAGAACATATATTTGCTTCAGAATACAAGACATTATATTATTGATGTTTCTAAATCTATGCTCTGTACATTAAATTTTTAGTCATTATTTTCTTTAAGAGTCATTTGTGGATTAAATTAGATTCCACTGAGCTCTAACTTACAGAGCTTTTAGAAGTAGTGACTTGTTTTGTAGGGTTTAAGCAGGTTACTTTACTATGTGGTACTGCATTTTTCTCAATCAATTCCTACCACACTGCAGTCTTTCAAGTGATTTATTTTCAAAGAGTCTGCTTTCCTGAGATGGTGTCTTGCCCCCTGTATTTCGCCAAGCTGTCATACATTCTGTAATGGGTATTTCAATAGGTCAAGTTCAAATGCATTTAAAAGGCAAGATTAGCAGTTATGTGCTTGCATTCGCTATGTGCACTATTTGCTTTGTGTCACAATGGGGTCATGAGTGCATGCTTTAATAGCACCAGTGTTTTAAAATTACTCATCAGCAGCAGCCAGCGAGAGAAGAACACAAAAGATAATTGGGGAAAAAAATATTTGAAGGATGCACAAATCAGAGAGGCATTGATGCAAATCTCAATTCTGAAGACCAAAAGTTTCTCTGAAGTGTCTTCCCTTATTCGTATTGATTCACCTGTCAGGAATGTGTTTGCTAGGGCTAAAAAATATGAAAATACGTGACAGCAAAAGTTTCTCATCAGACTTTTTATTAGGCAAGAAAATCTCTGAGAAATATTTTCAAGTGGCTTGTGTTGCAGAGGCCAAGTTTGCAGCTTGCTGATAAATGTGTAATCAACTGGGAGATGTAAGCATACATGCCAGAATTGGCTTTGAATTTCAGATATAGACCCAAAGTATTGTGTGAAAAAATACACTTAGAGTAACTGCTAATTATGACGGATTCCAAATGCACGTGCATTTTGACAAGGTGATTTCTGAAATTAAGTTTGTGTTTTACTTTGATAAAAGACTTTAATGGAGGTTTTGACTGGTAAATAAACTCGGATTTCAAGGTTTTTAAATAGCGGCCTCTGTGCCTTGGTTTTCTCTTATAGTGATCGTAGGAGGTGGTTTCTTTAGTTATTTATTTTAAATATCTAATGGGACACTTGGAAAATATTGAGGGCATAGTTACCTTGTACCTATTTTCCAAAGCAGATTGAAACAAAATATCTAGTAATATATATTATGACCATGTGGGCATTGTTAAGCCTTGTCTTTTGAGGCAGTTGTCCCTTCCCTTTAACCCTTATCTACCAGTAACAAGAAGAGTGCTTCAAATTAGAGCTAACAGACAGACAGAGCCCTGAGAGCCACAGCTATACCTTGAAGTTGTACGATGACTACATCTTTTGTTTTGTTTTCTAATATAAACTCTTTTCCTCACCTATTTCCTGGAACCTAACTTTAACCTTGAACCTTGTTTTTCCCTGTTGGTTAATAACCCATCTACAGACTTTAAGATCCAAAGTTCGCTGCCACAATTGGCAAAAGCCTATTTGTTTGGGTTTTTGGATTAATCCAAGCTCTAAGTTTGTCTGTTCCCAATTCAGCACTTGAATTAGCCTATTATCCTTGATTCTGAGTTTTTCTCTGCCCCAGGGCTCAGAGGAGTCATTGAGGCACTGGCCCTGCCCAGTCACAGCCCCTTCTGTGCCCGTGGTTTCTATAGCTCCCTGACATGCACAATGTGCTGCAGAACTCGGCGACTTTATGGTAGATAGAGGTTCTTTGTGTATGAAGTGATGTTTGAAGTGGAGTCAGTTCTCGTTATTTATGGTAGTTTTGTTCTATAAAGTTGCCACACAGACTGAATTAGTGAATAGCAAACCATTACTCTCAGATAGGCTCCCGCGAACCTATGATCAAATTTCCATCAACCTTTTAATATATGACCTTGTGTATGTGTGTTTCTTTTTAAAGACACCTTATTTAATATATATTGTTGATTAATTAACATTAAACTCATCCCTGGACAAAGCTTATCTACCATATGTATATATGTTTGTGTGTGTATATATATGGTATACATATGTGTATATATACCGTATATATATATGTATATATATGGTATATATATGGTATATATATGTATATATATGGTATATATATGGTGTATATATATGGTATATATATGTATATATATGGTATATATGTATATATGGTATATATATGTACATATATGGTATATATATGTATATATGGTATATATATGTATATATGGTATATGTATGTGTATATATGGTATATATATGTATATATGGTATATATGTGTGTATATATGGTATATATATGTATATATGGTATATGTATGTGTATATATGGTATATATATGTATATATGGTATATATATGTGTATATATATGGTATATATACGTATATATGGTATATATGTATATATGGTATATATACGTATATATGGTATATATGTATATATGGTATATATGTATATATGGTATATATGTGTATATATATGGTATATATATGTATATATGTGTGTATATATATACACATATATGTGTGTATATATATGGTATATATGTGTATATATATGGTATATATATGTATATATGTGTGTATATATATACACATATATGTGTGTATATATATGGTATATATGTGTATATATATGGTATATATATGTATATATGTGTGTATATATATACATATATATGTGTGTATATATATATACATATATATGTGTGTATATATATATACATATATATGTGTGTATATATATATACATATATATGTGTGTATATATATATATATATGAAATCCACAAGACAAGAAGATAGACGTTTTGTTTTATTCTGACAAAAGACTTTAATGGGAAGTCCTTAGGAACACTAAACAAAGCTTCACTACACTTGGGGCTCAGCTGGGAATGTCAACCTGGAGAAACAAATGTTTGGCTGCTCTGCTCATGGCTGCAAATAACCATGAAAGTGCAGCAGGTATTAATTTGGGGGTCACAAAAATTTTTAGCAAGCAGGTGATTTGCAAATATGGAATCTACGTATAATGAGGCTTGACAGTATCTATTTTTTCTAGGTGTGGTAAATGGGAAGGAAGATTCTGTGACTTTATATCTTTAGTTTTTATTCTTCACTTACTGGTTTTGAACCAACTTCAGCATTTCTGTAGGAGACAGAGATACTTTTCTATTTTGATTGGTCGGCCTTTCCTCTCATCCCTTTCTTTCTTCTGCCTTCAAGAATAGAGAATAGAGAATAATAATTTGGACAGGGTGTGAAATTTGTATTGGTCCACATTTATTAATAGCTATGATTCTTGTGTGTAAAGGATTACACATATATCTGTGTGCAGAAAAAAAGTTAATACACCAGGCCTGAGACTGACATCCTTCTTAGAAAAGTGTGCTTGCAAGCTTGTCTCTTGGCTGACATTTGGGAACTTGAAATTTCAGGACAATTCTCACTACCCTAACTGATAACAATGACTGAATGTTACAAAACTTTTGTGCAAACAATAAGGTTTATACTGAACACTTGCTTTTTTTCTGGGACTCTGGAATTGCGGTAAGTGCTAGGCAAGATGCTTATGTGATCAACCTCCAATAAAAACCTTTGGCACTGAGTGTCTAAAAGAACTTCCTTTATAGACAACACTTCATGCAAGTCACAACTTGTTGCTGGAGGAATTAAGTGTATATCCTGTGCGACTCCACTGAAGAGGACTCTTGGAAGCTTGTGCCTGATTTCCCCTGGACTTCACCCCACACACTTTATCCCTTTGCTGATTTTGCTTTGTATTCTTTCATTGTAGTAAATCATAGCTGTGAGTAAAACTATACTGAGATCTTGAGTATCCTTAGAGAATTAGTAAACCTAGGTGATACTGGGCACCCCTGACACAATTTGCATGCCTCTTAGTTCCTTCATCTCTCATTGTCTTTTGTCCCTGGGAGAAAAGTGGATGCAGGACCGTATCCCATATTCTCATTCTCTCTTCCATTTCTTCTATGCCATACATATGCTAGACTGTCAATGACATTGCTGTCATCTTTGTTGTGCTTCTTTTCTCTCTTTGCCTTCCTTTCACAATTTGATAGACCAAGGGTGGTAAGTGCCCCAGATTTGGAGTCATTTTTTTCTAACCATTGAAAGTTTCACTTGAGACTATTGCTTAAGTCTTGTGCACCAACCTAGCTTTAACAGAGAACCCCAAACTAGAATTAGTCACTGACATCGCTGTTAATAGAAACTTCTCTCTGCTTTGCATATTGTTTATTGTATATTCCTCTGTCAGTTCCCTAACACAAAACAGAGGTGATTGGCAGGGCAGAGTTAAAACATTATAATATCACCGAAGCCCTAATATTCCTTGCTTTTTTCTCTCCTCATTTTTCTACTCAACCCATCTCCTCCCATCTTTTTCCAAAGTGGATTGTGGTGGATGTCATCTGTGTTGGTAGAATTAGCTTTTCCTAAGTCTTCTTTCTTGTCTTAGTAATCTTTTCTGCATTCTCCAATCTATCTTATTTCATTGAATCTCATAATTCCAACCTTAACCTAGACAACAGGTTATATTCCTAGGAAAAATAGAATATACCTCATCATCTGTTCTTTATGATGGTTTTATATACTACCAGTGACGAGTTTTTCTTCCAGTCTTTATTTTTTTTTAATTCAGAATAAACAGGTTACCTGAGACAGCAGTTTTAAGGTCAATACATGACACAGTGGTGCTGCTTCAATTGCTTGTCCAGGAGCTTTTAGGTTTCTGTCAAGATGATGGCTAATGATTTCTTTCAATTGACTTTATAGATTGATACCTTTCTGGACCTATTGAATTCCAGAACTGACCATATAATGTGGTGGTTACAATTTCTTCTCAGACAAACTCTCTAAAATGTAAAGTCATACTGCTTGAGTTAAAATCCTGCCTGCACCAATGTGAGCTCTGTTACCTTGGACGATGTTTTAAAAATGATTATCAGCTTTAGATTTTTTATCTGTAGAATGAGGGTTACATGAGTCAATAAGATGTAAGGTGTCTAGGGTCACAAAGTAAATTCTAATGCTGTTAATAACAATATTTGTTATTAGTACAAATATTGTCTAATTAGTACAATAATTGTACTAATTAGACAAAGATGAATTTGTAAGTCAAGGAAATAGTATGGATAGCACAAAGATGAGGATGTAAAATCAGGAATGTGTGATTAAAAGTCCTGGTCTCTCCATTTTACTAGTTGTGTGACTTTGGGAAGTTCTCTGTTCTTCAAGTGTCCTCTTCATTAAAATTGAAATAATATACTCATGTCCAGTGTGTATATGACAGTGATATGTCAATTATATAGTAATAGTGATTGAATTATGTCTAACGTAGAAAAGATAGAAAGGCATCTATTATAATAATTATGAAAGAAATTGGGCCAACCTGAAGAAATAAGGTAGTGAACCATGGATAGTTTGTTATTTTTTCTATATTATGAACTTACTTATGAGAGTGTGTTTTTAAAATAGTTTTCAGAAGTGATTACATTTTCATTATAATTTCATAGGTATTTATCAGCTTGCCTGTCACCTCCAGTAAGTGTGCATTTCTTCAAAGTAGTACATGGTTTTAGAGTCTTAATCATCTTTTCACCCCTGAGTTCTAGCAAAATTTCTGATTTTCAATAAGTTCTCAGTAACTGGTAAATTAAATGTAATTCTCATTGTGTTGTTATACCTAAAAGCCATGCCTAATAGGAAATATTGAGTATCGTTAGGGGTACTCAGAACCATAAAAAGAATCTTAATAGTTTTCCTTAAAAATATTATGAAGAAAAACTAAATGGAAACAGTTAATTATGTATATGATCAACACATTACATTTTAGTACTTAGAAATTAGGTAATAGTCTAGTTAGAGAAAAGACTAGTTATTAGTCCAGTTAGAAAAAAAGGAAAACTTAGGGAAAAAACAGACTTTCAAGTTGAATGTGAATTTTGATTTTTCCTCTCTATTATTTATGTCACTAAGTCCTCTTAATTTTCTCATTTTGAGGTTTCTCACATCTGTCCTTTTCTCCTTCCATAGCCACCACCCTAGTTTTAGAGATAATTTAACACCAGCTAGTTAATTCATTTTCTAATATAGAGCAGCATTAAATTCAAGACTGCTAACATTAGACTACTAGCAATAAAAAATGTTTTTCCATCTGTACTTGAAAATGGTTTTCATAAAAATTTTAATATCTATAGCTCATGGTCTTCTTTTTTACTTAATGTCTGTGCCTACACTCAAAATATTTTTAGGCATCAACTAAGTATGTACCTTAATGAAGTTTTACAAGATGCACACCCCAGTGACCTGTAGTTGTTTGACGGGCAGGAGAGCAGGGTTTCTTTTCTAGAAAAGCTACATTATTATCAAAGGACATAAACTTAAAATTCTCAACCCACTCTTTTGGCGTTGGTCTTCAAACCTTGATTTAAGATACACCAGTCATTTGAATAACCAGAAAGATCAGTTTAAATGTAATTATTTCCTTGATTTTTCCTTGATGCTACTACCAGATACATATACACACATTAAACAATCACACACACCTGGCGGTAATCTATACTAACATGGTATGTTGGAAAATCTATGAACTTTTAGTTAAACCGTAGGTTTGGATCTCAATTTCATAGTGGCAGCATGACTTTGGGCATGCTGCTAAGCCTCTTAGCATATCAGTTTCTTTATCTTGCAAGTGAAGATAATAATAAATTCACAAAATTTTAGTGACAATGCAATGAGATCAAATATGTAAAATACCCAGATCTTGACACATATTATAAAATCCTCCCTAAGTATTAAGTCCATAAAATCTGTCATCTTTCATAACTCTTCTTCTATAGCCCTAAGCCAAATCTATCATATTTTTGTAGCTTGGGAGTATAAATATTTCTTATATTTCTTCCTAGGCTGAAACCATCTTCAGGGCCAGAACTTCTTTCTAGCTACTTCTGTAGCCCCACATATCTTAGCCTGGTATTCTAATTTCAACTCCTGTTTCATCCAGTGATATCTGAAAATATTTTTTTTGAACCAAGCTATTTTTATGAATTATTCCAGTATTGCCTATTATTAATAACTTTTCTTTATGATCTATCACGCTATGGAAGCTGTGATGGAAATGTTCACCATCTCCATCTAAGAACATTATCTTTTAGAGTCACTGGAAGATTTATCACATCAGCATGCCTTCAACTTGTACTGAGGATTTTTCTATAAGTAGTTCCCACTTCTCAGTGTCACCATGTTTACCAGTTTGCGTTCTGTATTTCCTTTTAGTTGAAGTATTACCTGGTTTAGTGCAACCTGGACTTCTTTCAGAGCTATCAGCAATCTTCACTTTTTGGAAGTCCTTGACATACTGAAGTGAGGGCTAGATCTTATTGTTTTTTAAGCATAAAGTATGTTTATTCTGTTTTTACTTTTCTCTATTTGCTTAGATTTAATTTTTGATGAGTTTCACTTTCATTCTTCCATTTAATATTTATCCTATTCTTACTATGGACCAGACATTGGGAATATAATTTCTCAAAATTAATGCAGAATTTATCTTCATGAAATTTATTATCTAGTGGAAACAGATTCATTGGATTTACTTGCCAAAGTACTGAAAGTAAGTTGCAGAATAGCATGAAATAAAACTGGAAAGGCAGGCAGGGGCTAAAACAGGAGGTCTTTGATGAGGATTTGGAATTTAGCTGGAGAGAAATATTTAGCTTCTGAAGTGTTATAAGCATCTTTTTAAGTGGTCACTTTAATTGCTATGTGGATTAGAAGAAGGCAAGTGGGGGAATTAGAATTAAGTTAAGTGGCTATTGCAGTAGTTTTAACAACAGAAGATTATGACAGTCTAGAACTGAAATAGAGAGATTGCTGTGATATGACAGTGAGGGCGTGTTAGAATGAAGTAGAGACACGCCAAAGTCATTGCATATTGCAGGCAGAAATAGGACTACTGCAAATAGATTAGATGTGTGGGAAACTACATTAGAGAAGACTTCCAAGTTTATTGCATGAGAAATAACCTGGGTACAGGTGCCATTTATTAAGTTGTGGAAGTTTGGATGAAAAACTAATTTTTTTTCAATAATTTTTAGGGGTACAAGTAGTTTTTGGTTACATGGATAAATTGTATAATGGTGAAGTCTGGGTTTTAAGTGTACCCCTCACCCAAATAGTATACATTATACCCAACAGGTAACTTTTTTATCCCTCATCCTGTTCCTATCCTCCCACCTTCTGAGTCTCAAATGTCCATTACACCACTCTGTATGCCTTTGTATAGCATATGGCTTAGCTCTCATTTATTAGTGAGAGCATATGGTTTTTGATTTGTTTCTGAGTTATTTCACTTAGGATAATAACCTCCGTCCATGTTGCTACAAAAGGCATTATTTCACTGAGAATTGATATTTAGGATGATAGTAAGAGTTCACTTTTAGACGTGTTCAGTTTTAATTCCTGTAAAATATTTAAGTAAATTTTAAAATAAGCAATTAGATATATCAATCAGAAGCTCTAAGATGAAGCTTGGACTAGAGATATAAGCTTGGGAGTCATCAACAATTCTGAAATTTTAGAAAAGAATACTTAAGCAGGAAGTAGAATGGAAAGATGAGAGTGATAAGATCATCCACATGTAGTGAATGCTCTGCTGTACTGAACAGATTGTTCCTTAAGGACCAAAGCATTCATTTCCCCCAGTTACTGTTAGCGTTGGCTGCTGATTGCTCATAGCTGAGTCTCTCTTCAAGAACTGTGCTCACAGAAGGGAGTCTCTGGCCTGAGTCTCTTGCCTGGGGCAGCCCATATGCAATGACTAGACAATGTGGGAAAACAAATACTGAAGCTCCTTGTTTGATGTGGGACACTTCTAAAAGACCATCCCAGCTGCAGATAGCTGTCGGCTCACCTGAGACTTCTGGGGAACCTGAAGACTACTGGTGCCAAAAGTAGTCTTAGGAGGCATTCTCTGAAATAAGATTTTGCTGCTGGATAATCCACCAGTTAATTGGCAATGAAAACTCCATCACTAGTAGTAGTTGGAATACGGATAGCTCCTAGCATGCTATAGTGGGCAATTGTTAAAAACTTTACCAGTATTAACTGGAATGGGCTTATAGAAGAATTGAATGTACCTGTAACATAATTTAGGGATTTGGGAAGTTCAAAGGAAGTGGCTCTTGTTGAGTGCTATTGATACATTGATGCTGAAAAACAACAATGAAAGTTTAGGGATGACTAAAATGAATTGTGAACCCAAGAGATCTACAATTTAAGTTGAAATGTGGAGCTTAATCCATTGGAAAGTCTTTAAAAAAGGGTTTTGGCGTTTCTTTGTCAAAGAAACTCTCACCTGTGCATTAGCTCATGTCCTTGAGGTTCTAGTTTCAGTCAGCTTATCTTCCCTTACTGTTTGTCCTACAAAATTCAGACTGGTTTAGTCAACCCCTATAATTATGTGAGACAAATTTCTTATAAAAAGTTTATCCATATGCTTATATGTATGTTTATATGTTTGTATATATATTCATATTTCTCCTAGCTGCAGAGCTCCCCATAGGGTGGGCTGAAGCCTCTACTACATTGCTTTTTCTCTTCCTTTCACTCCATACTTCTCTTATGCCATTAGAGATATTAGTTCTGCAAGCATTTTACCTTTTCTTCTTTTATTGTTTCCTTTATTTGAATTTTTATTTATAATCATGGAATACAAGTGCCATTTTTGCTACATTGACATAGTTCAACGTGGTGAAGTCAGAGCCTTCAGTGCATTCATTACTATGAGCAATGTGCATTGTACCCACCAAGGAACCTGCCATTGTCCATCCTCCTCCCACTCCTCAACCCTGTGGATTCCTCATTGTCCATCATTCCAAACTCTGCGTCCATATGTACACATTATTTAGCTCCTACTTATGAGTGAGAACAAATTTTACAAACACTTTCTAAAAACCACCTGCATGCAGACATCTGCCTTAGAGAACCCAAACTAAAAAACCTTCAACATCTAGAGATAGAAGAGTTGAACCTTTTGGAATTGCCAAGAAGGAAAAAGCAGAAAGGAAGAAAACACCTACAGGTGAGTTACTGTTCAGAAACCATAAGGAAAGGGTGTTTAAGTAGAAGAGGGAATCAAGTTAAATGAGTACCAAAAATGTCATCTAATTTGTCAGTATAGACACCTTTGGTGACCATGGTAAGGAAAGTTTCCATAGAGAGGCAGAACAGAAAACAAATTGAAGTGCGTTATCTAGTCAGTAAAAGACATAACAGTAAAGACCACAAATATAAACAGCCTTATTAAGAAGCATGGCTATAGAAAGAAATAGGGCAATAGCTGAGTGGAAACTCAGCTTTTTTTATTTTGGCCTTTCTTGGTCAAAGAAACTCTCACCTGTGCATAACTTATTTTAGCTCATGTGCTATTAATGGAGAGTGATTTTTCTTTTTTAAGTTAAGCATACCTGAATGCTGAAGTGTTAAGGACCCTACAGTATGGGAAGGGTTGAAGACACAGGGAAGAATGAGGAAAACTAGTGAAATAAAAACTCAGCAATTTCACAAGGGTTGGGTTCCTGAGCTTCCAAAGAGATGGGTGCTCCATAGGAAGGACACTTAATGGCAACAGTGAGTGATATGGTTTGGCTGTGTCCCCACCCAAATCTCATCTTGAATTCCCACGTGTTGTGGGAGGGACCGGTGGGAGGTAATTGAATCATGGAAGCAGGTCTTTCCCATCCTGTTCTCGTGATAGTGAATAAGTCTCATGAGATCTGATGGCTTCATAAGGTGGAGTTTCCCTGCACGAATTCTCTCTTCCTGCCACCATCCATGTAAGATGTGATTTGTTCCTCCTTGCCTTCCTCCAAGATTGTGAGGCCTCCCCAGCCACGTGCAGCTGTGAGTCCAATTAAACCTCTTTCTTTTGTAAGTTGCCAACTCTCAGGTATGTCTGTATCAGCAGCGTGAAAATTGACTAATACAGTAGGGAATAAAAAGAAGATCAATAAAACAAAAATCTAGGAAATTTGTAGATTTGCTGGCAGAAAAAATATTTTAAATCCCACATACCTTATTCATATAATTCAGTGTGTGTCTATGTTACTATATCTATATCTACATATCTACACCAAAGCACTTTATAACTTTAAACCGGCAAAACAGTAGAATAACGAAAACCCTAATCAACTATTGTTGTCTCAATTGTTAAGGTGAAGTTCTTTTTCATGATTTTTTATCTACATTGATCTATCTTCACCTAATCTGAATTTTTCTGATTTGGTTTATGCCAGGGGACAGCAGACTTTTTCAATCAAAGGCAAGATAGTAAATACTGTAGGCTTTGGGCAATATGGTTGCTGTTGCAACTACTTAGCTCTACCATTGTAGCATTAAAACATCAATAGACGATATGTAATGTAAATGAATGAGTTTGGCTGTGTTTCAATAAAGCTTCATTTACAAAAACAACTGCCAGGCAGGATTTAGCCCATTAGCCATAACTTGTCAGCACTTACCTTTGCTCATGTTATCATTTTGCTCAGATTATCGATCATCTCATCGACCTGGTGAACTTCTGGGAATACCATTCAATTATTAGCTTTTCTTTGAAATCTTCTATAGCTCCTCTGATGAGATTGTACACCTGCAGTATTAATTATATTACTTCTATAAGACATGGAATATTCCTTTATGATGGTATTTATAATTTTGCAATGATTTGCTCATAGGCTTGTTTATCAGAGTACTGTGATTTCACTGTGAATAGAGACTAAATCTTATTAACGTTTGTATCTCTAGCAAAGTGCCAAGACAGAGTAGGTGTTCTGTAAAGACTTGTTCCCTGAATGAATGAGTGAATGATTAAAAGTGAACCAACACTGTCTGGCTCAGAGGAGTTTATCCTGCTAGGGACTGTTGGCCTAGGATGTGCATTAAGTTCAAGCTCAGTACCACATCATAGGTGCTTTAATAGCCAACTTTTGTTTATGAGCTAGAAGTCTATGTACTTGCGTGATTAATATTTCTAGGCCCCAAATGTTTCTGTGTCTTAAAAGTACATTTATCATAATATCATTTTATTAAATAGGTACATTACTATTCATGGTTTTGCAAAATTATTGTTGAAAAACAAAATGTGTGGTTGTATTTTTATCTTCTTTCTTAAAACAGGTAACATGTGAGTTAACATACTCTATGAGAACTTGTGAAATAATAATGAATATTTATGCACTACTGTAAAGGCTTTAGATTTACTCTTCAGGACATGTTCACATGTTCAGGAAAGTACTATTATTACATGCATTTTAACAATGATAAAACTGGGGCACACAGAGGTAAGATAACTCACACAAGGTTATACAGCTAGTGAGAGATTGAACCAGGAATCAAATTCATAGAGTCTGACTTGAGATCCCACATATGTTAAAAATTTTCTCAAATCTTTAATGCACTTAATATCACAGCCTATGCCATGTTAAATTCACATGAAGTTAAGGCTCTAACTTAAATAAGGCTCTTCAGTTCCCCTTGAAGATAACTGCAGCATGTCTTCTTTCTTCTAAGTTCTTTACCTTTTAATTTTCTCATTTATTCTTTCTGATGTCCTTTTTTAGTCTCTTTTCTTTGCATTTTTAAGTCCACACAACCCTTTTCAAGAGCGCTGTGGCAGTCCATTAGAAAAGTTATAAAAGGTCTAACATATAAGTCTTTAAATCCTACAAGAAAACCTAGGCAATACCATTCAGGACATAGGCGTGGGCAAGGACTTCATGTCTAAAACACCAAAAGCAATGGCAACAAAAGCCAAAATCGACAAATGGGATCTCATTAAACTAAAGAGCTTCTGCACAACAAAAGAAACTATCATCAGAGTGAACAGGCAACCTACACAATGGGAGAAAATTTTTGCAACCTACTCATCTGACAAAGGGCTAATATCCAGAACCTACAATGAACTCAAACAAATTTACAAGAAAAAAACAAACAACCCCATCAAAAAGTGGGCAGAGGACATGAACAGACACTTCTCAAAAGAAGACATTTATGCAGCCAAAAAACACATGAAGAAATGCTCCTCATCACTGGCCATCAGAGAAATGCAAATCAAAACCACAGTGAGATACCATCTCACACCACTTAGAATGGCCATCATTAAAAAATCAGGAAACAACAGGTGCTGGAGAGGATGTGGAGAAATAGGAACACTTTTACACTGTTGGTGGGACTGTAAACTAGTTCAACCATTGTGGAAGTCAGTGTGGCGATTCCTCAGGGATCTAGAACTAGAAATACCATTTGACCCAGCCATCCCATTACTGGGTATATACCCAAAGGACTATAAATCATGCTGCTATAAAGACACATGCACACGTATGTTTATTGCGGCACTATTCACAATAGCAAAGAGTTGGAACCAACCCAAATGTCCAACAACGATAGACTGGATTAAGAAAATGTGGCACATATACACCATGGAATACTATGCAGCCATAAAAAATGATGAGTTCGTGTCCTTTGTAGGGACATGGATGAAACTGGAAAACATCATTCTCAGTAAACTATCGCAAGGACAAAAAACCAAACACCGCATGTTCTCACTCATAGGTGGGAATTGAACAATGAGAACTCATGGACACAGGAAGGGGAACATCACGCTCCGGGGACTGTTGTGGGGTGGGGGGAGGGGGGAGGGACAGCATTAGGAGATACACCTAATGCTAAATGACGAATTAATGGGTGCAGGAAATCAACATGGCACATGGATACATATGTAACAAACCTGCACATGTACCCTAAAACCCTAAAGTATAATAAAAAAAAAAAAAAGAAAAAAAAAAAGAAAAGTTATAAAAGTATTCGTGTGCTTTGACCCAGAGAACCTACTCCTGGAAAGTAACTTAAGATAAATAAAATGGTATATGAACCAAGATATGCATTACAATATTAAACAAAATGATGACAAAAGCTAAATCAAAACTGTTTAGTAACAGGAGTTGGTTATTACACTTCAACATAATTGAGTAAAATATGACAATTAAATTTATAATAAGAATCACCTAGGAATAACTAAACTCAAATCCAAGATGAATTACCTAAACTACTGAGCAGACATGTAAACTTGGGAAGGTGTTTACCCTATTTCAACCAGTTTCCTCCCTTGACAATATGAATAGTACTTAGTCTCATGTTAGTAACATGTCGATTATTAAATGAGTTAACATACATGAAAGTGCCTAGCACAGTTCTTTGAATATCACAACTACTGACTAAATTGTAACATCTTTGTTACTTATTTCTAATTGAAAAACTAGAAGTCATAAGAATATGCCTTATAATCATGATTATGAAACATAAAAATTGGAAGATGAACATGAAGTCATAATAATTTCTTACATTGCTATTAAGAAAACTCATAAAACAATAAGATAAACGTGAACAATATAGAATTTTGGCAAGACTTTCTTTAAAAAAATACTTAAATTCTTCCCATATTGTTTTAAATAGCTGAACAATTTGAAAGCTCTTGAGGTCTAAGTGGTTTCCATAGCCAATTTTAATTTTTATTACATTGTACAAAATGGCAAATGATTTTGAAAATAAGCAATAAAAAGTTTATTAAAAAACCAAAACTCTTTTCACATTTGCATTTCAGTAGCTTTCAGAAGGCATCTAATCAGAGGGGGAGTGGAACTTTGTTCTATTGACGTGTCCTCCGAAACAAGCTCACAATAGGTGGCCCCAGTAAGGCCTTTTTTATGATGACAAAGAAATCCCACAAAATCAAAGCCTACACAAACAAGGAAAAAGCTAAAAACATCCACCACTAATGCCAGCTGTTAGCCTGCTGGAGACACTGGCTGAAATGACTTATACCAATTGCAAATGTAATTTCTACAGATGGAGAATTATGTATTTGACTTGTTTGAAAGGTTGGATACTAAAAATACATCTTTTTTTTTTTTTTACAAAACACAGAAAGATTAAAAAAAGAGTAGCAGCTGCTTATTTCTCTTTTTTTTCAACAGAATGTGGCTTATAATGTAGCAATAGAAAATAATCAGAGCAGAAGCATCAAATGAAGCAATTTGTAAAGGTCTCAGTAAAAAACAAAGCCATAGAATATAATGTTGATTATAATTTAATGGAACTGTCAGTTTGAAATATCAGTCATGTAATTTCTATGCCATATTGAGAAAACCATGGAATTAAAGTGATGATGGTTTCATCATAGATGCTGCTTTTATACAAATAGACACCTCAAGCGTCTAGAGAAACAAAATGATGTTCTATATTGAGGTGCGGTGATGGAGGGAATTGCCTGTGACAAAGGAAAAAAAATGACTTTGTATGGCTGCCTCTCAGTAACAATGACAATTTCTTAGGTGGACTTTTATTCAAAATGTGTTGCAAAAATGATTTAAACATGCCACCCTGGACTAAAATCTTGCCTTCAAATCAATCCTAGATAAGTGACCCACACATAGTTATTTTGCAGTGTCCACAACACCTTGGCCCCTGTTAGGTAAGGCAGACCCACCCACACGTGTGATCTGTGACTAAAAGTGCCCCCAATCACCATTTCTTCTTCAGAATCTTCTACAGACTCTTGTGCAAATTTCCTTTCCCCTTCCTTCTTGCTCTTCATTTAACTAGCTTCAATTCCCATCTATAAGTGACTCTGATCTTCAGACACCGTTGTTAATGATCTGCTTGAAGTCTTTTTTGCTGGTTATGTACTAAGTTGAGGATATACTCCCTGGTATTTATCGTTTCCTCCCACAGACTTCCACTGTGTTCATGTGAGCTACTTCCCACTTCTTGCCAGATTTTCCTGCAGTCAGTATCAGAAATTAGACATGCTAGCTTAAGTCTGACAACTAATGAGAGTCAGAAGATGACTGCTGCTCTATTACCAAGTTTAGTAACTGTTAGGAATTTCTGATAATTAATAAGATAACTTTAGAAATAATTGTAAATTTTTAATTATTGTAGATTTTAAAATTAACCAAAATATGTGGTTAGGACATGTGTAAAGTGGGATGATATTTGCCTCTCTTTGAAATCTAAAACGGGACTAAATAAAAAATAATCATTTGAAAATTATGTGGTCTTGATTTCAGGTCAGTCTTATACAGATAAAGGTGTTTTCAAGAGCTCAAATTTTTCAGCCAATTTATTTTTAAATGCATTTATAAACTATCGGAATGCTATGCTGCAGACCTTTTAGTAGTTATAGAATCTTGTGACTGAAAGGTACCCCATAAAATCCTGTGTGTCTCATATTAACTACCTTCCCAGAGATGTAGGACTCAGATGCCAGACCCAGATCTAGGAGCCTGGATTGAGTAGGTCTGCCTTTAATATGCCAACAAGGGACAGAGAAAGTATGGTGTTCAAAGATGACACTGGAAACAAAAGTAGTCAAACTGAAATACTATTTGAAAATCCTAAGCAGACAAGCACAGCTAGGTATAAGGAAACCGAAGAGACTGGGAACACCTGGACAAAGTAAATTGATTTGGTTGGAAGGCTGGAAGAAAGAATGGTGAAAACCGCTGAAATAATGTGGAAGAGTAATAGGGACTTTTGATAGAGCATGGTTAGCTTTGCTTTACAGTGGGGAGAATTGGTGAGAACCCTGAGCCAATTTAAATAAATATAATATAGACTCACATTAGCCACCCAATCCAGTACGTGAAGACTTCCAGTGGTAACCACTTATTATTGTCCAAAGATGTCTATTTTGATTTTGTAACTCTGAGTATTGAACAATGTTTCCCCTTATTGAACTAAAATGGGCCCATTATAACTTCTTCCCACTGGTCCTAGTCTTTTATGCTATGCATAGCCATAATACAAATGTAATATCAATTGTACTTTTTTTGGAAATCAATAGGGCCCCAAAATTTAAGTAGTAGGATTATCTGAACATTCTAATTTGAAATCTTAATAGGCGAGGAAAATGGAAATGAGTTATTTTACTAGAACTACAGAAAGGCTAATATTCAGATAACTGTTCAAACTTCAAATGTTTGATTGCATTTTAAACTTTCTCTAATAAGATACTTTTTAGAAGGTGAAAAGATGTTAATATAGTTATCATCATTAAAATATTTAATGGACACATCTTGAGAAAGGCACTTAGCTGGATGTGTTATAGAGGCTGGGCCCTTGTTCTCAGTGACCTTAAAAAATATCGTCAGAGCTATGACAGGAAAGAGCTAAAGGTTGTTTTCTATTTGAAGTCCATAATGTATTTTGGAGCAGAAATGTAAAATGTAGGGGAATATCATCCTTTCTGAAGAAAATAAAAATGTGTTTCTGAAGCCTAAAGGAGTCAGTTAATGTGGATTTTTCACCGTTTTATTAAAATAAAGAAGGGGCCAATAAAACATATATATATATATATATATATATATATATATATATATATATATATATATCTTTAAATAACCAGAAGGCAAAAATCAAAATTATTTCAATTTTTTAAAATAAGAGCACTTTAATTCAGATACAAATAACAGTTCCTCATTACCAAATAGCATCCTTTCCTTAGACATATGGGCTTAGGGGAAAATGTTAAAAGGGCTGAGTGAAAACAGCAAGACAAAGACAGGTGTGTTCCACCTGAGTTGGAAGAAGGCTACACTTTGTATTAGGTTACAATTTTGCAAATGGTTTTTACAGAAAAATACCAGCAGATATTCTCTGGGAACCTGGACATTACTTTGAGTTAGAGTGAGGTCAGGCTTTTTGGCCCTACTCTATTGCCTAAGCCTTTTATAAATGGCTCTGATACAACAAGCTGTGGTAATCCTCTTTCTCCATGAGGAGTGGCTGCTTTTCTTCAGGAAGCTGCTTTCTCTTGTGACGACACAGCAAGCTCACAAGCACTGCCAGCAGGGCAGTGAGGGCGGCCCCTACCATCGCTGCCCCAAGGAGCCATGACCAGATCCGACTGGCTTGTTCCAAATAGGACTTAATGTAGTCTTGGAAAGAGTCTGGGTCTGAAATAGAAAGACATCCCATTGTTTTTATTGTTACCACCATTGTTACGATCACCATCATCTTCATCCTTTCACAGTCCTTTGAAATAGACACCTGGGTTTGAAGGCCAGCTCTACTACTTATTAGCTGTAAGAGCTTGGGAAAGTTATACCTAATACTCCAAAGCCTCAGTTTCTTCATCAGAAAAGTAGGAAAATAATACCCCCTTTGTTGGAATGTTTGAATTTTATAGATAACATCTGTAAGTGATTCAGAGCCTGGTATATAGTGTGTACTCAATTAAATGTTAGCTGTGATTTTTCCATCTTTTTCTGTAAAAGGATGTTGTAACTATTCCGATGATCATTAGAACACTGTTATATCATTAACCATTCACTAATCCAGTCTTTTAATTATTTGACAAACATTAATAGTAATGTTGGCAAATGCTCAGTAATCTTAGAAGCCTCCCAAGAACCCCAGGGCATTTGAACAATCTCTGTATTCACAGAGGTCACAGTCTTAAATCTTGAAACAGATTTTGGCGCATGGGCACTGTCCCTCTGTCCCAAGGCTTCGGGGGTGGGGGGCGCTCTTGGTTACCGGGCCGCAGTGGCATAGGAGTGGGCCCTGTGCCGCGGTACCCTGGAGCGCCCGCACTCTGAGCCTTTGTTTCTCCTCGGAGATGCGCGGACCACGAACCCTGCACTCTCTGGTGGAGGGCGGGGGCCTGGCCTTTATAGGCCTCAGGTCGCTGAAAGTAAAGCCTGGAGGGGCAGGACTTAGGGGAGAGGATGTATATAAGAATAATAGCCCTTCAGGTCTTCCAAAATCAAACAACAACAACCAAAACAAACAAAAAAACCCCAAAAGCCTTAAATGAAACTACAGAGCAAAAAATAAAAATAATTTTAAAAAGGGAGGAAAAAAGAAAACAGAATGAAAAGGGTAAAAAAAGTCAGAGGCAGAGCCTGAAGAATTTGTGGAAAAACTACTGGATCCAATTATAGCAAAAGGGAAGGTGGAGTATTTCTTGAAGTGGAAGGGACGTCAGATGTTGACAGTACTTGGGAACCCGCAGAAAATTTAGATTGTCCAGAGTTAATTGAAACATTCCTTAATTCTCAGAAAGCTGGTAAAAAAAAAAAAAAAAAAGGTGCAAAAAGAAAGAAATTCTTTATCTGACAATGAATCTAATGACAGCAAATCAAAGAAGAAAAGAGATGCTGCCCACAAACCAAGAGGCTTCGCTAGAGCTCTTGATTCTGAAAGAATAATTGGTGCCACAGGCAGCAGTGGAGAATGGATGTTTCTCCCGAAATGGGAATATTCCCATCAGGCCGACTTGGTGCTGGCAAAAGAGGCAAATATGAAGTGTCTTGACATTGTAATTGCTTTTTACAAAGAGAGTCTAAGCTGACATTCTTGTCCAGATGATGAAGCTTAATTGTTTGCATTGTGATATATATATATAGATATAGATATATAGATATATATCTATATATCTATCTGGGTCTTGGCTTTTAATTAACTAGTGTGGAAAAATAACTACATTCTAATGAAAATCAGTTTTGATATGTTCATTTTAAAAGTAGTATTGGGAGAGTTGGGTTTTTTTGGTGTGTGTGTGTGTGTGTTTTTTTCATCAATACCACTGGTTACTTTGAACAAATAAAAGCTTTCTGTAGTTGCTTCCTTTATCATAAAAGAACATTTGATATCATGATGTATTATTTCCTCTACATTGGAGAACAGCATTTCTAAATGTCGCGGAAAATTTCCATAGTCATTACTCAATCAGAACTTAAGTTTAGCCTAAGGACCATTCTGGGTTTGTGGGTGTGTGTGTGTGTGTATGCATAAAATGTGTACGTAAATGGCTTTTTGTGTTGTTTTTAAACATTCACCAAACAAAAATCATGGGTAAGCCCATGTTTTTGAGATGCCATCATTCTGAGCAACCTAAGAAATAAATCACATCAAATTAAATTCAAAATTTTCCTGAAGCCATGTGTTTCAAATAAAACAGATGATTCTATAATTAGTTGGACAATTTAAATGAATCATTTAAAAGCAGCCATATAAGAATCCCTATCTACACCTTTAGTCATATAAATGAACAGTTTGTTTGCAAAATTCCTAAAAGGAATAATTTTATTACTACCAACGACCTCCCCGACCAGATGAGGGAACTAGACAGATCCTGCTGTGTTTTAATTATCTAAACAAGCCTTAGTTTAAGGGACATTTAAAGATTCCTCTAGCAAGCCATTCCTTTACAAAAAGGTGAAATCCCTGTGCTATACTGACTAAAAGGTAATGATTCATGGGATGTCTAAGACTTGGCTTTAGGAACCCAATCAGATGGTTGGAGATTTGGCAGTTTAGAATCTGCTGCCATAAATGGATGAACAACTTTTGTAATGTATTGACTTGCATATTTGTTCTTTACCTTTACTCATTCCTTACATGTAGACTCAGTCTTTTCAATATTCAATTTGCTGGTTCAGCAGAAACCAGGAAAAATAATAACTTGGTAGTAATCAGAATGTTATCCAATTGTATATTGATTCCTTTATTGTAAATAAAGGTGAATAGTGGTCAATAGTTTTATATTACTTTAAAAAGCAACAACAGATTTTGACCACATGTATTTTAACAATAATTCTGAACAAGGAAAAGTCTTTAGCCTCCTGATTATTTATATTCCTTCAAACCACACAAGAACATGGCACTGGGGAGAGATAGCATCCAATATGTTACTGGCTTAGCATTTCCTCTATTATCTCACCCATCACATTATATTCCAGTTATCTATTACATGAATATTTTTTCTATTAAAATGGCTCCTTGAAGGCCAACAGTATGTTTTCATCATTGATATAATTTGGTATAGTGTCTGAAACACATATGAGAGAATGAACATGTTTACTGAATGACTGAATGTGTTATTGGACCCAGAAGATATGGTGAAGGAATGTCCCTGAATGGCAGCTGTGGAATGGGAAGGAAAGGTTTGTTTTAATGAAAAACAAATCTCATTCTCACAATCAAATACATATTTAAGGCACGTAACAGTTAAGTAGAGATGTTTAAATTTTATGTAAATATAACTATAGAATCTATTTAGGAGATTATAAGATTTGAGTGAATGAGGAAGTCTGTACTGAATAACTGTTCAGTAAGAGCAAACGGATTCTTTCTAACAAAACAATTCCTTTATAGAAGATGCCCTCTATAATGTATATAGAAGATATGTATGTAGAACATACACAGAAGATACTATAAATTTACTTTTTGACATAGCAGAAAGAAGAGAGTGCATCCTGGGCTCACCTTGCAGCAAATCACGGCTATGTGACTTAGGTCTAGAGCAAAAATATATGTATAACTTTGGGGAAAGTTCCCTTAAAACGAAAAAAAATATATCTTTGACCATTTACCTTTTCCTTTCTGACTAGCTAGAATATAGACAGATTGTTGGTGAGCCAACATGGACTATATAATCCAGGGTAAACCCTGGACCTTGAAAGTTACTGTTTTTAATATATATTAAAATTATTTTGAAAATGGGACTACAATACCTAGCTTAGATTGCTGTTAGTGGCTTCAATAGATAGTATATTTAAAATGTCCAAAAAAAGGCAGGATACATACAGGCTACATAATAAATATTTTCTTTTTTGTTAAAGGCTCGGCTCAAGTGCTTTCACAGCTTTTAAATACTATTTCTATGTCGGTCCTGTTCTCCAGCTTCTCTTATTATTGCTCCACTTCAATTCATTCCAAGTGGTCTCAATTTTTACTGTCACCAAGGGACTCTCTTTGAAACACTTTTATTTCTCAACATCTTTAAAATTTAGACTTTCTTTCTAAGCCATCTGCTTTTGAGCCCCAACAGTGCACCTTTCTGTTCTTTCCCAATGCTGTAATTTTTTGATCATCTTTCCCTATGTGAAGTCCTATTTTTCTTGTCATCCACTCTTTTCAGAATAATTATGTAGATTTTTGTTTTATGCTCTATCATTTCCAAAGTGCATTAACATGCCAATTTATTCACAAAACAAACACATGAAGTAGTTAGGGGCCATTACTCTAATGAATCAGGAGTCTGCCTGGAGCAATTAAACTAGACAATGTATGTATAGCCCTTGGTACAATGTCTACCATATAGAAAACAATTTACAACTGCTGTTGACTCTTATCATGATAGAATGATAATTTCATCTATATTTCAACTAAATCAGCTTACAATATGAGTTTTTCTTTCCAAACTTGCTTCAACTACTGACTCAGGTCCATTCTGTCTTCTGGATTCTCAAACTAGTTTCTTTGCTGCCTTGTGACATTTGGCACAAATGTCCATTTATTATAATTACATCTATTCATATATGTCTTATTTTTCAAGCTTGTCACAAACTCTCAAGAGCAAGTATTATGTCTTACTTGTTTTATTTTTCTTCTATTCATTTATTAAAATATCACATATTCATTGAGATATACTACCTGTCGGCAGGGGGGTGGGGGGCACTCTGTCTCATTTACCTTTTCACCCTCAGCACCTGGCAGGCAAACAAATCATTTTGAGAGTAATGTTGTTCTGATGAAGATACAAAGGGATCATGGAGAAAAGACTTCCTACATCTCTGTGAAGTCAGGGAAGGCACCCCAGAAGACTGTCCCACTGAGTAAAAGAATGAATTAGATTCTGAGCATATAATGTTGATGGCAATCCATCCTAGGCAGAAAGGAACAGCATGCACACAGGTATACACAGCCAAACAGAGCTATTGAACAATTTCATGAATGATAGAAGTGTCATCAAATTCCATTGGCAGAATGGGGCACTGCAGTTACCGTGAACATTGTTTTCCCTTCTCATTTTTGAAACCAAATTTCCAGGTCTTTTGTAATGTATGGGAAGAAGGAAGCCCTCAACAGAGAGTTTTTCTGCTACGTAGAAAGTAAGATTACATTTATCAACAACATTGAGGACATAACCCTTCTTTGCCAAAGATTTTTGGCCTCACCTTGTAAATTAGTTATTCATACAAGAAAATCACCTGCTACTCAATTTTCTAAAGAATCACTAAATTCAATTATAAGAGAAAAAGTTTGATAAATGGCAGATATCAGCTGTCTTTTTACAGAAACCACTTAAGTAATTATAAACATGAGTACCTGGATGATGACTAATAATCCCCTTGAACAAAATTATACCAAGGAATTTTAAATAATTTTTTAGTAAGCTTAAAATTTAGCTATGAATAGAGATAAATTTTAAACTCCTTGAAAGTACAACAGAAGCAATAATATGGAAAAATTCGTAAAATAGAAAATAGGCAATTGCTGTTACTTAGTTTAGCTATTTTGTTTTGTTTTATTTTGTTTTGCTTTGTTTTCAGAGATGAGTCTTGCTGTGTTGCCCAAACTGGCCTCACACTCCTGGGCTTAAGAGAACCTCCTGCCTCAGCCTCCCAAGTATCTGCTGCTGCTTATTTTAGTCAAACTTCTCTAAAATTAACTTTGTCAATTCAAAGCTGTGTGAAAATTACTCTAAAGCATTTCAAATAAATTGTTTCTTTGAATTTAATTGGAAATAAATAGCTTCAAGCCCCTAATTGACTCATTGAGCCTCTTCTCCCCTGGCTCATCCAGGAAATTTTGTTGCCTTTGTAGCAAAAAGTTCCATTTGGACACTAGGGAAGGAACAAATAGGTGGAGCATATGTGTAGAAGACAATATAGGGGTTAAAACCCTCTTCTCTGTGCAGTGATGGAGTGATGAAGTTTTGGATTCAATATTTGACACTAACTTTGTAGTTTAAAATTAATCACTTTATCTTTCTGAGTCTCAATTTACTTCCCCGTAAAACAGAATAAAAGTCACCCCTCCATGGGGTTTTAAAAATTAGCTGAGTCAACAATTTATATGCTGATGTCTCTCGCATTTGGATCTGAGGGCCAGACCCCACTTTTGAGTTTCAGGCCTGTGTATCCAACTTCCCAAGAGACATTTACCTTGCCGTCCCATATAACTTCATTTCACTGTATAACAAAACCATAAGTTTTCCTCTGGGTCTTTCTTTGCTCTTCTTGTTATTGTATCAGTGAACTATATTACCATTCATCAGTTTCACAGGCCAGAAAGCACAAAGCCATTCCTAATCTCCTTCATCTGGTATATAAATCATTTTCCAAGTTCTGTAAATTTTGCCTTCAAAATAATATCAAATTAATCACGCTTTCTATCTCCCTTCCTGCCACCACCAATGCAACTTAAACTACCTTTACCTCTTCCTCAGACTTTTATAATAGCATTTTCACTGCCTTTCTGCATGTGCTTTCCAACTACTAAAATTTTTCTGCATACTGAAGCTGCAATAATCTTTTGAAAATTCAAATTTGATTATAACCTGCTTAAAATTTATCAGTGGCTTGCATTATTCTAACAATATGGCCCAAATTCATAATCATGTCCTCCTTTTCAACTAGTTAATGCTACCTGTCATATTGATGTCATCTGAAATATCACTTCATTGACCCCTGGAGTTAGACATATCTCTACATAAATGAGTTTTTAAGCAAGCAGTTAAGGTCTTTCTCTTCCATTGTAAACTTTGTGGAGATAGAGACTATGTTGTTTACCATTGTATCCATAGTATCTAAGGCAATGTCTTATTCAAAGTAGTTATTCAATAAATGTGTATGTAAAGAATAAACAACTCAGTACAGACACATAAAAAAACACCTGGCGTGATAGAGTACTTATAGTGTTTTAAAATAAATGTCCAACAATGACCTGAGTATTAAGAGGTGTGGCATTTTTCTAGGAAACTTCACTTATATTAGTTAAGAGAAATGACACCATGATAAATACCACTTGCACTCAAATTGATTTATTGATTTCAGTCCATACCAGATACAATGTGATGGTTAGAATGGAGAAGCTTGCAAGATAAATTCTGATCTTGGGGATTTGGGGAAGAATAAAACCCAGGACAGATTCATACTCAGAAAAAAATACTGTGTAACTATGAGAAAGGTGTGAGTAAACATCACTATAAGTATAAAGTGATTTTTATATCTGAGAATTTGACAAATGGAGAAATAGAGTCAGAATTCAGGCAGAAACAATACCATATTTAAAAGCATGAACCCATGAAAGTCTAGCATGTTTTGGAAATGGAAACAGAGACTAAATCATAAAATCCTAAATGGAAAATCTTTGAAAAATAGTTACCAATAAGCTCCCTTTTTTATGTACTGTGGTTTTCATAGAAGAAATGGAAGGCATGTTACTTGAGACTTACAGGAAGCCGCTCCTCTTAACACACCTCCACTCTTCGCAAATTTCTCTGTTCTTAGTGATCTTAAGATTTTCCAAAAACTGATCTCTTTTGTCAGCTGTGTTAGCATTTTGTCCATTGGCTATAGTCTTCAGATAAAGCAGAAAAGTTCAATTAAACCCATATGTTTTCAATTAATCATCCCTCAAAGGGATAATCAGAACAAGGTTGATAACCTATAGGCTCTCCTGTTAGCCCCAAATTGTGTATGTACTATACCATATACTAGGTAAGTGGCCTGGGAAAATCAATTTATACTCTTTATGACTCTGTTTCCTCATCTATGAAAAAGAAAAATAAATAATGATATCTACTTCATAGAGTAATTATGAAGATTTAAGGAAGTAATGCATGGGGCACATTGAGAAGAGTTCCTGGCTAATAAAAAATACTTAGTATGTGTTAACTATTATAAACTGGGTCAACTTATTTTCTTCATGTCCTTTTCCACTATTCATACTACTCAAATAGAATAATTCAGCATTTCATAAATATACTGTACATTTTCCACCTCTACTGTTCTTGTTATTCTCTTTGCCTAGCATACCCCCTGCCCTTTTCTATCTGCCACCTGCTTGCTCATTCTCAAGGCCTCGTTTTCTCTTTTTAGGTTGAACCCTTCAAAAGTCATGGCTTTCTCTTTAGCACTGCTGTGGGATTTTCTTCATGACTCTTTTACTGCACATAACACAGCCTGATGTTTTTTACTTCCTTGCACAATTGTCTTACTTCCACACTGGAGCTTCTTCAGGTATGAAACTATGCCAGTCATGTATCACTGGATTTGAGCACAAGAGTGAGCGGGTTGAGTTTCATTCATTTGTTTATTTATTTATGTATTTATGTTTCATTATCAATGAATACAATGAAATATCAATGTTTGTTAAATACCTCCTACCCACAAGCCACACTGTTTTTGATAATTAACCCTCATGAGTTAGTGAATTACAGTGTGGTGAGATGAGGAGGACCTCCTAGAATCGAAATCTTGCTTCTCCACATTATTGGTGTTTGATTTTGAGAAAGTCACTTAAATTCTCTGGGTATCAGTGTCCTCACCTTTATCTTGGAAAAATAAAACTTACCTCCTATATGGTTTATTAATAATACATGTAAAGAATATGCATGTAGTGGATTTTGAGGTAGAAGGAAACACTACTATCTGTTCCTCATTTTGTCAAGAAGATACTGACATGGTTCTATGCAGGAAGATTATTTAGAGCCCAAATCTAATTCTAATCCTGGGGTTTTATATTGCTATCTTCGTCATAGAGCAATAAACATTATAATAGCTATTATTATTAACTACACTTAAGTTCAAGATTCCTACAAATTTTCTTGGTAACCCTAGCAAGAAAGTTCCAAAAATGATTCCAAAACTGCTGGATGTTTACCCTATGTTACACTGTACTAGGTTCATTAATGTATCATTCTCAATAATTCTTTAAGGTGTTCTGGTCCCAATATTTCAGGTGAATAACCTGAGATTCAGGGATGCAGAGCAAATTTCCCCAGATCACACTACAGTCAGTTGAGTCATGTCTCAAAACCTTTTTTCTTCTTGTTCTTCTGATTCTACTGCTCTTCCCATGGTTGCCATGTACAAAATGGCCTATGTTAAGCAAAATGAATATGACTTTAAAGATCCTCAGAATTTGATTCCTGTGTTAATAAACTGGTAATAAATTAAGGATTATAATGCACTTTCAGGATTTAAAGGGTTCAGGAATAACATTGTCGAAGCATCAAGTTTTGTGTTATCTCAAAATAAATTGGTAACACTAGATTCAGCAATTCCTCTGAAAGAAAGTAAACTTTACCTGAATCTTGTAGATAGCTATAGTCATAGCCCAGATCTTTGGATGAAATAAAGAAATCACCGTTTCTGTACAGTGGTATAAAAGGAACCATGTAGGATTCCCGGTTATGTCCAATGGGTGCATTGGCTTCTGGATAAACTTCTTGAAGAGGACGGTGCCTTCGGAGCCACTGCTCAAAAATACTGCAGAGGAAAGGGTTATTCAGACTAAGAAACATATTGTGGATAAAAGAAACATTTGAAAATTTTTAAAGTAAAATAAGGCACATATTAAAATCTGGAGACATGGAAAGATGTTGAATATATTCTTTATACTTCAAAAATATTTCGTAAAGTATCAGTTTATTCTTTCAGGCCTTGAAGTTCACTAATTTAAAATAAATATTGAGGCTAGCTTTGAAAAAATAATTTCTTAGCAGGTGAATAAAACTTACACATTGAGTTTTGAACCTTCAGAATGCTACAAAATAAAGGTAACTATTGGTTGAGTGACAATTGAGTCATAGTTGTAAATTAAATATATTCCCAAAGAAAGACCAGAGAAAGAACATATAAAACTAAGTTGGAAACAGTGCTGGAATTTGGTCATTTTTTTGGTACTGGTGGGAGGCTTTCAATGATTTAAACATTCATGTTGTGATAGGTTAAGTGTGGGCTTAATGAGTCTTGATGGGAGACAGAGCTTACCTCCAATGACAATGGTTTAAATGCTTAAACTTTGTTTCCTGGCTTTTTCTAAAGTTAGAATATGACCATATGATAAATATTCTGCCAATCAGACATACTCATTCATGACTTTGAAACAGGAGATAGTGACACAAACAAGCAGGGACAATCAGAAACCATCCTAGAAATGGGCAGTGGCAGTTGATATAACAATATTTAGTTTTCAGGGGCAGCAAAGCCAGATGTACCAGCAAAAGAATCCATTGCCCAGGAAGTGCCCCGTGTTCTATAGCATGGTTTTGGCAGCTGTCTTAGCTGATGCCCGTCTTGCTTATTCTTACCTGTTTCTGAACCTACTGCTCCATGATTTTGTGAGCTACTCAATAGCCTCTCAGCAAATTTTTTCCTACTTAAATCAGGCACAGTTAGTTTCTGTTTCATGCAACTAAAAACTTTGACTGGAACAAAAACTAAAAAATTAAAGGATTGAAAAAAATCCAGTAAGAATGGAGTAGAAACTCAAGTTGTAGGGTAATTTATAGTGAGCCATTAACAATATGACAAAGAGAATGGCTTTGCATTATCGAGTCATATGACATAGAAGAAAGGACACAAGAGCTGGAGTTGGGGAACTCTCCTTGAGGCCTAGCTCTGTGTTTTCATCTGGCTGTATAACTCTAAGCAAATCACTGAACATGGAGACTTAGCCTCCTCATCCTTAACATAAGAGTAATAATATCTGTCCTACCTGTTTCCAACATGATAGTTTTTGTGAAAGTACTAAATAAGTAAGCTATTGTTACTTAGCTGTATATTTTAAGCTAGCAGGTCAAAGGTTTGTACATGGTAGAAAAGGTGGTATTGAAAAAGAAGTGATAATGCTTCAAACAAAATGAATACAATTTTAGAAAACCATTTTCAACATTTTGAAGCACAGTAACGAAGAGAACAAGGAAGCCAAATGGAAGAAATGGTGATCATTTTTTCCATGACAGAAAACAATTTTGTTTATTAGAGGATCTGAACTTGAAGCACTACTTGGGGTCAAAGTTGGTTTTCAGTTGTGAATTTAGTGAGGAATTGGCAGTCCACTGATAAACACTAAAAATCTGGTCCATGCATACCAAATGCTTTCTCAATTAGTTCAATTATTAAACGAATATTTACTGAGTATCTACTGTAGGTCAACTTACACATAGAACTGTGTAAAAACCTGAGTTCTATAGGTTGCAACAAGGAAGATTTGTAAAATTTTATAATCTGTTTGATCTTCTTTATTCTACGAAATGGGAATTATATTTATGTCATGAAGGTAATGTGAGGATTAATTAAAATAACACAAAATACACAGTTAAGTGCTTGCCAAATGGTACATAAAAGCTATTATCTTTCTCACAGTTCCTCTCTTCTCTTCTTCCCCCTCCTAAATATTATGACTTTAAAATTGATGAGACATAACATATGCTGTATTAGAAATGCCAAAGCCATATATATGTGAGCAGTGCCTTTAGTGATGGTTATTATTCTGTTAGGCAAAAATGAGAAATTAGAAAATTTAAGAAGATTAGTTTTTCTGTGCTTCAGATTCCTCAACAGAAGAAATTAGAAACTGGCTTGACAATAAACCCCAAATTTTATTAAAGTCCTATGATTTTACAAACTAGTCCTTTTGTTGTAACTTCTATGGTTTTCTTCTCTTTACAAAAGCAGTACTTGTTTGTTATGTAAAATAGAGAAAACACAAACAAAAAGGAGAAAAGAAAATATCACATGTAATTGCTCTATGCTTTTGTTATATCTAGTTTTTAAAATATGTATCCACAACATTCTACATGTATTTTACCAAAGAAGGAAACCACATTACAAATAATATATAGTAGACATTTTATTTGTACTAAACCATGTGTTTTCAATTGGTAAATTAATTTTTTAAAATGAAAAGGAGGCTGTCTGATAATCCCTCCACCACCCCTGTCAAACTTTGACTGATTTTGGAACAGCCTGATATACAATGAACCACTAAATAAGGGCTTGAGGCAAAAATTGTACCTTTTGTCAATTGAGAAAAATTACTTCTATAGTTCAATTTATAAATAATCTTGTTTCTGACATGAAATAAAAATTCTTTACCTAAGTAGGACAACGACATCAATTCTCAGCACCAAAAGATTTAATGGATGAAACCATTAATGTGCTCGCCCACCTCATCAACCTTTTAAAATGAAGGTATTAATCTTGATTAAGTTCTTCACCAGTGATTCTCAACTTCAGTTAATTTCACCAAACCATGACTAGAATAGCTCACATAGGAATACTAATGTTTAACTTAGATAATTACATTGACATTTGGGGAGGAGGGGGTAGTCATCTTTTCAGCAAAACTTAATTTGAACTGAATCTAGATAGTTTTCTGAAAATCTGAGTAACAGTGAAATTCACAACAGAAAAATTAGAAAAATGTAAAGATGACCACAGACGGAAATATGGAAAGATGTGTTTTATAAATAAAAGCTGGCATGGGACCTCTGATGTCAAGTCTGACATGTAAAGACTCTGGTCACTCTTATCCTTAAAATAGGAAAAAAAATTGACAAATTAATAATCAGCAAATTTTCTTGGACCCATGAGAGAATTGAAGTTGCAGGGAAAACTGCCATCCTCAAAAGTGGAGAGATGGGTTCATCCAAAGGCACATAGCTGAGATCTGCTTACCAGGGACAGGAGCAGCTGGATTCCTAAAGTGGTAGGAACACTGAAACACTTCGATGAATGGCTGGAGACTGAGTCTAGACTAGTGATGACAGTGGGAAATTCCTGGGTGCTGCTGTCTTAGGGGAACTTCCACGTGTTTGGGGCTTTACCTCCAGGAACTCCACCAGGTTTTTATGGTGAAGACCTCAGAAAGATACTCTCCTTACTCTGTTACAGGGAGGAGGAGAGTGATCATTGTGAAATATGCCCAGAATATTCTCCATATCAAAGCCCTATGATCCAGGGGAAATTGTTAGAGCCTTATCCCAGTTTCAGGAAGAGAATTCCTTTCAGTCCAGCCTCTTTCATTCTTCCTGTCTCACCTAAGGGGAAGTAAATATAAGACACAGGGGTCAGAGTTTCAAGGAAATAAATAGAAATACTGCAACCAGGGAAGCAAATAGAGGCGCAGAGGCAAAAGAAGGAAAAGCTGTATTGTGAAGCCCCAATGCACTGGCCTAGTAAAGGACTAAGATTTAATTAGAATATTTTGAACACTCCCCTCTCTCATACTTTACCAGCATCCAACAAAGCTCCAGTATAACAACAGTGGATTACAGCTAAAAGAGCTGAAATACATAAACTATTTCTGAGGAAGAGTATGTAGGGAAACCCAAAACCAAGAATAGAGACAAAAACAAATACACTAGAGAAACTTGAGGCCTCTGATCTCAAATTGTAACAACTACGACAAACATTTAAACATTGCCCAACTGCTTGCCAGAGTAACAGAAATTTGTACACTAAAAGCCCATTTACCTCAGTTTATCTTACCTAATAAAACATATGGCTTTTAATAAAAAATTACAAGGCATGGCAACAGAGAAGAAAAAAAATCTGAAGAGATAAAGCAATCATTAGAATCATTTATATCATATTAGATATGATATAAATTTTGGAACTATGAGACATGGAATCTGAAATAATTATGAATAATATCAATTTTAAAAAACTATACATAATATAAAATTAATATATTAGAATAACATTTCTAATAGAAAAAGTAAATAATATGCAAAAAATCATGAATAATGTAAGCAGAAAGATGAAAACTCTAAGAAAAAATTGAAAGAAAGGCTAGAAATCAAAAACACTCCAACAGTGTTGTATATATCACTAGCATTGATATGGCTGAGAAAAGAATCAGTGAGCTTGAGGCTAGGTTAGTAGAAACTTCCCAAACTGAAATGCAAAGAGAAAGAATAAAAAATAATTAAGAATTATGGGATAATTTCCAAAAAGTGTAACATATGCATAATTGGAATGCCAGAAGAAGGAAAGGTAGGCAGAACAGAAGAAATATTCTCCAATAAAGGGAACCGGAGCTCCTCGAAGAAACAGCAGGCTCTAGGGCTGGTGTAAGAAATGTACAAGATGAATGTTTGGCATCTTTCAGTGCCATAAAGTAAGGATATGTTCAAAGAAACGACAACCACCCACAATGTTAGAGATATGTCAAAGGGACAGAATGGTCAACTGAAATCACTCCTAAAGGCTAAAGCTGGAAGAGTTCGAGTCACAAAATAAAGTCGTATGAAATAAATATAGAGGAGTCTATACAGATATAATCTATAAATATATAAATTAATAAATGGAGAGAAATGAATAAATCTATCATGTAAAAGAATTCAAATAATTATGTAGATACTCTGCCTTGAAGGTACTATATATAACTCCCCACTCACTAAGTATGGGATGCACACAGTGACTTCTTTTCAAAGAGTACAGTATGAAAACATGGTGAAATCATTTAACAGTTTGAGAAACTTGACCAACACTACCTCTGCCAGGTGATCAAGGTTAACATTCACAATGGTAAATTATGTTAATAGCGTGGCCCTTTTGCAGTGATAGAGGTGTGATAATTTCTCTCTACCCATCATAAGGGTCATGGCCAACACTCCTATAACAAAAGACAGATTAACAAGAGAAAAGCATAATAAATTATTTAATCAAAGTTTTATATGACATGGAAGACTTCAGAAAAGAAGAGCCAAAGACCCAGGGAAAATTGTCTGTATTTATGCTTAGATTTTATGCTTATGGCCAGTGTTGCAGAAATTTGGACAAAAGAGTATGATCTAATGGTAATAGACTGAGAGAAACAACCCAGTAAGCCCTGTCTGTTTGTATTCTTATTGACCTCTCTGTGAAGCAGTCCCTTCTACGTATAGGGCAGGACCTTAGCAATGAAGGTTTTATGATCTACTATCAAACAACCTAGGTCAGACTATTTCTTTATGGCCAGCTGCTACACAGGAAGGTGGGATAAGATGATAGTAATATTTTTAGGGTTTATGGCTTGTTTTGGAAAAGAAGGGTTCTAGTTTTTATGATCTTGGGGAAGAGGGAGTTTAGTTTCTATGTTTTATTTCACAGGAGAAAGAGGGGCCAGAGACATTGCTTCTGAGGAATTCCAATCTCCTTTACTTCAAAATACTCAGCATTCCAAGGCACCATACTTTGGGGTACATTTTTGAGTCCCTATACACCTTTGATATGATGTGAAGAGAATGGTGCTTTACCTCTATGGTTGTCCATCCCACAACACATATCCCAGTTTAATCATGAGAAAAAAGTCAGACAAATATCAACTGTGGGACATTTTACAAAATACCTGAACAGTACTCCTCAAAGTTGTGAAGGTCATCAAAAAACAAGGAAAGTCTTAAAAAATATCATAGGCTAGAGGAACCTAAGGAGACAGGATGATTAAATGTAATGTAGTATCCTGGGTGGAATCCTGAAGCAGAAGAAGATATTAGGTAACTACTAAGTAATCTAAATAAAGTATTGACTGTGGTTGATAATAATTGTATCAACGTGGTTCATTAATGTTGACCAATGTTCCATACCAAGGCAAGATGTTAATAATAGGGGAATTGGGTATGGAAAAGGTTGGAACTCTGCGTTCTATCTTTGCAACATTTTTACAAATAAAATAATTATAAAATAAATATTTATTTTAAAAAAGAACAAACAAGGAAGCCTTAAGACAGTTGGATATTTGGGAACTGATTTGTTGTAACACATCTACCACCACGATGACCACACACACAAAAATGTTACATACACATATATAATAGAAGACCTTTTTATTTATTCATTCATACATTTCAAAAATAAATGAGTATATTCTAAACATCTACAATAAACTGGCTCTGTGCCCAGCATTGGTGAAGTTTTCTGCCCTATAGTATTTGGAGTATAGTGGTGGAGATAGACACTAACTAGCAATTTCAGAAATCAACCTATAGTTATGGACTGGCAAATATGGAAGAATGTAATATGGTAACAGGATTTAATGGGGAAGCCTCATCTTGTCTGTGGCCTGAGGAAAAGTCTTTGATGGTGCATTCTTCAAGAGTTGAAGAATGACTGTTTAGAGAAATCATAGAAGAATATTTCTGAAGGACAGAATGTAATTTGGAAAGAATCTTTGATCGGAAGTATGTGACAAATTCAAGGAACTAAAAATTGACCAATAGTCTATAGGGATCAAGGAGCAAATAGCTCCAGATGAGGAAGGTGAACTGAGGCCAAATCATGAAGGGTAGCAGAGGCCATGTTAGGGAGATCTGTGTTTTTTTTTCCTAAAAGTGGTAGAAAGTCACTGTTTGTATCTTGGATGGTGAATGATAACATGAACAGATTATCATTTGTAAAAGACCACACAGATTTCATTGTAGAGAAGGGACTGAGGAAGAGTAGGAGTTGGTGGATATGCAGGCATCAAGGCGGATAAAGAAATCAGTGAGAAAATTTACGTCCAGGAAAAAAGATGATGTCCGGAAATCCAAGCAGTACAACTGAGTGGCCAGGTACCACAGAAAATGCCTAGTTTTCTGGCTGAGGATACTGAGCAAAGTGTTTGTATTACCAGATACAGAAATCCCTGAAGAAGTGGCATGTTAGGGGAGGATGTTCATGTCATGATTCTAGATGTTCTATGCTGCAAGATGTTTTTGAGACATTTCAGTGGGGACGTCAGGTCATTCGCTAGATATCTGGGTCTGGATTTCAGAGTAAGATTAACTTTGGAAACACAAATTGAGAAGTCACCAACCTCTAGCTAATAACTTGAAGCCATGGGAATAATGAGATAATGAAAATCCAAGAGAATCTGTAGTTATTTTTCTTAGATATCATCTTTCTGAAAGGCCAGGACAGATGACGTGACAGTCACACTCTCTTTGAGAACTACAGCTTGAGATGCCTCCAGCCACTCAAATTTCTAGTCACTAAAAATTTATTGAATTGCAGTTGTATAAGAACAAGGCCAGTGCATTCCTATATTTTTATTCTTTTTTTATTATTTGTTTCTTCATGTAGTACTTGTTTTGAAGCAGTTACTTGTTAAAACAAACTTGTAATTTTTAAATGATAATAAACATTTCCATTTAAACTTAATCCAATAAAACTCTCTAAGCCTAACTGTGCTCATTTATAGAAAGGGGATGGTACTATCTATTTTAACGTAGTTATGAGAATAAAAATAAAATAAGGAAGTGAAATGTCGAGTAACAATAGTTAAGGATAAAATGAGACAATATAAATGATTGGCTTAGTTCTGAAAAAGGAGTAATTTGTTTTCTTCCCTTCCAAACCCCTCATTTTACAGAGGCAAAATAAAATTTGAATCCAAAGGTCACAGTTAATGGTACAACCAATATTGGAATCAAGGGGTCTTGGCTACCACTCTGTTACTAATAATTGTAAATACCCTGTTCTCTGTGTGTTTACACAGGATGACAGGGGTGTTTCTGCAGTCGCAAGTATGCATATGCTTCTACCAAAGTCTGATGTGTAGATTTTCTCTCCCTTGGAAGACGCTCTGCTTGACCTTCATCTTGAAATGTAAGCTGTTTATCCAACAGACACCTGCATTAATTAGCATTAAACACCTTAAGTGTTCCTTCTCTCAGAGGACTCAGGACTCACACACTTTATACTCAACGAGCAGCAATGAATACATTACAAGATCACGAAAGGATATGTATTAGCATAAGAAATACAACAAAGGAGATAATGTGAAATCATACTTTAAAAAAAAGGCAGAGAGAGAGAAAGTAGTGAACAAAGTTGGTAAGGGACTGAGTTAAGATGAGAACCCAGTTCTTCTGCTTCTTTCTCTGACACTTTAATGTTCCCTGTCTAGGTTTCTGTTCTTTCCTTCCTTTCTCTCCATGAGGAAGTTTCTGTTACTTTCTGACTAAGCTTTAAGCGACGCAGATGGAGGAGAATTTCTCGACAGTGTGGGAAAGGTACAGAAAACAGATGCTAGATTGTCAGTTAAACATGCTCCTTATTTCAGAAATTCAGGATCACAATCACATTTTTTCTTTCACTGTGAAGGAACAAATCCAAATAGAGGCAGAGGCATTGTTGTTTTCAAAGCAGACACAAGTACATTGGAGGAATATCAATGCTGCCAAGCAGCTGAAGAATAACAGCTTTTTATCTTTTGTTTTCTCAGTGCTGTGCACACAGATTAGGTGCCAACTATTTACCCAATAATCTTGAGTTTATAATCTAACCCAGATGACAAAGTTAGCAATAAAGCAATTTCTATAAAATAAACTCTTAATATATTCTTAAATCAAGTTTAGCTGTAAGTTGTCTCCTACATATTTTAAGTTCAGCCTAAAGGCTTCTCTGTACATTGTGAACTATAACCTAAATGGGGTTGTAAACAGACTATAGTCTATTCTTGTGCCAATCACCGAGTTTTGTCTAATCCAAGGTGGCCAGCTGTTCAAACCATGTTCAAATAAGTCAAACACCAAGCTATAACCAATCTGACTGTTTCTGTACCTCACCTCCACATTTTTAACATTATTTTTCTTTTTCTGTACATTAATCTTCTTCCACCATGTGGCTGTGCTAGAGCATCTGAGCCTACTCTAGCTCAGGAAGCTACCTGATTCATGAATTATTCTTTGCTCAATTAAACACTTTTAAATTTAATTTGGCAAAGTTTTCCTTTGAACAATATCTTGCTTAATATTTTATTGATTCCATTTTACAGAAGAAAAAATTGAGTCAGAGAGTTTAAGAATTTGCCAATAGTAACTCAACTGGAAAGCAGTAGAAGATCTGGGGTTCCATTTTAGATTCCTGTGACTTTTATTGTAACACCCAGCTGGCAGAGCTAGGACCAGAATCAAGGTGCTCTGTTCCAAGTTTAATTCTTTTCCACTAACGTGCAAGAAAGTAGTAATTAGAAATTAAAACAGAAAGGTGGACAAGGCTTTCATGTTTTGTTCCAAGCATTAGCAGGCCTTTCAAAGCTATACACAGAAGTGAGAACTAGGCATCTTCTGATTTCATCTCACGTGACAAACAGACATTTGATTACAAAATCTCTCAGAGTATGTAAGAAAGGGTGATGGCACAATTGTGAAACACTAATAACAGTAGTATAAAGACATATGATTTATCCTTGTAGAATTGAAACCCTTTTTTATTCGCAGGCCATGAGGAGCTGTAGACCAGCACTGGCTTAGTAGGGTACAAGGTGGCAACAGATAAGTAGGTCAAAGAGGATGCCATGAACATGAGATTCTGGATCTGGGCCTAGATGTATCCATGATGACTAGCTTAGAATACCCTCCTGAGGAGGGCCACAGAGTACTTCGGAGGTGACTTTAACAGTGCTGAAAGGGACCTAAAGAGCTCACATTCACAACAGGCAGTGAAAGTGAGGGGAATTGGGGAAAGCAGGACAATATCTCTTGTTGTGAACATAGGAAGAACCTGCCAGATGAACATACAAAAGGGGAAAGTCCAATTTCTACAAGCACAAAGGCTTATACAAGGCATCCTAACTTTGGCCTTGGGATGTGGGAGCAAGAAGAGAAGTCAGAAATACAAAACCTCCTGATAAGAAAACTTGTTTCAAATTCCTGTTATCGATTTTTGTGAGGAGAGAGAAGATAATCTCTGGAAGTCTCAGTTTACTCATCTGTAAAATGTGGATAATAACAAGCTTCAAAGAGTTGTGAGACATAAATGAGATCAGGTACACTAAGGACAGTGCTTAACATGCAGTGAGGTTAGTTGTGGCCATTATACTTGCACAGAACAGAAAATGTTAGTTCTACAGCTTAATACAGGAGCCAATTTAATTTCCTTAGAAAAGACATTTTAAATATTTGCTATTCGGTCTCCCATCCAAGTACTAACCAGGCTAGACCCTGCTTAGCTTTCAAGAAATTGGTACACTTATGGTATAGACATACTCAAATTTTTGCTATTTGTGAATTATGGTGTACCACAAACAAAAGAGATGCCCTAAAAATTAATTCAATAGGTCTATGAATTTTATTTCTTATTTTAAAATATAAAAAGAGAATCATACAATCTAAAGGTTAGCCTCACAGATTCTGGAGCTAGATGATTGTGATACTTAATAATTCTGCAAACTGGGGCAAGCTACTTAACTTCATGTGCTCCACTCTTCTTTTCAGTGAAGTGGGGATTATAACATATTATAAGCTAAACTGTGTCTCTGTAAAATTCAAATGTTTAAGTCCTAACTCCTAATGCTTCAGAATGTTACTTTATTTGGAGATAAGATCCTTAAAGAGATAATTAAGTTGAAATGAAGACATTAGCATAGGCCAGAATCCAATATGAATAAAGTCCTTAGAAGAAGAGGAAATTTGAACATGGGCAGGGACAGAGAGGAGACTATGTGAAGACGCAGGAAAAAGATGGCCATTTACAAGTCAAGGGAAGAAGCCTTAAAAGAAACCAATCCTGGTGACACTTTGATCTCAGACTTTAATTTTCCAGAATTGTGAGAAAAAAAAAATTCTGTTGTTTAAACTACCCAGTCTGTGGCACAGGTATACCATATTTTGTTGCAATTCAATTTATTGCTTTATGCGGATATTACATTGTTTACAAATTGAAGGTTTGTGGCAACCCCACATTGCAGAAGTGTCTCAGTGACATTTTTCCAACAGCATGTGTTCGTGTCATGTCTGTCACAGTTTGGTAATTCTCACAATATTTCAAACTTTTTCAATATTACTAAATCTCTTATTATGATCTGTGATCAGTGATTTTTGATGTCACTCTTGTAATTGTTTCGGGGTGCCACAAATCACATCCATATAAGATGGTGAAGTTTTGTGTATGTTCTGACTGCTCCACCTGCCAGCCATCCTCCTTCCCTCACGCCCCCATCACCAACAGTCCTCCTCCCTCTCTTCAGGCCTCCCTATTCTCTGACACATAGCAATATTGAAATTAGGTCAATTAATAACCTTTACAGTGTCCTATAAATGTTCAATTCAAAGGAAGAGTCACACATCTCTCACTTTAAATCAAGAGGTAGGAATAATTACCTAGAGGTGGGAATAATATTAGATACATATTAGAGGTAAGAATAATAATGAAAGCATGTCCAAAGCCAACATAGGCCAAAAGCTAGGCCTTTCATGTGAAGTATAGTAAAGCTGTAAATGCAAAATAAACATTCTTGAAGGAAATTAAAAGTGCTACTCCAGTGAACACATAAATGATAAGAAAATGAAACAGTCTTATTGCCGACATGGAGAAAGTCTTAGTGGTTTGGATAGAAATCAAACCAGCTACAAAATTCCCTTAAGCTAAAGCCTAATCCAGAGCAAGGCCCCAGCTCTCTTCAATTTTATGAGTCCTGAGAGCAGTGAGGAAGTTGAAGAAGAAAAGTTTGAATCTGGCAGTTGTTCAAGAGATTTAAGAAAAGAGCCCATCTTCCTAAAATAAAAGTGTCAGGTGAAGCAATAAGTTCTGATGGAAAAGCTGCAGAAAATTAACCAGAAGAACTTGCTAAGATAATAGATGAAAGCCATTACACTAAACAAACGATTTTCAAGGTAGACAAATTGCCTTCTATTGGAAGATGCCATCTAGGACTTTCTTAGCTTGAAAGGACTCAATGCCTGGCTTTAAAGCTTCAAAGGATAGGCTAACTCTCTCGTTAGGAGCTAAAGCAGCTGGTGAGTTTAAGTTGAAGCCAGTGCTTATTTAGTTGAAGCCATTCCAAAAGTCCAAAGGCCATCAAAAATATTAAATCTACTCTGCCTGTGCTCTGTAAATAGAACAATGTTTAGATGACAGCACATCTATTTATACCATGATTTACTGAATATTTCATGTCCACTGTTGAGACCTACTCCTTCAAAAAAAGAAAAGATTTCATTCAGAATATTACTGCACATTGACAAGGTCACTCAAGAGCTCTGATGGAGATACACAAGGAGATGAATATTTCTTTCATTCCTGCCTACACAACATCCATTTGGCAGCCCATGGATTAAGGAGTAATTTTGACTGTCAATTGTTATTATTTAAGAAATACATTCCATAAGAGTAGAGCTGACATACAGTGATTCCTCTGATGAATTTGAGCAGAATGAATAGAAAACCTTTTGGAAGGGATTAACTATTTAGATACAATTAAGAACATTAATTTTCATGGGAGGTGGTTAAAATATCAACATTAATAGAAGTGTGGAAGAAGTTGAATCCAAACCACATGGATGACTTTGAGGGGGTTCAAGACTTCAGTGGAGAAAGTTACTGCAGATGTGGGGGAAATTGCAAGAGAACTAGAGTACAAGTGGAGCCTGAAGATGGAAACAAATTATTCAATCCCATAATAAAATTTGAATGAATGAGGGGTTGCATCTTATGGATGAGCAAAGAAAATGGTTTCTTGAGATGAAACTTATTTCTGGTGAAGATGCTATGAACACTGTTGAACTGACAACAAAGTACTTGGAATATTCTATAAACTTATCTAATAAAGCACCAGCAGGGTTTGAGAGGATCAACTCCATATTTGCAAGAAGTTCTAATGTGGGCAAAATGCTATCAAACAGCATCACATGCTACAAAAGTATATTTTTTGAAAGGAAGAGTCAATCAATGTAGCAAACTCTATTTTTTTCTTGTTTTAAGAAATTGTTGCATCCACTCCAAACTTCAGCAGCCATCACCCTGATCGGTCAGCAACCATCAACCTGCTAGACCTACCAGAGGTCTGACCTACCAGAAAGATCACAACTTGCTGAAGCTTCAGAATATTCTTAGCATTTTTCATCATAAAGTATTTTTTAATGTAAGGTATGTACATTTTATTCGTAGGCATAATGTTATTGCACCATAAATATACTACAATATAGTATAAATATAACTTTATATGCACTGGGAAATCACAATATTAATATGACTAACTTTATTAGAATGTTTGTTCTATTGTGATGGTATGAAGCCAAACCTTCCATATCTTAGAGTTATGCTTGCACTGTATTATGGAAGCCCTAAGAAACCAATAGGTAATAGTACTTACTACAAGGGATTGTTTTTAGCATTAACTGAATTAATGTATGTAAAATCAATTAGAGTAACGTGTAGCATAGAGTAAGTATTGGTGTTATTATTATTGTTATTAAAATTATAAATACTTTGTTTTGGGATTTTTCTTCCTTAGGGGTTCTTTAAACTTTTATATTCTCCTACATCTTTTGTCCCTTTAAGATTAGCTCAATGGCTACATCTATGAAAACTTTTTAAGAGTTGACATTTTCCTCCTTCGATTATCACATTTATCATATTGCATTGCATTTATTTGATCCTGTGTCATTTTTTGTCTATATGGGAAATTCGCTGAAAGCAATGATATTGCCTTATTGGTCATTATATGTCCTGTGTCCATTAGAGTGCTTGCCAGTTAAAAACAATATGAATTCAACCAGGAGATTGAATTCATATTATTTATTGTCTCATAAACCATATATAAAATACATAGGAATTGTATATTTTTCCCTAGAGAGTCCAAAATTTTTTCAAATTGTTTAAGATTAAATTCTTTAAGATTAAATTCTTTAAATTATTCAAATTATTTAAACATTTCATGAATCACTAATTTAGTGTTTAGATATCAGAACTTGGAGAAGAAAGGATCTAAGAAATGTTGATGATTTGGGGTTGAATCTTGGTAGATTGTACCATTCACTAATTCCCATCAGTCAGGGAACGGTGCCTGGCATGTAATAAGCATCGCACCGAGTGCTGGAAATACAAAGCCAAATGAGGAAATGTGCTTGTCTTACAAAGAGCTAATGTCTGGTCAATAATTCAGCACATTACAATGTGAATGCCAGCAGAGAAGGGCCCTTCATGCCTTGGGAAAAAAGATAAAGAGGAGATAGTATCCGTTTGGATGAGGGTTGTGTGGTGTCGGTCAAGGTGCCCCTTTGGTGACACTGGAACTTAAGTTTTAAAAAATGAATAACAGAGATCTAGGCAAAGTAATAAGAGAGAAAAAAGCACTCTAGGAGGAGTAAAGCACAAGCATGAAGGAACAGAAGTATGTTTTTGGGATCCTGCAAGTAGATCAGATGGATTGAAAGGAAGGATGTTATGTGGATATCTGTAGGTATATGTGGTTTAACCCAAATACTGTAGGGTTTGCATGAAAGGTAATTAGTCGATATTAGTTTAAAAGCTGTGAGAAGCCATTGGAGGATTTTAAGCCAAGGAGTGACATAATCGTGCCTAGTTACTGTATAATTCAATGGACCGACAGCTGAGTTTGGGAGCTCAAAGGGAGCAACACAGTTGTAGATACACAGCCTGCTTTTACTGAGACCACTGGGAAAAACTTGGAGCATCTGTCTGGGTTTGAAATAACAGCGTCCCGGGAGCTCTATTTCCTCCTGGCTCCTGGCTAATGATGAAACACATTTGAGGAGTATCTGGAAATTTTCACTGCAAAACAGCCCTTTTAAGAGAACTCGACACTTTAAGAGTAGAGATTGTCAGGAATAAATAGCTTCAAATGAAAATCCTTTTATACACCTAAGAAAATCAACTGTGGCCAATCTCAATTAACTACAGTTTTAAGTATATAGTCTAGAAGTTCTTAACTTAGTTGAAAAAAAGGGGAAATAAACCCTTGGGAAATCAGTAAGGGAGTTAAAATCAGATTAAAATTACTTAAACTAATGATGAAACTTGGAGAAACTTAGTATAAGAACCAGAAACGCCTAAATAATTAAAAGTTTAAGAAAGAAAGGCAGTTTCAGTGTTTTTTTCTCTCCTTTTCCCATAAACATTTAAGTATATCATTAAGTAGCAGGCACCCTGCTATGAACAATTCAGTGTGCACCCAGGATTGAGAGACACTGCATTAGGCAGAAATTGCACTCAAATAAAATGAGCCAGGCCACACTGGCCACAGTAGTCAGGATGAGTCTAGAAAAGGTCTCCTAACAGACCTCCAGACAATGCTGGGTGTAAATGGGAGGTCTATTCACTTGGCTTTCAATAGGAATTACTGATGGGCCTTCAAAGCCTCACCCCTCTTACCTGTGAAGTGGTGATAACAAAACTTACCTCACTCCCTTCACTGAGTTGTCCATTTATTTATTCAATAAATATTCTATCATGTCAAGAATCATGACATGTCAAGCTCCAGTGACATAGAAGCATAGTCCCTATCGTCATTGACCTCCCTCCATTTGTGATAAATGCATTCATAAAGTGTTAAGGCAATGTAAATGATGCTCTTAAAGATGTCTATAAAGCCTATGGGATTATAGCAGGAGCTGCTAACCAGATGGGGAAACCAGAAAGTGGTATTTAAATTGGATGAGTAAATTATGGGAAAGGTATCACATAGAATGTGTGGACTGACAGGGACCCTGGGCACTGATGTAATTGAAAAATAAAAGTGATTTGGTCTGGGATGCAACGTAGAACAGTACGGCATCAACAAGAAGTGAGCCCAGAAAGGTGGAGGTGGGTCACACGGTGAAAGGCCTTATCCATATCACGGTGGGGAGTCTGGGCTTGATCCCAAGGGTTAACTTGAACCTGAGTACTTTAGATAAGAAGTAACCATTCCTGGATTTTAATTTTAGAACTATGATTATAATGGATGTGTGTATTATATTAAATTATAATAAATCAAAATATAATACTTCTGTTTAGTGGAGATCATAGTATGCCAGAGGAGCAATAGTGACCAAGTGAACTTCTACATGTGACAAATAGCTATTACTTTTCTTAAGATGGCTATGCTGCCTCTCTTTCTTCCAAAATTTCTCTTCATTTAACATAAATTGTTGTCCTACTATTCTTCACTAGAGTGATGCTTCTGAGGCTCTTAGAATAATAAAATATGACTGATTGCTTCAGTAATAATTTCAATTTGTTGGATGACATGCATCCAGTGCTATGCTGAGAATTTTGATAGCTATATATATATATATATATCATATTTATTTCTCCAACAAAACTGCAAGAAATGTATTAGTAATGGTAGCAGTAGTGAGAGTTAGCTCATATACCACTGTATGCCAGGTATTATTCAAAGTACTTCACATACAGGAACTCATTTGATCCTCAGAACAGCCCTATTAGGTATGTTATATTTGTATTTTACAGATGAGAAAACTGGAGGACAAAAGGATATAAAACTTGCCTAAGGTCACACAGCCAGTAAGTGTGAAGTGGCAGAATCAACATTTGAAACCTGCAGTCTAAATATGATAAGTGTTATTAGCCTTAATGAGGTATTTGTACAAAAGTACTCCCATTAAAATACATATAAAAGTAGGCAAACAAACAAAAAGTGAGGGTTTAGGCAACTTTCTTCTATTTAGTTAGTAAATAGAGCAGTAGGAATCAAACCTGAGTCTTTTGTACTTGGCACTTTCCAGGACACCAAGTGCTTCCAATTGTGTATTCTGCATACACACACACACACACACACACACACACACACAGTAAGCCTATATGACTTGCCCATTTTCTAAGTTAATCAGGAAAAACAAAAACATTGAAAAAGATCTTTGAGTGGAAAACTATGTGACATTTTACATTAGAAATAAAAACTTCATCTGTTCACTGCTATATCCATAGAAAAGAGAATTGTGCATGTACACAGTTGATACTCAATAAATATTTGATAAATAACTATCCCAGAGGGTTTTCAGAATGTATCCCCTGGGAATGAGGAGAATGTATTATATGTTTCTTCAAAACATATATTCAGAAAATAGGTACTAACAATCTATTACCTAGAGGCAAGTACAAGAAATGTATATAGTAAAATGGTAGATGGAAAGCTTCAGAAAGCAGAGTCCTTCCCTTAAGGAATTTTCAGGGAAGAAAGCCACTTAAACCATTTATATATATTTATCTCTTTTTATATCTTTAATCATTTATATGATTTTTATATCTTCAGTCAAAGACCAAGAACCTGTATCTGATGGAGAAAGGTGTCTTCAAGTGCTATAAAGTAAAAGTCATTATTCAAGGTAATAACTGTTAAGTAAGTTCAAAGTGAGCATATGTAGTACAGGCACACTTTCACATACCCAACACTCTTGTCATAGCAGACAATACTTTCTGGTTTCCAGCATCCTCACTGAACTATTCCCAGTACTATATCACTGAGCCCTAACCATCAACTTTCATGTGACATTAACAGCCTTACTGCTCTCCCCCAACTGTGGTAGATTTCACTTGATTCTGAGATTTACAGTGGAAGAGTTTGTCATATAGCTACTATCTGTACAGATGTAGAACTCCTTTATTTTGAATGACAAGTCTTTCCCCCAGACAAAAGGATATCATTCCTATTGTGCATAAGGCCCTTCAGACACAAACTCTAACACTTGTAGCCTCCCCAGTAATTGACATGGTTTGGTAGGAATCCAGAGGAATTATTCTTTATGTAATAATCTACATGATAATCTTCATGTAATAACCTGCATGATAATCTGCATATGAACAGGCCAGGTTTCCACCCCTGCTTCAGAAAATGAGAAAAATGAGTGCTTAGTTTGGTGCTTATAGACTAAAAAGAATAGTAGAAAAGTGGGCAGCAAGAACAAAATAGCAAAAATCTATGAGTATCAGCCCAAAGTATTTGAATTTATTCTGTATGTAATATATATGCAATGGAAGACTATTGCCATTTGAAGAGTGGAATTGTGTGAAAAAATAGTGCATAGAAAGAGTTATATGGAGGTGTTATGCAGTTTGGATTTTTTTGTTGTTGCTGTTGGAGAGATTAGAGGCAGGGGACCAACACATATGATGGGGCTAAGTATCTATGGCCCATACTAAATGTAAGAAAAATCAGAGGTAATATCTGTAGATAACACAAGAAAGCAAAGAAAGTAAAAAATATGTAAACATAGAGATGCTATCTAAAAGAAGCAAAATTCTCTATGAATTATCTATGAACTCAAATGCTTCTTTCCAAAAGAACAGCAAATATCACATGCATGACTAAAAGTATTTATGGTTTACAATTATAGAAATATACAGAACACCAACACACAAATAATTTATGCAATAATAACACTAATATCATTGGCAATTTAGATAAGAAAAAGCATGGTGTGTTAAAGTCTAGCCTAATGAACAAAGAAGATAATGTAAAACATTCTTCAGAGAGCAAATTCAACTGAAGCTGACAACCTGACATCTTAATCACAACAAATGATCTGGACTGCTGGAAAAAAGGAGCCCAAGAAAAGATCGATCAAATGCTAAAAACCAGACCATTTTCTTTGCATTTTGCCCAAAAACAGTAGTTAGATATCCTCCCATGTACTTACCATATATTTCCTTCTCCAGCCAAAATTTTTATTTACATAATATTTCTTAGTTTTTTTTTTTCCTTTTCTACTCTTCTAATCCACTATTCCGATTGGAAAAATTGACAAACTAAAATATGTCTTAAAAAAGCTAGTGATCTGAGCATCATTCGATCTGGAGTTAAAAATATTAATTGCCACTTTCAAAAAAGGAAAAACTGATTATTTTATTTTTATTAAATCTCCACTATGGAAAGGGAGATAACATGGAGGAAAGGATTCCTATTTCTTCTGCTAACGAACAATTTGTGGAAGAGTGAGAGACTAGTGAAACCCCCTCTGAGAACAAACAAGTAACAGGGTAGAACATCAAAGGAGAAAACTCAGAAACATCTCAAGAAGACTCCAGAATATAAACCAAATGGACTTGTGATAGTGAAAATTTTGAAATTTCTATTAAAATCCCAAGTTAATTACTTATTATCTATTTTCCCCAAGTGACAGTAGTAAAATTCATGAAATCAGAAAGGCCCAGTTAAGAAAAATCAAGGGTATTAGGAGCTATGAAGACATATTTCACTCCACAGCCAAGTGGTGAAGGCAGAGGAATTCTGAGGGGTGGAGTGGTTGTGACAACTCTTACCAGCAAGCTCCTCCCTGGGCCCATCTGACAAAGCTTATCCTTTTATCAAAGGTCAAAGGAGTAAACTCCTTGTTTGAAGGCTTTCCCCTACCCACTTATATATCCTTGGACAGTGAGAATCATTGTTTTTATCTCCCATATCCCTGCGTTCTTTTTTTTTTTTGAGACGGAGTCTCGCTGTCGCCCAGGCTGGAGTGCAGTGGCGCCATCTGGGCTCACTGCAGGCTCCGCCCCCCGGGGTTCACGCCATTCTCCTGCCTCAGCCTCCCGAGTAGCTGGGACTACAGGCACCTGCCACCTCGCCCGGCTAATTTTTTGTATTTTTAGTAGAGAAGGGGTTTCACCGTGTTAGCCAGGATGGTCTCGATCTCCTGACCTCGTGATCTCCCTGAGTTCTTATGATTTGCTCCTTTACTTTTAAAAGCATCAGTGAGGGTCCAATTTATCATTTTTTGTTGATCTGCCCGAAACATTTCAGAATCTGTAGTTGTTTAGAAGTTGTTATTATGTATAATCATTGAAAAAATATAAGCTTCTCAGAGGCCTGATTACCTAATGGGGCTAGACTCAAAACTGACGTAAATATCAATAAAGCTTGAAAGAATTAAGTATGCACTGAATACATAGATACCATTTACTGAGAAGAAAAAGAAAAGTGAACAGATTTCCTTGAAGGAGTGGAAGAAAAATGGCACTTAAGAAAAGCAGTTTTCCTTACAAAGGAGAGAGGAGACTTCTTAGATATATAAATAACATATTAGACGCTTCACAAATATTAGGGCTTGAAAGAACACTGCTCATCCATGTCCCTTCAAAGGACGTAATCTCGTTTTTTTTTTTTGTTTGGCTGCATACTATTCCATGGTGTATATGTACCACATTTTCTTTATTCAGTCTATCATTGACGAACATTTAGGTTGATTCCATGTCTTCGCTATTGTGAATAGTGCTACAGTGAACACATGTGTGCATGTTTCTTTACAATAGAATGATTTATATTTCTTTGGGTAATATAAATTACCCAAATTCTATATTCTATTACTCAGTAATAGAGTAATTGTATATATTCTAATTCTATATTCTATTACTCAGTAATAGAATTGCTGGGTCGAATGGTATTTCTGTCTTTAGGTCTTTGAGAGATTGCCACACTCTCTTCCACAATGGTTGAACTAATTTATACTTCAACCAACAGTGTACAACAAACTCCCACGACATAAGTTTGCCTATGTAACCAACCTGTACATGTACCCCTTAACTTAAAATAAAAGTTAAAAAAAAAAAGAAAGAGGTCCGGGCGCGGTGGCTCACGCTTGTAATCCCAGCACTTTGGGAGGCCGAGGCGGGTGGATCACGAGGTCAGGAGATCGAGACCACAGTGAAACCCCATCTCTACTAAAAATACAAAAAATTAGCCGGGCGTGGTGGCGGGCGCCTGTAGTCCCAGCTACTCAGAGAGGCTGAGGCAGGAGAATGGCGTGAACCCAGGAGGCGGAGCTTGCAGTGAGCCGAGATTGCGCCACTGCACTCCAGCCTGGGCGACAGAGCGAGACTCCGTCTCAAAAAAAAAAAAAAAAAAAAAAAGAAAGAATACTGTCATCTAATCCAAGAGTTGATAAATAAGTTGCCTAGAGTCCGTGAAATGTTTGAGGACTTGCCACCCAAATGGACTTCGGAGACTACCCCATCACAATTAGAGCAGTTCTACTTGTATCTGTTTTACATGTTGAAATGACATTCAGTGTAGGAATTTTTTTTAAAAAGGGGCCGGGCGTGGTGGCTCACGCCTGTAATCCCAGAACTTTGGGAGGCTGAGGCGGGCGGATCACGAGGTCAGGAGATCGAGACCATCCTGGCTAACACGGTGAAACCTCGTCTCTACTAAAAATACAAAAAAATTAGTGGGGCGTGGTGGCGGGCGCCTATAGTCCCAGCTACTCGGGAGGCTGAGGCAGGAAAATGGCATGAACCCAGGAGGCGGAGCTTGCAGTGAGCCGAGATAGCTCCATTGCACTCCAGCCTGGGCGACAGAGCGAGACTCCGCTTCAAAAAAAAAAAAAAAAAAAAGGGTTTCTGGATTTCCACTTCTGGATTGGCAGTGGGAGAAGCTTCATGGACCTTGTCCTTTGCAAAACAAGTGTAACTAGTAACAATAGTAATAATTATGAAAAAATAATACTCCCCCACTTAAAGTCTCTAGAAGTTATTCTAAGGGTACACAGCAAATGCTGAAACATTTATTCAAGAAAATCTACTAAAACATTAAGAGCAGGGAGACTCTGTGGCATTTGAATCATGATCTTCTAACTTCCTCTCACTTGACAGAGATTATGTTGAATTTATAGACTAACTTAGAAAGTATTTTCATGTTAAAGACAGTTAAGTCTTCCAATCTGTGAACAAGGGATGTCTTCCTGTTATTTTATTCAGATCTTTATTAATTTCTTTCAATAGTGTTTTATAGTTTCCAGTATATAAGTCTTGCCCTGATTTGGTTAAAATTATTCCTAACCGTTCTATTCTTTCTGATATTACTGAAATTGTTTTCTTAATTTCCTTTTCAGTTTGTTTATTGCTAATGTTTAGAAATACAACTGATTTTTATATATTGATTTTGTATCTTGCAATTTTTCTAAACTCGTTCAAACTGTTTATTTGTAGATTCTTTATGATTTAAGACACTATCATCTGCAGAAATAGTTTTAATTTTTCCTTTCCAGTGTGGAGAATTTTTGTTCTTTGTCTTGCCTAATGGCCCTGGCTTAAACCTTCAATACAATGTTAAACAGAAGTAGTCTAAGTAAACATCTTTGCCTTGTTCTTTACATTAGGAAAATTATTTGAGTTTTTTTTTTAGTTTTTAATAAGTGAGTATGATGTTAGCTGTGGCTTTTTCATAGGTGTTATTTATCAAAATGAGAAAGCTCTTTTTTATTCCTAGCTTGATGCATGTTTGTTTTTTAAATCGTGAAAGGTACTATCTTTTTCTGCACCTATTGAGATGACCATGGGTTTTGATTTTCTCTTTATTATATTAATGTGGTATAATAAATTTATTGATTTTAATATGTTGAGCCACCTTTGTATTTCTCAAATAAATCCGATTTGGCTTTGACATAAACACTTTTATATGCTGCTGGGCAGTTTTTCAGTATTTTGCTTAGAATTTTCTTTCCATTTATATTTGCAAGTGTTATTGTTCTGTAGTTTTCTCTTGTGACGGTTTTGTCTGACTTTGCTCACAGGATAATACTGGCCTCGTAGAGTAAGTCAGGAAATGTTCCCTCCTACTCTACCTTTTTTTGAAAGACTTTAATTGATGTTCTTTAAACATGTGAGAAAATCAATTAATTAAGCTATCTTGTCCTGAGATTTTCTTTGTTGATTATTTTCTTTTATTTTTGGATGAGTAGCTTGTATCTTTACTTATTACAGGTCTGTTTAGGGTTCTATTTCTTCTTGAGTCTGTTTTGGTAATTTGTGTGTTTCTAGGAATTTATTTTATCTTCTTTATCTAGTATCAACTGCTGCCATACAATTGTTTATTTGCAATTTTTTCTCCCGTAAAGACAGTAGTAATGTCCCCTTTCATTCCTGATTTTAGTAATTTGAATCTTCTTTCTTTTTTTTTCCTTGGCCAGTCTAGCTAAATGTTTGTCATTTTTGTAGATCTTTTCAAAGAATCAACTTTTGGTTTCGTTGATTTTCTCTGCTGTGTTCCTATTCTCTATTTTGTTTATTTCTACTCGAGCCTTTACTATTTTTTTCTTCTTATTTGAGTTTAGTTTGATCTTTTATTTTCTTATTTCTAAGGCTGGTTATGTTAGTAATTTGTGATATTTCCTTTTTTAATGTAGTCATTAATAACCATAAATTTCAGGCCTGGCACGGTGGCTCATGCCTGTAATCCCAGCACTTTGGGAGGCCGAGGCAGGCAGATTACCTGAGGTCAGGAGTTCGAGACCAGCCTGACCAACAGGTGAAACCCTGTCTCTACTAAATATACAAAAATTAGCTGAGCCTAGTGGCAGGTGCCTGTAATCCTAGCTACTCAGGAGGCCGAGGCAGGAGAATCATTTGAACCCAGGAGGTGGAGGTTGCAGTAAGCTGAGATGGTGCCATTGCACTCCAGCCTGGACAACAAGAGTGAGACTCCATCTCAAAAAAAAAAAAATTTCTCTTATTGCTGCTTTTGCTATTCTCCATGGCTTTGGTATATTTTGTTTTTAATTTATCTCAAAGCATTTTCTAAATCTTTTGTGATTCTTTCTTTAATTCAACTATTATTTAGCAGTATGTTGCTTAATTTCCCCATATATTCATAAATGTTTCAAATTTCTTTTTATTATTAGTTTCTATTTTTTTTCCATTGTGGTTGGAGAATATACCTTGTATGATTTCAATCTTTTCAAAGTTTTGAGACTTGTTTTATGGTCTCACATGTAATTAATGCTGGAAAATACTCCATGTGCATTTGAGAAGAATGTTCACTCTGTTGTTGCGTAGAGTGTTCTATAAATATCTGTTAGGTCTCATTGGCATATAGTATTGTGCAAGTTTTTTCTTGCTGATTTTTGGTCTAGTCCTATCCCTTACTGAAAGTGGGGTATTAAAAATCTCTATTATAGTTGACTTGCAAATGTTTCCCTTCAATTTTGTCGGTTTTTGCTTCATGTATTGTGTGGCTCTGTTGATAAGTGCATACATATTTATAATTCTTGTATCTTCTTCAGCAATTGACCTTTTTATTGTTATATTATGTCTTCTTTTGTCACTTGTTAAAATTTTTGTCTTAAAGTCGGTTTTGTCTGATATTAGTATACCTATTCAAGCTCTTTTGAATATTTTTTACATAAAATATCTTTTTCTTTTCAACCTATCTGTGCATCTAATGTGAGTCTCTTGTAGACAACATATATTGAGGTCATTTTAAAAAATCCAGTTAGCCAATTTTTGTCCTTTTATTGCAGGACTTAATCTACTTACATGTCATGTAATTGCTGATAAAATGTCATTATTCTTGACATTTTTCTGTTTGTTTTCTATATATCTTATGTCTTTCTTTATTGTTCCTCAGTTCTTCCATTACTGCCTTCTTTTGTGTTAAATACATAATTCCTAGCTGTTCCCAATCTTTTTGGTGCCGGGGGCTGGTTTCATAGAAGATAATTTTTTCATGGATTGAGGTTGAAGGGATGGTTTTGGGATGAAACTGTTCCATCTCAGATCATCAGGTGTTAGATTCTCATAAGGAGTGTGCAACCTAGATCCCTCACACGCCCAGTTCACCTGCCGCTTTGCTGACAGGAGGCAGAGCTCAGGTTATACTCACTTCACCACTCACCTCCTGCTGTGTGGCCTAGTTCTTAACAGGCCACAGACAAGTAGCAGTCCATGGCCCAGGGGTTGGGGACCCCTGTTATATGGAGCATGCTCTCATTTTTCTGCTGTTATTGTCCTGCGTTTTATGTGTATACATTATATGCCCACCAACCTGGATTTATAATTATAGCCTTATATATTTTCTTTTTAAATCAGATATAAAAAATAAGTTACAAACTCAAAGAGCATTTATGTAGTCTTTTAAATTTACCTATGCAGTTACCTTTCACAGTGCTCTTTACTTTTTCTTGTGGATGAGGCACAGTTTAGTGTCCTTTCTTTTCAGCTTGAACTGCTTCCTTTAGCATGGTTGGAGGAAGTCTACCAGCAATGCAATCTCTCAGTTTTTCATTTATTGGGAAATTTCTTTATTTCTCTTTCATATTTGAAGAATAATGTTGCCAGATATAGAAGTCTGGGGTCACAGTATTTTCTTTCAGCACTTTGAATATGCTAATCCTTTGTTTTCTGGCCTTCATAGTTTCTGGTAAGAAGTCAGTTCTCTCTTCTCTCTTCTCTCCTTCTAGCACTTCTGTTACACATATGTTGATATACTTAATGACGTTGCTCAGATCTCTTAGGTTTTGTTCATTTTTAATTTTTTTTTTTGCATTTTATTCTTCAAAGTGGCTAATCTCAATGGAATGAGAAGTTCAGAGACTTATGTAAGGTAATAAAACTGTCTGATAGTAGATGAGAAACTACTGCACACGTCCTGGGCTTAACCCAGTTATTGGCTCATTCCATTGAATTAAAAGAAGATAAACTAAAAACACACAAGCTCTTTTCAACCACCAAAGAATATCTACAAGTGGATAATTTTAGTTGTCAGAGAAAACATAGCACCTGGAAAATAACATGTCCAAAGTTACATAAATAGTAAATGGCAGGGCCAGGAATTAAACCAATGTTCTTAAGAACCAATCCGGTTCTTAAGCCCATAAACTCCTAACTAAAAAGAATAATATAATTAAATAAGAGGGAATAATTATTAATCAAAATTAAAATAGATTCAGTGTAACAATAGCGTTATGTATTTTTAAGAAGTTACATATGTTTCTGTCATTATGCATTGATGATTGTCCAGCAGATATGCTGGGAAGTTGGTAGAATGCCAGCTTGGAAGGAAAGACGTGGGGTCACAAGAAAGATGTGCCTAGAATATTATTCTGGTTTTAGGCAAGGTAAGCCCCTGAACAGGGGAGCCAGGGGTCTAAACATGAGAATTCAAGGAATTTTATGAACTCTGGTTTGACTTTGGCTTACTATTTTATTTCTTGGTCCTATTTCTTCCAACTTCTCATATATTTTTTAACCTAACTACGTTAGCTACTTCAGAGTAGTAATATTTGATGTTTTCCAAAGGGACCTAATTTAGTGTGAGATCTATTGTTCAGAAACAGGTGGTTGAGGTTATAGCTTTGGGTAGTCTGCCTGCTTGGCATTACTTTCTCAGTGATAGAAGTTTAAATAGTGTCAACCTTCTTGGGAAAAAGACTAAAAAGAATAAGGCCAAATACTAATGTTCTAGCCAAATATTCTACACAACAGGGCAGAATTTGATTCTCAGTATGAGAAGGAAAGTGCTAAGCTTGCAAGGAAGATGTCTAGGCTGTGTAAAGAAGAGATTAGGAGAATGCTATAGTCATTGTGTTCTTAGAATGCATTTTGAGCACATCTGTGGTTACATAAATGTTACAAATTCTAGACTCATTCATTTTGGGCGTGAATGCAATGGTTCTCAATCCATTATAATACTGATGCCCAGACTTCCATATCTGTTAATTCAGAATTTCTGTGTTTGGGGCTTGCACACGGGTATCAAAAAAAAAAAAAAACGCACACTGATTCGTGCAGCAAAGATTGAGAAATATTTTTGCAATAGATTACCTATTCTGGTAGGTATGTCTTAGAAAATAGATGAAACAGACATAACAACAATGTATTAAGTAACTCCAGCTGAGTGAGGATGGCAAAGGCACTGGCTGCTCCCCACTCTGCTCTGAAGGAATGGTGTTTTATCAGAGCCTCATAGTTGGTCTTTGGTATTAGATTTGGTACTGTATAGTGGGAATAGATAGGTCAGTCTTTGGAAGGAAGAAAGTCATATTGTTGAACCTATGCAAAGGCTTAGAAAACAGGCCAGTGCCTATTTACATTGTTTATAATTAAATGTACAATAAAAATACTTTGTTTTTCTTAAATTCACCCAATATCTGTCCACTTATCATATTTGTTTATTCATCATAATTTCATGGGAATTTTTCCCATATATTCTGTGATGTACATTATAAAAAGTGTCAAAGAAGATGATCATAAATCCTCATTTTTTTCTAATCTAACACCTAACTTTAAAATCTTCTCATACTTCACACTGAGCCAGAAACAGCCCCAACTTATTTCACTTTTTTTTTTTTTTTTGCACATTTTCATTTGGCCAGATGTTGCCATATAGGTAATAAGAGATTTCCTTTATTTTTCCCTTAAGGAAAAGTTGTTACATCCATCAGGCTTCTAGCAAAAAAAATCAATTTTCTTTTTTGTTCTTGCCTGATTTGATATAGATAGCTAATACGGAAACACAATTTTTCTCCTTCACTACTTTCAAGGTATCGGGTGTCATAATTCCCCAAGTTATAAATAGTTAAAAAAAAACATAAAAAGCATTTCTCATCTGTGTTCAGATAGAATCCATTTAAGAAGAAAATTTTTCACCTTTCACCATAGCAATCAATATACATTCCATTGTCATAATGCCACACCTTCAACATGAATTTAAAGGCATAAAAATAAGTATTGTGGAATCAATTAGCACAATCTTTTGGGACTTTGCACCAAAACACAATTGCACATTATTAAGTTTTATGAAGAACATAATTTTTTTAAAAAATCCTTATTCTCAAGGTACATTTGGAGTGTTGCTACATAGCAGTGCAGGAAAGACTATATGCATGAAATTCAGGGCCTTCTTTGAGGAGTTTTGAGTTTTTAGCATTTCTGTATTCGATAATTTAATGGAAGACTACAGTAACCAAAGAAAGGTGAAAATCACTCAGAATTCAAATTCTCTAGGAAAGAAAGTTTGAGTCATTTGATAGGTAAAGAGCCTTAGCCAGCCGAAATGCTGGCTAAGTGCAAATATAACATTTAATGGGTAGTAAAAAAAAAAATAAAATGAGGTCTGCAGCAGCTATGCATCTTTTCTTCCCTGGTCCTTCTGCGTTTTCACATATAACCTAATTTGTGTCTGTCTGTGTGTATACATATACAGTATTATTATATATTAACATTTCATGTCTCATTATTTCATATGTGTTATCAATGATATTTAATCTTATAATTCCCTCTTCAGAGTACAGAATGTGTATATGAACCACGAGAAAATCTGAAGTTTATATAACATCTCCCAGAGAGGGATAATATGGCTATTAATCAGAAAGGAGTAATTAATCAGAAATGGCTTTTGGGACATTAGTTACCTCTTCATGGGGATAGAACGAAATAATCTTGGTTTGAAAAAAATAGCATCAGTTTGTTATTGTTATTGTGTGAAATTTAACTACGTATTGGAGGGTAAATGTGTATCAATGCCTGATAGACAAGAGGTGGACCGTGTCAGTTTTTAAGCTATTGTTTCCAGCCCCAACGATCTCCTACTATATTCCACTTTGGGATTCTTGGGCTGAGAATGTGTAAGCTGCATTTCTTTTTTGCTAGTTGAATCCCTGACAGACACTACATGTAGGCTGTAACAGCAAAGGACTTGTTCCTTCTTGTTTATTTCAGTGACTGTTCTTGACCCTACAAAGAGCAGTAGTCTAGCTTCCAGCTTTATTATCAGCACACCAATAATCAGCATTATCATTCCCCTTAAGAAATTTCAACATGCTTTAGGCCGTATTCCCCATTCCCTCACACCCCTACATCCCTCTCTGCTCAAAAATCTTGAGATCTAGTTCTTTAGAGCACTGGTATACTCCTGAGCTATCAGTACCAGTTGACTAAAGCCTCCTACTCAGGAGTTTGAATTCCTGCCCTGTGAGGCTCCTCCTCCAATGTCAGGTGATATGAGATATCACTACTAAATAAAAAATGTCCCCTCTTCAGAAATCCGAGTCCAGGTTTTCGAAGCCCTTCCCAAATCTGCTAGATTCTAATATCTCTTACTACTTTGTTATTTTTCCCCAGCCCTAGGAGTGGTACTGCTTCCTCCAACGCCTATCTCTGTATTTTTTCAGTTTTTTTCCACTTTTGAATTTTCAAATATCTATTTAAGCTATTATTTATTATTATATAAACAACTGACATTATTAAAACAACTAGCATTGTTTCTGTTTTTTCTCATTGAATCTTGACTCATACAAAACATGAACACACACATACACACACACATACACAAGTACACACACACCTCTATCATTTTGTATAAAACTATAGAAAACAAAGTTCTTTATAGCTAGTCGAATGTGGGTTAATGTGATTTTTTTCATACAAAGTTAAGAAACCTAGTAATTACAGAGTATACGTTGAAGGTATATGACATAGGACAGTATCAGAAATACTTGATGTGTATTTAGAATTCATACATTTTACAGGCGAAAACTTATGTTCACACATCCAAGTTGCTCTAAAAATATTTGTAAGTTTTTCAATAACAAACAACTATCAGATTTTAAATTAAAGTTTAAAATTATATTCTTGAGTTTTATTAACACTATTTTAAGTGCTCATTAGCCACATGGGCAGATATAGGTCATTGTCTTTATTACTCATATTACCCGATTCTATAGCAAACGATATGTAAAATTTTTGAACAATATATGGCAGTTTAATGATGTCAAAGATGAGAACAGAAGTAAAATGCCACTGTTTAATTAAAATATGTGACTCATTTTGTCAGAAGATACTAGACCAGCAAGTAATAATAATAATAAATATCAAAAATTACTGAAATTTATAACGGAAAAACAATAGAGACAATCAAGTAAACTAAAGCTGCCTCTTAGAGAAAGACAAATAAAATGAATAAGGGTCTAATTAGGCTGGTTATAAAAAGTTAGAAGAGACAGAAATTACCACTATCAAGAATGAATTAGCGGCATCACTACAGAACCTACAGATATCAGGAGGATAAGAAGTAGACATTATGAGTTATTGTATGCCACTAATTTGACAATTTAAACAAAATGAACTAATTCTTTGAAAACCACAAACTACTAATGTTCATTCAAGAAGAAATAGATTGCTTGAATAACATTAAATTTATTAAACAAGTTGAGTTTTAATTTTAAATCTTTTCTACAAGGAAAATTTCTAATCTAGCTGACTTTACTGGTAAATTCTACCAAACATTTAAGAAAGGAATATTGTCAATTAAATACAAACCCTTCCTAAAACTAAAAGAGGAAGGGACATTCATTTTATTTTATTTTATTTCATTAATTTATTTTTCACTAGATAGGTCATCAAGACAGAAAGTCAACAAAAAAACAATGGATTTAAGCTATACCATAGCTTAAGACATACTTACAGAACATTCAACCCAACAACCAACAGAATATACATTCTATTCATCAGTGCATGGAACTTTCTCCAAGATAGATCATATGATGGGCCACAAAACAAATCTCAATAAATTTAAGAAAATTGAAATTATATCAAGTACTCTCTCAGACCACAGTGGAATAAAATTGGAAATCAGCTCCAAAAGGAACCTTCAAAACCAGGCAAATACATGGAAATTAAATAAATTGGTCCTGAATGATCATTGTGTCAACAATAAAATCAAGACGGAAATTTAAAATATTTTTTTAACTGAACAATAATAGTGACATGACCTATCAAAACCTCTGGAATGCAGCAAAGGTGGTGCTAAGAGGAAAGTTTACAACCTGGAACACCTACATCAAAAAGTCTGAAAAAGCACAAATAGACAATCTAAGGTCACACCTCAAGAAACTAGAGAAAGAAGAACAAACCAAACCCAAACCCAGCAAAAGAAACGACCAATATCACAGCAGGACTAAATGAAATTGAAACAAAAGAAATACAAAAGATAAATGAAACAAAAAGCTGGTTCTTTGAAAAGAGAAATAAAATTGATAGAGCATTAGCAAGGTTAACCAAGAAAAGAAGATAGAAAATCGAAATAAGCTCAATTAGAAATGAAATGGGAGATATTACAACTGATGCTACAGAAATACAAAAGATCATTCAAGGCTACTATGAACATCTTTATGCACATAAATTAGAAAACCTGGAGTAGATGGATAAATTCCTGGAAATACACAACCTTCCTAGACTAAATCAGGAAGAATTAGAAAGCCTGAACAGACCAATAACAAGCAGTGAGATTGAAATGGTAATAAAATTACCAAAAACAAAAAGAAAAACGTCCTGGACCAGATGGAGTCACAGCTGAATTCTATCAGATGTTCAAAGAATTGTTATGAATCTTACACTATTCCACAAGACAGAGAAAGAGTGAATTCTCCCTAAATCATTCTATGAAGACAGTATCACCCTGACACCAAAACCAGGAAAGAACATAACAATAACAACAAAAAACTACAGACAGATATCCCTGATGAACATAGATACAAAAATGCTTAACAAAGTACTAGCTAACTGAATCAAACAGCGTGTCAAAAAGATAATCCACCGTGATCAAGTGGGTTTCATAGCAGGGATGCAGGGATAGTTTAACATACACAAGTCAATAAATGTGATATTCCACATAAACACAATTAAAAGCAAAAATCACATGATTATCTCAATAGATGCAGAAAATGTACTGGACAAAATCCAGCATCCCTTTATGATTTAAACCTTCATCAAAATTGGCATACAAGGGACATGCTTCAATGTAATAAAAGCCTATCTATGACAAGCCCACAGTCAATATAATACTGAAAGAGGAAAAGAGGAAAGCATTCCCTCTGAGAACTGGAACAAGACAAGGATGCCCACTCTCACCCTTCTATTCAACATAGTACTGGAAGTCCTAGCCAGAGCAATCAGACAAGAGAAATAAATAAAGGACATACAAATTGGTAAAGAGGAAGTCAAACTGTTGCCGTTTGCTGATAATATGATCATATACTTAGAAAACCCTGAAGACTCTTCCAAAAAAGCTCCTAGAATTGATAAATGAATTCAGCAAAGTTTCGTTATACAAAATTAATGTACACAAATCAGTAGCTCTGCTATACACCAACAGCAACCAAGCTGAGAATCAAATCAAGAATTCAGCCCCTTTTACAATAGCTGCAAAAATAAAATAAATTACTTAGAAATATACCTAACCAACGAGATGAAAGACCTCTGGAAGGAAAACTGCAAAACTCTGCTGAAAGAAATCATAGACAACACAAACAAATGGAAACACATTCCATGCTTGTGGATGGGTAGACTCAATATTGAAACATTCATTTAAAATGGTCAGCATTACCTAGATACCAATACTTGGCAGGGCTGTGTGTTACCTGGAAATGAAGCATTATGTAAGAGCAGAACTCAACAATACTAAATAAATACCTCAACAAAAACGGAGATTTGAAAAAAAATATCTTCAAGCAGCTAACATTTGTAGTTGGCAAATTCTTGTCACCTGTATGCAATGCTTACAGGCTAAGAAGTCTACTTTTGCAATAGGTACTGACTTAATTATAAAGAAAGAAAGTGAAAGGATCTTTCATTGACAAGTAAAGAAACAGCATAAGAATTAAGGGAAATTCTAATGCAGCTGAAATGAGTTAGAATTCTGAAGTTTAAATTTGGAGGTATGACTAATTTGCTTGCCATGTGAAAGAAGAAATAAAGTCATGTAATTTAGAGAACTTAACCTGGATTTGGGATCAGAAGATTGTGGTTCAATTTACCACTTAAGCACTTTGTACTTCAGAAGCACTTTTCGAAAATACTCAATTTATTTATTTTAAAAACAAAAGACTGTATGAGACTGTTTCTATAATTAAATGAAATAACAAAGGCATGTTTCTTAAATGTTGCTTTCCTTTTCATGTTGAAGCATGAAACTCCTTAAAATGATCCTCGAGGAGCCTCATTACATCCCCAATCTTATTCTCCTGTACAATCTCTCTAGTTTACAATGGTGCAGTTATTCTAATCAATCTGTTCCTTGAAATTCTTTGTTTTAATTTCAAAGGTTTTGCGCTTGTTTTTTCTGAATCAGTACTTTGTTTAATTTCAAAACACAAAACTTATGTGGAGTGCAAGCGCCAGGTTTCTAATTTTTCAGGGAATTATTTTTCTATCCAGGTCTTGAAGGCTAAAATCTTCCTTTGACTTGTAGTGGATTTTGTTTTTCTACTATACTCATTCATGAATGATGCAGATTTCTAGGGTCTTTGATTCATGTGGACATTTTGGTCCTAGCCTTGGGGGGGCTCAAGTCTTTCATTTCTGCCCCATCATGGGCTTTAAAATCTTATGCCTTAGGTTATTGAGACCAAAACCCCAACAGCCAAGGTAAGGTACAGGCCAGCTTCCTAGCTCAGTACTTTTGTTTTAATTTATTTTTTCTTTCTGAATCTTATTAGCCTTACTGTTCTGAGAGATAGATATGCATGTAAAATAAATTTTCCTATTATATTTTTCTGGCTTTGTACTGATCATCTCAAGGGAATTTTCAGATTCTCATAGTCTAATATCTCGCTGGAACAGAAAGCCATATATCAACTTTAAGAATTGCACATAAAATATCTTAAAAATAAATCAAATGTCCTCCTTACTCATAGAACATGAAAAAATAGAAGGACATTGGAAATCAGAAAAGCCAATGTCCTCATTTTGTAGTGAGGATAAAAGGAAATATATGGGGATGGCATAACTGAGGGCGATGCAACTTAAGAGTGACACTACTACAATAAGGGCTTTTCTCAAGGCCTGCTTCCCTCACCTCCATACCTCAACACTGAGTACTAGAGGTAATTACATTTCAATGATTTAACTGATATGAGCAACTGTCTGATTAGTATCAAGGGGCCTCACAGAACAGGGATCACTGGGGTTAAGGGATTTCAAAAATGTTATTTCCGTTCTCCAAAGCAATTGATTCCTGGTTTGGTAAAAGAATACCCCATCATGTGAATCTTGAAGCTTGTTCTCCTGTCTTTTTTTACCTGACATACAGGAGCTGTGATGCTTCATTTTCTCTTGGGAAAGCACTTTTTCTAAAAAAACAAAAACAGAACTTTTTTCCTTTCAATAAATATGCTTTGTATAAGGACACAGCTACAGAAAACTTTCAGCTGCCATTTCCTCTTTGACTTTTTGAATTTAGTAATATTTCTTTCCTGAGTATTCAACAGATTCTTATCCTTACTGTTATTCTAGATTATTGTGACATTTTGTACTTGACAAGATATATCTTGGGCATGCTTTACTTTAGGATAAAAATAACATTTGTATTGTCCATGCATGTTATTATTTGTCCTGTGCTGTGGCAATCCGACAAGCAGAAATTTGTTTTGATACTTCAGGAAACCCTTATGTTATCAAAATTACATTAATAAACAGTCATATGATAAACAGATACGTTATGAATAATTTGGCAAAGGAGGTTTTCAAAATAGCATTTCTTATAGATATTCTATACATTAGTTATTGTTCTTTAATTCATTTTTCCTTAGAGGAAAATCTGAGATAATTTCCCTACAGAATATCTTTTGGAATTAAAGCCATATGTTTTATAGTACCTATTTAAACATTTCAACATGCTTAAATGTTTTTTCTCTCATTTCTTCAGCAAATTTCACTTAAACTATAAATTCAGTCACCTGTATCTTAAAATAAAAAAAATTCTAAAATACTTTTTTCTTAATTCTTGCTCCCTTCAAATGATTTGTTTTCTTATTTCTCTATTTTATCATCACAATTTTAAAAGCTAGGTCTGATTTAACATTTTCAACTTCAAGTCTGTCATTATTCCACTATAGTTTGACTTTCATTCTCACTACTTGTAACAGGCTGAATTGCTTCCCTGCAAAATTTGTATGTTGAAGTCCTAATCCCAAGTACCTCAGAATGTGAGTGTATTTTAAGATAAAGTTTTTAAAGACCTTATTAGGGTGAACCCTAATGCAATATGACTGGTATCTTTATATGAAGAGAAGGTTAGGACACAGACACACACACAGGGAAGACCCTATGAAGACACAGCAAGAAGATGGCCATCTACAAGTCAAAGAGAGAGGCCTTAGAAGCAATTAACCCTGCAGACACCTTGATCTTGGATTTCTAGTCCCCAGAATTGTGAGAAAATAAATTTATGTTTTTTAAGCCACCTAGTCTGTGGTATTTTGTTATGGTAGCCCTAGAAAACTAATATACCACCCTATAAATAATGTTTTTGATATGATTATCAGTTACTTCCTAATTGATATAATGACAGAATCAAAACACAGGGACTTTCAAGTAAGACAGAAGTGAGTTAAAGTCCTAATTTTAGTCAATTAATAGTGCTAAAACTTTGGGTGAATTATTTAATCTTTCTTTGCCTCCGCCTTCAGACTTTAAAAAAGGAAATAATTAATATTCATTTTTAAGGATTAAAGAGGATGGTTATATGGAAATGCCTTGTGTAATATCAAGCAGATAATAATGAAACTCATGACACTATAGTTCTTTCCTGTTGTCCAGACCAGCATGCTTCCTAAATTCAGACCACTGATATATTTAATGACATAAATAATGGATGATTTGTCTAATATTGTTTTCTCTAACTTACACAAACTCTTCCTTTCTAATTCTTATTCTCCTAGTCAGCCCCCAGCCCCTTAAGAACTGATGGCCTTCCTTCACACTTGAATAAGAAAATATAAATAACTAGATCGGTAGACCCTAATTTGTCCAAGAACAATACATGTATCTATACTCTATCCTCTGTCTCCATTCAAGCATAAAGGAAGTTTCCTCCCAACTCATGGCAAAGGCTCATCTCTCCATTGGGCTTTAGATTTCACATCTCCAGTACCTTGCTGTGGCAGTTTTTTCCTTTTTCTCCTATGTCTCTTTCTCTGAATGTTTTCATTTTCAACAACATATAATCATTCTCTAATACATATCCTCTCTCTTAAAAAGAAAATCTCAAATCCTCCTTTCTTGTTCATATCCCCTTTCCTGCTTCCCACTTAAAGATGCTCCTTTTTTTTGTGAAAACTTTTCAAAAGATTTGTTTAGAATCTGCTCCAGTCTGGCTCCTGAAGCTTCCATTCTACTGAAACTTTTCTGTTGCCAAGGGCATGATCATCCTTGTATTTTCAGACCCAATAGGTACTTTTCTGTCCTCGTTTTATTGATCTCTTAAGAGTACCTGATTTGTTTTTCCACTTTTTTTTTTTTTTTTTTTTTTTTTTTTTTTTTGCTACATGGCTTTTGTGGCTTAATGTCCTTGTTTTCCTTCTTCCTCACTGGTCAATAACCCTCTGTCTTCTTTGCTTTTGCTGACTTATCTGTATCGGCTCATCCTTTTAATGATGGGGTATGCCAGACTGCGTCCTTTTCTTCTGTGTTTATACTCAATTCCTGTGACCTCATTTACTCCATTGATTTTAAATAATGATAAATAATTAAATTTTAAAACTTAAATGATTAAATAACACAAAGTGATTAATGCTAAATAGATAAGGCTAAAACTACCAAATACATGTATCTAACCTGGTTCTCTATTTTGAGCTTGATACTCCAAGATTCAGCTGACTACTTGGCAGTCTCTTTTGAGTATCTATTTGCCCTATCCTAAAAAGACCCAAAGATGTTCAAAGAGAACTTTAGTTCATTTTCTTTGCTAAATTTATTACTTACCCATCCTTTCTACTTCAGTAAACATCTCCACTCTTCTCTCTAATGCTTCTAATTATTGGAGTAATCTTTGATTACTCTTTTTTCTTTATTTTTAAAAGTACTAACTACATCTATATTATCACATAGTCCATTAACAAGCCCTGTTGGTTTTACCTCTGAAATACACATGGTTCAGTTTTCTTTTTCCCAATAGCTCCATTGTCACCTCTGTGGTTGAAATCACTATCATTTCTCATTTAGACCAATGCAATAGAGTAATCCATGTCAGTTTTGAAGTTTTCACTCTAACAGTCTCTTTGTCACAATAGCCAAGACAACTTTTAAAAATGTCAATCTAAAAATTATTTCAGCACCTGAATTAAAATAAAGTCTTTCCTCTGTATGGTACTTAGGGCTCTGTTGATCTCTGCTGATCTCTTCAATCTCATATTGCACCAAGTTCCTCTTATTTACCATATTTAGCTTTTCTAGTCTCCTTTCCAAACTTGAAGCAAGACAAGCTCTTTTTTTGCCATGGGACCTTTAAATGTGTGCCTTCTGCTTCCTAAAAATCTTGCCCAGAGGGATTTCTATTGCTACCTCTTTTCCATGGTCTCAGCGTCAAGTTATAGATTATTTCCTCAGAGAAGCCAGCTATAAGTAGCCTATTTCAACTGGAACCTTCTCCCAAGTAATTATTTATAAAATACATAGATATTATATCACATCATAGTGCTTAACTGAATTTTGTGCTTATTTATTTCTTTTCTGGTTTGCTTATGTTTCTCCTCACTAGAATGCAAATATTTTAATAGCAAGTTCCTTGTCTATCTAGTAATTGTGTGCTAAGAACATTGTTACATATATATTTTTACAATATCATACTAAAAATCAAAGCTGTAACTTTAGATGGCTACAAATATTAGCACCATTTTATGGCTGAGAAAAAGAAGGCTTAGGGAAGAATAAGCAGCTTGCCAGAGATTATGTAGCTAGATGTAGCAGCTTTGGGATTCAAAATGAGGCATGTCTGATGCTAAAATCTATGATCTTAATCACATGATTTACTGCCTCTTAGTCTCCTGATTTCTGGCCTTTTGATTTACTTTAGAGCTCTGTTCATCCGTTGGATATGATATTTGGTGCTATTTCAGTGGGTCTGACCTTTGGCTCTCTAAATAATTATGATAAAGATCTATCCTACAGTCATGCTGCTTCTGTCTGCCTAAATATCCTCCTGCTATGTTAAGTATATTCCACATTGCCCCCAGGATCTCCTAATCTGTAGGGCAGGAGGTTGACACACTTTCCTCTGCTTTGCAGAAAACTGTGTGCCTTTGGGCACATCATCTTCTCTGGACCCCAATTTCCTTATTTGTAAAATAACAATTCGAATTATGATCTTGAAATTCTCTTTAAAATTTCAGCAATAACGACAAGTCATGTTTCTTTATCCCCCTTCCTTTAAACTTTTTAAGTTATCGATATTTTAATTTAAGCAATTTAACTTTCCTAGTACTAGAATATATTAATCCTACAAAGAGCAGCTACATTGTTGTAGGAACATTCTTTAGGTTGTTAGTTATAGTACATGATGTCTTCATCACTTGATAGAAAGCAATTCAACTCTCTTAGGTTAATATTTCACTCCACAACAAAATGCTATTGATAACCCAGTCAATGCCTGCCTGCCTCAGAGTTATCAATTACACAACAACTTAGTCTGATAAGTATGTAATGAATGTCTTCTATATGCTAGGTTCTGTGCTAGGTGCTAAAAATGATCGATACATAGATCCTGTCTGCCATGAACCCATGATTCAGTGGGAGAGATGGACAAACCATGAATCAATCTAACAAGCGCAGAGTGGTATAAGAGCTAAATCTAACAATAACATTAAAAAGAAAAACAGCTGTCAGAATATAGACAAGTATGACTATAATGGTATAACTGCTCTTTGTTCTAGGGCATTAATTCTGCTTTAGAGAACAAATCAGGGAGCAGTTTTTAAAGCTGGTCACAATCCAACAATGTGAAAAGAAACCCAGAAACAGACAGGTCCCCCTCTGCCATCCCATCTGATTGCTAGAATAGACTTTAAGACATTTTTCTGGTTTCCAATCTTACCTACCCCCATAACCCTGAGACTTCTGCCTTTCTGAGCAAGCTTTAGCCTTGCAATCACCAGCAGGGAAGCAATCTGCTGTTCATTCCTGAAGCCCCAGGGACCTTCCTTGCTGCCACCCTTCTGGTTGGACTGTTTCTGGGCTGCCAAGTTGGCAAGGCATCTGGTTTGAAGGCATGTGGTTTAGGACAGTCTTCTTAGCAGGATGGCCCAGGGGAGGCTCGGAGAGTAGAGTAGAAGGGTAGCCTCACTGGAAAATACAGCCAAAATGTCACTCCAGAAGATGTAATTAATCTGTAGCTGAGGAGGGAGGCAGGCTGTCCATCTCTGGAATGTATTGTTTCAGGTTTGCACCTAACCTAGATTCCTACACATTTAAGAGACACGCTGTGGGAGAATCAGTGAGGTGATGCCAATACTGGAAAGCATTTAGAGTACAGTGAGTAAAGAACAAAAGCACTGAATATTTTTTTAAGCCCCTTATACACTACTCTCTTTACAGGAGCTAGTCTTTGTTAATGTGTTATAGTTCATAAAGTATGAACTCAGGTTCTTATGAGGAAAGTTGTATTCTTACTGCCTTTTTCTAAGCGAGGAAAATTAGGCTTGGAGATCAGCAACTTTCCTAAGATCACACAAAAGAAGCATGAAGCAGACCCAGGACATAATCACAGAACTTCTGACTCCAGGTCTCATGATCCTTCCACTACAGGATTCCTCTTCACAGTTAGAATTTAGTATTTAGACTGTGGGCTCCAGTGGTGGATGTCATGTCCTGCCTTTCATACCTCGGTCTCAGTTCCTAAGCTAGTGCCTGTCCAGTCAGGTTGACTCCTATGAGCCCCAGCCACATCGGAGTATTTAAGAATCAGTTAAAACTGCTGGCCCAAGCTTCTGAGCAAGCTTTTGGGAATGGCACATCTCCCTACCGTCAAATATTTTGGCTCAGTGTTTGTTCCTCTTCAGATTCTCTTTTTTTTTTTTTTTTTTTTTTTGAGACGGAGTCTTGCTCTGTCGCCCAGGCTGGAGTGCAGTGGCGCAATCTCTGCTCACTGCAAGCTCCGCCTCCAGGTTCACGCCATTCTCCTCCCTCAGCCTCCCGAGTAGCTGGGACTACAGGTGCCTGCCATCATGCCTGGCTAATTTTTTGTATTTTTAGTAGAGATGGAGTTTCACCATGTTAGCCAGGATGGTCTTGATCTCCTGACCTTGTGATCCACCCTCCTGGGCCTCCTAAAGTGCTGGGATTACAGGCGTGAGCCACCACGCCCGGCCTGTTCCTCTTCAGATTCTTCTTAATCCTCATTTCTCTGTCTGCCTGCCTCATCTGAGCATGCTAAATTTTTTATCAACTTGTTTTGCTTGGAATGCCTCCTGCAGCAGTAGCTGCGCTGCTTGACTAGTGTTCAAAATAATCACGTATCCTGAGAGTTCCTCCTCCCTTGTTGGAGGAAGAGTATACTTTCTTTGTCTTTATCTAATATACACTTTCCTTCTATTAAGCCTCCATCGAAACCCTTTATGAAGCAGTATTTAGTACAGGTTACTTAACCTCTCTGAATTTCAGTCTATTCTTCTGTAAGTATTGATTGAATGAGTCAATTCATGTGATGCACTTAGAATTTGGTGTGTAGGAAGCACACAATAAACCTTAGTTTTGTTTTTAGTATTTTCGTAATGTTGTAACTATTGACTGTTTTCTGAAGTTTCCTTCAACCACATACTTCTATACCTTTTTGTTTTGTTCTCTATGTATTGACTGTTTTTACACGCAAATGTCACAAGTAAACAATCTACTCATTCTTCATAGAACCACCAGTCATAAAATTGTATTCCAAACAATAGTATCAAACAGCTATTCATTGACTATCTTATGCTAGGCATAGTGATAGGTGCTGCAGATTCAGGGTTAAAGAGGACTACTCCTGTGGTCCCTATTCTTTGGTGCTCTTTTTCTCACTTCCAAATATCCTGTCCTATTGAGCCACTATTACTGCAGAGTTACGTTTTGCTTTACGTTACTTAGTTGTTGCCATATCTGCCCTGGGGGAAACTAGGTGGAGAATAATAGTACTTAGTAATCACTTCATCCCCATGGTCTAATATAACACATGACACATAAAGGGTACTTAGTTGAATTAACAGATGAAAGAATGCATATGTGCAGAGATGTGCTTGTTTTTTTTCTGTATAAGCCATTCTTGAATGGGAATGTGCAAAGAAGGAAATATTTCTAAAGCCCCTTTTTTGCTGTTCTGACATTTATCAAAGGTGCACCATCTAGCACCAACCCTTTACTTTCCTCCTGAGGAAGCTATGCACATAAAAGCTTCCAATCTACTGCAAAAACATGGACAATGTGTAGCATAAGACAAAACAGGTCACACAAAAGTGAGATGTGGATTTGCAAGAGTGAATTCCATGCAGAGAATTACCAAAAGGAGAATTTGAAGACCTGCAGAAATCAGGAGGAGCCATTGAATACATGGTTCTCACCATAAGCAGGCCATGCTAAGCTGAGAGGACAGAGGGTAATACAGAGTGTGTCAGGAAAAATGTAGAACCTGGAGCTCAACTGCCTAGTAGATCTCTTTATTCAATCAATCTATGAGAGAGATAATTCTGGAAAATACGAGTCACCAGTAATTACTTTAATAAAAATAGATAAAAGGAAATAAACACAATTTTAAGGAACTTTAAGAGTGTAGGCAAATGATAACACTTCCCTCTACCCTTTTGTATGTTTGTTTGCTTATTTATCTGTACAGATTTGGAAATAGGCTCTATTTTGGTATTATTGCAAAAGTGTACATATCCATTGCAAAAAAGTTTTAAAATTTGTAAAACACAAAGGAAATAAAGTTTATGCAGAATTCTACCAACCAGAGTTCCATTACCAACATTTTTATACCCTTCTCACCTCTATTAATAGATATATTTGCATTTGAATACACATGCTTATGCTTTTGAAATGGAATATTATTAAATATCCTATTCTATAACCTTTCTTATTTATATAATAAATAATAAATATTTAAAACCCAACAATTATAAATACACATCATTTTAATGGTTACTGAATTTTCCATTGTATGCAAGAGTTCACTAAATGTATTTATAGTGTACTTTGAGAAACAACAGAATATATTTCAACTACATTTCTTAGCCAGTTTGTTAGTTAACACACTACAGTTGGACATTGTTATACTTTATTAATTCAACTAAACATTGTGTGCTGGGAATTACCCTGAGCACAGAAAACTACAGATACAAAGATGTGATAGATAAAATGAGAATTGAAATTATAATTCAAGATCTTGCTAGGTAAACTGGACAATTATAATATAATTCATAATAATACAATTTTAATACAATGTCTTAAGCTCAACATAAAAGGTCAGCCCCCAAATTCTTGGAGACCCAAAAGACTGGAGTAAGGACCTTGGGGAAGTGGAGAAAGCTGCACTGACGAGGTGATGCTTGAACTACCTCTTGACTTATAAGTGGAATCCCCATTAGCATGTATATTAATATGCCCATTTAGGAAGAATGCAGAAGCTGAAGTGTCCAGTGAGTGGCCCACACATGCTCCATAAGTATTTATTGAATGAATGTAGAATGAATAGATAAAACGATAAAACGGAATCTTCTAAAACATTAATACTACCCTGTAACATTTATATCAATTTATTGGGACCTCTAAACCCCAATAAAGCACTGTATTCCTTTGCCATGTCCACTCTGGAATCATGTAAAACCTATAAACTTTTGAGAATAACATAATTTTTGAAGAATAGGCATTCAAATTGTTGGAGAATGATAATTATTGTAGCATCTTATTATTCAGTATCACCTAAGTATTATTTAAAATACTCCCAACACCCTTACAAAGGTGGTATTATGTGATATCCATTATACAGAGCAGAGGCTCCATGACTGAGTGGTTAACTGACTCATATCTGAGTCGAGGTCTCTCTGACTCTTTAATTCATTACCACACTATGCACCCTACTCTTTATAGAGAGCATTTTAGATTCATACCTTCTTTGATTTCTATAACTTCTGAGTTGGTCAGGACCTCTTTAGAGATTCCCATTTTAGTGATGAAGAAAAGAAGTCTCAAAAAAGCTACATTATTTATCTGAACTTCCAGGGATACTAATTAACAGATTCTAAATGTAAAAATGTTTTCTTCCATTGGCCCACACTGCCATTAACCACTCCTGACACAATGTTCTATACGGAAAAATTTCTGAAATGCTAGTTGTCAGAATAGAGCCCTCCAGTTTATCTCCAAGGTCCAAATGACCACCTTCACCAAAGTCCTTCCACACTAGTAGGTCTATGTGCTATAAAGTCAATAAAGAGGCTGGGCACGGTGGCTCACGCCTGTAATCCCAGCACTTTGGAAGGCGGAGATGGGTGATCACCTGAGGTCAGGAGTTTGAGACCAGCTTGGCCAAATGGTGAAACCGTGCCTCTACTAAAAAAAATACCCAAATTAGCTGGGCATGTTGGTGGGTGCCTGTAATCCCAGCTGCTCGGGAGGCTGGGGAAGAAGAATCACTTGAACCCGGGAGGTGGAGGTTGCAGTGAGCTGAGATTGCACCACTGCCCTCCAGCCTGGGCAGCAGAGAAAGACCCCATCTCAAAAAACATAACAAACAAGCAAACAAAGAAAACCCAAAAAACAAAGTCAATAAAGAGCCAAAGAAGTCCCTTCTGAAATTTTATCCTAGACACTCATCTTTCTCTGAAATAATAACATATCTTTATCTTCTTCAGAAGTGTATCCACACCTGGCTCTTTCCATGCTCTTCACTATGCCAAAATATTTGTAATATAATCTATGGTGGGAAACAGTACAATGTGATTTAAATTGCTCAAAAAATCTGGGTTCAAAACGTGGTATCATCTTTTAGTATCCATTTAAAGAAAAGTGAATTATTTTTTCCCTTTATCTTCAGTTTTCTTATCTATAGAAATGGACTGCAATACCTTACATAATTGTAGTGAGACAATTTCACTATTAATATGAAATATATATATAATATGTATAGTATATACTATATAATATCTATTATAGTAATATAACATATAATATTAAATATATTCGTATATTAAATTATATTAACATCTATACGAATGGACTGCAATACTTTATATCATTGTATTGATACAATTTTAGTTAATTGTGAGAATTAACTGAAATAATATTGATAATAACTTAAGCTTTTGAGGTTTTTGTTCACTGCTATAACCTATTGCCTAGTATAGTGTCAGGAGCGCAATAAGTATTTTCTAAATGAATTAATGAGTGAATAGATTCATTGAATTTATAAATATGAATGAATTATTGAATACAATATTTAAAGGGCTTAAATATTTACTGGACACATATCATATTTCTTGACATTTTGCTAGGTCCTAGCAATAAAACTATGAACAAACTAGATGTGATCCATGCAGAACTAATGGTGAACACTGTTAAGAAAACAGGCAAGTAAGCAGAGTACAGCGTGATGAGGATGCACAGGGTAGACAAGAGTACATACGAGGGTAATTTTAGTGTATGAGGCAGACATTTCTTCCTGAGGCAGGTCACATCTATAGAAGTAACATATGAAAAATTTCTGTCACAAGACCTGGAACTTAGTATGTTCTTAAACAGTTCTTCATACTTTCTACACCCTCTCCCACCATCCAAGTTGAAGAGCATTTACAGACACCATCAGCTTTGCTTGATGGCTGTTATAGTGTTAGGCTGATTTAATGACCCAGATGCCCTTGTCTTTAGTTTTTCCCAAATCTGATATTTGTGTAGAAACAGAATAAACAACTCTTCAACCAATTATTTCTTTTGGAGTTTTTAACCTCCTCAAACTGTTCAACCCCATCTCCACGCCAGAAAGTTTTTGTTTGTTTGCTTGTTTTTACAAACCTGAGAACAGCTTAGAGTCCCTTGTCAAACCTTAAACTGAATAGAAGAGAAAAATAATTTTAACTATAAGTTGAACTTCTCTATTTGTAACTTACCTATTAATCATAACTAAAAGCATGATTAAGCTGTAACTAAAAATCCCAGTAAAGACCTGCAACTGTACTAATGTATTACTGTCATTTCTTCAAAAAGAGATTATCCAGTTGTAAAGCCCAGAAAGGAAATTAGAGATTTAGAGCAATTCACTCTTTTTACAGATAGTAATCCTGTGTAAGAAATAAATGTTCATGACCTTAAAGCCATGAACAAATGACTGAATTAAAAAGAAACCATATGAAAATGAATAACTTCTGAATAGCAAAAAAGTGCCATTAAAACATTAAAAGATCAAAACTATAATGTTTATGACAAAAAGAACTAATTTCTAAAAATTGTGAACAACCTATACAATGCAATAATAAAACCAAAATCTAATATAAAACAGCAAAGGAAGTAAATAGAAATTTCACAAAAATGAAGTATAATTAATTTTGTTATTTTGTTTCTTTCTCCACTTTTTGTATTTTCTGAATATTTTTTAGGTGATAGGATAGGTGTTAGATAATTTTTCCCAATTGGATCCTTTACGTTTTATTTTTATTTTTTGATTTCCAGCTTCCATTTTAAGTTCAGGGCACATGTGCAGGATGTGCATGTTTGTTATGTAGGTAAACATGTGCCATGGTGGTTTGCTTCACAGATCAACCCATCAACCAGGTATTAAGCCCAGCATCCATTAGCTATTCATCCTGATGCTCTCCCTCCACCCTACCCCACTCAATAGAGAAACATAGGGCTTACATCACATTTTAGATCAAATGGACCCAACAGATATATACAGAACATTCTAACCGCAACAGAAAATGTACATTATTGTCAAACACACATGGATTATCATAAGGATAGATCATATGGTTAGACACAAAACAAGTCTTAACAAATTTAAGAAGATTGAAATAATCAAGTATCTTTTCTGACCAAAATGATACACAACTGGAAATCAACAATAGAAAGAATTTCAAAAAATTCACAAATACATGGAAACTTAAAAATATGTTTCTGAACAACAAATGGGTCAATGAAAACATTAAAAAGGAAATTTAAAACCTTTAGAGAAGAGAAAATGGAAACACAAACTACTAAAACTTATGGGATGCAGCAAAAGCAGTTTTAAGAAGGATGTTTATAACAATAAATGCCTACATTAACAAAAAAAATTCCAAATACATAATCCAATGCTGTACTTCAAAAAACTGAAAATAAAGGCCCAAAAACTATGCCTAAAGTTAACAGAAGGAAGGAAATAATAAAGATCAGAGAAGAAGTAAATGAAAATAGTACAAAAGATAAATGAAGCTAAGAGTTGGTTTTTAACAAGGTAAACAAAATTGACATACCTTTATCCAGAATAAGAAAAAAAAGGAGATGCAAATAAATAAAATCAGAAATGAAAGAGGAGACATTGCAAAAGACACCATGGAAATACAAAAATCATAAGAGACTACTAAGAACAATGAATTGGGTAGACTAGAAGAAAATAGATAAATTCCAAGAAACATACAATGTCCAAAACTGAATTATGAAAAAATAGAAAATCTTAATAGACCAGTAATGAGTACAGAGAGTGAATTAGTAATAAAAATTATTCCATCAAAGAAAAGCTTAGGACTTGATGGCTTCGGAGATAAGTTTTACCAACATTTAAAGAACTAATACAAATCCATCACAAACTCTTCCAAAATATTTAAGTGGTGGGAATACTTTCAAACTCATTTCAGAAGGCCAGCTTTACCTTAATACCAAAGCCAGACTAGGAGAGTATGACAAAACAAACTTACAGGCCAATATTCCTAATGAACATAGATGCAAAAAATCTTCAAAGAATACTAAACACTGAATTTGACAGTGAATTCAACAGAAGTCTGGTTCACTGTCATCAAGAGAGACTATCCCAAAGATGCAAGGACAGTAAACATACAAATTTCACAGTTATATTTGTGAAAAATCACATGATCATATGACCATTTTAATAAATGTATTAATAGAAAAAAGTATTCAACAAATTTAACATCCTTTTGTGATAATACTCTCAAAAAATTACATATATAGATGGAACCTACCTCAATACAATAAAGTTTGCATATATGACAAACCCAGTGCTAACATCATACTTCATGGCAAAAAGTAGAACTTTTTTGTCTCCTATCAGGAAGAAGACAAGGATGCCCACTCCCACCATGACTAATCAACAAGTACTGTAAGTCCTAGCCACAGCAATTAGCTAAGAAAAAGAAATGAAATGTATCCAAATTAGAAAGGAAGAAATTAAATGGTCCCAGTTTGCAGACATGATTGTATATACTGAAAACTCTAAGAAATCTGCCAAAATTCTATTAAAAATTAAAAAATGACTTCAGTAAGGTTACAGGATACAAAAACAAGATACAGAAATCAGTAGCATTTCCATACACTAACAGTGAACTATCCAAAAAAAAGAAGAAAACAATCAATTTACAATAGCATCACAAAAATATATAGATCAAAACATCACATTGTACTTACTAAATATATACCATTAGTTGTTAATTAAAAATAAAAATTTTAAAAATTATTAGGAATAAATTTAAACAAGGGAGTAAAATACCTATACTCTGAAAACAATAAAATATTGATGAAAGGAATTTAAGGAGATACAAATAAATGTAAATATATCTCTTGTTCAAAAATTAGAAGAATTGGCTGGGCACGGTTGCTCATGACTGTAATCCCAGCAATTTGAAAGTCTGAGATGAGTGGATCACTTGAGGTCAGGAGTTCGAGACCAGCCTGGCCAACATGGGGAAACCCCCATCTCTACTAAAAATACAAAAAATTGGCCAGGTATGGTGGTGTGTGCCTGTAATCCCAGCAACTCGGGAGGCTGAGGCACGAGAATCGCTTGAACCTGGGAGGTGGAGGTTGGAGCGAGCCGAGATCACGCCACTGCACTCCAGTCTGGGTGACAGAGTAAGACTCTGTCTCAAAAATAAATAAATAAATAAAAATAATAAAACACAAAATTTGGAAGAAAGAATATTATTAAAATGTTGATACTACCTAAAGCAATCTGCAGTTTCAATGCAATCCCTACCAAAATTCTAATGATGTTTTTCACAGAAATGAAATAAACAATTCTAAAATATTTATGCAACCACAAGTGATCCTGAATAGCCAAAGCAATCTTGAGTAATAAAAACAAAGCAGGAGAATCACAGTATCTGACTGCAAAATATACTACAAAGCTGTAGTAATTATCACAGAATAGTACTGGCATAAAAACAGACATGTTGACCAATGGAAAAGAATAGACATCCCAGAAATAAAGTCAATCATTTATGATTGATTTTCAACAAAGCTGCCACAAATACACAATGGATAGGCTCATCAATATATTGTATTGAGACCACTGGATAGTCACATTCAGAATAATGAAATTAGACACTTATCTCACACCATATATAAAAATCAAATCAAAATGGGTTAATGACTTAAGTGTAAGACCTGGAACTGTGAAACTGCTAGAAGAAAATGGGGGGAAAGCTCCATGACATTGGTCTGGGCAATATTTTTGGAAATGATCCTCAAAGCACAGGCAACAAAAACAAAAATAGACAAACAGGATTACATTAAACAAAAAAGCTTCCTGCAGCCAAGAAAACAGTTAACAGATGAAGAGATAAAAATAAAAAGATAATTGATGTGTCCAAAATAAGGGACATAGAAAGAATGTGCTGTGAGTTAATAGATTAGAGCAGTGGTGTGTTGGCCATGATTTTAACAACTAGGTCTTTTGGAATAAAAGCCCTGACGTGTACCGTTTGCCAATTTCATGGTGTAAATACTCTCACCATGGCTGATTTCAGTCTACTGACTTGAGGTCACTGAATGCCAAGTTGGGAAATGGTATTCATAATTAGATTTTGGAGTGATAGTTATAGACAGACATGACCTGGGCATAGTTTATGGAGGAGGTCAAAACTGAAACTAGTCTTGAAGATTGTGTACAAACTAGATAGGTCAAGAAAAGTAGGCTACAGATTTGAAGAATGGTCTAAGCAGAGCCCAGAAATAGGAATAAATGTGGAATGTTTAAGAAAATACACTCAGCACATAGTTTGCCAATAAATATATTTGTGCATAATTGAATGGCAGTCAATAGACCTGTCTGATTAGAAAAATGAGTCTCCATAGGTAGAAACTTGAGAGGATGGCTCAGATGCCACACAATGTTCTGCGGTAACCCACAGTTCTCTAACTTTCTGTATAATGATAATTGAATCATCGGAATCTTCATCAGCTTTGTTACAAAGGCTCAGAAATTACCTTGATCTTTGCTTATTATTTTTGAGTTATTTTAATAATTATGCAAATATCTAATCGTAAAATAGAATTAATAGACAATTCTAAGGGGGCAGAAAATTCTAATTTTCAAAGGTTGCAGAGTGGCTTTTCACAGCTATATATCTACATAATGACATTCTCTCTACTAAACAACCATGCCTACAGACATTGAATTTAATGATAGTACTTTCTTTACATATAGGTGGGCTACAGAAAAAACAACTTCTTTCTCTTGTCTGGTGTGTGTGTGTGTGTGTGTGTGTGTGTGTGTGTGTGTATGGAATTTTGTGGTTTGGCAGGAATTCCTAAACTTTTTCTGCAAAGGGCTAGATATTAAATATTTTCCACACTGCAAACAACGTGGTCTTGGTCACAGCTACTCAACTCTGACATTGTAGCCCGAAAGCATCCATTGACAATATGTAAATGAATGTCATGGCTGTGTTCCAGTAAAACCTTATTTATAAAAACAAGTGGGAAACATCAAGGCATCTAGAAAAATTGACACTTTTAAAAATTTTATTTTTAATTGACAAATAATAATTACATGTGTGTATGGGGTATAATGTGATGCTGATATATGTATATATTGTGGAATGATTAAATCAAGCTAAAATAGCAATCACCTCACGTATTTATCATTTTATTGTGGTAAGAACCTTTAAAATCTACTCTCAGCAATTTTGAAAGATACAGTATATTATTATTTACTGTAATCATCATGCTGTGCAGAAAACCAGTAGAACTTACTTCCCATGTCTAACTAAAACTTTGTACCCTTCAACTAACATTTTCATTGACCCTATTCATCCCCTTCCACTCCTGCACATCACCTTGTGATACTACTATTCTATTTCCTTCTCCTACGAGTTCAAAGTTTTTTAGATTCTGCATCTAAAGAGCTTATGTGGTTACTTGTCTTTCTGTGCATGGCTTATTTCACTTAATGTAATGTCCTCCAGGTTCATCTATATTATGATAGATGACAGAATTTCTTTTTAAGTGGTAAATAGTATTTCATTGTGTACATATACCATATTTTCTTTATCCATTTGCCCAATTATGGACACTTAGTTTGATTATATATTTTGCCTATTGTGAATTATGTTACAACAAACATGGAAGTACAAATAACTCTTTGACATACTAATTTCACTTCCTTTTGATATATAATCAGAAGTGGAATGAGTGGCTCATGTGATGATTCTATTTTTAGTTTATTGAGGAAGCTCCATACTGTTTTCCATGGACTAATTTACATTCCCAGCCAAAAATGTGCATGTGTTCCGTGTTCTCCACACCTTCTCCAACATTTGTCTTTTATCTTTTTGATAAGAGGTATTTGAACAAGTCAGAGGTGATATCCCATTGTGGTTTCAGTTTATATTTCACAGGTTATTAGTGATATCGAGCATTTTTTCATATGCTTATAAGCCATTTATGTTTGGAAATATAAGTGTTACCATTTTATTGTGGTTTGCTTTATTGTGCTTCACAGATACTGCATTTTTTTTTACAAATTGAAGGTTTCTGGCAACCCTGTGTTTAGCAAATGTATCACTCCCGTTTTTCCAACATGTGTTCAATTTATGTCTGTCACATTTTGGTAATCCTTGCAATATTACAAAGTTTTAAATTATTATTGTATGTGTTATGCTGATCTGTGACCAGAAATCTTTGATGTGACCATGGTAATTGTTTTGGGACACCATAAACTGTGCCAATGTTAAAAAGGTGACTTTAATTAATAAATGCATATGTTCTAACTGCCCCACTGACCAGCCACTCCTCTGAATCTCTTCCTTTCCTTGGGCCTCCCTATTCCGTAAGACACAAAAATATTGAGATTGGGCCAATTAATAACCTTGAAATGACCTCTATGTGTTCAAATGAAAGAAAGAGTTGCATGTCTCTCACTTTAAATAAAAAACTAGGTGGAAAGCTGCAGCAAGTTATCCAGAAGATTTAGATATTAGATGAAGGTGGCTATACTAAACAACAGATTTTCCATGTAGACAAAACAGCCTTCTATTAGAAGAAGATGCCATCTAGAACTTTTACAGCTACTAAGGAGAAATTAATGCTCAAAGGGTAATAAAGGATTAAGCTTCAAAGGATAGTCTGATACTCTTGCTAGGGGCTAATGCAGCTGCTAAGTTTAAGTAGAAGTCAGTGCTCATTTACTGGTCTGAAACTCCCAGGGCCATTATGAAATACTCTAAATCTACTCTGCCTTTGTTGTGTAAATGAAACAACAAAGCCTGCATGATAGCACATCTGTTTATAGCATGGTTTACTGAATACTTTAAGCCCACTGTTGAGATCCACTCCCTGGAAAAACAATTCCATTCAAAATATTACTGCTCATTTATAATGCACCTGGTCACCCAAAAGTTCTGATGGAGATATACTAGGAGATGAATGCTGTTTTCATGCCAGCTAACACAATATCTATGTTGCAGTCCATGGATCAGAGAGTAATCTGGACTTTCAAATCTTATTTAAGAAGTACATTTTGTAAGGCTATATATTCCATAGATAGTGATTCCTTTGATGGATCTGGGCATAATAAATCGAAAACCTTTTGGAAAGCAGTCACCATTCTAGATGCCATTAAGAACATTTCTGATTCATGGAAGGAGAACAAAATCTTAACGTTAACAGGAGTTTGGAAGAAGTTGATTCCAATACTAATAGATGACTTTGAGGGGATCAGGGTATCAGTGGTGGAGATAACTGCAGATATCATGGAAATAGCAAGAGAAGGAGAATTACAAGTGCAGCCTGAAGGTATGACTGAATTGCTGCGATCTCATGATAAAACTTGAACACGTAAGGATTTGATTTTTATGCTTAAACAAAGAAAGTAGTTTCTTGAGATGGAATCTACTCCTGTGAAGATCCTGTGAATGTTTTGATATTGTAACAAAGTATTTAGTATATTAGATAAACTTAGTTGATAAAGCGCAGCAAGCTTTCAGAAGATTGAGTCCAATTTTGTAAGAAGTTTTACTATAGGTAAAATGCTATCAAACAGCATAGTATGCTACAGAGAAATCTTTTGTGAAAGGAAGTACCAATTGATGCGACAAATTTCATTTTTGTCTTATTTTAAAAAATTGCTGCAGCCACCCCAGCTTTCAGCAGCCATCACCCTCATCATTCAGCAGCCATCAAAATCAAGGCAAGACCCTTCCCCAGCAAGTTTGACTTGATGAAGTCTCAGATGATTGTTAGCATTTCCTAGCAATGAAGTATTTTTAAATTAAGGTATATAAATTCCTTTTTAGGCATAATGAGATTGTACACTTAATAGTCTATAGTAAAATATAAACATTTTAGTTTTAATTTTTTTTCTTTTTCAACTTTTATTTTAGAATCGGGGGGCATGTGTAGGTTGGCTACAAAGGTATATTGCATGATGCTGAGGTTTGGGTATGATTGAACCCATCATCCAGGTTATGAGCATAGTACACATTAGGTAGTTTTTCAGTTGTTATGCCCCTCCTTCTCTCTTCACTCTAGTAGTTCCCAGTATCTATTGCTCCCAACTTTATGTTCATATGTAGCCAATGTTTACCTCCCACTTATAAGAGAAAACATGCAGTGCTTGGTTTTCTGTTCCCGTGTTAATTTACTTCAGATTATGGCCTCCAGCTACATCCATGATACTGTGAAGGACATCCTTTTTTTCTTTCTTATAGTATTCCATCGTGTAAATGTACCACATTTTCTTTGTCCAATACACCATTGATGAGCACCTGGGTTGATTCCATAAACATAACTTTTAGATGCACTGGGAAACCCAAAATTTTGTGTCTCTCTTTATTGAGATATTCACTTTATTGTAGTGGCCTGGAACTAAGCCCACAGTATTTTGATGTGTGCCTGTATACATACCTTGTGAATGGCTAATTCAAACTAATTGACATTGCATTACTTCACATACTTACTTTTTCCTTTTCATGTGCTAAGAACAGTTGAAATCTACTTTCTTAGCAATTTTCAAGAATACAATATATTGTCATTAACTTTAGTCATCACGCTGTACAACAGATCTCTTAATTTACTTTTTTTTTTGAGATGGAATCTCGCTCTGTTGCCCAGGCTGGAGTGCAGGGGCGCAATCTCAGCTCACTGCAACCTTGGCCTCCCAGGTTCAAGCGATTCTGCTACCTCAGCCTCCTGAGTAGCTGGGATCACAAGCGCACACCACCATGCCTGGTGAAATTTTTGTATTTTTAGTAGAAATGGGGTTTTACTGTGTTGCTTAGGGTGGCCTCGAACTCCTGAGCTCAGGCAATCCACCCATCCCAGCCTTCCAAAGTGCTAGGAGTACAGGCATGAGCCACTGTGCCCAGCCTACTTCTTATACTTAACTGAAATTTTGTATCATTTGACCAACTTCCCTCCAACCCACACCAGCTCCAGCCCCTGGTAACCATCTTCTACTCTCTAATTCTAGGAGTTTAAATTTTCTTTTGACTCCACAAATAAGTGAGACCATGCAGTTTCTGTCTTTGTGTGCCTGACTCATTTTATTTCACATATTGAATTCCAGGTTCATCCGTGTTGCAAATGAGAGGGTTTTCCTTTTTTATGGCAGAATAGTGTTCCATTGTGTACATATACCACATTTTCTTAATCTATCCATCCTTATCAATATTTGGGTTGGTTTTGTATCTTGCCTTATATGAATAATGTAATGAACTTGGAAGTTCAGATATCTTTCTCTTTGGATATATGCCCAGGAGTGGAACTGCTGAATCATATGATAGTTTTATTTTTAATTTTTTAAGAAACTGCTATGTTTTCCCAAATGACTATATTAATTTACATTCTCATGAACAGTGCACAACAATTCCTTCCTTTTTTTTTTTTTTTTTTTTTTTGAGACCAGAGTCTCACCCTATCACTCAGGCTGTAGTGCAATGGCATGATCTTGGCTCACTGCAAAGTCTACCTCCCAGGTTCAAGCAATTCTCGTGCCTCAGCCTCCTGAGTAGCTGGGGTTACATGCATCTGCCACCATGCATGGCTAATTTTTGTATTTTTAGTAGAGACGGGTTATCACCATGTTGGCCAGGCTGGTCCCAAACTCCTGACCTCATGATCTGCCCGCCTTGGCCTCCCAAAGTCCCTTTTTTTTTTTTTTAATATAGTCTCTAACACTTCTTGTCTTTGTCTTTTTATTAATAGCTGTTCTAAAAGGTGTGAGGTAATATTAATATTATCTCATTGTGGTTTTGATTTGTGTTTCATGATGATTAGTGACGTTGGGCATCTTTTCATGTACCTGTTGGACATTTGCATATCTTCTTTTGAGAAATGTCTATTTACATCCTTTGCCCAATTTTTTAAATTAGTTTTTCTATTTTCTAACTATTGAATTGAGTTTTTTATCTAGTTTGAATATTAACCTCTTATCAGAGGTATGGTTTGCAAATATAGTCTCCTATTCTGTAGGTTGTCTATCATGTTAATTGTTTTCTTGGCTGTGTGGAGATTTTTAGTTTGATGTAATCCCATTTGTCTATTTTTGTGTTTGTTGCCTTTGCTTTGGGGCTCCTCTCCAAAAAAATCATTGCCCAGACCAAAGTCTTGGAACTTTTACCATATGCTTTCTTCTAGTAGTTTCACAATTTCTAATCCCTATATTTAAGTCTTCAATGCATTTTGAATTGGTTTTGGATGTGATGTTAGATATGGGTCCAATTTCATTCTGCTGACTGTGGATATCCAGTTGTCCCCAAAAGACTAATTGCAGATACTGTCCTTTCCCCATTGTTTTTGGCATCTTTGTCAAAAGTTAATTAAATGTAAATTGTTGGATTGACTTATGGGCTCTCAATTCTGTTTCAATGAACAATAAATCTGCTTTTATGCCATTACCATGCCATTATAATTACTATAGTTTTGTGGTATAGTTTGAAATCAGGGAATGTGAGGCTTTGTTCTTTTTATTCAAAATTGTTTTGGCTATTCAGGCTCTTTTGTAGTTCCATATGAATTTGAAGACTGTTTTTCTATTTTTGTAAAGAATGTCTTGGTATTTTGATAGGATTACATTGAATATGTAGATTTCTTTGGGTAGTATAGTAATTTTAACAACATTAATTTTTCTAATCTATGAATACAGGATATCTATTTATTTTTGTGGTCTACAGTTACTTTTATCAATATTTTTTAGTTTTCAGTGTACATATCTTTCATTTTCTTGGATAAACTTACTCCTAAGTATTTTATTTTTTGATGCTGTCGTACATGGTGTTGTTTTCTTAGTTTCTTTTTCAGATAGTTCATAGTTAGTGTACAGAAACAGTATTAATTTTTTTATGTTGCATTTGTATCTTGCAAGTTTACTTAATTTATCAGTTTTAACAGTTTTCCAGTGAATTCTCAGGCTTTTCTGTGTATAAGGTCAGATCATCAGTAAACAGAAACAATATCCTCTTCCTTTCATATTTTGATACTTTTTCTTTTTTTTTTTTTTTCCCTAATTGCTAATTGGGTAGACCTTTTAATACTATATTGAATGGAGGTGGCAAGAGTGGTCATACTTAAATCTTTAGAGTTCACTGGGTAGTTCTAGATATTAAAAATGGCAAAAATTTACACCAAAAAGTGATATAAAAATGACTCTTTAAAAAGCGTTCAATTTATCTTTTCTGGTAACATTTTATTCCAGCACTATGCTTTTCTCTCTTATATATGGGTATAGGTGGTTGTGATATTGGTATTGACACGAACACTTTGGTGTTCATACATGTTCTTATACACTGATTTCTGAATAAAACTTCACATAGACTGTTAATTAATTCTCATTATATGAGAGTTTCCATGAAGCCAATAAAAATCTGCCTAATCATTTTCCTGGATAATGGTCACTTTCTTATTTGATTTTATGTCCATGTTCCTGTGGACATGAGTGAAGAGAAGATGTTGGTAAATTAAGTAAAATCTTTAATTCTCAGTTTCAGTTTCCTTATCTTTAAAACACGAAAAATAACTCCTCTTATTTTTACTCAAGAGGATGATAGTATTATCTTAATGGCATTATAAATCTGTGCCCTTTATTCATTAACTGTGGTGAGAAAATTACCATAGAGGGGACAAAGAACACTCCACAGCATTTGTCAGTCATGATTTGATGCTTTATTTTCTCCTTTCTTCTTGAAAATTTCAAGAGTAGACAGCTGACCTTCCTCTGAATACTTTCTTTTCTGCTATCATCACCTACAATTAAGTCTAAAACCTAATATGTCTAAGACATTACACATGTAATGGAAGAGGGTTAATAAGGGGAATAAAAGCTCCAAGAGATTAAATCACATTAAATAGGACAGTTGGGCCATAGTGCACTCTGTCTGGAGAATTAATCATATACTGTTCAGGCCAGTGGAAGAGATCAGTTTGTACTTCCTTATATGAAAGTGTGTTAGGTTCAAAAGGAGAAGAAATAATAATACAATTTCCAGAAAGAAAGATATATTGATGACAGATGTAGTAGGTTAGTGTCAGGCTCACATGGCCTTAAATTCCTGTAGCAGTTCTGTGTGTCCATCCTCCTGCTTTTTCATTCTTTGCTCTTAACCACTTTCTCCTGAAGCCATTAGAAGGCTGCCCTTGGGTACTGGGGCCACAAAGCCTATCTGGACTCAAGCTCCTGGGAGTTTTACATCCCCTACCTCAGGGCAACCTGTAGCCAATGGCTATTTAGCATGGAAGTACAAAGACTCATCTGTTTTTTTTCTTAAGGTAGGACAAACTAGGGTATACTTTACCTTCTACCAAGATCTAGTGGAGTCTGGGATTTCAACTGACATTGTACCCTTATTTTACTTTTCTTTCTTTTGTATCCTGCCTAATCCACCTTCTTACTAATTTATCTTTATAAACACTTTCTTTATTATATATTTGCATGCAAATTCTTAGCCTAAGGTCTCTTTTGGGGACAACCTGATCATAGACAATAGACTACCATAACTTCTTAGCTTTTACTTAATAACTTAAATCACATTTGATAAGCACCCTCTATTTAAATCCAATGAGCACATAATTTATAAAGAAATATTAACCAACCTGTCAACAAATGCATGGTGAAGAAGGAAGATGGGATCGTTTGCAGATCCCTGTACCTGGGACATTGTTCCATTCATATAGATGTGCAAGGCATTGTGCATGCTGCTTTGAGAGGCATCTGCTATCCCAGTAAGTGGACTAGCAAATCCTGTTCATTAAAAAAAAATGAAAAAAACATGTTTACTTTAATGACTGAAAACCGAAGTGATTATCCCATTTGATTTATAACTATAACTTGAAGACTGTTTCAAAATATAAAATCAAAAATAAAATTCATTCCATATTGAGACTCTGTACATTCTGGATACCCAGTGTGTGTTCAATAAATATTTGTGGAATTAAATGGCCTAAATTTGGGTACAATGGACAGCTTAACCAGGTAAAAGAGGCTGAGCCAATTTGTGTTCGCTCCTGTTCCTTCTGCGTATAATTTCTGTTTCAATATGGACAAGTCATAGGAACATTTTATAATAACCAGCAGTCACTTTCACTTCAGTCTGTAACAACACTCATAACAGATCTTTTCAGCCTGTTATGTGTCCCCTTGCTTTCCAGTTCTGGAGAATACTTTAAGTTTGGTTTCTGGTTCCAGAGAAAGCATAAAATTTGTGACTCTTCACAGTTCAATTCCTCTTTCACAGGAACATCTTTCATATCATTTCATAATGTGTCTGATTTTACAAAACATTCATTTCAAAAATATCAGAACTCCAATAAATATTTCCGTTTATTGCATCAGCAACAGTAATAATGGGAAAAATTTTAATGAGCTATTATTTTCTAAATGTTGAGTATGCTAAATGTTTATTGTGACGTATGTTCTTCAATCTTTACAGTAACTCTGTTGGTTAGAAATTATTATCCCTATTCAAAGAAAACTGAGGTTCAGAGAAGTTCTGAGTTTACCAAGCTACCCAGGTAGAGTTGGGATTTTAACCCATATCAATTAGACGCTAAGATATGAGCTCTTGGAATCTTGTGTTCTCTCTCATATGCCCATTAAGAAGAGGAAGAGGAAGATAACTTTTTAGTGCCCACTCAGGCAAAACTGAGAGTTAGGACCAGAAAAAGAAGTTTGAATAACAAATTGAATTGTAAGCAGGAACCAAGTTGGGGGAACATGACGAAGGGCATATTATTAAATTTCAGAATTAAGAAATATCAAGCCAGCAGAAATTGTGGATAAGATTATAATGTAAACCAGAGTTATAACAGAAACAGTGAAAAAATTAGGATTTAGGCAGGAAAGTTCTAGCTTTATTTCATACAAGTAGAACTATTTTATTTGCAATATCTTCCTTATTAAAGGTGCAGTTCTTAATTTTTGCATCACATGCCTTGTGCTCTCCCACTATTGTGGCTGGTAGTATTTCTGCCCCTTCGGGTAGTGATGCTTTTTCCTCCTTTTACCTCCTTTTGAACTTATTTTATTCATTCTGGGAGACCATACCAATCCCCGATCCCTCTGGAAGATTAGCCTAAGAACATGCACATCCCTCTCCTTTACAAAGTTTTGTCTATGACAACTTCTGTAAATATACATACATGACACTTAATCTGTGTAGAAATTTTTCTAGATCTTCACATAATTTTATGTGACATTTAGAAGGATATAACCAATTAAGTACCTACATTATTATATAAATGGAAAAAAAGGGCTTAGAGGGAACAAAGAACTTGTCTAAGGTAAAATAACAAATTGGAGGTTAAGGTTAGAGCAGATGCCTGTTTTAGTATAGAACTTATGCTCCTAAATACAATGGATTACTTCCTTTGCTATGTAGGAATAAATCATGTCACTGAGGACAATGTTCTCATAGAAGTTGTTTTCAAGATTTTATCTTTGAGTAGCACCAAATGCAAAATTTAAAACCACTTATATGTATACTCTCACACTTTTTAAAGTAGATCCCAAACTGATTTTTTAAATTTAAAATAATTTTTAAAGTTTTATATTTTTCATTGATATGTAACAATTGTACATATCTTTGGAGTACATGTGATATTTTGATGCCTATAATGTACAAGGTGTAATGATCAAATCAGAGTAATTGGAATATCAATCACCTCAATCATTTATCTTTTCTTTGTGTTGGGAATCTTACAAATCTTCTCTTCTAGCTATTTAAAATATACAATAGAATAAATTGTTGTTAACTATAATTTTCCCACTGTACTATCAAATTGTTTTAATCATAATCATAAATAGTTTCAGAGGATATAATAAAAGGACATTGCAAATAGTGTCAATTTAAAAATGAACATATAATATTACTTTCAAAAAATTTATCCACCATAATTATTTGATTCCATCATCCATATCAAAAACAACTTAAACTCTTCTTTGATAGTCTGTAACTTTCTAGAGTTACCTTTTTATACTTGAACTTGTATTTGTATACTATTTTTCTACACAATTATATCTAAATGTTATATAAGTTACACTTAAAATATTTAAAAAATATTAGTGAGGATTAAGGAGATGTTAGTCTAAGGATACAAATTTTTTCTTAGGTAGGAGGAATAAGTTCAGGAGATTTATGATACAACATGGTGATTATAGTTAATAATAATGTATGGTATACTTGAAAATTGCTGAGAGTAGATTTTAAATGTTCTTACTACTCAGATAAGTATGTGAGGTAACAGATATTTTAAGTAGCTTTATTTAGCCATTTCCCGATGTATACATACATCAAAGCATCATGTGATGCACCATAAATATATACAATTTTTACTTATAAATTTTGAAAAGGGAAAAGAATAAGTAGCCTACCAAAATTCTCAGTAACAAAAATAGGTATATCAATTATATTCCAATTTTTTAAAAAATAAATAACTGCCAAGAAACTTTGTTCTTATAAATAACTAGATAAGGGTAAAGAAATTTTATATAAATTTTACTTACTTTTTTGAACTCATTTGAGCTAAATATGCTAATAATGATACAACCCAGCAAAAAAAAAATAGTTTTTACAATTTGATCCATCAACTGACAACTCAAGCAAGAATTATTTGATAAAAGCAATTTCACAAATGATTAATTTATTTATAAACTACCCAAATCATAAGAAGTTTGTTGCCTAGTAATTAAAATTATACATGTTGGCAATACTGGCACCAATATTTTGGATTCCCCACTTGTTAAACACTCTGGAAGTTTTTCCCATTCTGGGAGCAGACTGTATTGAGAATGAATTCAGGATAAGTGGAAGATACGCTCTTCTGAAACATCAGAGAAGGGAGATTTTGAAAGGAGAATTGGTGAAGGAGAATCTTCAGGAGTCTTCTCAATCAGATTCATTTGGAAAAGTGTGCTTGGAAGGATGAGCTAAAAATAAATTTTCTTAAAACTCTCTGCACCATTTACCGCTTAGAAAGTCTTTGTGAATCTGCAGTAGTGTATCTCTGCCACTTTGAAGATACTGCTGTAAAAAAGATTTTTGAACTGAATAGAACTTGGCTTAAATTCTATGTTACATACTGGAAGTATAATCCTTGTCAAGTTGTTTATATTTTTTGGGCTTCAATGGTAAGGGAGGAAGTAAATAATGTCCACTTATCAGTTGGTGGCAAGGATTAATTTTGATAGCAGGTATAAAAGCACCTAGTACAGATCTGGTGCAAAGTGAATTCTTCCTGAGTAGTAACTAGTATTTCTATAATCATGCTGCATGTGATAAATGGGTGCTGCTAACCAAGAATATGGTGCATTCCCAATGAAAAAGTGTCTCTTTTGCTGCAACTCCACACCATTAGGTACCACCCTAGCATCATGCATCTCCCTCCTTCCTAAACTTCATTGTTCTGTGGAAACCTGCCTGCTGCCTGCCCTCATCCTATATCAGATGTTCTTAGGTGTCTTAGGAACTAGAATGGACTGACATTTTAACAGCATTTTCAGCCAGGCTAGTATTTCATTACTCACTCCTATACTGACCTGACAGATGTTGCATCTAGAAAAGCCTCTAATATTATTAAAGAAAAAAAAAAAAAAAAACAGCTAAAGAAAAAGCACATGGAGTTTGTCAGAATACATTGTGATATGTGCTTAGAAATAATGTAAAGGCCTGGGTTGAACCAAGATTCTTTGTAATACATACCAGATTAATATAAACAGTTGTAAATGGTTTTATTATAGTAACACTTTTAAATAAACTATGTATATATTGTCTCTTCAAATAGACTAGAAACACCTCAGAATTAGAGATCAAATTTTTTGTTTTGATTTTCGATAATCAAAATCAGAGACTTGAACACCTTCATATTTAAAAGATAAACAAATATAAAATACTTCTCAATCTTTCACTTATATATCCTACAGAGATTGGGAATAAGAGAGATAATTTCCACAGAACCTACAAGGGAATTTTAGAGAGCTCTACTCTGGCACCTGTCGAGTGACAAAACAGAGAAAATGTTATGAATGACAAATAATATAAAGATGTGAACTAACTATTTTCCATTTTATCTTTTCATAGAGTTCTTTTTCTTGGTTGGTGAAGTCAACTTGAAAAAAAACAGAAAGAATTACTCCAACATCGGTAGCTTCTCTGGCTGAGATTTGACTCCGTTTTGGAAGAATAAGTCAAAGAGGAAATTCTAAGTACCCCAAAATAGTGCCCATATATATCCAGCTTTTCAAATATCTTTCAGGTAAATAATCTCATTTGAATCTCAGGGATACTTGTGATATGAATATTATCATTACCTCAATTTTACAAACGTGAAAACTACAGCTTATAGAAGTTAAATCACACATACATTAAAGCTAGTAATGGGGGAATCAATGAACTGAATAATTGATTCCAATACCTGTGCTCCTTTTTGCATATACAGTTGGGTAGTGTCTGTACTGACTTACCCTTGGAAATTTCTTTGCACTATACCCCTGCAATGAATTTGTGGACTTGTCATTTTTAGCTACCAAATTACAGCAAGGTGCAGAATGTGTTATTATCTCAACCTTGTCCAGGAATTCCTCATGGAAAGAAATTTTAATGAGTCAGTGGGGACATTGTTAGTCACAGATCCCAAAATAGCTCAATGTTCTTTGTGAAGGGCAGTAAGAGTTCCCCCAAATTATGTTATGCCTTAACATTTGCAAGCTACATTCCTATAGGAAATTAATAAACCCAGTTTCAGGTCAATGGCAACAATATAATTTTTTTTTTTTTTTTTTTTTTTTTTTTTTTTTTAAGACGGAGTCTCGCTCCGTTGTTGCCCAGGCTGGAGTGCAGTGGTACGATCTCAGCTTACTGCAACCTCCACCTCCTGGGTTCAGGTGATTCTCCTGCCTTAGACTCCGGAGTAGCTGAGATTACAGGCATAAGCCACCGTGCCCGGCCCCCAACAATAGAAAATTTCAACTAGTTGATCTCTTTTTGCTCTTTTCTTCCCTGATACTACTCTGAAAAGTTCATGTTTGTTTCTTTTTAATATTGATGCTTATCTCTCATACCTAGAGATTCAGATATAACTGGTTTAGAATGGGACTCAGGCACTTGGAGTTTGAAAACCATCCGGGTTGTTCTAACATGTGACCAGGGTTGCACTGCACTGAATTAAGCTAGATTGATCTCCATTCTCTAAACCTGAGCTCATGCTTCAAAAACTTTACCTCTGAATATATGATTTCCTTGATGTGAAATTTTAACCTTCTATATTCTGACAGTCCAAAAATGCTTCTGCCTTTTAAATCTTACACTATAAACTTATGCCTTGCCATATTTTCTTACTGGTAACTGTTCCATGTTCTTTTGAAAATTATGATTTAAGAAATTGAGCAACTACTATGTGACAGTCACTGGCTAGGCATTGGCATATATATGACCTCATATAACTCCGTATCTTATTTTTTTAGGAAGATGAGTTACAGATGTTGCACTTCAATCATACCTGCTAAGAGTCTGAAATGTGAAAAGGTGTGTAGTTAAATCTTCAGAAGAACAGAGCACATTTAATTTATTGAATTTCATTTAAGTGCATTTTTAACCTATTTTAACATTTCATAGTGTTTCAGAGATAGAATCGGAGAAAAGGAAATAAAAAGAAGATAGAAAATGTACATTAGTGCATCTGAAAATTTTTTAAAAAGTGACTTTAGACCCACTGACTTATATTCCTCCAATTTACTCTCTTAATGTGCAACTTGATTGAGGAATTAAGTACACAGCTTCAAAAGGTTACGCACAATGGTTTTAGGAGGCTGTGTTTGATGGCTGAATACTTTGAAAAGGCTTGTAATTTAAACCACTTACAGAAGAAATACAGAATTGCAGATCAAAAAACGTTTTTGGATCTAAGCAAGTCCCTAGATACACGAGAAGCATTAACTTTCAACCAACTTCCAGTTTGCTCAAAGTGCTAGCTCTACAGCCATAAATGTAATTAATTAGCATTTATGTTTACTAGAAAATACTTCTAGTTTGACTCAGGAGATTTCTTTGATTATGAGGAATAGAGTAACGAAGGAAATGCAGTGGTGCATGAGTGTTTCATACTATGTAATTATTACAGCATAGCCCAGGGCACAAACACTCCACATATTTTGTGGTTTTCAAAAACGTGGTCCCAGAGTCAGCAGCATCACCTGTCAACTTGTTACAAATACAAATCCTCTAACCCTAACAGTGAATCACTGAACAGAAAGTCAGGTGGGGACCCATCGTGTGTGTTAACCAGTTCTCCAGGTGATTCTAATGCACAATAAGGTTTGAAAACAGCTGCTCTCATTCTTTTCATTGTTTGCACAAAGACAATGACAAATCACAATGAATTATAAGTCATCTCCATAAATTCCAGAAAGGTTTTTAAGTTATTAAAGTGTTTATTATTTTAAGTGGGCTTCTCTACTTGTTAACCTCGGTGTTTGTGTTTTCTCTTCTCTACTACTTAATTGCCTCTCTAGGACAAAGATTACTGCTGTTCCTACACCTTCTAGTCCTATGTGGTAGGTGCTAGGCTGCATTTCCTTAAGTTTTTATGGAACTTCATCTCCATAGTAACTCTGTTTGTTTTGTTTTGTTTTTGAGTTTTGTTTTTTCGAGATGGAGTTTCGCTCTTGTTGCCCTAGCGCTGGAGTGCAGTGGTGGGATCTCCGCTCACTGCAACCTCCGCCTCTCAGGTTCAAGAGATTTTTCTGCCTCGGCCTTCTGAGTAGCTGGGATTACAGGCACCCGCCACCTGGCTATCTTCATAGTAACTCTGTAAAGAAGATATTATTTAACCAACTTTCAGGTGTTGAAACTAAGGCTCGAAGAGGATAGGTGGTTTATCTAAGGTCATTCAGTAATGATATAGTTTGGATATGTGTCCTAGCCCAAATGTCATGTTGAAATGTAATCCCCACTTTTGGAGGTGGGGCCTGGTGGGAGGTGATTTGATCTTGGGGCAAATTTCTCGTGAATAGTTTAGTACCATCTGTTTGGTGCTGTTCTCACAATAGTGAGTGAGTTCTCGCAAGATCTGATGATTTAAAAGTGTGTGGCACCTGCTATCCTTCACTCTTGCTCCTGCTCTGGCCATGTAATGGACGTGCTCTCTCTTTGCCTTCTACCATAATTGTAAGTTTCAGCCTCCCCAGAAGCCAGGCAAATGTCAGCACTGTGCTTCCTGTACGGCCTACAGAACTGTGAGTAAATAAAACTTTTTTTTTTTTTTTAATTACCCAGTCTGAGGTATTTCTTTAAAGCAATGTGAGAATGGCCCAATACAAGCAGATAAGTGGCAGGGTCAGAATTTTGGCCAATTATCTGCCAAACTTACAAGCTTTGCTCTTAGTTATTCTGTTACATTCTTTCAGTTAATATAAAGCCATTAGTTGCAATAAAATTTAAAATAGGCAATAGATGTTCTGTTGCAGTTATGATAGTCCCTTTATTTCCTTTAATTCTTGTCATATCCATTGGAATAAAAAGCTGAAACCCAGCTTTTTCATAAAGTACTCTCTTGGGGGTAGAGAAGGCCCTATCATGCTGGTTCTTACTCTCTGGATGCAAACCTCTTCAGCTTCCTATCACAAGACTCCAGGGCACATAGTCAACTGGCTCAGAGAAGGCAAGAATTTTTGGTAGTGTCACCAAAATATTGTATAAGACCCAATACCCACATACCTATGGCTAATTTTTGTTCTTATCAAATTTAATTTTTTTACTAGATTGTAAGAATTTGTGGAAGGACATAATTTCATCCTAAAGGTTGCTTTTAAAAGCATTCTGTCAGGCCGGGCACGGTGGGTCATGCCTGTACTCTTAGCACTTTGGGAGGCCGAGACGGGTGGATCACTTGACATCAGGGTTGTTCAAAACCAGCCTGGCCAACATGGTGTCTCTACTAAAAATACAAAAATTAGCCTGTAGTCCCAGCTACTCGAGAGGCTGAGGCAGGAGAATTGTTTGAACCTGGGAGACAGAGGTTGCAGTGAGCCAAGATCGCTCCACTGCACTCCAGCCTGGGCAATAGAGTGAGATTCTGTCTCCAAAAACAAAAATAAAACAAAACAAAAAGTCATTCTATCATTCTGCTGCTCTTTACACTTTGGATATAAGTTTAATTTAGGACGAATATTTTCCTAAAACAATTTTTTTCCAGTTTGAGTCTCAAGTCCTAGTCTATTGTTTGGAATTTGGCTTCTATATAGGGCTTGAAAATTACAGTGTGTGCATCAGCATGCAAGACAGTAACTTTAAGGAACTTTTATTATTGCAGTAAAAAGATAGTTCTAAGTAATTTACAAATACTGACTTAAGTAATCTTCACAACAACATATGAGGTAGGTATTGTGATTATCATTACTTTGTAAGTGAGGGACCTCAGGCAAGGGCAGGTTAAATTTATAAAAGTCATTTAACTAGTAAGTGATAGTACTGGAATTTAAACCCAGGTAGTCCAACTCTTAACCGCTTCTCTCTAGCTGCATCTAAAACTTGGCTTTTCTATTTGGAACACTTGAGGACATGATCTCCCTTGCTAATGATCCAAGTTTTCTACCTGTTAGCTCTGTAACATTGTCAATTGGATAAATTATCAGAATCTCAGTTTCCTCATTTATAAAGTGTGCATAATAATATGGTATAAGGCATTTAAAAGGAATAATTAAGATAATGGATGTGAAAGGTTTTTAGAAAAGTAGGATTGTAGTGATGTTAACAGTCGTTATTAATTACAGAGGCTATCCGGTAATTTGTAAGGTTATTTTGTAAAGATATAGGAAAGAATTTGTCAATTTTCCTCCTTTTCTTCTTTGTACTTTACTGAAACTATTCCAGCTCATTCTTGGTGATATCAGATCATCCATAAAAATTTCTTTGACAAAAAATATTTGGTTAGGTTCCTTCATTTAATGACACTTAAATTTGCCTCTTTTAATCATTTATTTTCTTTGGATTATAATTAGTTTTTCACAATCTAGTTCTTAATTATATTAAGTTTCAAGAGGGCAGAATCTGTCATTATTTATTCCTAGTGTATTGCAAAGTATCTGTAAATGTTTTTTAATCAATAAATATGAGGCATATATTTCTCTAAAACATGTAGCTTTAGTTGCTGGCATAATTTTAAAATCAATTTAGCTAAATTTTTTGAAGATTCCTACAATGTTTTAAGGTTTATGTCTTTAAGTAAGATTGACGATGGCTTTGAATTTAACCCTTATGTTTTTATGTTATAGGCCTTTCTCTAAATAGTCTCCTGATGGAATAATTAAGTGAATAGAGAGAAAGCCCTGAACAACCTACATGAAAAATAGTTTTGGTGTTGTTCAGCATGGAGGAGATAACAGTAGATGTTAGGATAGAAGAGGTAGGTGATTCTTCACTCTAAAAAAGTAGTTAATAGAAATAACTATTCACTCATAAAACATGGAATAAATTTTTGGGAAATACCATGGGGAAAAAAGAATATATAATGATTGTGGAAAACAGAATAGCATGATCCTTTTCCATGTGGTAGAAAATGGGATAACATGGGAAACTGTTTCAGAAAGAGTAGGGCAAGCAAGCAATGGTAAGAAAGAGAAAATTATCTATTCTTTCACAGTTAAGAATTGAGGCTTCAATGAAAATGAGGCAGGCCAGCCCAGGCCAGAACTAAAGTTCAGGAATTACTGGATCCTAGAGGGGAAAATAAAACAACGAAGAGACTCAAACAGAAAGACCCAAGACACATCCATTCACTGTGTTCAAAAAACCACTTTCCCTTAACTCCTGGATGCACAACCAACCTCACATTTATATGTGGCCCTGTGAATAAGTAGTGGTCAATGACATGTGGGCAGAAGGTAGGTGGGCCGCTTCAAGGCTTGGCCCATATATTTCTTATGTACAATTTTCCATACATCGTCATACTCAGTCTCCCAGGAAGATGGAGAAGATACATCAGATAAGTGGGGGACAGTAGACTCACTAACATAGCCATAGGGAAGGTCACTCCCCAACCAGAAACATCCAAATTGGATTTTGGATGAGCAAGAAATTCATTTTTATTGGATTAGGTCTCTAAGATTTTGGCATACATTTGTTAACACTGCATAGCGTTACTTACTCCAATATTCTCTACTTCCTAAGTTAGGTAATAAATGCTCACAATTTTAATAACTTGAAAGGTCTGGAGTTAGAGACTTTAAGACTTCATTTACCACTACAGAACTAATGTTGTTTTACATGAAATTTAAAACAACACTGTGACAGAACATTATGGTAAGAGTGCTTGATTTTTGTTTTAAATATTTTACAAAACACAGGTAAAAATTGTGACAGAGACTACTGCTTTTTCACAAATACTAATTTTTTCTCTTTTTCCTAATAATAAATAATCTAAATGTTGTTCAACACATGGCCACTAGCTGGAAATAACATCTTCCAGTTTAAGCTAAATGTTACCATGTCTGTTTGATCATGATAAGAAACACTTCTAAATAATTCCTTTAACGAAAAATAAAATAGTCATGCACTATTCTTCCCACTTTCACCCTTTCGATTAGGGTGAAAACATTAGGATGAAGATCAAGAGATGGAAGCTGTGAGTTAAGGATGACAGAATTGCACTACCAGATCTTGAGGATCTAACTTCATATTGTTTCATAAGAGCAAAATCAACTTCTTTTTCTTTAAAGGCATATTTGGGTTTTCCATTTTTTTTTTTTTTTTTTTTTTTTTTTTTGAGATGGAAGTCTCCCTCTGTCATCCAGGCTGGAGTGCAGTGGTGCAATCTCGGCTCACTGCGACCTCTGCCTCCTGGGTTCAAGCGATTCTCCAGCCTCAGCCTACTGAGTAGCTGAGACTACAGGGGTGCACCACCATGCCTGGCTAGTTTTTTGTATTTTTAGTAGAGATGGGGTTTCACCATGTTGCCCAGGCTGGCCTCAAACTCCGGAGCTCAGGCAATCAGTCCATCTCAGCCTTGGGTTTTTCTTATGATACCATAAAGTGGGCCCCATTTAATAGAAGGTGGAATAGGCTAATTCCACAATATTCCATGAAATGAATGGCAGATAGAACCTCAGAAGGAATAATCTGAGCCACAGTTGCTTTTAGTATACATACAAGTCATATTTCTTACTCTGCTTAACTGCCATCCTTTAAGTATTTCGCCTATAAATGTGATGCTTTTTCTTAGTGCATTTTCTGTTTATTTATACACTAAAGTCACAATTCCAGGTTCATAAGCTTTCACCAGGTTCATAAGCTTTCACCAGGTTCATAAGCTTTCACACCTTCTATTGGTAAGTGAAGTCACTCACTGCACAAAATCTGAATTTACTGCAGGATGAAAAAGAAAAATAAATACGGTTTCAATTAAAATTATTGATTAAAGATACCAAAATCCTAGTATGTTGTATAAATCCTAAAAATGATTTTCTTCATTATAATAATATAGTAACAGAGGTTTTCATATATTTAACAAACAGTATCTTAGTTGATAGTTACATAAACAGAGATAGAACAGAAATATTATCTTCACTTTATAAATAAAAAACATGAGCTGTATGAAGTTAAATGACTTATGGAGGGTCTTGTGTCTTTAGTATTAATAATCTCTCTCCAAAAATGGTGGGATACTTATGACATTTCTAAACATTTCTTAGTAACAGTATAAACACTATTTGATTGACAGGTGCACTCAAAGCTCAGACTTCACCACTGAGCAATATATCTGTGCAACACAATCGCGATTGTACCCCTAAATATATAAAAAATTTTAAGTTAAAATAGATTGTTTTAATGGATTGCTTAGACTCAAATTTTTAAAGCCATTGGGATATAGCCATTTATTTTTTGCCAAAGCAATAATTTTTATTTTATTTTATTTTATTTTATTTTATTTTTATTATTATACTTTAAGTTCTAGGGTAGATGTGCACAATGAGCAGGTTTGTTACCTAGGTGTACATGCGCAATGTTGGTGAGCTGCACCCATCAACTCGTTATTTACATGAGATATTTCTCCTAACATTATCCCTCCCCCAGCCCCCCACCCCCAAACAGGGATGTTCCGCACCCTGTGTCCATGTGTTCTCATTGTTCAACTCCCACTTACAAGTGAGAACATGTGGTGATTGGTTTTGTGTCCTTGTGATATTTTGCTGAGAATGATGGTTTTCAGCCTCATCCATGTCCCAGCAAAGCACATGAACTCATCATTTTTTATGGCTGCATAGTATTCCATGGTGTATATGTGCCATATTTTCTTTACCCAGTCCATTACTGATGGACATTTGGGTTGGTTCCAAGTCTTTGCTATTGTAAATAGTTCCACAATAAACATATGTGTGCATGTGTCTTTACAATAGCATGATACATAATCCTTTGGGTATACCCAGTAATGGGATCGCTGGGTCAAATGGTATTTCTAGTTCTAGATCCTTGAGGAATCGTCACACTGTCTTCCACAATGGTTGAACTAATTTACATTCCCACCAACAGTGTAAAAGGGTTCCTATTTCTCTACATCCTCTCTAGCATCTGTTGTTTTCTGACTTTTTAATGATCGCCATTCTAACTGGCATGAGATTTTATCTCATTGCAGTTTGGATTTGCATTTTTCTGATGACCAGGGATGATGAAGATTTCTTCATATGTCTATTGGCTGCATAAATGTCTTATTTTGAGAAGTGTCTGTTCATATCCTTTGCCCAGTTTTTGATGGGGTTGTTTGTTTTTTTTCTCGTAAATTTAAGTTCTTTGTAGATTCTGGATATTAGCCCTTTGTCAGATGGATGGATGGCAAAAATTTTCTCCCATTCTGTAGGTTGCCTGTCCACTCTGATGATATTTCTTTTGCTGTGTAGGACCTCTATAGTTTAATTGGATCCCATTTGTCAATTTTGGCTTTTGTCGACATTGCTTTTGGTGTTTTAGTCATGAAGTCTTTGCCCATGCCTATATTCTGAACGGTATTGCCTAGGTTTTCTTTTAGGGTTTTTATGGTTTTAGGTCTTACACTTAAGTCTTTAATCCATCTTGAGTTAATTTTTGTGTAAGGTGTAAGGAAGGGATCCAGTTTCAGCTTTCTACATATGGCTAGCCAGTTTTCCCAGCACCATTTATTAAATAGGAAATCCTTTCTCCATTGCTTGTTTTTGTCAGGTTTGTGAAAGATCAGATGTTTGTAGATGTGTGGTGTTATTTCTGAGGCCTCTGTTCTGTTCCATTAGTCTATATATCTGTTTTGGTACCAGTATCATGCTGTTTTGATTAGTGTAGCCTTGTAGTATAGCTTGAAGTCAGGTAGCATGATGCCTCCAGGTTTGATCTTTTTTGCTTAGGATTGTCTTGGCTATGCAGGCTCTTTTTCGGTTCCATATGAGCTTTAAAGTAGTTTTTTCCAGTTCTGTGAAGAAAGTCAGTGGTAGCCTGATGGTGATAGCATTGAATCTATAAATTATCTTGGGAAGTATGACCATTTTCACAATATTGATTCTTCCTATCCATGAGCATTAAATGTTCTTCATTTGTTTGTGTCCTCTTTTATTTCCTTGAACCATGGTTTGTAGTCCTCTTTGAAGAGGTCCTTAACATCCCTTGTAAGTTGGATTCCTAGGTATTTTATTCTCTTTATAGTAATTGTGAAAGGGAGTTCACTCATGATTTGGCTCTCTGTTTGTCTATTATTGGTGTATAGGAATGCTTGTGATTTTTGTACACAGATTTTTGTATCCTGAGACTTTTCTGAAATTGCTTATCAGGTTAAGGAGATTTTGGGCTGAGACAATGGGGTTTCCTAACTATACAATCATGTCGTCTGCAAACAGACAATTGGATTTCTTCCCTTCCTATTTCAATACCCTTTATTTCTTTCTCTTTCCTGATTGACCTGGCCAGAACTTCCAATACTATGTTGAATAGGAGTGGTGAGAGAAGACGTCCTTGTCTTGTGCTGGTTTTCAAAGGGAATGCTTCCAGTTTTTGCCCATTCAGTATAATATTGGCTGTGGGTTTGTCATAAATAGCTCTTATTATTTTGAGATACATTCCATCAATACCTAGTTTATTGAGAGTTTTTAGCATGAAAGGCTGTTGAATTTTGTTGAAGGCCTTTTCTGCATCTATGGAGATAATCAAGTGATTTTTGTGGTTGGTTCTGTTTATGTGATGGGTTTACGTTTATTGATTTGCGTATGTTGAACCAGCCTTGCATCCCAGGGATGAAGCTGACTTGATTGTGGTGGATAAGCTTTTTGATGTGCTGCTGGACTCAGTTTGCCGGTATTTTATTGAGGATTTTCACATCGATGTTCATTAGGGATATTGGCCTAAAATTCTCTTTTTTTGTTGTATCTCTGCCAGGCTTTGGAATCAGGATGATGTTGGCCTCTTAAAACGAGTTAGGGAGGATTCCCTCTTTTTCTATTGATTGGAGTATTTTCAGAAGGAATGGTACCAGCTCCTCTTTGTACCTCTGGTAGAATTCGGCCATGAATCCATCAGATCCTGGACTTTTTTTAGTTGGTAGGCTATTAATTATTGCCTCAATTTCAGCACCTGTTATTGGTCTATTCAGAGATTCAACTTCTTCCTGGTTTAGTCTTGGGAGGTTGTATGTGTCGAGGAATTTATCCATTTCTTCTAGATTTTCTAGTTTATTTGCGTAGAGGTGTTTCTAGTATTCTCTGATGGTAGTTTGTATTTCTGTGGGATCAGTGGTGATATACTCTTTATCATTTCTTATTGCATCTATTTGATTCTTCTCTCTTTTATTAGTTTTGCTAATGTTCTATTTTGTTGATATTTTCAAAAAACCAGCTCCTGGATTCATTGATTTTTTGAAGGGTTTTTTGTGTCTCTATCTCCTTCAGTTCTGCTCTGATCTTAGTTATTTCTTCTGCTAGCTTTTGAATGTGTTTGCTCTTGCTTCTCTAGTTCTTCTAATTGTGATGTTAGGGTGTCAATTTTAGATCTTTCCTGCTTTCTCTTGTGGGCATTTAGTGCTATAAATTTCCCCCTACACACTGCTTTAAATGTGTCCCAGAGATTCTGGTATGTTGTGTCTTTGTTATCATTGGTTTCAAAGAACAACTTTATTTCTGCCTTTGTTTTGTTATTTACCCAGTAGTCATTCAGGAACAGATTGTTGAGTTTCCATGTAGTTGTGCAGTTTTGAGTGAATTTCTTAATCCTGCATTCTAATTTGATTGTACTGTGGTCTGAGAGACAGTTTATTGTGATTCTGTTCTTTTATATTTGCTGCGGAGTGTTTTACTTCCAATTATGTGGTCAATTTTACAATAAGTGTGATGTGGTGCCGAGAAGAATGTATATTCTGTTGATTTGGGGTGGAGAGTTCTGTAGATGTCTATTAGGTCCGTTTGGTCCAGAGCCGAGTTCAATTCCTGGATATCCTTGTTAATTTTCTGTCTCGTTGATCTAATACTGACAGTGGGGTGTTAAAGTCTCCCACTATTATTGTCTGGGTGTCTAACTCTCTTTGTAGGTCTCTAAGAACTTGCTTTATGAATCTAGTTGCTCCTATATTGGGTGCATGTATATTTAGGATAGTTAACTGTTCTTGTTGAATTGATCCCATTACCATTACATAATGGCCTTCTTTTTTTCTTTTAATCTTTGTTGGTTTAAAGACCAGGATTGCAACCCCTGCTTTTTTTTTTTTTTTTTTTTCTGCTTTCCATTTGCTTAGTAGATCTTCTTCCATCCCTTTATTTTGAGCCTATGTGTGTCTTTGCACTTGAGATGGGTCTCCTGAATACAGCACATCGATAGGTCTTGACTATCCAATTTGCCATTCTGTGTCTTTTAATTGGGGCATTTAGCCCATTTACATTTAAGGTTAATATTGTTATGTGTGAATTTGATCCTGCCATTATGATGCTAACTGGTTATTTTGCCCATTAATTGATGCAGTTTCTTCATAGCATCGATGGCCTTTACAATTTGGCGTGTTTTTGCAGTGTCTGGTACCGGTTGTTCTTTTCCATGTTTAGTGCTTCCTTCAGGAGCTCTTGTAAGGCAGGCCTGATGGCGACAAAATCTCCCAGCATTTGCTTGTCTGTAAAGGATTTTATCTCCTTCACTTATGAATCTTAGTGTAGCTGGATATGAAATTCTGGGTTGAAAATTCTTCTCTTTAAGGATGTTGAATATTAACCCCCACTCTCCTATGGCTTGTAGGGTTTCTGCTGAGAGATCTGCTGTTAGTCTGATGGGCTTCCCTTTGTGGGTAACCCGACCTTTCTCTCTGGCTGCCCTTGACAATTTTTCCTTCATTTCAGCCTTGGTGAATCTGACAATTATGTGTCTTGGGGTTGCTCTTCTCGAGGAGTATCTTTATGGTGTTCTCTGTATTTCCTGAATTTGAATGTTGGCCTGCCTTGCTAGGTTGGGGAAGTTCTCCTGGTTAATATCCTGAAGATTGTTTTCTAACTTGGTTCCATTCTCCTCATCACTTTCAGGTACACCAATCAAACGTAGGTTCGGTCTTTTCACATAGTCGCATATTTATTGGAGGCTTTGTTTCTTTTCACTCTTTTTTCTCTAATCTTGTCTTCTTGCTTTATTTCATTAATTTGATCTTCAATCACTGATATTCTTTCTTCCACTTGATTGAATCTGCTATTGAAGCTTGAGTATGTGTCACAAAGTTCTCGTACTGTGGTTTTCAGCTCCATCAGGTCAGTTAAGCTCTTCTCTACACTGGTTATTCTATTTAGCCATTTAACCTTTTTTCAGTTTTTAGCTTTCTTGAGATGGGTTTGAACATCCCCTTTTAGCTTGGAGATGTTTGTTATTATCCACCTTCTAAAGCCTACTTCAGTCATCTCATCAAACTCATTCTCCATCTAGTTTTGTTCCCTTGCTGATGAGGAGCTGTGTTCCTTTGGAGGGGAAGAGGCATTCTGGTTTTTGGAATTTTCAGTCTTTCTGCTCTGGTTTCTCCCCATCTTTGTGGTTTTACCTATCTTTGGTCTTTGATGTTGGAGACCTACAGATGGGGTTTGGTTTGGATGTCCTGTTTGTTTGATGTTGATAGTGTTCCTTTCTGTTTGTTAGTTTTCCTTCTAACAGACAGGCTTCTCAGCTACAGGTCTGTTGGAGTTTGCTTGAGGTCCACTCCAGACCCTGTTTGCCTGGGTGTCACCAGAGGAGGCTGCAGAACAGCAAATGTTGCTGCCTGATCCTTCCTCTGGAAGCTTTGTCCCAGAGGGGCACCTGCCTGTATGAAGTGTCTGTCGGCCCCTACTGGGTGGTGTCTCCCAGTCAGGCTACGCGGGGTCAGGGACCCACTTGAGGAGGCCGTCTGTCTGTTATCGGAGCTCAAACACTGTGCTCCGAGAGCCACTGCTCTCTTCAGAGCTGTCAGACAGGGACATTTAATTCTGCATAAGCTGTCTGATGCCTTTTGTTCAGATATGCCCTGCCCCCAGAGGTGGAATCTAGAGAGGCAGTAGGCCTTGCTGAGCTGTGGTGGGCTCCACCCAGTTCCCTACTGCTTTGTTTACACGGTGAGCATAGTATCGCCTACTCAAGCCTCAGCAATGGCGGATGTCCCTCCTGCCACCAAGCTCCAGCATGCAAGATGTATCTCAGACTGCTGCACTAGCAGTGAGCAAGGCTCTGTGGGCACGAGACCTGCTGATCCAGGCATGGGAGGGAATCTCCTGGTCTGCTAGTTGTAAAGAGTGTGGGAAAAACATAATATTTGGGCAAGAGTGTACTGTTCCTCCAGGTACAGTCACTCACAGCTTTCTTGGGCTGGGAAAGGGAAATCCCCTGACCCCTTGTGCTTCCCGGGTGAGGCGATGCCCCATCCTGCTTTGGCTCACCTTCTGTGGGCTGCACCCACTGTCCAACCAGTCCCAATGAGATGAATTGCCTCAGTTGGAAATGCAGAAATCACCCATCTTCTGCATTGATCTCCCTGGGAGCTGTAGACCAGAGCTGTTCCTATTCAGTCATCTCGGAAGCTCTCCCAAAGCAAGAATTTAAACTCAACTGAAAGTTGAGCAAAAGGTCTTACCTTTGTTCTTACTTTACAATAACATAAATAGTGGCCATAAAAATTGATTGATATGGAAAATCTTTTTTTATAAAGTAAGCAACAAAAATAAAAAGCAACTGCTAATGCTGGTAGATAACTAAAAACAAAGTAAATACATCTAAGAATGATTACAAAGATCATTAGATATGTTTTAGAAATACTTACAAAATTAAGGATTTGGGTATATCTTAGTGACTAAAATTGTGATGCATATTTTAAGGAAATTCTCCATAAATGATCCATAGATTCAGATGAATTACATACTCATTATTGAGCAATTATTTTATTCTCTGGCACAATAATTATTCATCTCAAATTGGCAGGAAATAAAGTGATAATAGCTGTTTGTATAATGTAAAATTTAGAATAAAATCTATATTGGAAGTCCTCCCTAAGTCTTTTCTCACATATATTGATAACTGCTGATATTATCTTGGATGGTGTTACACATTGGTTCTCTTGATGTTTATGCATCAAGAAAGGTCAATAAATAAAAGTAAGTATTGCTCATTGCTTGACTGATAGGGTTCTTAATACTTTATCTCATCTATTTAAATGTAAATTTCAAATATTTGCCTTAAAGAACTTTGTCTTTTTAAAAACTTTTTATTTTGAGCTAATTATAGAATTATATGCAGCTGTAAGAAATAATAGAGAGAAATCTGATGTGCTCCTTATTCAATTTCCCTCAATGGTAACCTTGAAAACATATTATGTAGTATAGTAGAATATCACTGCTAGGATATTGGCGTTGAAAGGGTCAAGATACAGAATATTTATATATTGAAGCAGTTTTGTATTTTTGGATTAAATTTCGTTTGCTTCAATGCATAAAATTCTTTTTATATACAGCTGAAGTATATTTGTCGATATTTTGTTAAGAATTTTTACATCTATGTACATGAGGGATATTGATCTGTCTCATTTTCTTGGCATTCTTTTATCTGGTTTTAATATCAAGGTAATACTAGATTTATAAAATGTCTCAAAAAGTGTTTCCTTTTCTTCTGCTTTCTGGAACAGATTGTATAGAATTTGTGTTAATTTATTAAATTCCTGGTTGATTCTCAAGGAAAACATACTGTGCCTTAGGATTTCTATTTTGGTAGTTTTAAAATTACCAATTCAATTTCCTTTACATTTATAGGGCTATTCAAGTTGTCTGTTTCTTATTGGGTGAGTGGTATAGTTTGTGCTTTTTTAGGAATTAGTTCATTTCATCTAAGTTGTCAAATGTTACGTACGTAGAGTGCTCATTGTACTCTTTTATTACCCTTTTGATGTCTGCAAGATCTGTAGTGATATCCCCTGTTTGATTCTTGATATTGGTAATTTGTGTCTTTTCTCTTTTTTCCTTTTCAATCTTGCTAATTTGTCAATTTTATTAATATTTCCAAAAAACCAGCTGTTTATTGTATTCATATCCTGTATTGATTCCTGTTTTTAATTTCACTGCTTTCTGCTCCTATCTTTATTATTTCCTTCATTCTTTGTGCTTTGGTTTTATTTTTGCTCTTCTGTTTCTAGGTTCTGGAGTTTGAGTTTGTATTACTGACTTGAGACTTTACCTCTTTCCACATGAGTGCATTTAGTAGTATACTTTCCCCTCTCAGCACAATTTTATAGTATGTCTGACAAATTTGGTAAGTTTGGTTTTTAATTTTATTTATTTAAATGTGTTTTATTTTCCTTAAGTCTTTCTCTTTACTCCTTGGGTTATTTAGAAGTGCTTTGTTTAGTTTCTAAGTGTTTGAAGATCTTTCCATCATGTTATTAATTTCTGGTTTGATTCCATTGTGGTAGGAGAACACAATCTGTATAATTCTAATCCTTTTAAATTTGTTGATGTTTGCTTTATGGCTCAAGGGGCAGTCGTATGTTTAGCATATGTTTTATCAGCACTTCTTATAAATGAGTATTTTTATTTTTTTGTTATTGAATGGAAAGTTCTATCAGTGTTGATTAGATTCTTTTGGCTGATGGTGTTAAGTTCTTCTGCATCACTGCAGATGTCTTACCTAGTCCTATTGGTTAAACAGAAGTATTGAATTCTCCAACTGTAATTGTGAATTTGTCTGTTTCTTCCTTTAAGTTCTACCAGCTTTTGCTTCACATATTTTAAGCTTGTTTGGTGCATACACATTTAGGATTGTGATGTCTTCTTAGTGGATTGACTCATCTTGATAAAATGTGCCTCTCTTACTCCAATAATTGTTTTTGCTCTGAAGTCTATTTTATTACATATTAATATAGCCACTTTCACTTTGTTTTGATTAATGTTTTATGATATTTTTTCCATCCTTTAACTTTCACAAATATTATATCTAAAGTGAATTTCCTCTAGGCTGAATACAGTTAGGTCATTTTTTAATAAAATCTAATCTACCAATCTCTTAATTGGTATTTTTATACCATTTACATTTAATATAAATATTATATAATGTTATGGCTTAAACCTATCTTTTTCCTGTTTGTTACTTTTCTGAATTTTTTGGTTCATTTTTCCTGTCTTCATTTGAGTTGCTTGAAAATTTTTACAGATTTCATTTTTATCAGTAGTTTTTTTAATAAATTTATTTGTATCACTTTATTGGTGATTTATCTAAGTATTACATTATTTTTACATAATTTATCTCTGCTGGCATCATCCTTCAACTAGTTCAAATTAAGTGTAAAACCTTATTTGTCTTAAATATTTATCTTATGTTCATTTAGATGAATGACATAAAATTTTATTTTTGTTTCAACTATCAAACCACAATTTAGAAAACTCAACAGAAGTCTATTGAATTCGCCATGTTTTTGCTTAATAAAGTTTTTTATTTTATCATTTCCCTTCTTTTTTAAGAAACTTCTATTAACCATTTTTTTTCAGGGCAGGTCTGCTTGGTGGTGACAAAATCTTTTCATTTTACTTCATCTGAGGAGATCTTGATTTCTCCTTCATTCCTGAATATTTTCCCTGGGCATAGAACACTGGGTTAACAGTTCATTTTTTTCAGCATTTGAAAAATGCAATGCCACTTTCAGGCCTCCATGGTGTCAAAGGAAAGCTCTGTCATTCATTTTTTTCCACAATAGTTAAGATATAATTAATTTCTCACTACTTTCAATATTTGTTTCTTTAGTTTTTAGAAGTTTAATAGTGATATATTTTGATGTGGATTGCTATGGGATTTATTAAATTGGGTTTAACTCAGATTCTTTAATTTGTAGTTTCTTTTGCTAAATTTGGGAAATTTTCAGTCGTTATTTCATTGAGTTCTTTCTCAGAACAGCTTTTTCTCCTCTCTTTCTAGGATACTAATAACACAAATGTTCAATCATTTTCATGTAGTTATTCAAGTCTTTGAGCCTTTAAAATTTTTTTTTCCAGTCTGTTTTCTGTTTTTCAGATTTGGTAATTTCTATTTTTCTATCTTCCAGTTCACTGATTCTTTCTTCTTTCCTCTCTATTCTGCTGTTGAACCTAGTATTGAGACTTTTACTTTGGTAACTGTATTTTTTAGTTCTAATTTTATTTTTTTATTTGTGATATCTTCCACTTTCTTGATAAGTCTTTTTTTTATTTGTTTCAAGTATGTTTATAATTGTTCATTGAGGAATTCAAAAATGACTGTTTTAAAATCTAACAATTTGGTACAAAAATAATTGCAGTTTTCACCATTCTATTCAATGGCAAAAACTACAATTACTTTTGCTCCAACCTATTATTTGAGATAATTTTAACATATCTGTTACTTCAGTGTTACTGTCTTTTTTGTTTGTTTGTTTTGTTTTGTTTTTAAATTCAAGGATGTAATTTTTCTTGGTATGATAAGGGATTTTTTTTTTTAAACCTGGACGTTTTGGGTATTTTATGAGACTCCAGATCTTATTAAATCTTCTGTTTTATAGAAGTTTATAATCTCAGCTGGGCGCAGTGTCTCACACCTGTAATCCCAACACTTTGAGAGGCCAAAGTGGGTGGATCACTTGAAGCCAGGAGTTGGAGGCTAGCCAGACCGACATAGTGAAACTCTGTCTCTACTAAAAATACAAAAAATTAGACAGGCTTGTTGGTGGGCACCTGTAACCCCAGCTACTCGGGAAACTGAGGCAGGGGAATCCCAGCTACTCTGGGAGGTGGAGGTTGCAGTGGGCCAAGATCAGGCCACTGCACTCCAGCCTGGGCAACACAGCAAAGACTCCATCTCAAAAAAACAAATGTATAATCTCCTGGCTTTCTCTGACTCAGCTCCAGCAGAAGGGAAACACTGCATTATTACTTTTAAGTAGCAGTAGAAGTCCAAGTTCCCCACTGACCTGGCTCCCCACTAGGCCTCTACTGATGTCTTCCTTGCTAGGAGAGGTAAGAATACCTCATCACTGCTCCTCAACTACTTTCCCCTAATGCCATGGATTGGGTGGCCTAATTACCACTAGACAGTGCTAGAAGACTTAACTCTCCAATAGGCCTCCTCTGACAACAATCCAGAAGGGAAGAAAAGATTCCTGTTTTTTAGTAGGGATAGAATTGCAGGTCCTCCACATTGCCTCCATGTAAAGTAGGAAGAGTGGTTAATTCCTCCCTGGTTGGAATACAAAGTGAGCCTTCTCTTACACCACCCTGGAAGGGTATTGAGACACCCTGTTATAGCCTAGTAAGGGTGGAAGTCTAGTCTCCCTAATCAACTTTTGCTGACTTGGGTGGGGATTGTGCCTAGTTTTTCTGTTTTTGAATTTGAATGAAGTAGAGTAGTTACTGTTTAACACTTTTCTGCACCTTTCTTTGTCGTTTGACAAGAGAGAGAAGGCTTTTGTTGGTGTTTTTTTCTTTCTGTTTTGTTCTGTTTTAGCCCCTTTTGTTTGTACCTCTGGGTGTTTCTAGGTTACAAGCTTCTTCAGCTCCAAATCTTGAATATATGAGGAAAATAAAACCCAGGAGATTCACCATCATACCATGAGATCCCAATATTCCTAGCTGATCTGCCTTCTTCTCTCTACTATTTATATTTTTTCTGTTTCTTTTATATACAATGTCCAGAGGTTGTGGTTGTATTTAGAGGGACTAAATAGAGAAAAGTATACCTACTTTACCTTCCCAGAAGTAGAAGTCTGTGTTGTATGCTTTTGTTAGTTTATTGACTATCATGTTTCTGTTTGCCCACCAAAATTTCATTGTTTCACACAAGAATTTCTTTTAGAAACCCGCTCTGAGCAGAGTGGTTAGTGTTGGGTCATAAACCAGAGGCAGGGTTGGGAGTTTATCAGAGTCCTCAGCTTTACTTTAGCAGGCTGAAGAAGACTTTGTAGTGAAGTGGAATTTGTATCAGCCTTGGAGTCAGATTAACTTGGAATGGTAGACTTAACTTGTAGTTGCTATCAACCATGTGACTATCAGGTTTCCTATCCGTAAAATCAAGGCAAAACCTATCTCATGGTGTAGTTGCAAATTTCAAATGATGTATTTGAAAATGTACAAGATATCAGGTGCTCAACAAGTACTAATTTTGTTTTCTCTGTTGCTCACTTGTAAGTGGAAATGCAAGTATCTATTACTTTCTTACTTTAATATAGCCAAGCTCTTTCGATATCAAAGAGGTCTATTTATATTTTATGAATCAAAGGCTAATGATCAGACTTGCAAATTGAAAATAGGCCACTCCTTTTACACTAGAGATTTTACTAAACAGAAAAATCCTTTCATAGAAACAGCATCATTTTTTTTCTGTCCTTGAGGTAAGAGGAGCTTGCAATGAAGAGAAGTATAAGCCATGAAGTAGTAAGGTTTTATAGCCATAATTCTACAGTTGATTATAAAATCTGCTCCCCCTCCATTACTTGTTACATCATAAGAAAAGAAATGTGAATATAGTAACCAGCTATAGAGCAGAGCTGCCCTGTATGCCTGATCATAAAAATCACCTGAGGCATTTACTAAAATTAAAGCTTCCTAGGATGCAGCTATAGTGTGTGTGTGTGTGTGTGTGTGTGTGTGTGTGTGTGTGTGTGTGTGTATTATGAAAATACATTCTAGTTTTGGCCATGAAACATTATCAACATCAACATGTTAGGACTGCCAAATTGACGTATATGTAAAACCCTAGAACCAAGTGAACACTAATCACATCTGGAATCAATATATGTGCCAATAATTTGTAATAGCCAATTAGATGAAGTTTGGGAAACACAATGACCTACTATTTACTATTAAAAAAAAAACTGCTTCATTTTCATAGCTCAGCAATGCGTGCTTTTACTGTGGGATTTTCATGCTGTCCCTCAACTTTCCAAATAGTAGAAGGTTGTGTGTGGACCTCATTCTGTTGAGGGCCCTCAGGATGCACCCAATCCATGTAGACAACCTCAACAGCCACCAGAGACAGAAGCAAGGTAACTAATGTACCATTGCAGGAAAACTAATGTACCATTGCAGGAAAACACCTTTTACCCTGCCCCCACAAAAATAAGTGTGTGTGTGTGCTCTTTGTATTGATAATAAGGTTTAATATATAAATACAAATAATTATGTGTGTGATATATATATATCTGTGCACACACACACACACACACATATATATATAATATTATATAAGTCACCATGGCTCACTGGAGGTCATAAACACCCCTACTTCCACTGCCAGACCTACTGAACCAAAATCTCTAGAGAAAAGGCCTGATAATGTACGTTGTTAGCCACCATCTCTTTGGATTTAGCAAACGTACCTTTAGATATCAACATTCTTTGACATTGCATCCTGAAAATGCAGAATTATATTTGAAATTAATAATATCTTCCCAGATGCCCTTATTTTTAAAAAATAAATTATTCTACAATCCCAAGATTTTATTGCTTAGCAAAATGTGGCCAACAGACCCCTTGAAGTCCCTGAAACTCTTTCAGAGGATTTGCAATGTCAAAACTATTTTCCTAATGATACTATGATGTGATTTTGCCTTTTTCTGTGTTCACATTTGCACTGATGGTGCAAAAGCAATGGTGGGCAAATCTTCTGTTGTCTTAGCACAAATCAAGGTAGTGGCAACGAAGTGTACTGTAATTATTATATTCTTCACTAGCCACAGACTTGCAGTAAAAAACGAATAAGTGCTAGTTTCACTAAATGTCCTTAATGAAGCATTACAATTTTTTTAAACTATCTTTTTTTTTTACGTGCCTTTTTAATTTTCTGTTTGACAGAATGGAACCTACATATGCACTATTTATGCTGCATTCTGAAATATGTTCATCTAGGGAAAAAACATTTGTGCCATTATTTGTGTTGAGAGCTGAAATAATCATGTTTCCCACAGGAAATCATTTTCACTTGAATGTAGAATTCAGAGATAAACTGGCTATTTAGACAGGCATTTGGCAGACTTCTTATGTGAACAAAGCAAGTCTGTCACTTAAAAAGATAAAAAAGCTAATGGCATTTTTTTTTTTTTTTGCCAATGCTACAATTTGAGTTTTCAATTAAAAATTTAAATTAAGAAAAATTGGTAATATCACTATGAGCTTGACAATGTCTTCATACTTAAAGATATTTCTGATGAGATTGGTGGTGATATTAATAATGTGATTTTGAATATTGTATATTGTAACATTTGGAAGATCACATAACTGAGTATTTTACAAATGACTAATGCATGATATTATAAAATCACTAATGGGTAAAATATTCATGATGCTAGACAGATCAACGGACTTTAATGTAGCAAGGACAAAAAGTTAATTGATATGATTTCAGATTTGGCAGTGTAAACTCTGAGGAAATTACCATTTGTGAAGTTTTACCATCAAAAAGAAAGGATCCACAATTATCTGAAAATGTTTTTAAAAATACTTGTCTCTATTCCGATTACATAGTTGTGTGAGGCTAGATTTTTATCAAGTTCTTCAACCAAACAATAAATTATAATATATTGAATGTAGAAGTAGTCATAAAATCCAGATGTAGCCTGTTTGTAAAAAATATAAAGTAGTCTCATTCCACTTAGTATTTTTGAAATTATTAAAATTATATTATACTATCACATAACAAATTAATTTTTTAAATAAATTAATACAAATATGCAAGTTCTTTTTATTTCAGTTTTACAAATGAGAAGTAGTCATAAATATAACCCACATAAATAAAAGCTGGCAGGAATTTTTCAAATATTGTAAGAGCTGTAAATGGATTCTGAAACCAAAATACTACAAATCATTAGTGTAGAAGATTACAAAGCAGTCCTATGTATGCATCAGACATTGTTAATTTGTCTTTGATACCTTGAAGTTAGGCCAGGCATTGTGGCTCAAGCCTGTAATCCCAGCATTTTGGGAGGCTAAGGTGGTGGATCTCTTGAGGTCAGGAGTTTGAGACCAGCCCGGCCAATATGGAGAAATCCCGTCTCTACTAAAAATACAAAAAAATTAGCGAGGCATGGTGGCACACACCTATAGTCCCAGATACTCGGGAGACTGTGGCTTGAGAATCCTTTGAACCCGGGAGGCAGAGGTTTCAGTGAGCCAAGATTGTGCCATTGCACTTCAGCCTGGGCTACAGAGCAAAACTCTTGAAGTCTTTTAACTCATATTTGTTTAATTAATAAATGCATAAAATAGAGTTATAAATTTTCTTTGCAATATGTATTGCTAATGTGTAGTGCTATTCTTCCCAAGACTTATCCCAAGGAAGTGAAATGTCTATATGTCTTAATGCCTGACTCTATACTTAGAAAAGCTGTATTAGTATTTTGCTCCATAAAGATCTTCTAGGACTCTCAATTGAATTCTTGGAAAATGAGATTATCCCTTTTAAATAGCCATTTTCCACAGCAGTGAGTTCAAATCATGAAAAATTAAACAAAAGCTCTTTAGCATGGATAAATACACATCATGAAGACTGATAGCCTATGCTAAATTATAAGAGAAGTTGAGAAGACTATTGAAGATTACAGAGAAGGTGGCAGGAGTAAAAGGGAAACATTTTTTGTGTATGTAATAGGAGCTAGATGTACATAAATTCTCATAACCTGAACATGTAATTATTGAACAAATTTTACAAATGAGGAAGTAGATGCCCAGAATTTTAGAACTGATACTGAAATCCAGTTCTATATGTCTTCAATATCAGTGTTTTCATTGACCCTAAAGGGCTCTGCACTAATCTGGGAAATTTGTCTCTTTCTCTCTTTGCAGTGAAGCTTCCTAAGATGGTACTTGCCATAAGATAATACCTGCACCTTTTAATTCAGAGTGAAGATGACACAAGGCTTACATAAATTCACTTTACTTTCTCAATATTCATATTTGGCAAGAACAATAAATTCCATATGCCAGTACAACTAGAGGAGCAGAAGAAGGAATAGGTAGAAGAGTCATTTTAAAACGTGTAAATATATGGGGATGAATTTTTTTTTTTTCTTTACAGAGAAAGCCCCAGCAATATAATTATTGCACTTACTGCTTAAAAGTTACTGAGTATCAAGCAATAATTATACCTTCAAACTTTAGACTATTCTAAGTCCCCTCTGAAAGAAATAGAAAACAGTGACTTTCTACCACTCAGGTGTCTCAACAATGTCACTGGTTCTAAAGAACTCTGTCTCTGCAAAAATTAAAATGCCCCCTAATCTTCAAATAGTCATCATTTCTAGTAGGCTATTACTGCACGCTAACTAGAGAATTTCTATAATAACCAGATGTGAAAAATGTATTCTGGTTCTCCCAATCTTCTGCTTTGGGAAATAAGACATTGATTAAGAATTTGACAGGGATTTTCATATATAGTAATTACATTTGACTTGTGTTAGTGTGCGTTATATGTGTGTGCACATGTGTGTGGGTATAGATGGGTGTTTGAAACTATTACATAAATATTAACTCTCCCCTGAGAGCAGTTTCTGCCTTCAATAATTTAAAATATACATAAATATCTACAAAGCTCTTATTCACAATAGAACATTTCCTATTTTGAGAATTTTAAAAACAGTAATTTTCTGATTAAAGAACTCCATTTAAAGCAAATACACTTGGAAAACAATACAATTGTCATTTGTTGAATTCCCTACATGTTATTAAAAGGGTTCTATTTCCTCTGAGAACTTGAAGAAAAGAGAAAAAAAGTTACCTTTTGAGTAAAATGAGTGGAATGAGCTTATAATGTAAGGACAGAGACTGTCTCCTAAATTTATTGGAATAATTACTTTGAGAATGGTGCTTTAGTTTAATCAATGAAATATCCTGGGACGGTTGTGGGGACTAAATAAGATAACGTGAGAAGTATTAATGTCTGGCACATAGGAATTTTTATTGTTATTACCAGGATTATTGCGTGATGAGCATACCAATGTGGTTATCAAGGTGGTAAATCTGGGGGATTAAGTAAAACAGGCCCAGAAAGGTTTTCCTGGTCGGGCAATCATCTTTCAAAACCATCTGCCTCTCCCTGAGTCAGGATACACCAAACTACTGAGTTTCTGATTCCCTCAGAATTAGTGAGGAAGGTACTAGGAAAATAATTTCGGCTTCCAGCTACTAGAATGTGTCACTCCATGTTAACTATCTCCTTGGCTATCTAGTTTACACAATTAGTGTCAAACGAATTAATTTTTTGAATCTGTGTGACTTTTCTTTTTTTTTTTTTTTTTGTTTTTTGCATGAACTAAGAAAGTCCATTTCTCAGGCTGGAAGACTGAAAACTAGATTACTTATGGAGGCTTGATTGTAGTTTTTCAGCTGGCTTTTCTCTGCAAATACACACACTATTCATGTTAACATGTTATTAAAAATTCCAAAACTTCCATTGTTTCTCATTAAAGTCCACAGCTCATTTACCACTCTCTAGATTGCTACTTAAAAACTCCTTGCATGTGAAGTGGTGAAATACTTCCTAGTGAAGTGTTTGACAGTCACGTTGAAACATAAAGAGCTGAAGGGCTGCAGAAAAAAGTTAAGGTTCTAGAGAAGCATAATATCAATTTTATAAGCACTGTTACATGAAGAGAAGTTACATTTTTAAATGATGTATAGCTTACTAGGATAAAAACAAGGACCAATTGTTAGAAATCAATCACAGATGTGTCAGAATAATCCTGAACTTGTTGCTTTCCTTGCTGCCTTATAGTCAGTCACCGAGAGCTTCTGATTCTATACACTAACCAACTCATCTTCATCCTCATTCTCACTTCTTTAGATCAAGCTGTCATCCATGACTCCCCCCAATAGCTCACTGATTATCTTTCTGCATTCTACTAATGCCACTAGCATCATATCTTTTGAAGTATAGGTAGGATAATATCAATTCCCTGCTTAGTAACCTATCACAACTACCCTTGTCAATGGCAATGTTTTCAAGACAAATTTGCAGACATACTTTTTGAAGATAAGCATGTTACAGTTTTTAAACATTGGGTTTTTATGGTGATGACAGCTAACGTTTAATGTATTACTAATGAATTTATAACTCTTTTAAAGTGAAGATTTGAAAGAATCTTAGAATAAACTTCAGTTTCTTAGTTCTCTAGGGATTTGTGAACATATTCTTAGAGGCCTATAATGTGTTTTTTTCCTTCAAGAAGATTGAAAGACACTGGTATACATGGATTTTCCTAAACTCCTTACATCTCTTGTTATTTCCCACTACAAACTCAATATTCTAGCCACGTAGAACTTCTCATTTTTTGGTAACTCGTCTCACACTTTCACACCTCTATGTCATTGCATATGTTGTTCCCTCTGCTGGAAATGCCTCTCCTCCTCTCCTCTGCTCAGTGAGCAGTTACTGATATTTCAAGATCCAATTCTATTTTCACCTCCTTGGGAAATATTTCTGGTGTATCTGGGTTCCTACCTCATTTTATATCAATTACCATTTTGTGTATTTATGTATTTTTGTGGTGTTTCTTCACTTGATGGTGAGCTTTTCAGTGAGATAAACTGTGTAAGTCATCTTTGTATTTTTTTGTACTTCCATAGTATACCATAATACCAGGTTCATGGATGGCTCTATCTAAGTTGAATGGAATTAGATTTTGGTTTAGCCTAAAGAACTTCCTGTTTTCCCTGTGGGGTAGGTCTTCCCTTGATGGGTCACATAGTGGTGTTATCCCAGTGGGCATCTTAGCATAGTGTGGGTTGTTGGACTCTTTCAGTAGTAAGTTTCCATAGTCATAAACTGCATTTGTTAGAAGGGGGTGGTTTGAAACAATGTATGATCAACCAAGATTGACTTGGTCCTACCTATGATTAATATGACTTTACACTATTCTTGGTATATATAAGTTTTACAGTGAAGGTAGCTTTCTTTTATTTATTTATTTATCAGTCTGTCAGCCAATACTTAATGAGCACCTACTATAGGCAGCCACTGTGCTCAGAGTTGGAAACACACCATTAAACACCAACAAGTTGTTCCTTGTTCCTGTCTCCTTCTTCCCTTTTAGGTAACAGAAGATACCTTTGTTCCTGCTGTCACCTCATTTTTGAAACTTGCCCTGAAATCCTATCTGTCTCCAGAAACATTACTTTTGGGTCTATCTTCATGAATTTTCTTTTCCACCCTCCCCTTTCCCTTATTTTTCCAGTAAATGTAAGCCATTATAATATATTTTCTCAGAACTCACTGTTAACTTACTTTGTTAAGCTAATTGCCAGAGAAGTTAATGATTGCTGACTAAGTTGTCAGTAACTAGCCACAGCTTAACACAATACTGTTGTGCCCTTTGTTGAAAAAATGTTCTAACTACCTTACATGTATTACATCATTTAATTCTTTGAACCTTATACATTATTATTGTTATCCACATTTTACAGATGATAAAACTAAGACCCGGAGAAGTTAAATAACATACCCAAGGTCACACATCTAGGAAGTGGTTGAGGTAGGATCTAATCCTAGTCAGTTTGATTACCTTTAACCAATTAATTGAACTTTCAGTCCCCATGTCCCACTTTCCAACAGTGCTATTAAAAAAAAAAATCTCTTGTAAACTCTTAAATACAGGACATAATGGATAGTCAGAGATTTTCATGAGAGAAAATTTCTGTTTTAATGTGACAACTGACACTGCACAGGGTCCCCTATTTAACCTAGTCAGAAAACTGCTTATAATACAGACTTTTTTCTTTGCTTTATCTAGAAACATGAGGTTTTTATTTTATTTTATTTTTATTTTTATATTTATCTATTTATTTATTTTTGGAAAGAGTCTCGCTCAGGCTGGAGTGCATTGGCATGATCTAGGCTCACTGCAACCTCTGCCTCCTGGGTTCAAGCGATTCTCTTGCATCAGCCTCCCGAGTAGCTGGGATTTACAGACATGTGCCACTATGCCTGCTAATTTTTATATTTTTAGTAGAGATGGGGTTTCTCTATGTTGGCCAGGCTGGTCTCGAGCTCCTGACCTCAGGCAATCCGCCCGCCTTGGCCTTCCAAAGTGCTGGGATTACAGGCGTGAGCCACCACGCCGGGCCATGAGGTCTCTCTTATACAATTCACAAATTATACATCTTCACTATTTCAGCAATGAAATCTAAGAGGAAAGCTGAGGTTACTTAAACATCTTCAGTGGACAAAAATACAAGAGTTCCTTTGTCCTAGCAATGACTATGAATATTTTGTTCCATGGGAAGTGCATTATAGAGTTATCACAAGACCAAGAAAAAAAAGGAAGCAATAACTTTGAGGTTTAATCAAAAGCAACAATTCCATTTATTATGCATGTACTGAGAGAGCAGAGTATAATCTTGACATTTGCTCTCCTCTCAAGTCCTACTGTCCTCACTGCTATATTTACCTGAGTACTCCTTTTAGACCAAGACACGCCACATCCCTGCCCTATTCATGTTGTGAGATAAAATGTGTCTCTCTGGTGAGCAAAACTTGCTTCCAAATCTTGATCTTGAATTTCCTTCCCAATGAAAGAAAACATTACTCCTTGGAGTCATGGATAATTTCAGGCCTGGAGCATTGTAGGTACAAGATGCTCTAGAATAATTTGCTTACCAGAGACAGTGTGTGTTTTAAAAAATGTGTATATGAAATGGAGACATAAGAACCGGCTTCAAGGTGTACCCTGGGGAAATTCTGGAACCATTGGAACACAAAGATAATTAAGCACATCAATGAGTTATACACTGTCAAACAATGAAGGCCTTTACTGCATACCATTAATAGATAGATAGATAGATAGATAGATAGATAGATAGATAGATAGATAGATAGAAAAAATGGAGGATTCTTGCTAATAGTAGAATCCTGAATATTGGCTAATAAATTTAAAGGAAGTGCTGGAGTTGAAAAAATCATAAATTTGTAACCATCAACGATGCCAACTGTAGAAGAAATTGTGATAAGAGGTGAGGTATTTGCATAGTCTTAAACTCTCCATGTAGACAGTTTATTAAACAGGGGGAAGAAATAATTATACGGTGGGAAAATTGGACCACATCTGGAGTAGACGATAAAAATTAACATCACCAACATGAGACAGATGGTCATCATGTGCTTCCAGATGTGACACCATCTCAGAAAGATGCATAATCACCTATGTGGAATTTTGGCTAAAAGTGCATTACCTGGATCTAGTCATGAGGAAATATTAGATATACTCAAAATGAGGAACATTGTATTAAAAAAATGAGGAGGAAGAGGAGGAACTATATCCTCCAGAGCTGTCAAGTACACAAAGACACGTAGGTACAAGGCTATGGAAATATTTCAGACTAAAGAACATGAAAACTAAATGCTATTTGACCCGAGACTGGATTCTATTTTGCAGAGGAAAAATACTGAAAAGGATATTATTATATCTATTTTTAAAAACTGATATACAGTAGATTTTATAAAAGCATTATATCAATATAGAGTTTACTGAAGTTGAAAACTGTTCTGTGGCTATATGAGTCTATTCCTTTTCTTAGGAATACACACTAAAATATTCAGGGGTAAAGAGTTACAGTCTATGCAATTTACCCTTAAAATGGCTCAGACTGGGAGAGAGAGAGACAAACAGGATACAATGTAAGTAAATTCGGGTAAAATGTATATTCATGGTTTTTGTATTGCTTTTATTTTCACAACATCTCTGTAAGCTTAAAATTATTGCTGAATATAAATTTAAGAAAAAATCATTTAAAAATGTGTACCTGGTAAAGAAAAGTTTTTCTTAGCAGCTGAGCTTAATGGTTTCTCACATTTTCTCTCACGACATGGACTTCATACAACAGGCATGGATAAGGTAAGTGGTAGTTTAGATGCGATTTGAAGGATTCTAGCTATTATTTACATATTCGGTTATCAGATACTGAACGCCTACTGTGTGCCAGACAATATGCTATGTTGCATCTGTTTGCTTCTTACACACTTTGCCTACTGAAGTGTGTAAGAATGAGAATAAATTATGGGAAAAATAATTTACAAACATAAATTATTTGTAGTAGCAAATCATTTGCAGTAAATCTGCTGTTCCCTCCTCACCTATGTGTATTAGACTCTCACCTGAAAACCACTGGCTGAGTTGACACATCTTGAGCCACTTTTTTTCTTTGACTTGAGACCCTAGACGAGTGATGTTCCCCTGCCTTATTTCTGCGACCAACCCGTGCTTCTTAATAATAAAATATATGCTTTGTCACTCATGGCTGAAAAAACAGCAAAATACTCCAGTTTCCTTAAAGATGTAGCTTCGCTTTGCAATGTCATTAATATCAGCATTCTGAGTACTGTTGTTAATCCCTGAAGAGTCCAGTGGGCCACAGTCCTCCCAGATGGTGACTTTGAAATTGTGTACCTTAGATTTGTTATATAGGCTCTGAGATTACCTGGCACTATGTCTTGCCTTCTTATATCAAAAGACCAAACTGGTATTGTCCACTTTAAAGAAACTGTCAACCCACTGTTGATTATCAGAGTGCGATGGAAAGAACTTGGACTTTGGTACTTGATAAAGCTGGGGGCAGATTATCTCTGCCACTTTTCAATAGAAATCAATAACCAAAAGATGAATATCTCTGATAATGTTTCCTCCCTTAAAAGTGGGAATAATAAATACGATCTTCCTCGGGGATAGTTATTAGAATTGAGTGAGTTAATGCCATACAAAGTGTTTGATGTGGTGTTTTGGATACGGTGATTACTTTAAAAAGTTAATCATGAATATTACTATAGAAGAATAAACCTAATTTCTATTTTCATGGCTGGAAAACAGAATTCATCTTTAGGATGAGACTCTCCTTGCTTCAACTGATTCTGGATGTAAGACCCCGAGATTATGGTTTTGAATAAACAGGGAAATGAATGAAACAGTAAAACCACTCTGCACAGTACAATAATAAAAGTTAGGGTGTAAAACAATGACAAAAAGGAAAAAGAACAAGTTAAGGAGAAAGGATTACAAAAGAGAGGAAAGTTTTTCTACATGGTAAGGTGTCACAGGCCTTTTAGGAGCTGGGATGTCTAGTGTTACATTTTGAGTTGTCTGCCTTGCCACAAGTCAGTGCCTACGTCTTCCCCAAACTCCTGTTAAATTTGTGACTTGAATGAGTTTTGTTTTTGTTTTTGTTTTGTGTTTGTTTGTGATTTTGTTTTCCTAATGCAAATTTATGTGAGTGAAGTGGGTTTCACGACTGGGTCAGCTATAAGCAGAAAAGAATGAATAGATGTTGAATGCAAAATGCAAGCAAGATGAAAACATTTGTAGGAGAAGTATTTAGAAGTTAGAGAAGATCATGAGATGTAATCTCTGATGGAGAACAGAAAACTTAAGGGATAATGAGAGGGAGGCTTGACCTATGTGCTGTGTCCTTATTACAGTTAAATGAGTGAACTCACCTCAAAGAACCCACTCCTAGAATATTTTAAACAGGAGAAAACTAAAACACTGAAACGTAGGAAAAATACTATCAGTCCATAGACTTGTATCTGAAATTCCACAATACAAAATGTTCTGGAAATGAAGTTACTTTTTCTCTTTTAATGGAAAAAACTGATTTTACTCACCATTAGGTTGCCTATTGCCTATATTTATTACCATGATGAATATATTCATATATTTCACTAAAGCTGCTACTGCTGCTGCTTCTGCTTCTACTGCTGCTGCTGCTTTCTTCAGAGTCTCTCACTTTGTTACCGAGGCTGGAATGCAGTGACACAGTCATAGCTCGCTGCAGCCTGAAACTTCTGAGTTCAAGTGATCCACCTGTCACAGCCTCCCAAGTAAACTGGGATTACAGGCATGAGCCACCATGCCTGGCTCCTGAAGCTAACATGTTGAATTATAACGTGCTGACCAGTGTCAGCTAGAGTCATTGTCGATATAAGTATATACAACACATATTCTTGGTCAACTCAGAGAATTCTGAATTCTCAAACACCTCCTAGGACTTTGGATAAGAGACTGTAAATATGAATTGAGAAAAAAAATTAAAAGTGAAAAGAAAGAGATTACCTTCCAGTGTATTTCTAAAGCTGAAATTGGCAGCTTTATCCATGGAACCAGATTCATATTGGGTCAAACTCAGGCAAAATTCTACGTCAGCTGAAGAGGGGAGCCTTGGGGTTCTGGATTTGTCATGGTTTCCAGGATTACGCCGTAAAGGTCCCTCGGGGGTTCCATTGCATAAAGACTGATGGCTGTTGTACTCCTCCAATCGGCTACAGACAATCTGTACAAAACACCCTCATGTTAAAGAAATTGTCACCACCTCTGAGTCAGTAGGAGAAGGCAGAAATGTTGGAATTCCTAATTACTATTGTTAGACTTCTCCTTAGAAGATTACTACAATCATGTGTCTTTGATGACAGGGATATGTTCTGAGAAATCCATCATTAGGGGATTTTGTCATTGCGTGAACATCATAGTCAGTGTACTTGCACAAACCTAGATGGTATAGCCTACTAAACATCTTGGCTGTTTGGTAAAACCTACTGCTCCTAGGCTACAAATCTGTCCAGCACATTACTGTACTGAATACTATAGGCAATTGTAAGATAATGGCAAGTATCTGTACATCTAAACCTATCTAAACATATAAAAGGTACAGTAAAAATACAGTATAAAATTTGTTTTTAAATGGCATACTTGTATATACAGGACACTTACCATAAATGGACCTTGCAGGACTAGAAGTTGCTTTGGGTAAGTCATTGAGGGGATAATGAGTGAATATAAAGGCCTAAGATACTACTCTACACTACTGTAGATTTTATAAACACTATATATATAGGCTACATTAAATTTATAAAAAATTTTTCTTTTTTTAACAATAAATTCACCTTAGCGTCCTGTAACTTTTTTAAAACTTTTTGAGTCTTTTGGTAATAGCACTTAGCTTAAAACACAAACACATTGTACAAATGTAGGAAATATTTATTGTATCCTTAGCCTATAAGCTTTATGCTATTTAATTTTTTACTTATTATAAACATAATTGAAATTTTGTTACAAACTAAGACACAAGCATACACACTAGCATAGGCCTACACAGAGTCAAGATTGTCAATATCATTGTCTTCCACCTCCACATCTTGTCCCACTGGAAAATCTTCAGGGGCAGTAGCACACATGGAGCTAACATCTCTATAACAATGGTGTTTTCTGGAACACTTCCTGGAGAGCCTGCCTGAGGCTGTTTTACAGTTAACTTACTTTTTTATAAGTGGAAGAAGTGCATTTGAAAATAATGATAAAATATAGATAGTAAATACATAAACCAGTAACACAGTTGTTTATTATCATTATCAAGTATTATATAATATACATAAGGGTATGTACTAAACTTTTATACATGTGGAATTTCAGTAGCTTTACACCAGCATCACCACGAAGACATGAGTAATGCATTGTGTATAATATTATGACTGCTATGATGTCACTGGGTGACAGGAATTTTTCAGCTCCATTATAGTAGTGTGGGACCTCTGTCATATATGTGGTCCATCCTTGACAGAAATGCCATTGTACAGCATACGACTGTATTTTAAAATTGTTGAAGGAATTAGCTTTTTGAAGGTTGCAGAATGAGCCATAAAAGTTAAAACGTAGAACGGGATTCTAGTGTTGCATCTACCACTTAAGAAAATGATTTAACTGTCTAGGCCTTATCTATCAAATGAAGATAATAAGAACTACCTCACATAGTTATAGGAAATAAAATATTTATTAAACACCTATTATATATTAAGCACTGTGCCAAGTGCTGAGGTTGGGGTTGGTAACAATAGAGATAGTCATCTTTCTGTATATAAAGCCCATAGCACATGGCATGACCAACAGAAAACAATAAACAGTAGCTTTAAAAACATTAATCTATATTATATTCAGAATGTCAAGGACTAGAAATAGTTTCACTTTGTGCTTTTTGTTCATAAAATGTCCTATTATTGTCCCTTTTTTTGTTGATGTGCAGTACAATACTCGTGGTTGATTATGTTTTTTTAAAAAATAGAAATTTCTCTGATCCTTTAGCTAGAACCAAGGTGATTTTCATTGTAGAAATACCATCTTAAAATAAGAATTTCTCACCTTTTTATAAGCAAAACTTTTTAAGAAAACATGGCACATGCATCGTTTCATTTAAATCACAAAGCAATACTTCCCACTTCACAAATAAGGAAAATGAGACTCAGAGAGTGTAAGTGGCATTTCTCAGGTTATATGGCAAATAAATGGCAGTGTTGTGATGGCAACCCAAGTTTTCCAACTTCATCTTTAGTGTATTTTGTGCTTTTATAATTAGTCTAGCAGAGTTCAACATTCAAAATGTTTTAAAAGTAGCTTCTAGGTTAAAATAAAATAGGGAGTTCTAGTCCTGTATCTCAGTTGTGGCTGACAACAGGATGTTGTTGTTTGTTGGTTTCCCTAAACCTTCATCAAATTTTTCTAAACAAACTGTCTTAATATAACTTGGTTTGGGTATCTATTTCCTACTGAGATCCAGACTGATACAAACATTATTTCCTACTGATCTTTCCCTTTCCCTCTCTTCTATATCTTCACTGGCCTCTTTGCACTTCCCAAAACTCACCAATCACTCTTATGCAACATGTTCTTGTATTGGTTATTTTTTTCTGGGTAGACTGTTTTCCCTTGATACCTGCTTGGGTTATTCATATCTTCATTATCTTATTGAAATCTACACTAAACATCTATTTAACACCATATTCAGCCTTACCCACTTTAGCAGTGTTGTAGAGCTGGTTAGCACTAGCTAGCAAAAGTTCAAAGTGTGTAACGCTTCTCAATATTGGAATGTTCAGCAATATCCCATCGTTAGACGGAAATCTACCATTGTCAGTATTTATACTACAACAATTGGCAAATCAGAATCATCTCTCCCTACTTTCCTACTCCCCATTGAGAACAAGTTATTAAACATTTACTGTACACCACTAATTTCTGCTTTATCTGTGCACTTAGCACCTTCTAACAAACTATATAATCAAAAGAACTCCCACAGAATAATTGATTTATTGTTGCCTCATTTCAAACCGAAGTTTTAAAATGTCTGCGTGTCAGGCATTATACCAGAACACGAGAATACATATTGAACAGGATAAACACAGTTTTTATTTTTATAGAGTTTAAAGTCTAATAAGTATGGTCATGAAGATTAAATGTCTATACCATATTGCCTTATTCATTGACTTAAACATTATTTTTAATAAGTATTAGCATTTTAAGTATCGAGTACTTTATGTAACTTACCTTCTAGTGGAGTAGGTCTAGGAAGTGTGTGTCGGTGAGACAGTAAAACAATATATATAACTTATTATATTTTTTAACTCCTTTAACTTTTTAAATAAAATATTATATATAATTTATTATATATATTGTTTTACTGTCTCACCCACTCACACTTCCTAGACCTACTCCACTAGAAGATGTTACATAAAATACTCAATACTTAAAGTGCTAATATTTTTGTAAATGAATTTTTAAATCAATGGATAAGGCAATATGGTGTATATATTTAATCTTTATAAACATACCTGTTAGATGATAAACTCTATCAAAATATAAACTGTATCCTGTTCACTATGTATTATTGTGTTACGGTATGGTGCCTGACACAAAGACATTTGAAAACTTTGGTTTGAAATTCAATAACAATAAATCAATTATTCTGTGAGAGGAGTTCTTTTGATATTTCCATCTCATCAACGAGAAAACAGGCTTATAGAGGTTAAGTGACTTCATCAAACATATCTAGTTTATAAAACTGGGGGAGTTAATATTTGAATATAGACTGCATGATTTAAAGCTCAAATCTTAACAAGTATTTTAAGTGAAACTTCCATTTCCTGGCTACCCATTCCCACATAAAGGCACTCTTGACCAATGAATTTGTTATGAACCTTCAAAGACTCCACATTATAAAATCCAATTATCCCTGCAAGTCCCCATGTTAAGATAGCATTGGGCACAGTTGACCACTTTCACTTTCACAAAACACATTCCTCTATCTACTGATTTCTATAATCACATCCCCTTTGATTTTTGCCTTTATCTCTTGCTGTTACTACTTGGTGTGTCCTACTAGCTCTTCCTCATCTATCTTACCTGTAAATACTGTAGTTTTCTAGGCAGGACTGGCTATGCAATTTACAGCACCAGATAAATGTTAAGGCCTTGGCTGGGGGTAGGGAAATCAATATTCACTTTCTCAATCTACAGGGAATAGGTGTCCCATAGTCTCAGTCCATAGTGAATAGGTGACTCCCTAGGGATTGAAACCTCCATGCTAAGACTTGTTTGAGTAGGTGGGTAGATTAGTTCAGGCTGCCATAAGAAAATACTACAGATTGGGTGGCTTAAACAGCAGACATTTATTTTCTCAAAATTCATGAGTTTGGAAGTCCAAGATCAAGGTATCTGCTGAGGCCTCTCTTATGTCTTGCAGAGGAAACCTTTTCTCTGTCTTCACATGGCCATTTCTGTATGCATACACAGAGAAAGAAATGGCTCTGTCTTTTTTCTGTTCTTATGAGGACATCAGTACTATTGGATTAGGACCCCACTGTTAATGACCTCACTTAACCTTAATTACTTCCTTAAAGCCCTACGTCCAAATACAGTCACACTGGGAATTAGGGATTCAACACACACGTTTTAGGAGATACAATTCAGTCCATAATAGTGGGTGAGAGGCCCATATGTAATCACCTGTGCACCATGCTAATGTGCAGCCAGCCTCGGTAGAGAAGGCCTCTGTTTTACCCTGAACCAACAAATCATGGGATCAACACCCAACCTCACACCTCTTTTTGCTTGCACCAAGGACCCCACCAGGGATGGAGAATGACAGTGAAATGTTGACCTCTTTCCTCCCACCAGTGGCCTTGGGCAGAGAGTGAGGAGGTGGAAACTACATAGGGCTGGTGGATGGGTAGTGGTAGCCAAGACCCATCCCAGGAAAACAAAGAACAAAAGGTCTGCAGGACACATATGAACCAAGCATATGTTCCATTGTCCCTATAACTTCACTTATAAAGCACAAACTCAAAGATAAGATTAATAAGAATTTCAACACCAAGACCACAGATCATTAAACCTCAAATGTAGGGTCTGCTTCTGAGCATGGTGCATTGTGCGATGGCACTGCTTTTATATTGTCAATTCTACCTCCAAAAAATATCTCGAGTCAGGAAACCAATCTCCACGTGCTCACATCCTGTGTGATCCTGCTGCTAAAGTCAGATGGCCTGCTTTCTCTGGACACTGCTTGTGCTTCTCCATTCCATGACTCTGAGTGTGGCTAAGCATGCCCACTCTTTGCCATGCATCTAATATCCTACCCATTATTTAAGGCCAAAGCAAATAATTAGTAAAAACAGGCATTGTTGACTCTGACTTAAAAAGTAACTCAAAAGGAGCTGACTCTGGATGTAAAAACATTCCAGGAATCCTTCACCAAATTATTTTTCTTGTAGTTTCATTTATATGTAGGCAGAAGAATAAACTATGATAAAAATATATGACTACATAAACCAAAAAGAGCTCTTAAGATAAATATAAATTTTTTATTTTTCTTAGTGGTACATAAATTAATGCATCACTTAAATTCATTGATACCTTATATTTAATAAAATAGAGTAATTAGGTAGTGAGAGGTAAATTCAAAGCAAAAGACGAAATTCAGGAGAGTCCACCCTGCCATCATTGACTGTTCACAACAGGTGCATGCTTCCGTGGGAGGCTTGGGACCACTAGGGAGATAACATTATTCTTTACTCAACTAATACTTATTCATTTTCGTCTCTAATAAACAACGATCATTACATCTCTTATAAAAACGCATCCTTCATGAAGATACATTTATTTTTACATTGTTGTTTATTTATTCTCAGAATCTAGCACAGTTTCTAGCACCCTGTAGATGCGCAATAAGTATTTGTTGGATGAATGAACAGAGTCAGTGAATGAGCCAAAGAATCTCCTATAAAAAGTATGTGTTGAGTGCTCATTTTTCTTAGTCATGTTGTCAGTGCCACCTCTGCCATAGAATATATTTCTAGAACTTATTTTTTTAAACATATATTGAGTCCCTACTCTGTCCTAGGCCATAAGGGAGATATCTCTTTGTACATTAAAAATTGAAATTCTCACAACTACCATGTGGATTTCTTTTTTTTTTTTTTTTTTTTTTTTTTTTTTTGAGACGGAGTCTCGCTCTGTCGCCCAGGCTGGAGTGCAGTGGCGCAATCTGGGCTCACTGTAAGCTCCGCCTCCTGGGTTCACGCCATTCTCCTGCCTCAGCCTCTCCGAGTAGCTAGGACTACAGGCGCCCGCCACCACGCCCGGCTAATTTTTTGTGTTTTTTTTAGTAGAGACGGGGTTTCATCGTGGTCTCAATCTCCTGACCTCGTGATCCGCCCGCCTCGGCCTCCCAAAGTGCTGGGATTACAAGCATGAGCCACCGCGCCCGGCCTACCATGTGGATTTTTATGATTTTATCTCTATTTTCATGATGAGGATACTAAGCCAGACTGTAGAAGACTACAAAAGGCTAACAGGATATAAAGCCGCATGTTATGATTTATAATTCTGTGAACAGTAGGCAAGACATAGAATAATAATTTAAAAGTAAAATGTCTTCCCGGTCAACTGTTTGCATCACATTTAAAAATAATCAAGACTATTTTATTGGCCTCCTATCCCACTGAATTTGCTATCTATAAGCATGTATAAACAAATCTAGTCATCTCAAATAGAATTGAATGGGCAGTCCCCCACCATAGATGGCTGCTACTGTGTTAGATAAGAAATGCTTAGAGAACCTACTCTTAATTTTTGGTCACTAAGACATAGGAATTTATGCATTGTGTGGTAGAGAAAAAATTGGGCTCCATAATGCAGGTAGACGCAACTTCAATTCCGGCTGATTTTCTTACTGGCAATGAAAATGTTTTTTAGAATTGCTAACTCTCAATTTTTAAAAACTGTACTATGACATAATATACAAAAAGAAACTATTCAGCAAATAATTTCTGGCTCAACAAATGCCAGTTTCTAGTTTTCCTTATATTTCACAACATTTCTAAATCCTTTTATCCACATATAATTGAGAACTAGAACTGTTCAGTGACTTGTCTTAGGGTAATATGATGTTTAGCGTCAAAACCAAAGCACTGAAACACAAGCTTCCTTATTCTGAAGCAATACCCACTACGTTTATTATGAGGTGTTAATGGTTTAGGAATGGTTGAATAAAACTAACCTAAGTTTTACATTGAATGTAATATGTTGGATGCTTTTATAATTTTGGTTAACTAGGCACTACAAGTATATAGACTAAATCATTTTTATTCCTCTTTGAGTAATCTCAGGATATTTTCAAAAGATCCTGCTGCCTTAAAGACTCCTACAGCAGACTCAGTTAAATTAGAGAGGCTTGAATGAAACTATTTTTGCTGAAATGCCAACTGCCAAGTGACTAAGTGTTCGGATGACTGGAGGTATTACTAACGAGGAGAAAATCTACCCTGGTTCCAGAAATAATTTGAAAAACTCCAAACCTTAGTCTTTACACTGCATACAGGAGAGGAGGCAGGCTAGGAGAAATTGTTAGCATTGTGCTTATGATCATGAAGATTCTAGTCAGAAAGACCTGGTTTCCAATACTGACCCTATTAGTTGCATGGCGTTGGGCAAGTTACTTAAGCTCTCTGAGTATTAAGTTTTTTCATCTGTAAATGGGAATTACACCTTTCTATCAATGATCAAATAATCTAACATGTATAAAGCACTTAGCATAGTGCCAGGTGTAAAGTGTTTAATAATGACAACTATTATAATTATTTTTTAAAACAAGACCATTGGGCAGGTCACCAAATTGTTTTTAAATTTGGATGTATAACACTATTTGAATATTCATTATTATAATATCTAACTTTGATGTCTCATTTAAAAATATATTATTTCCACACATGAAACTCAAACAATAGGTCAGATCCTAAACAAGCCATATAAACACATTTTACTGAATCCCTTCACAGTAATGCTTTAACCTATATTATTCTAATTTTAGGGACAAAAATCATCTCAGAATAATTAAGTAACTTAGGGTCTTGTAGCTAAGCATGAAAGTTCACTCAAATTCGTGCTGATGTGACTGAAAAGACTATACTCTTTCCACTACATTATTCTGTTTTCCATTCCATTTAATCCTCCTGTTAACACACACACAAAACATGTATAGATGGTAATTCTACCCCATTTTTTTTCTCTTCGGAAAAAACAAAGGTCAAAGATTTTAAATAAGTGGTCCAATGTCATCTACTAAATGGCAGGGGTAGAATTCGAGCCTGGATGTTCTGATGATGACTGTGTTCTTTTTCTATTTCAACACAAGTGATTTATAACATATGCTGTGGGGACGATCAAGTGTTCCAAGTCAAAGAAAAAAAGGGGAGATAGAAGAAATAGATATATTAATGAGGAAGGTGAACCTAAATACTGTTCTGTTAAGTTTAAAGAAATAGCAATAAACTGCCAGCTATTAAAAGCTTTTGGGAGCAAAGATTTTGTTATAGCATTAGAGGTTTATCTGGGGAAAAATGTAAACCATATGACATTCCACAAAATCTTTTTCATAAAGAAAAAAGAGAAGCTGTTATTTCACTGAGCTGTTGTCATGGTTACCTAAAACCCATGACTCTCTGCTGAAATGTGACTTTTTTTCTTCCAACTGTTTGCTTCCATGTGATGTGCTTTTCACCTGATGAGTTAATTCCCTGGTCAAAATTCACTCATGTCTATCAGCTAGGAAATGTTTTTCCTCTTTGTTTCCATTCATCATGACACCTATTCCTGATACCCCTTTTATTTTTATGGCTAGCTTATCTGTTGGTTGCATAACATTAGATCTAATTATGTTGAGCACAGGTAGTCTGCACTTAAATGTTACTGAGCAACCCTCTACTTCCAAATATAATGAACTATTTTAATTGATGATAAACATGGCCCCTACTTTAAAAGCTTTGGGCATTAAATGAGCAAACAACAGACATGAATTAGGAACACATTATTTCCAAATAAATTAATTACCTGATTTTAACATATTTAATAGAAAACTCTGACTGATAAATATTAAATTCATTTAAATCGCACTCAGCTATGTTGCAACTTGCTTCATCTTCTTTCTTGTATTCTGTCTTTCTTTGCATGCACACACAGACATACATATGGAACTACCAGAGAGAACGACACAAAATATCTTATACCCAAATTTGAGTAAGTGGCTACTGTTGACATTGTTGCATCCTTGGCATTGGGAATCTAGTGCTATAAAAAACTGCAGTCAATGGTCCTAGAAATCTACCCATGCAGAGTTTAATATTTTATCTATGTTAGCATTGGAGCTAACATTTCTTTGATGTTAAATTCAGCATGTATTTATAAAGCCTGTTCCATGTGTATATTATAGTCCTGTGCTCTGTGGATACAAAAATATTTAGAAATGATCACTACCTTGGAGCAGCTGACAGGCTGGCAGATACAGACAGGCTGGAAAACCATTACATGTAATGAAAAGTTACAAGTGCTATGATACAAATCTGTATAAAGTACAATGATGGCACAAAGGGGAGAGGGTCAACTCTACCTGAGTAACAGAGGTGGATCAGTAAAGTCTCAGAATATTTTCATTATGATATAAATTAAAAGGACTACATCACTGTGTCTGCCTATGTTGTCTGGGGCAGGACAATTTTAAGGGAGTCAACGTGATTACATGTCAAATTGTACATCCAGAAATTAGCGGGTTACTTGAACCCTTCTGAACCTAAATGGATCCTTATAAATAAGAAATAACACCATTGACTTAAAAAGCACTGCAGTCAGAGCCGCTTGGTTTTAGTCCTCAGAGGTGTGACTTTGGACAATCATCCTACCATTTTAGACTTTTCTATAGTTTTTTAATAAAATGCACAGGTTACCCTAGATAAAATTGAAGATCTCTGAGCTCAGAGTTAATAAATGCTATCAAATCTCTAAAATCTCAATTTTGTGGTCAAGTAAAATGATATCTGAAGCCAATAAAAAAAGAAGGCAAAGGCATTCAAATTAATGGTGTGTTTATTACAGAACCTGCATTTCTGTAAAGTGAAAGTAAAGAGATACCAAAACAATCTCCATATTCATTAACTCAATGATTCTCAGTGCTGTCTGCACATTAGGATCACAAAATGAGGGTTTAAAAATGCATACACTTGAAGGTCCAGCTTGATGGCTCAGGCCTGTAATCCCAGCACTTTGGGAGTCTGAGGCGGACAGATCACTTGAGGTCAAGAGTTCAAGACCAGCCTGGCCAACAGGGTGAAACCCCATCTCTACTAAAAGTACAAAAAATTAGCTGGGCGTGGTGGCAGGCCCCTGTAGTCCCAGCTACTAGGGAGACTGAGGCAGAAGAATCGCTTGAACCTGGTAGGTGGAAGTTGCAGCATGTGGAGATTGCGCCACTGCCAAAAAAAACAAAAACAACAACAACAAAAAAAAAACACTTGAACTTTACAGGAGACCACCTGAATCTGAATTTCTGGCAAGAAATTAGGTGCATAAAAACCTTGCAACAGTTTTTTATTTTTATTTTTTAAATGGCTTTTTGGAAGCTTCCTAGATAATTTTGACATTGAGAACTCTGAATTAAATCAATGTAAACAATTGATCTTAACTTTTTTAAGGACTTTGTAACCAGAGAGGCTGCGTGAAGGAATGGAAGCAGCCAATGCGAGTGGGGTTTGACTGTCACCTCTGCTGCTAATAATCCCTTGACACTACTAAAACACAGTAGGTGAGCAGCAAATGTGCATTCATTTCACCTTTCTTAAGCTGTGATTTGCTTGTTTCTCTTCAGTCATCTTCCTTCCATTCTGTTTTCTGATTTTATTTTTGAAAACTGTTTCTACACAGCAATTTAATCGTAGAACAAGGTTTAAGTTGATAATTGTAACTATTTCAGTTCAAGGCTTACTGACTTGACACAATTTTTTTTTTCTAGAAAGTGTTAAAATTGAACACATTCATAAAGAGAGAAAAAGGAAAAAGTTCCACTTGACAATTAGTAAGTAATTAGGAAAATAATACTCATATATTTGTGGATAGCATCTGGTATTACACATCTCATGTAATTAAAAATCAATGTGTATCTATCTATTAAGCTTTCCTGTGGATGTTGCAGCTTATTTTGGTAATTTAGATAGTCCTCCAACCTTTCTGGGTCAAGTTAAGCCACATAGTTAAATAAAGCATTATAACTGACTGAAATCCCATGTCCAATCCTGGTAGTATTTTAAACAGGAACAGAGGATATGAGAGCTAGATGAGAGTTTGCACATTATAGATTAAGGTAGGAGGTCTGAAAGCTTATTGAAATAGATTTTTTTCCAAGCACATTTTTTCTAGCCTTTCCTGCACAAAACCCATTACATTTGGTAAATAGCTGACTAATAACAAGAGAAATTATACAGTGGCTATTTTTTTAATGAACTTCAATAGACTCCACTGGGATGGGGTACAAACTTGATTGGGCGGAGAAGGCCATCTACGTTTCAAAACTGCACATTGTGAGAAATTGAGTGCAAGATTCTTCCCATCCCATTCACATATTGGGCTTAATTTCATAGAGCATTGCTAGTCAAAATTGCTGTATTAGAAATTTTTGGAAGACAGGCAGAAAAGCATTCCTTTAACATATGGTTTTAAAATGATAAATAATTAAACACATATTTCTTTGGTTGTCATTTGCCCCTAATTCAGAATGAAAAATTCAGAATAGATGAAATAGGAATTCCATTCCAAATAGTAATCCTTCATATTTTATCTAAAGTTTTCAAGGACTGAGAAAGAAAGCTAACTTCTAATGCAGCCTAAAGAAAAAGTGAGACAGAATGGACCAGATACTTTAGCTAAAGATATCACGGCAGTCACATCCTTGGAAATAGGATACAGTGGTCATACAGCTGGACTATCAAAGAATAAATATGATTTTTTTTTTTTGCTGCTTATAATAACTGTATGATCTTATGCAAGTTACCTGATACCTTTATGACCTCTAAAATAGGGAAAGATTGATAAGAGCATGAAATGAACAAATGCACAAAAACACTTGCCATGGGGTTTATACATGCTAGATGTTCAATGTATATTAGCCATTTTCATTATTTACCTGTTTAAGCCTCAGAATCTTCATACTTTCAAAAATGAAGATCAAATCCAATAATTATTTCCCAAACATTCCTGATTAAAAGAATCACCATAGACATTCAGTAAACTGTGCCTTCTCAGGACTCTGTCCTGAAGATTCTGACCAACGAGTCTGGGATAGGGCCAGGAATTTGCATTTTTAATTTGTACACCATATGAATGCTGTTGTGAATAATAATTTTATTTTTCTGAAACATTAGTGTATACTATTTGTTTTTGTAATCATCCAGATATGCATTCATTCACTCATTTATTCAATTCACAAAACATATAACGCACTATTGCCATTTTTAAATGCACCATACTATGTTCTGGGAAATACAATAATCAAGTACTCTGTTCATTGCAGTTTAGAAACCTAGGAGAAGTCATTAGACAAATAATTACACAAATATCTAAAGTGTGCTATAAAGGAAAAATACAAGGTACATTGAGAGTTCTTAACAGGGCACCATTTCTATCCTTGATGGGGGCTGCAGTGGGTGTTCAGGAGAGAAGTTTATACCCTGCCTGAGGAAGTGATTGTTAAGGTTCCTCCCTGCTCTGACATTGTATATCCAGCACATCTTACCTGCCAAGAGGAGAAGAATGATGCTGGGCTGAGTAAAGTAGGATTTGCAGGGTGCTGACCTCCCATGTACTCATCTGTGCAAATGTCACACTTTTCCGCATCCCGCCAATCCCAATATGGAATAGTGAAGTTTTCATCTCCTGTCAGCTTCTGGATTTCTTGTTCCCACCGCAACAAGAAGAGTCTATGCCAAGGCAGAAAAGCTGGTGCTTCATGGGCAAAATCAATGTCTCTCCAGATTTCAGATCCTCCAAGCAGTGCATCCATTGACACATAATAATGCATCCAGACAAAGAGGTCATAAATATTGATGTCGTTAAACATGGGTGTTGATCCGTTTTTCATTTGGCCATAGGTCCCTATGGGGATGACATAGTCTGAGCTGATGGTATGCTTTGCTAAAGTGAGATAGGCAAAAAATTTGTCCTTCTCTGGGGCACTCAAATCAAAGATATTTCTTCTCACCAAGAGTCGTCTCTCTGTGCAGTTTGGTCCCCAAAAGCCAAACTTGCAGTTTCCACAGTTGAATCCCATGAAGTTGCCAGAGCACTGGCAGGTCCTGTTATAAAAGACGGAAGGCCACGACTCCCGGTCATCCACCCCTGTGAAGGGAAATTGAGGCCCAAGTGGTGCATTGGACAGAAGGATATTCTGACAGGAACCTCTGCCTGAAAGCTGGCCACAGGGACTCCTGTCCCCGCTCCACGGTGGGCAGCATTCCTTCTCCATCAGGTTCTTCGAGGAGACACAGGCTCGAGGGAAATGGCCAGTGGAGGTCTGGAAACTCCACAGCAGGCAGTACAAAACAGCCAGGAGCATTCTTCCTCTAGTCCTCACAAGGTCTGCTGGAACTGGCTAACTGGAGTCACAGACTTCTCTTTCCAGCTACTCCTACAGTGATTATCACATGTCTTGGCTGAGACCTATATAATACCACTCCCACCTCCAGCATCAAACACTTTTAGTCTTTATCTTAAGCTTTCATCCTCTGAAAAGCACATGACTGACTTTTCTTTGGAATTGGCTTGTATCCCACAAGTGGGATAGGCCTATGTTAAAGTGAAAAACTCTATTCACCATTAATAGTTTAATTCTTATGGTTAGAATATTAACAATAAGATTAATAATAATGCCTGACCTAAGCAAACCCAGTTAATAGACTACAAAACTAATGATTATTTGAACTTGCAAATGAGAGGTAGTGTCAGGAATAGAGCTTCTCTTATTAAGAAAGTTAAGGAAGTATTAAAGATTATGGGTTTAAGGTGGTTATTTCTGAGAGACAATAAACAGGCTACAATGTTTGAAGAACTCAGTATGCAGAGAGAGATTGTCTTCAGAGCCCAGAGATAATTCCTTATATGTTATTGCATTTCAGTTTGTTTATTTTATACAAAGTATCGGAAAAAAAATCTTTCTGATACTTTTCTCTGATAATCCTGATGCATTTTCTGACAACTCCTAAGGATAGCTCACTTTGACAGCTGGGCGATTTGCTTCATTGTGGGGTATCCCATGGCAAAGAGCTCTCTCTCTCTCTCTCTCTCTCCTCTCTCCTCTGTCTCTCTCCTCTGTCTCTCTCCTCTCTCCTCTGTCTCTCTCCTCTGTCTCTCTCCTCTCTCTCTCTCCTCTCTCTCTCCTTTCTCACTTTCGTCTCTTTCTCCAATGTTGTAGCCATGTTGTTTTTCCTATAAATTCTAGAAATTAGGAATTTATTTGAAAATAAGTTTTGCAATGTGTTTTGTGCAAAGAAATTCTCAATTAGTGAGTGAATGAAAAAGAAGAAATATATTTCTTCAGCAAATATTTTTTGATCATCTCAATTATTTCAAAAGTTCCTTCTCTGTGTATAGTGATCTAGGGAAACTGAAATTCATGGCTAAAAATACAACTTAACTATGTTAGTCTTCAAGTGAGTAGTATAGATAATTAAATCAAACTTTTAATGGAAGAGATAGATTTGTGGGCTGATATTAGAATTGCATAATTTTGGATAATATGCAAGTGTTATCGAGGGAGTACCTTGATTAATATCTCAAAGAGTGGGCATAAGTTGGACAGTCAATTGAGAATAGATACAACACCCGAGACAGGGGAAATGTGTAGAGGTGGGAACTGTGTTTCATCTGTCGAGTTGGAGCATTAAACTCAGGCCTCCACACATCATAGAAAATTCAACTTGGGACCAATCCCTGGAGGGGCTTAAAGACTTTGTGGTTTGAACTAAAGTGAGCCCTTTTGTGAGCTGAAGAGTGACAAAAAGAGCAGTCAAATCAAAGCTTCCTTCTTTGTCCTCCTCCATACTTAAATCTGGGTGGTCCACTGAAATTAATGAAAAAGGAAAAGCAAGTGAAAGCTTTGAGATCATTACTGTTTGGGTCCTTAGCTGAAGCATTCTAGGAAAAGCCATCACTATTTTGATGATGCCAGAGTGTCAGATTGCTCTGCATTTTTCTCTTTTTGCTGGAGTTTGTCTCATTATTTAAGAAAAAAAAAAAAAAGTCACAGCTCCTCCAAACAACTTTTTTGAGACAGAGCAGGCTTTGCAGGTACATGGAGCAGTGTGTGGGTGAAGAGGAAGAGAAGTTTCCATGGAAATGCTGCCTCTGGCTGGGATCAGGAAGTCATCACATGATCTCCACAAGGAGGCTTAATCTTTTCTCTCTGTCTTTCTTTCAGAGCCACAAAGAGATTAACACAAGTCTTCTAGTCCCTGGGGAGCCTTGCCTCTGCATTACTTGTAACCACATGTGGCATTTCATAATTCTTTTCTGTGTACTCGCAGACAGAATTCAACTTCTCATGTTCAATTTAATTAAGAATTTTGCCTTACACTTGCCCCACTATCAGGCTTCCAGTGAAATAACTTAGAAAGTCTTCATCATGTTCTTTAACAGCTTTTGTGTCTGCTGTCTCGTCTATTTTTCATAATCTTTAGAGCCTGCTTAGAGGAATTACTAAAATGTACTTTGTCCTATTAATTTCCTTTACATGGTTGATTTTCTTAAATAGACAGACCTCTTTATTTGTCCCCAGTATAGGCCACTGTCTTCTCTGGCCTACATGTGTTGTAGTCTTCCGTTTTCTTGCCAGTCTTGGGTACCTAAATATTAAATCCCATTTAGAGTGCTTTCTTCCTAACTCTAGATGTACATTCTTTAGGTATCTTCAGTTGTGGGATTTGAAAGGGTCCTATCCTATTTTGGGAGATTATTGTATGACCTGACATGAAATTAGTGCAATGCTCTATAAAGTAGAATGAGGGGTTCAGTAAATACTCTGCAAGTATTTACTTGCAGACAATGGGGAGAGATGGGAATGCTATGATAAGCACAACAAAAATCTCTATCATCAGGAAGGATATTGTCTCTTAAAATACTATTTTAATTTTAGTAATTTTAAATAATATTTTTAACTACATATACATTAAATAACTTTTTTTCTGGATTAAATTACTTTTTAAGTTGCTATAAGAGAAAATTAAAGAGAGAAATTAGGGAACATGACAGAAGGGCCTTTCTAGTGTCACGAGAGAAGAGATAGAGATAATTTTATGGGAGAGGCGACATTTCAAGTGACACTTGAGGGATCACTAGAAGTCTGTTTGATGAAGGGGAGAACAGTAGGAGTGTGAGCTTTCCAGGCAGAGAGAATAGCATGCGCAAAGTCTCCAAAGTGGAAGTAGGTTGGTATATTCAAGGGATTTAAGTACAGTGGCTGCAACCCCCAAAATGGTAGAAGCGTGATATAAGTATTAAGGTGTGTGTATGGACCAGCTCATAGTCCACAAAGGCTTTGTAGCAAAATTTTGGGTAATGATACATGAACTTAAAACTTTTCACTCAAGCAACTGAGGTGACAGCAGATGTGGGGTGGGAGCCAGACTAAATGTAGAAATTACTGTTAGGAGATTATTGATGTAAACCAGGCAAACATGACATTGCTTAGACTAGAGTAATGATCTCTGAGATGGACATAAGTTAATGAATTTGAGAGATATGTAGGTGATAAATTCAAGAGCAGTAAAAAGTGAAGGGAAAGAAGATTTAGGGCTATATGCGAGGTTTTTGGCTTGTGCCATTAACTAAAATAAGAAACAATAGAGGATAAATGTTTGTGGGAATTGAATATGGGCTCAATTTTAGATATGTTGAGTTTGAGTATAAACTAGCCACAATCACTGGTCCTCCATTTCTGGTATCTGTATAGATTAGTCACCCACTCACTGGTGTTAACCTGGTCAATATTCCTCATTTTCCTCACTCAGGTCACTGGTATTTGCTCTTTTATTTGGTAGTAGTTTGAATCCATTTTCTGTCTTTTTTTCTCAGCCCTCCTTTCAATTATAATAGTAGCTACCATTTATTAAATACAACTAATACAATTATCTCAGTATCAGTAGCTACCATTTAAAGAAAAATTTTACTATGGAAAGAAATATGCTCAAATCAGTAAAAAATAATATAACAAACTAGCATTTACTTACCTCCAAGTTTCAACATCTAGCATTTTTCTGTTTGTTTTGTTTCTACTAGCTTAAAAATTCTGGAATATTTTAAAACAAAACTCAGATAGCATATTCTACCTCTAATTTAGTTATGTAGAGCTAACAATTAAGAACATAAAAACAAAACCGTGTATTTCACACATAAAACACATCTCAAACAAAAAGAACAATAATTTTTTAATATCTGGTTTCAAATCTATGGTTAATTTAGTTTAATCATCTCAAAAGTATTTTTGTCAAGATTCAAACAGGTATATACATTGCATTTTGGTTGATCTATTTTATCAGTTTCTATTAATCTATAAGTTTCCTTTTTTTAAAAAAAAATGCAATTATTTTTAGAGGAAACTGAGTTTTTGCTCTACAGAATTTCTCACATTTCAGGGTTAACTACTTTTATCTCTATGAATTTAACATGTTCATTATCCTGTATTTTCTATCATTTTATACATTTTCAATAATAAAATCTTGCATTTTCTACAATCAGGGAGTTAGATCTAGAGATTTTATTGTATACAGGTTGAATTTTGTTGTTGCTTTTGTTAACAATTACTTCACAGGCATTGTTATGTACTACATATTTTGATATACTAGAGGACCATATTATCTGGTTTTCTCAGTATTTGTTTTTAAAATTGATCAGCAGCTTGAATTGATGTTAGACTGTCCTTTCAATTACATAATTCTCTAACAAACTTTTATATGGTTTTATTTTCACTGATAAGTTTATCCTACATTTGGTATTTTATTAAAGGTTGCAAGAATGGTTATCCCCTTTTTTTGTAAAGAATAACTTTCTTCATGAACTATTTAATTACCCTGTACAAGAGAAGTGGGGTAAATGTTTGATTCTTGCCCTTCATTTTTCAATTTTCAGAATAATAGTGTGGCTACCTAACAACCTCTAAACATGATATATTTTTAACTATCATGAAGACTTCTAAAGTTTTATGTATGTAGTGCATTTCTTTTGGCAGACAAATTGATGCATCTGTGTTCAATATTTTGCTAATTAGTGGATATTAGTCAACCTACATTATGATTTGTTGGTCAATTATCATTATGCTTATGTTTGTGTGTGCATGTGTGGAGTTCAAGAAAAAAATATGTAGCCATCAACTCTTTATATTTGAAATTTAAATTCATTCATTTGTTCAATAAATATTGAACATCTATTATTCCTAAGACCTTATAGTAAATACCTGGGGCATAAACAAATTGTATAAGTCACTGACCCTTAATTTGATGTTATGAAGTCAGAATCTCTGATGTAATATCCAAGGTCTGCCAGTTATTAGTTTCAGGCCCCATGGCAAGAGAAAAGGGGGAAGAGAATTAGCATATACTTAAGATTTATTCAGTAATTTCACTTATCACAACCTGAGTGTGCTCAACTCTACTACACAGGACTATTTGGAGTTTTAAATAATTTATTAGATATTAAACATTCAATATAAGGTCTGACACATATTAAGTACTTAATAAATATTCACCATTTTCATTAAAGACCATAAATTTGGTGCTGTTAGTGTTTATCACTATAATGCTTTCAATACTTTTAGGCTATTTTTGGTCTAGAGAGCTAGGGAATAAGTATCTTATTGGATATAATCAAATATCATTTTTTTAAATTGGCCTCTCCTTCTCTCATTAGCAATCTCAATTGCCTTTTTTTCTCCAATTAAAACAGTGTTCCTTAGGATATTGAACTTCTGCAGTAACACTGAGATATCATACTTCGATAGAATTTAGAAATTAGTACATGTTCTTTCTCTTAACAAATAATGTTTTTCTCTTTTATTCACTTGCATAATTTCTACACATACTGTAAGATACATCTCAGGTGTCATAGCTTCAAAAAACCATTTTCTGATCTACAGACCTTCTCTGAGGATAAGCTGGAGGACTGTCTTGCATTTTCTCATTCTACCCTCAATTCACCTTTGTCATTGCACTCACCACTGTGCATATAATCTACTGATGTTTCTCATGCCCTTTCTATATCATGAATCCTTTAAAAGTAAAAATGTGGTTTCACACCAAATGCCTAGAACATTGCATGTTAAAAATATCTTTAGTAGATGGAGAATGGATGGATAAGTGAATCAACACTCATCAATTTCTTCTTTTGTTTTCCTTATTTTGTAAAATACATGTTCTAAAATATTTCAAACATGCAGAAAAACAAACAATGAGCGCTCATGAATTCATTACTTATATGATAAATTTTAAAATTTTAGACTAATAGATGCACTTTTGAGATCACATAGTATCATTTCGGGCACATGAAAAACAGAGCTGGAGGAGAAAGGGTAAAAGTATGAATGAGACTAGCCTTTGTTTTGAATGAAGTGTCATGTAGGGCAGAACCCATCCATACATTCAGCATAGAGCAGAGAAGATGAGAAGGCCCAATATGAGAAGAGACTCAACAGAATTAGGGACTCATTATACCAGAACCTTGGTAGAAGTCTAGCTGGAAGGAGGAGACTAGTGTTTACGTAGGATTTATTCAACTATCATTTTCATTCCACATTATTTATTGGATGTTTACTTTGAGATAGGCATTTTGCATACATTTTTTCTAATTCAATCTTCAAAACAAGACTGAGGTATATATTGTATCCCTTTATAGTTAAATAACCTGATGTTTATGCTTAAGATTAAGCAACTAGTAAACTGCAGAGCCATGTCTTTCTGCATATTGCCATGTCTCACAAATATTCTATTTCATTGTGTTATCTTCCATGCTAATGTTAGTTTTACTTGCTGATTGCATTTGACTATATTAATCCTGCTTCTAGTTTTAGACTTCATACTTTTCATGTTCTATATTCTCATATCTGTTCTGGTGTCAGCTTTAGGTACCTGGCTACATTTTTGATAGGCTTCTAGGATACAGATGGGTCTTTAGCCACCCTCTGCTCCAGTTTCAAAATGTTCTTTGTAAGTCACACACAACCTCAATCACGCACTAAAGCCCCTCCTAAAACTGATCTTCATAGGTTGTTGAAGTGTTAAGAAAATTGTGGTCATCACAATGTTGAATGATTTACATTTTCTTTGCTTCAGTTGAACCGTCTATAATTATTTTAATGGCAGAGGCTATTGATCTCTGGGAAGCCAATTTCCTGATTATGTATATTCTACTACATGCAGAACTAGTTTTGCTATCACTTAATGCATATACCACTTGTAATTAAATTCTATTAAACTATTTAAATAGCATTACCAAAGAGCAAAATATGCTTTACAAGAACAGCAAGAATAATCTAAGACATGTTATGAAGAAAATAGGCTAGCAGGAAAATATAACTCTAGAGTTGAAGAATGGCTGCTGAGAGCACAACCTCGGATGAATTCAGAACAGAACTAGCTGATGAACCAACACGTATAACTAAAATGTGCAACCTTCACAAGTTTAAAAAACCCACTCGTTTTAATGTCAATAAACTGTGCAGATCCTCTAGAAGAAAGCACATAGCTTTCAATATTTATTGAACATAAATAATGACACAAACTGTCAGTAAAGTAATTCTTTTGTCTCAGAGCTCAGAACATGATACCCCCAAAGGATGACTTCCTGGTGTGCTGAGTATTTTCAGCTGAAGGAGATTGGGAGTGTCAAAGAAACAAGAAGGTCTCTCTGCCCTTCCCCTGGCCTCTTTTCTCCCTTGAAGTGGGTCATAGAAACCAGAACTCCCCTCCCTAAAGCAAGCCATAAAACCTGGGAAGGTCACTCTCTGACCTCCTTCCTTTTCTGCAGAAGACCTTCATGTGACAGGTGGGTCTTCAGAGGGAGAAGGCCTTGCTCGTTTAGATTCTTCTTTACCCCGGGGTCTAATTCTGGGCATTACAATCTCTGTATCATAGAGATAATTAGACACTCAGGCACAATAGGAGTTGCTTAGGCATAGACAAAGGACAACAGGTTTTGAGTAGACAATCAGAAATTGTGAATTGTGATAGGGACTCAGATTTCGGAAGAAGTAGTTTCAACTTTAAAAGTTTAAAATTTCTACCAAATTAGCAAAATTGACATATCTCCTATGATGAAAAGAACATAATTAATCTCAGTGATTAAGCTTCAAGTGATATCTTTTCAAATAGATGCACCAAATATTGTTATGCAAGTCAGCGGTTGAAAAGCATGTTTACCTAAATAATCAATATCATGCTTATTTCTCACTCACCTTTCTCCAAATACTTACATAAATTGCCAAACTAAGTTTGGGTTTATAGAGATATTTACCTGTTAAATTAAGTTTAGCTTAAAGCTGCCTCCTTACATATTTTAAGTTCAGCCTAAAGGTTTCTCCCTACAGGTAAACTGAAACCTAACTGGTTGTGTAAACAGACTGTAATCTACTCTTATGCTAAACACCATGTTTTGGCCAATCAAAGGTGGCCAACTGTTCAAACTGTGTTCAAATAAGGCAAATGCCAAGCTGTAACCAATTGAGCTGTTTCCGTATCTCACTTCTATTTCCCATACTTCGCTTTCCGTTTTCTGTGGCTGCACGGGAGTCTCTCTGAGCCTTCTCTGGCTCAGGAGGCTACCTGATTCACAAATTCATTCTTTACTCAGTAAACCTCTTAAGTATAATTTGCCTAAAATTTGTCTTTTAACATACCTGATGCCAACTTGTGTGCCTCCCTTAGAGTTCAGCCTGCCCTGCCTATCCTCCTAAGCTTATTTTATGTGGCACTTAACCTGATGGCCCGTTGATTGCTTGCAAGATTAATTTGCCCTGAAACATTCCTTTTCATCATCTGACACTCTTATTTCTGAGCAAATTTACATCCATTATAGAAAACATTTATTTAGACACCCAATATGAAGTACCACATCCAGAGTTCAGATAAAATATGAGGCAGTGACTATTTTTAAGGTGTCAGAACAATATGCATTAGTTCCCTTCCTTCATTTAATCAAACATTTATTTAATGTTAATTTTTGTGCCAAGCCATGTGCACGACAACAGATGATAACAGTGACAAATGAGCGTGGTCCTTGTCCTGGAGTGGTTCACAGCCTGATAAGGAAGTCAGAGAAATCAAGAGACAATTTCAGGACAGTTTATTAAGTGCATATTGTTCAAAATATGGAATGTGGTATCAGTCCGGGCCCTGGCAGGAAACAGCTGACACACTGAAGCTGTTTTATTGAGAAGGGCTTAACAAAGAGACTATTTACAATTTTGGGAGGAGGGTTTAAGGAATCAAACAAGTGATCACTCAGTACACTGGGAATGAAGGGCAAGGGCAATGAACAATTGAACTGGAACACAGAGAAGATCACTGTATCGACTAAGCCAGCTGGCAGGAACTGTGGCCTTACAGAAGGATGCAGGCAGCCACTGGCTACATGGCAAAGAGAGATTTGAGAACTAAATATCCTGACCACAGAAGTCACTTTCTTCTGCCCTCTGATCTTCTAGTCATGCACCTCTGGGGATGAAGCCAAGCTCAAGCCAGAGGAGCAAGAAGCCCATTGATGCAATTCTTACAAGTCATCCTCATGGGGCCCAGAACAAGGTGGAGAAGGGAAAAGAATAGGTCCAGGGGGCCAGAGGAATAATATCTAACACAAATGCCTACTCTATGCTTTTCGTATAATGTTATTCATCTTTACAACTGCTCTGTATGAAATGGTTATTTTAATTTTGCAAATGAAGAAAATGAGGTTCACAAAGTTTAAACGACTTACTCGAGGGCATGCAACTAGCAACTGATGGATTCAAGGTTTGAACTCACCAGTGTGGCTACATCTTCAGGTCTATGTATTGAGATTTATGTGCAGGAAATGATGGGACCACAAGAGAAACATGTAGCCTATACTATCTGCAAATGGGCCAAGGGAGGCAAGATTGCCATGAAAGGCTTCCTAGAGAGAGATGATGCCTGAACTGAGCTTGAAAGAAGATTGGTATAAGAAAATAGAGAGGATAAAAGGGACAGAAACTGTTGCCCAGGTAAAGCGGGCAGCCAAATATAGAGACGACAAAATGCATTTAGGACTTCAAGTAGTTGATTATGTTTGAAACAGAGAGGGCAGAAGTAACGAGAAAATATGACCTCTATAGTAGCATTGTGAAAAATTAACATAATTTAGGGACATTAAGATGAGTTAAAGAATGTATGGTTTATATCTCACAGTGTATAGGTATTAGGTTCATAGGAACAAATGAATAGGATTATTTTAGGTGAAAATAAGAAGGGAGATAGAAAGATTTTTACAACAAAGACATAATGTGCTTGCTTATTACTGAAACCCATCTTTTTCACCATTGGCACTCAGTGTTTTACTTTTGAGGTCTATGCCAACAATTTACAGAAGTTTTATTATAAAATTTATCTCTTACTGCTGTATACAATTTAATAATTTTGTGCCATTGATGTGGCTTACAGCTTCATAAATCTTGCATATGTAAAAAAGTCAATAATGCAAAGGCTACAAAGATATTATGAAGACTTCTAGAAATTCTATAAGAGCACATTTGTTATAGTGTGGTCCCCATATCACTTACATATAAACTCTACCGTTTTTGTCAAACATGCCTCTTTTATCCAGTGGCCAAAAATACAGCCTTTTGTCTAGGGACAATCATGATACATAGAAATATCAAGGAAACAAACACACACAAAAATGGCCCTTGAAACAAAATGGATCATCATACAAAACTAAAGTTTTGTTTTATATAAGCCATCAACTTCATTTGTTCCTCAGTTTCTCTTTAAGTAAAATAGGGGCAGTAAAATCACCTCATAGAATTACTGTTAGAATTAGATAATGTCTTCATAAAAGAAAGCTTCTGCTTCCCAGATCTCCAAATAGTCTATACACTTCACTTCATATTTTATACATCTCCTTTCTGGAGGACATGCCATTACTTGACTTAGGAAGGACAGGGAAAACAAACAGATGTGGAATCCTATTTCTTTGAAGAATACCATTGGTATTTTTATGGGATTGGTAATATTGACATTTTAACAATATTAATTGGAATATTATTCTAATCCATGACATGGAATATCTTTCCAGTTTTTTGTGTTCTCTTCAATTTCTTTCATTGGTGTTTTACAGTTTTTTTGTAGAGCTCTTTTAACTTCATAGATTAAATTTGTTTCTAAATATTTTATGTTTTTGTAGTTATTGTTAATGAAGTTGATATCTTGATTCTTTTTCAGATGTTCACCATTGACATACATAAATGATACTGATTGTTGTGTGTTGATTTGCTAGTCACTTTAGTGAATTAGTTTATAAGATCTAACAGTTTTTTAGTGGAGTCCTTAGGTTTTTCTAAATCTAAGATCCTGTCATCTTCAAACAAGAGAGGTTGATTAATGGATTAAAAAAAACAAAAGAAACAAAATCTAGTGTTCCATAGTTCAGTAGGGTGAATAGAGTTAACAATAACTATTATATATTTTAAAATAGCTAGAAGAGAAAAATTTGAATATTCCCAGCATAAAGATAAATGTTTGGGGTGACATATATCCCAATTTACCTGATACGATCATTACACATTATATGAATCTATAAAAATGTCACATGTATCCTGAAAACAAGTACATCTATTACATATTAAAACAATTAAATTTTAAAGATATAGAATCAAACTATATCCAGTTTTCTTCTTATAGTAACAATTCTAAAAATAGTTAAGTAATGAATATAAAAGAATATACAGAATTTTGAATTATGAACTCTTTTCCCATCACCCGTTGTATCAATTTATTAATTAGTAATCTATACTTGTGCTACTAAGATTCTATATTATTTTTATTTTATATGCTAGGAAAACAGGCTGAGGGATTAAGAAACTTTTTCTTGATCCTTTGAGAATTTCATAGTTGTAACTAAATTCCCAGGCCTAGAATTCTGAATTCATTTTGATCCCTTAATCCCCTAAGGATCTCACATTTGTAGTCTTTTATATCATCAGATGAAAATTGCTACTGTACAGGAAGACATATTTATATCATATGATCAATGGCACTGAGAAACACAAAACGTGTTTCATACCATAAGAAAGCAACTCTGATGTATTATGAACTTTTTGCCTTGTGTCAGCGTAGAAGAAGCTGGAGAGCAGGCAAATGCCCTCACATCTCATTTATTTTATGATGGAGTTCTGGGGAAAGAGAAACTGGGGAAAAATCCAGGTTTCAACATCTACATTCACTGTCCATCTATCTAGAGAAGCAGGAACTCCTACCTATGTCATGTTATATACAACTTCAATTCCTTCCAATAACTATAAAACCAACCTGCTTCCCATCTTTTCCTCTGTCAGGAGATGATAGTTTATTATAAAATAGGAAGATATGAAGCACTCACAGCGTTCAGATATACTTTTATGCTAACTGTATGACTCAGTTTCACTTTGTTGAGGTATAATGATTAAATACAAAGCTTTAAAAAAGGCTAAAGTGTACATAGGGTGAACTAAGGAAATCAGGGCTCCTTCAGAATGACACAAAGGGAGGCTTTTCTTTGATTTGACAGCCTAGGCCCTACCTCAAAGTTAGGCTACCTTGTCAAAGCTGTTATTTAATGGTTTTGAATTTTTCCATCCAAGAGCTGGCTAGCAGACTTATTTTCTTTATAAAAGTTATACAATCTTCTTTTAGCAGCTATATTACGAATGCGTAAGAGAAGCTATCAGATATAAGCTTATGGTTATCAAACTCCTCAGAATTCATGTGATTCTTTCTTGTTCTAGATTATAAATATATATTTATAGAAACATGATCCAGAGAGAAAACTGGTCCAGACTCTCACCATTTAAAATAAATTTAGCTTCTGGAAAAATATTTAAATATACATTAATTATTTAAAATCAAATAAAAAAAACTTGGTTCTGGAAATAAATTAAAGCCAGTGCATTAATCTTTCAATCTGATGCACTTAGTTTCTAGGAGGTTAATAATCCAGATACAGACTCTTCGTGTTGGGATATGAGGCGTTAACGCTCATTGAGGAGATTCGGTCCTAGGCATGTAAGAAAAGGAGACTGAAATAGAAAACCTTGTATAAACTTGGCAATGTAAAAAGGCTGCCCTTACAGGAAGAGTTAGATGGGAAAAACATCCACCAGAAGAGGAAAGTTACAGCTGCAAATGATAGAAACTTTTATACAGTCATAGAACCTGAGCTCACAATTTAAGACATGGTGAAACCCCGTCTCTACTAAAAATACAAAAAGTAGCTGGGCATGGTGGCTCATGCCTGTAGTCCCAGCTACTCGGGAGGTAGAGGTTGACATATGTGTGTGTGTGTGTATATATATATGGTTTTATTATAATATTTTAGCAGTATATATATACACTGCTAAATGATATGTGTATGTATATATATGTGTGTATATATATATGTGTATATGTGTATATATATGTGTGTATATATATATCCTGCTAAACTTATATATATATATGTGTATATGTGTATATATATGTGTATATATATATATATCCTGCTAAACTTAGCAGGATGTATATACTCCTAAACATTGCGGTAATATATTACTATAATATAATATAGTACTATATAATATATACTATATTACTATATTATATTATAATTAAATATTATACTAATATTATAGTAAAACCAAAATAAAACACAAATCTTAGAAACCTCACAGAAAAAACAGATTATTCCTCCCCACCCCCAAATTAGACAATTAAAAATATAATAAAGGAATATATCCAATGTACTAAGAAAAAATAGCATCAAAACATAGAATTTCAGTTTAATGTATTATGATTTAAGAATGGAGTTAAATAAAGGTATTTTGAGGGGAAAGGCTGCGAGTGTTTACCATTCACAGCTTTTCAATGAGAGAATGACTAAACCATGTATATGATTGTGGAGGAAAGAACTCAGAACAATAGTGAACAAAAATAACTAGTTAAAAACAACCTGTTTCCCCTTCCCTCATCTCCTAGCAACGAATCACTCTGATTTCTGTTTCTGTGAGGGTTTGAATATTTTAGGTACCTTATAAGTGGAATCATGCAACATTTTTCTTTCAGCGGCTATTGGCTGGTTCATTTCATTTAGCATAATGTTTTTCAAGTTCATCCATGTTGTTGCAATTGGCAGGATTTGTTTCATTTTTAAGACTCAATGGTATGCCACTGTGTATATATACCACATTTTCTTTATCCATACATGTCAATGGACACATCGGTTGATTTTATATCTTAGCTATTATGGATAGTGCTGCAATAAACATGGGAGTACATGTATGTCTTTAAGATACAAATTTCATTTCCTTTGTATATATAGGATTGTTAGTAGTAGTAGTTAGTAGTAGGATTGCTAGATTGTATGGTAGTTCTATTTTAACTTTTTGAGGAACCTCCATACTGTTTTTCATAATGGCAGTATCTATATTCTCAATGTTTCAGTTATGCAATATGAAACAGTTTTAAAGATCTGCTATACAACATAGTTCCAATAGTTAATAATACAGTATTATACAGTTAAACATACATTAAGAGAGCAGATCTTAGATTAAGAATTTCTACCACAATAACAAAACAAACACACACATACACACAAAGGGACATCAAGAAACTTCTGAAAGTGATGGATTTTTTTTTTTTTTACCTCCATTGTGGTGATGGTGTCCTGAGTATATATGAATATCTATCATCTTAAAATTGTATACATTAAACATGTGCAGTTTTTATTTTATATCAGTATCTCAAAAAACTATTTAAAAAGCAATTTATAGTTTCACTGGCAGGAAAATGGTGAGTGTGTCCACTAGGCCTTCTTCAGTTCTATGGTTTATCTATTTAAAATTACTTGAAAGAACTGGAATGGTTCTCTTTGTAGTTTCCAGCATTGATCTGTTTTTTCCTATTTTTAATTTGATGTTCATGTCCATGGAAACCTAATAGAAAACTTCACATTTATATTAAATTTTCTTGTATAAATTTTAAAAATAACTAGATAAAAATGTGAGAAATATACTGACCATAAAAACAAGAGTGATGACAAATAATTGCAGTGGTTTAAAAATGATGTGAAACTAGAATACTATATATAACACAGAAAATGACTTTAAGCTAAAATTGTTATTAAGGATTAAAAAAAGCTGTTATTACAGATGGAAGAACCAATTCATTTACCAAATAGCTAAACATTTTCTAAATTTGCGTATACCTATTTATTGCCCCAATCTAGAATACAAATGTGAATATACCAAAAGGTTAAAAGTATAGGGATAGAAAAAGAAAACCAGGAAATTATTAGCTGAGCTAAAGCTGTTATAACTTTGATTATCACATAAAATAGTCTTTAAGCCAAAAATATTATTAAAGATCATTTCTTGACAAGAATAGCAATAATTCTCTACCATACAAATTAAAGGCTATTAAGATTCAGTAGCATTTTATTTTTATACAAAATTTTAATTATAGTGTTTCTGTTGTTTAATTCTAAGTATTTTACAATTTTGTACCAGAAATATACAATTCCCTAAATATTTTTGTTCCTATCAATAAAGCTACAAAATTGAAAATTGATATAGAAGTATCCTTAACTGTAACACAAAATTTTAATGAATCTCTCAGTCAGTGATGCACCAAATTTTGTTTAGTAAAATATGAAAAATTTTAATAAACAGCCATCAACCTAGCCAAAAACTAAATATTAAAAAATACTGAATAAGTAAAATTATCCAGATGTGTTTTCTGGCCATATTGTAATAAAAGTATAAATTAATTACAAAAAGCCAAAAACCACAAATGACATATTTGTAAATGTATAAATTATAGAAGTAGTAAAAATATATCTCACCTTATATTTATTTATTTATGTATTTTATTATATTTTAAGTTCTAGGGTACATGTTCACAACGTGCAGTTTTGTTACATATGTAAGACTTGGAACCAACCCAAATGTCTATCAATGATAGACTGGATTAAGAAAATGTGGCACATATACACTATGGAATACTATGCAGCCATAAAAAAGGATGATTTCATGTCCTTTGTAGGGACATGGATGAAGCTGGAAACCATCATTCTCAGCAAACTATCGCAAGGACAAAAAACCAAATGCTGCATGTTTTCACTCATAGGTGGGAATTGAACAATGAGAACACTTGGACACAGGAAGGGGAACATCACACACCAGGGCCTGTTGTGGGGTGGGGGGAGCAGGGAGGGATAGCATTAGGAGATATACCTAATGTAAATGACCATATATTTATAATTGAAAAATATAAACTTTATATAACAGAACTTGGAAGATGCAGGAAAAAAATGGCTTTTTGATAGGAACTCATAGCTCAAATAACATATATTACAATAGAGGTGAAACTGTAAAATTTATTTTTTTGTTTTAAATAAAATTTAACATTTTATTTAAATGTTAAATACAAAATGTTAGAGAAAAAAGAAAAAATAGAACAAAATAAATAAGTGTAAGATTAGTAATTTTTAAAATATCTTAAAGAGAATATATTTTTGAGAACTAATAGATAGGTTTCTGAGAAATTTAATCAAGAAAACCAAGAGAAAGCACAAATTAACTCTTAACTTATAAAAGCATTATAACTATAGATGCAGTGGTCATTAAATAAAATCATAATTCTACCAAAAATTTTATGGATAAAATTATAAATCTGGGATAAAATGTATATTTAAGGGAAAATACAATTCACAATGTTGACTTATAAGAAATAGAAAATCTAAGTAAACCCAAATTACTAAAGAAATTTAATCAGTATTAAAATGTCTATTTGAAAAAGTAACATTTCCTGATGGTTTTACAATTGTGTTTTGTCAAAATACCTAGGAACACATATCCTCTAAATTAATCTGCTATGGACAATAAAAACGGAAGACATCTCTGTAACTAATTATATGAATCCAGTTTACTTTATTGCAAAACCAAATCAAGACAACAAGATAAAAGAAAACCATAGGGTACTATCACTAATGGACATGATGCAAAAATCTCAATAAAATTTTAGCAAACAAAACTAGCAAAGAAATTAAAAACCCACATGACCAACTAAGATTCATCTGTTACTCTTCTAGTTATGATATAAAATTGAAAAATTCATTAGTAGATTTTGGTTAAACCACTTAATGTTACTTTCTGCTAAAGTTAAACAAAAACACATGACAAAGGTGATTCTTAAATGAATAAACTCACAAGGATATGCCTAAAAGAAGAGGCGATCATACCCGTCTGGGAAGGTGGGATGCAAAGAGTGAATAGTAATGGTAGCAGTCCTGATCAAGCTGAATCCTACACTGAAAGAGTGGACAGCAACAAAGTTATGTAACGTGCACTGCAGAAATTCTGAAAGGCTCAGGAATTGAACAATGTACCTCTGGAATCGGTGTGGAGGGAAAACCAAAAACAATGTGCTTATTTTAAAGTCTTTTTAAGATGCAGTTTGCTGTCGGATCAAACATCCCAGTTTCTGCAAAGGTAGAGGTTGTCTCCATTGCAATAAATTGCCGTCAGAAGCATAGACATATTCTGTAAGGAGGACCTCTGCAGTTTCTACATTGAAAGACACAAGACACAGTGTAAGGCTTTGAAAACAGTGGAACTGGAAAATGCTCCATTGACACTTGAGCTGCCAAACCTCAATCCTCATCCCCAACTTAGTTCCTGGATTTCTGGAAACTGTTATTTATATATTTATTTATTTTCCTGTTAGGGAAGAGATTGGAAGTTTTTTTTCTGAGAAGTCTGACCAGCCCTAGAAAACAAGTAACTATACAAATTACGAGTGGGGGTTCCCAGTGAAATCACTTCTTCAGATCTCTCCATGATTAAGCTTGTAGATTACAGTCTACAAGACTCTTCCAGGTGTCCACATTTACCAGTAAACTTTATAGTGATTCAAGTTTAAGTATGAGCAAACATCACCAAATTCCTGAAGAAATTTCCAACATTAAAAAAAAAAAAAGTAAAGATGTGACAAACTGTAAACCCTAGCTGATATAAACAATAATCTATTTGGACAGAAACTCTTAGGTCAGAAGCTTTCTCCATCAAAATCTGAAGAGCAATATCCACTGACTTCAGACATTTGGTTCTACAGGGAAATATGAGGCCAATCTCATTTTTATTTACAGATAACTTATTTTATCTGTTTGGATTCTTATAATTCTTCTTTATAGGAAGGAAACAAATTTCATAAAGATGTTGTAGGGGAGGGGAGGGGCCAAGATGTCCAATTAGAAGCAGCTGCGGTCTGCCGCACTCTCGGAGAGGAACGAAAGGGGCGAGTGATTAACAAAACATCTTTTTAAAAAGTATTATTTATCTTTTCTAAAAAATATTTTTGATACATAAAAAATTATGATGAAGCTACATAATTGAGATTGTTAGGTTGAAAATGTGATTTTGTCTTTTAGTGAATTAACTATTTGTATTTCCTTTATTCTTTTCTTTTTTATGGAATTATATATTTATATCATCTGATCCCATTGCTTTAGAGAAATTAATATTTTTAATAGTAATTATATATATCAATTTACTTACTTTGCTTTTATTAATACAGGGTTATTTTCTAAACTAGGGCCAATAAAATTCACATATACTTGCTTTTGACTTTTTGTTATTTGTTAACTTTTTGTTATTTGTTATTTGACTTTTTGTTATTATTTGTTGTTTGTTATACTTGCTTTTGACTTTTTGTTATTTGTTAACTTTTTGTTATTTGTTATTTGACTTTTTGTTATTTGTTATTTCTTATTTGTTGTTTGTTATACTTGCTTTTGACTTTTTCTTATTTGTTATTTGTATATTGTTAACTTGCTTTTGGCTTTTTGTTATTTGTTATTTATAATTTGTTATTCGTTATTTATTATTTGTTAATTCAAATAACAAAAAGTCAAAAGCAAGTATATGTGAATTTTATTGGCCCTAGTTTAGAAAATAACCTTGTGTTAATAAAAGCAAAGTAAGTAAATTGATATATACAATTAATTACTATTAAAAATATTAATTTCTCTAAAGCAATGGGATCAGAGGATATAAATATATAATTCCACAAAAAAGAAAAGAAGAAATAAAGGAAATACAAAGTTAATTCACTAAAAGACAAAATCACATTTTCAACCTAACTAATAATCTCAAAATTATTATATATCTTCATTATAATTTTTTACGTATCAAAAATATTTTTTAGAAAAGATAAATAATACTTTTAAAAAAGATGTTTATGAGACGGTGTGAAACAAGCTGTCTTAAATACTGCCTTGGGAAAGATATAATTTGTCTGAAGTTATTGAAAACAATCTGTCAATTAGTATGACAATTAGTATGTCAAACAAATACTGTTAAAGTCTCTGTAAAGGTATTAGTCATTTTTAGAAATATGTTCTAGGAAAATAAGAGATGAAACTTATTTTAAATTTTTGATGATTTCCTGAGACACGATGATGAGGCAATTCTGGTGACCACACTTTTAGGAATCACTGCTTTAGAGAAACTTTGTATTTCTACCTAAAGGCACGTACAAGCTTCTTTACTACAATATTGTTTGTTGCAGATGTAAAAATTGTAATTAAAAATAAAATAGCAACCATAAAAAGATGGGTACTAGGTTGGAGTATAATTATAAAATATAACTCAGTTCGTAAGAAGAATGGACTAGGTCCTGAAACGCTACGGGATCTTGAAAGTGCACTGTGAAATAAGCAAGTTTCAGAGGGATACATATAGTATGTTATTTATTTAGCTTTAAAAAGCTTAAGATATTGTATATAATTTACAGGTACACAGCAGCAAATGTAAAATAAAATGACTGAAAGATAAGAATAAAATTCATGGCAATTTTGCCCCAGAGAAGGATTTCACAATAAGACTGGAAATGGAGGCAAAGGCACTTAAACTTTATCCATAAATACTTCCTATTATAAAATAGGATTTGAAGCAAATATATAAAATGAGCATTTTCAAAACTTGGTGTTGGGAATAAGAGATTAATTTATCATTTCAAGTAATATTTAGCATCCATCTACTACAAGCAGGCAGTTTTCTAGGTTCTTGGGATACATAAATAAATACAATTCAGTTTAGATTCTAGCAGAGAGAGACAGTCAACAAACAAGTGAGTGTAGTAACTAAACATCAGATGAGGATTAAATACTATGGAGATAAAAGCAGAATAACAGAAACAGAAAATTTAGAAAGAAGAGGATAGGAAAAGAGTTAATGTATTATTTAGGAGAATTAGGCAGTGACAGGGATATTTGAGAAAGGGAGAGAGAGCGCGCACAGGATCACTATGCAGAGGAATAGCACTTGCAAAGGGTTTGAGACTTGTATGTCTGAGGAAGAGCAAGGAGCCTTATATAATTTGGGTGGACCTGTAGAGGGAGAGAGGAGAAGGAGATGAGGTCAGGAAAGTAATGTCATCAAGTTATTTTTATAATTAACTTTTAATCAAAATGTAGCACATACGGATATAAGTGAACAAATTATAAGTGGATAGATGAGTTTTCCAAAAAAGGACATGGCTATAGGGACAAGATGGCCAACTAGACATAGCAATGAAGTGCCACTCCCACTGAGATAGACCAAAATATCAAGTAAACCAACATACTTTGAGCAGACCTCAAAGAGAAAACACCAAGAGTGGATAAAGAGGTGCAGACTCTGAGGCTGAAGAGCGTGGAAGTTGGGAACACTGCATAGGATACCAGAATGGCTTCTAAGGAAGTGGTGAGTGAAGGGACTGATAGACTAATTTTATCATGACCCTCTAGGATCCTAGCTTTAAGGAGACCCTGTGTCTCCCATGGACCCATGGACATTTGAGCTGGCAGTGGAATTAATGGCTAAACTAACTGGGGAATAGTCAGAATCAGGGCTTCAGCTGCTCTGGAGTCCAGGGGCTTTTTAAATTTTTTTGGCGTGGAGCACCTCTGATGGAGCGTAGCTATAGTGCCCATCCCCCAGGGCTCTTCACGTCTTTCTGAGACACTCTAGCCCCAGCTGACTGCCAGTTTGGAGATTTCTCAAAGAACTTTAAACAGAGCTACCATTCGACCTAGCAATCCCATTACTAGGTATATACCCCAAAGAAAACAAATTGTTCTACCAAAAAGACACTTGTATGTTTATTGCAGCACTATTCACAGTAGCAAAAACATGGAACCAACCACCTAGGTGCCTATCAGTGGTGGACTGGATAAAGAAATGTGGTATATACTACATAGCCATAAAAAGGAATAAAATCATGTCCTTTGCAGCAACATGGATGTAGCTGGAGGCCATAATCCGAAACAAATTAATGTAAAAACAGAAAACCAAGCACTGTATGTTATCACTTTTACATGGGAGCTAAACATTGAGTATACATGGACATAAAGATGAGAACAATAGACACTACAGGCCTACTGGGGGGAAGCAGAAGAGTGGAGCATAGATTGAAAGACTACCTATTGGGTACTATACTCACTACTTGGGTGATAAGATCTGTACCACAAACCTCAGCATTATATCATATTCCCATGTAACAAACCTGCATACATATGTGTGTATATATATGTATATATGTGTATATATAGGTGTATATATATCTGTGTGTGTGTGTGTATATATATATATATATATATATTTGCCTTGTATCCAAAATAAAAGTTGAAATTATTTTTTTTTTTAAGGAAAACTCAGTGTACCACTGGTAAAAGAGAGAGGGGAAGGAGGAGAGGGGGACAGTGTGATGTTTAATACCAAGTGTCAACTTGATTGGATTGAAGGATGCAATATGGATCCTGGGTGTGTCTGTGAGGGTGTTGCCAAAGGAGATTAACATTTGAGTCAGTGGACTGGGGAAGGCAGACTCACCCTTTTCAGGTGGGCACCATCTAATCAGCTCCCAGTGACTATAAAGCAGGCATAAAAACGTGAAGCTACAAGACAACGGGCCTAGCCTCCCAGCCTACCTCTTTCTCCTGTGCTGGATGCTTCCTGCCCTCTAACATTGCACTCCAAGTTCTTCCGTTTTGGGACTCTGACTGCCTCTCCTTATTCATCAGCTTGCAGACAGCCTATTGTAGGACCTTGTGATTGCGTAAGTTAGTACTTAATAAATTCTTTCTTTCCTTTCTTTCCTTCCTTTCTTTCTTTCTTTCTTTCTTTCTCTTTCTTTCTTTCTTTCTTTCTTTCTTTCTTTCTTTCTTTCTTTCTTTCTTTCTTTCTTCTTTCTTTTTTCTTTATTTCTTTTCCTTCCTTTCTTTCTTTCTTTTCCTTCCTTTCTTCCTTCTTTCCTTCCTTCCTTCTTCCCTTCCTTCCTTCCTTCCTCCCTCCCTCCCTCCCTGCCTCCCTCCCTCCCTGCCTCCCTCCCTCCCTGCCTCCCTTCCTTCCATTCATCCATCCATCCATCTATCCATCCATCCTATTAGTTCTGTCCTTCTAAGAGAACCCTGACTAATACAGATGGGGAGGGAGAAAGGGAAAAAAAGAGAAAGCGAGATTGAGAACAGTGCAACACCCAAAATCTCCTTCTATGCCTCTTACTAGTCATTTATTACTATCCTTAGAACAGGTAACCACTATCCAAACACCATCAATTCATTTGGGCAGTTTTTGATGTGGTAGCTCTAGTTCATTCATTTTCATGATGTATAGTAATCAAAGACACACATACACACAGTTTCTTCATTCTGCTCTTGCGGTTTTTATGTTCATGTTCATTTGAGGAGGTGAACCTTTTCTAGTTTTTTACCACTGTGAATAGTGCTGTGATAAACATGATTTTTGTGAACAAAAGGGGCACATTTCTGTTGGGAATATACCTGGGATTTACATTGCTGCAGCATACTGTTTACGTATGTTTCAGTCCCACTTACTACTTCTTTTTTTTTTTTAATTATACTTTAAGTTTTAGGGTACATGTGCACAGTGCACAGTTAGTTACATATGTACACATGTGCCATGTTGGTGTGCTTCACCCATTAACTCGTCATTTAACATTAGGTATATCTCCTAATGCTATCCCTCCCCGCTCCCCCTACCCCACAACAGGCCCCGGTGTGTGATGTTCCCTTTCCTGTGTCCATGTGTTCTCATTGTTCAATTCCCACCTATGAATGAGAACATGCAGTGTTTGGTTTTTTGACCTTGTGATAGTTTGCTGAGAATGATGGTTTCCAGCTTCATCCATGCCCCTACAAAGGATAGGAACTCATCATTTTTTTATGGCTGCATAGTACTCCATGGTGTATATGTGCCACATTTTCTTAATCCAGTCTATCATTGTTGGACATTTGGGTTGGTTCCAAGTCTTTGCTATTGTGAATAGTGCCACAATAAACATATATGTGCATGTGTCTTTATAGCAGCATGATTTATATTCCTTTGGGTATATACCCAGTAATGGGATGGCTGGGTCAAATGGTATTTCTAGTGCTAGATCCCTGAGGAAACGCTGCACTGACTTCCACAATGGTTGAACTAGTTTACAGTCCCACCAACAGTGTAAAAGTGTTCCTATTTCTCCACATCCTCTCCAGCACCTGTTGTTTCCTGACTTTTTAATGATGGCCATTCTAACTGGTGTGAGATGGTATCTCATTGTGGTTTTGATTTGCATTTCTCTGATGGCCAGTGATGAACATCTTTTCATGTGTCTGTTGGCTGCATAAATGTCTTCTTTTGAGAAGTATCTGTTCATATCCTTTGCCTACTTGTTGATGGAGTTGTTTTTTTCTTGTAAATTTGAGTTCATTGTAGATTTTGGATATTAGCCCTTTGTCAGATGAGTAGATCGCAAAATTTTTCTCCCATTTTGTAGGTTGCCTGTTCACTCTGATGGTAGTTTCTTTTGCTGTGTAGAAGCTCTTTAGTTTAATTAGATCCCATTTGTCAATTTTGGCTTTTGTTGCCATTGCTTTTCGTGTTTTAGACATGAAGTCCTTGCCCATGCCTATGTCCTGAATAATGCCGCATATGTACAACCATCTGATCTTTGACAAACCTGACAAAAACAAGAAATGGGGAAAGGATTCCCGATTTAATAAATGGTGCTGGGAAGACTGGCTAGCCATATGTAGAAAGCTAAAACTGGATCCCTTCCTTACACCTTATACAAAAATTAATTCAAGATGGATTAAAGACTTAAATGTTAGACCTAAAACCATAAAAACCCTAGAAGAAAACCTAGGCAATACCACCCACTTATTACTTCTACCAGCAGAATATGAGACTCCCAATAGCTTTACATTTTGACTTACACTGGAATTATTAACATTATTAATTTAAGCCATGCTGGTGGGTATATAGTGGTATCTCATTGTGATTTTAATTTGCTTCCTTCTGATGGATGAAATTGAGCACTATTTTATGTTTCTTGATAATTATGATATCTTCTCTTAAAAAGTAGATAGTCAAATCATTTCCTTTTTTTTCCTTATTTGGTTTGTAGCTATTCTTTGTATATCTTAAATGTGTTATTTGTCAGATACATGTGTAAGAAATATAGTCTCCTATCCTTCTACTTGTCCTTTTTACTCTCATAGGAATAATTTGTTGACCAGATAACTTTAAATTTAATGTATTACAATATATTGTTCATTTTCTTTATTAGTAGTACATTTTGTGACCCTTTAATAGATTGTTGCTTAACTCAAGACCATACTAATATTCTCCTATATCATCATCTAGAAGCTTTGTTGTTTTACGTTTCACTTTGAAATTTAAAATCCACTTGGAATTGTAGTAAAGTAGGAATCAAAGTCTATTTTCTCTCATATAGTTATATAGTTGGACCCATTTAATTCATTTAAAGTGTCCTCTTTTAATCATTTGCAGTGTATCTTTATCAAATATCAAGTGACCATCCCGGTGAATCTTTTTCTGGACTTTTTAGTAAGTGCTAGGGATCTATTTAGCTTTTCTTGCACCAATGTCACACTGTCATAATTAAAGTGTCTTTTTAGTAAGTTAGTAAATAAAGTGTCTTTTTAGTAAGTTTAGGTACCAACAAGAATTAAAATTTTTTTCTTCACGTCTGTCCTGGCTGTTCTTTGGGCTTTATATTCTCATATAAATTTTGAAATAATTTTGACATTTTCTATAAGAAAAGCAGCTGGGATGCTTTCCTGGGGATTATTTCAAATCTAGAGAACATTTGTAAATTGATAAATTTACAATTCTAAGTGTTTCTATCTATACACAGAACATATTCATTGAAATACTTAATCTTAGTTATCTCAATCATATGTTGTAGTTTTGTGTATATGGAGCTTTGATTTATTCTTGAAGTGTATGTTGCCTTTTTACACTAATGTAAGTGTATTATTAAAAATAGTTTGCTCTATAGTCTTAAGGTGCGTGTCCCCCTAAAATTAGTATGTGGAAACGTAATCACCAATGCAATAGTATTAAGAGTAGGGTCCTTTGGGGAGTGATTAAATCATTAGGTCTCTGTCTTCATGAATGGGATTAGTGCCTTTATTTTTTTTTTTTTACTTTTTCTTTTTCTTTTTTTTTTTTCAGACGGAGTCTCGCTCTGTCCCCCAGGCTGGAGTGCAGTGGCGTGATCTTGGCTCACTGCAAGCTCTGCCTCTCAGGTTCACACCATTCTCCTGCCTCAGCCTCCCTAGTGCCTTTATTTTTTTAAAAAAATATATATATCCTTGTAAATGAGAGCAATCTTGCTCCTTCACCATGTGAGGACAAAGGAACAGGCCCTCACCAGACACCAAGTTTGCTAGTGCCTTCTCCTTAGACTTCCCAGTCTCCAGAACTGTGAGAAATAAATTTCTAACTTTTTAAATAAATTACCCAGTCTCAAGTATTTAGTTATAGCAGCCTGAATAGACAATGACAGTTTGTTTTTCTCTTTTCTGTCAACAAATTATTTTAATATTGATCTTATGTCCACTGATATGGGTAAATTCAGTTATTATAATTGTTTATATGTGTACTTTTTTGTAGTTTTCTAAATAATAGTTTTTCTATGAATAATGACATTTACACTACTTCTCATACAATTTTTATATTTCTTTTTATTTAATGTGCTGGCAAAGACTATGTAGAATGCAACCTATAAGCATTCAAAATGGGTCTCCTTCCCAGGGGAAAAGTTTTACTGTATCACCATTAATTATGTTCTTCAATTTGATTAGACAGTCTTCATCAGATTGGAGACATTCCCTTCTCATTCTAGTTTTTTAAGAGGTTTTGGGTTTCTTTTCTTAAAATGAATGCAGTTGTTACCCATTTTATCAAAATACCTTTCTGCTTCTATTGACTTGAATGTTTTTCTCTTTTTTCTATTATTGTGATAAATGACATAGTTTACTTTTTGAAGTACAGATTATTGGGAGGCCAAGGTAGGCAAATCACCTGAGGTCGGGAGTTCGAGACCAGCCTGACCAACATGGAGAAACCCCATCTCTACTAAAAATACAAAAATTAGCCAGGAATGGTGGCACATGCCTGTAATCCCAGCTACTCAGGAGGCTGAGGCAGGAGAATCACTTGAACCCAGGAGGCGAAGGTTGCGGTGAGCCAAGATTGCACCATTGCACTCCAGCCTGAGCAACAAGAGCGAAACTCCTCAAAAATAAATAAATAAATAAATAAATAAATAAATAAATACAGATTACTTACATAGAAAAAAAGTTATGTTTTAAAATTATGTGATTTGCTGAATTTTTAAAAACATTCACAGCCATGTAATCATCACTATAAACAAGATTATTTTTATTACTGCTGGACGTTTCCTCACATCCCTTTGTAGTGAGTACCCTCCATCACCCCACTAACCTTTAGGAATGGCTGCTACTTTCATTATAGTTTGTCTTTTCCAGAATGCCGTATAATTGAATCGTATAATAATTATACATTAATCCATTCAAACCTAGCTTTTCCACATAATATATTTTCAAGATCCATTTATGTTATGTCATGTATCAGCAATTCCTTATGATGTTGAAAAATTGTTTTTTACTGGTTGATGTATATGGGGCTGTTATCTTCTGACTATTATGAATAAAATTACTATAAACATTGAGGTGCAGGTCTTTGTGTGGACACAAATTTTTATTACTCTTGGATAAAACAAGATTGGGATTGCTGGGCCATATGTTAAGTATTTGATTAAACTGGTTAAACTACTAACCTGTTTTCAAAACTGGCTGCGTGACTTTCCATTCCAACCAGAAGTATATGAGATCTTTACAACTAGACAATCTGTTCTGTTCCATTGAAATCTATATACTATGCCCATGCCACACTGCTTTCATTGCTCTTTTCAAATGATGCCATGAAGTCATATATGTTCTCCAAATTTATTCATATTTTGAAATTTTTTTGACTATTTGAGGTCCTTCATTTTCCCACATAAGTTTTTAAATTGCCATTTTCTAAAAAGTCTAGTTTTGATTAAAATTATGTTGTATCTATAGATAGATTTTGTGGAAATTGATATATCACCTACATTGAGACTTTCAATTTGTGAACATGGTGCATTGTTCATCATCACTATAAACAAACAAAAAAACCAAAAATTTTTGTTTTTGATTTCTCCTTTCAATGTCTTATAGTTTTCAGCACAAAAATTTTGTACATGTTTCTGTACATATTTTGTTAGATTTATCCATAAGGATTTTATGCATTTTAATACTATTTTGCAAATGACATTTTTATTATCCAAGTAATTTTTGTATGTTGACTTTGTATTCTTTTTTTTTTTTTTTTAAGATGGAGTCTCACTCTTGCCCAGGTGGAACTGCAGTAGCGTAATGTTGGCTCACTGAAATCTCTGCCTCTTGGGTTCAAGCAATTCTCTCGCCTCAGCCTCCCAAGTAGCTGGGATTACAGGCACCTACCACCATGCCTGGCTAATTTTTGTATTTTTAGTAGAGACAGGATTTCACCATGTTGGCAGGGCTGGTCTCGAACTCCTTACCTCAAGTGATCTGCCCACCTCGGCCTCCCAATGTGTTGGGACTACAGGTGTGAGCCACCACTCCCAGCCAAATTTTTAATTAATATTTATAATTTTTGTGGTTCTTTGGAATTTCTGGTATGTTATATCATGTCATCTGGTAAAAAAAAAAAAAAAAAAAAAAAATTATGACTTCCTTTCCAATCGTATGTCTTTACTCTCTGTGCTATACTTGCTATAATACCTGGCACATCTTGAATATGAGTGGTGAGAGAAGAAATCATTGTCTTGTCCCTGATATTAGGGGCAAAACATTCCATCTTTGAAAATTAATTATGATGTTAGTTATAGGATTTTTTGTAGATACAATTGATCATTTTTTGGATGTTTTCTTCTATTCATTGTTTTTTAAAAGTTTTTCTTTCCTTATTGTGGTTATCATAAATGGATGTTAATTTTTGTAAAATATTTAATTCTGCACTGAGATAATCATATGATTTGTCCTTTTCAGTCAATGAGTATGGTGAATTATAATGTTTAATTTTTAAATTGTTTTCAAACCATATATTCCTGGGATAAATTCCACTTTATGATGAGGTATTATACTTTTTGTATGTTGCTGTATCTGATATGTTTATATTTGTTAGAAATTTTTGCATCCCTGTGATCTAAATACGATCATATGCTTTATAGGCTCAATATTTTAAAATAAGATAAAGATAGAATCCTGGGATAAATTTTGGCTCCAAATCGGGTATATGATTCATTATAAGCCATCACTTCACTTTAACAATATTAATAAAATACTTGTATTATCAATTTACAGTTTAATTTTTTTCATAAGCGTTATTTTATAATATCATTACAATAATCCTGCAGAAAAATATAATTTTCTTCATTTTTTAGATAAAGCAACTGAAATGGGGGAAGATAAAATGCCTTGCCCAATTTCTCACAATTTATTAAGTTCATTATTAGTACTTAGAGGTCTGCACTTTAATATAGCTATTATCCTGAAATATAAAATTTCTACTTCCAGATCAATTTTCTGACACCTCCTTGCAAACAGCTTGACTTTTAAGCTCCACTAGATATTGTGATGTAGATGGTTATTTTTGTGCTCCTACTCAACCTGTTCTGTACCCTCCTTTTTGTCACTTCTTATCTCCGGTCCTGTAACCCTAGCTGTTTATGGTCTGCATAATCTGCATACCAATAACTCCACACATACCCCAACACATCTCAATCATCACAACTGTTAGGCTTTCATTCACAGCATCATGAAGAATTATATTTTATTGAATCTGAGATACCATTAATTATTAGATGTACTGATTATAAATCGAACCATTAATTTATGTACTGTTAGGAGAGAAATATGTTATTGCAAATGACACTGAAATATCTTCTTACCACGTTCATTGTAATTCCACTAGTAGAAAATTCAAAATATGAAAAGGCTGTTTCAATTATCTATTACTGTATAACAACCCACCCCCAACTGAGTGTCTTAATTCAAAATATATATATATTTATTTCATGGTTCTGTAGGTTGACTTGGCTAAACTGAGCCATTCTTTCTTGAGTTTTCTTAAGCATGTTTTTTCACTGATAGAAGTGATAGCAGGAATTGGAGGACACCTGGATAGGCATCCCGTAGATGGCAATTGATGCTACCACTGAAGGGGAGCTTAGCTGGAGCTGTTGAAGAGATTGCTACACAAGACATTGCTATATGTATAGGCTTCATACAACATAAAAACTGAGTACAGAGAGGGAGCTTCCAAAGCATGTTCTAAGAAAGAGGAAGTAGAAGTTGTCAGTATAATTAAGGGGTGGACCTGTAACCAGCATAGCATTATTTCGTTTAACATCTATTAATCAAAGAAGTTACAGGGTCTCCTGATTCACGTGAATAGAGAAACAGACTGCATTTTGATGGAAGCTTGGCAAGTGCAAATATGTTATGAATAGAAATATGCCTCTGTGAGTTCACAAAAAATTGAAGTGTATATATTAACGTTGTTACTTGTGATAGCCTCTGGTTCTAGAGTATTGAAAGAGCTAAAATTCTTTGTAGGATTAAAATTTAAAGGTTGGAATTGAAACAGATTTTTACTTTTTACAGTTTTCTCCATATTTTTTAGTACATTTTAAAGGGTATTAAAGAAATATGTTTTGAATCAAAATTGACTAACTGCCCTTTCCCAATTTTCCCAAGGCTCCTCAAAGGATAACAAAAGGGAATAACTACTATTGGCATAATTTATCTGGACATTCCTCGATTCTTTCTGTTTTTCTAAAAATATTTCCCTTAGAACACCACTGCTGTATTTTCTTCTTCATGCCTACACAAGTAAAAACTCTTGTAATAAGAGGTTGCTTCTCTATATTATAGTCCTCAAATTTTTGGTAAAGGAATAATTCTTGCAAAGATAAAGGAAGGCAATGGGACAAGTTAGGTTTAAACATGTTTTAATCTTTTGTATTATATGGGATGATGAGAAGAGACAGGAACTGTGGGATACTGGTTGTAGTATTTTGCTATTTCAACGTTAACTCTTAAGCAGTGAAATCTCTCCTTACAAAGCAAGGTCATGCATCAGTAAAACTTCCTAAGATCTGCCAGACAAATGGCTTCCACTTCTTTCTGTATTATATTTTCACGTAAGAATACCTTGCTCCCTCAAAAGGCCACATCCATTAAAAAGGGAAGGGATGGTGTGGGTAACTATAACAGGAACACTATTGGTTCCTAATTAGTGGAAAACATAGTGATGATTATTTCTGTGTGGACACTATAGGCATCAATAACTACTATTAAATTTACTTGAACTCCTCATCACATTTTTAGTAAAACCCCATGGGGTGAAGAAGAGTAAATTGCAATTGAGACTTTTGCAGACTTCAAAATGAAGTATCTGAGAGTTTGAAGATTGACATGCTCCAAATCTGTCAATGAGGACTTTGTAATTACTCTGTCTATGGGAGTAATTTCATCTAAATGCTCTCTCGTTGGGCCACACTACCTTTTGAACTTCTGTTCAAACATGCTGTAACAGTAGACACTGGACAAATAAGAAATGGATTTTGCAGTGTTTACATTTAACTTCTTTCCTGATTTTCTCTGTGTCCATGAAACTTCAGGAGTGCCACTTATCTTTTTATAGATCAGATTGACACTGAGTAAGGTATACCTAGGGTTCGAGCCTGAATCTGTTATGACAGGCAATAAATCACCTAAAACATCTTTTTGTATTTGATGAGCAGTCAAAATCGCTCTTACAGGAAGCTGATGACAGAGATTTTTTTTTTCCCTCAGTTGGCCCAAGTTTTCACACTCACACCAATTTTACAGTTGTTACTAGACTAATGACCCAATTCAGTCAGATGCTTGTGATATTTTTTTGTCACCAGTTTTGTGATCATGAAGAGGATGAAATGTTAATAGTTCTGACATTTGTTTTTTCATATCTTTTAATACACTGCTAAAGAAAAAATTTTCACTAATATTATAGAGACTTATTTTACATTGTTTTCTATTCGAAATAAGTGAGAAATTAAGTAACATTTTTTAATAACATTTTTCTCCTAAATTCCCAGAATGTCACCACTAGGAAAAAGGCATCTTAGGTAAATATAAGATAAATTTGTTAAACTTCAACTGGACCTTTGGTACTTCTATTGAGTTTTTTCCATAATAGATACTTGACACCTATCTCTTACACGCTTTCTTCTTCTTGGAAAATAACCTGGTGTATTCGTTAAGGTTCTTCAGAGAGAGAGAACCAATATGATGTATATGTATGTGTTTTTATACACAGATCTGTATGTATGTGTACCTGTATATACATATGTGTGTGTGTGTGTGTGTGTGTGTGTTTATACAGAGAGAGAGAAAGAGATTTTTTTTTTTTTTACTTTAAGAAATTGGCTCCCATGACTATGGAGGCTTGGCTCATCCAAAATCTGGTAAGAGTAGGCCAGAAGGCTGAAGACTCAGGTATTAGTCACAGTTAAAGTCCAAAGGCAGTCTACTGGTTGAATTCCTTCTTGCTCTGGTAGAATTCTAGATCGGTCTTTGTTCTACTAAGGTCTTCAACTGATTGTATGAGATTATGTAGGGTAAACTGCATATTTAAAATTTACCAATTTAAACGTTAATCTTATCTCAAAAGCACCTTAACAGAAACATCCAGGATAATGTTTGACAAAATATATGGACACCATGGGCCAGGCAAATTAACATAATAAATTAGCCATCATACTTGGTGTCTTACTTTTCTGAAAACTTTCTGCTGCTTCAGAAGAAGGAAACTTTCTACCCTTCAGAAGCTAATACTCTCTCTACGCTTACCCTTATTTTTTGATTTCTCTTATAACTTGTTCTTTCATCTGTCCTCCCAAACCCCACCTCCATCCCCTTATGACACCCTACTTCAGTCCTTTCAGTCTTCCCAGAAACTCGTCAGGTCTCTCTATTGATAAACTTTCTCTTGACCTTTTCAGGGTTGCTGTCCCTTTCCCTCGTTTCACAGCCCAACTCCCCATTTCCCATACTTCCATTCAGCATAGGAAACACAACTCTCACAGGTCAGCAGTAGGTTCCTAGTGGCTAGAACAATGAGTTTTCCTTTGTTCTCGTTCTTTGACATTTCTCTGTACCCTGGTCCTGTTATCTTCCTCTTCCCCATTGAATATCTCCTCATTTTGGTTTTCTGTGGTTTTGCCATCCTCTGATCATTTTATCTATTTCTCCTTCACTTGCTTTTCTTCTCCCTGTCATCCCTTATGTAGATGTTTCTCAAGTTCTATTCTCCATCTTTTCCTTTAATTTCTTTATTTTTTCTGCCTGGATAAATATCTAAATTTAAATGGTTTTAAATATCTACTTAAAAAATGCGTTTCTAAATGTATGTCTTCTAAATTATTTCATTCTCCTGTATTTTAGCTTCCTGAACTAAAAATCTGGGAGCTATATGTAAAAATTTTAATTTTCTCATTTTTCTCGCTTAGACCAATAAGCATTCCAGCAAGATCCTAACAAAGAAATATTTCTTCTACTTGAGTCATTTCCTTCATCCTTAGTGCCCAGCCATAATTTGAAGCTTCATAATCACTTCTCTGGTTATTTGGTAAGTTCTGTTGACCGTTCCCACCTCTAGTCTCTCTTTTTTCCATCTATTTCTGTAATTTGCTGGAGCCTTCTTTCTAAATATGTGCCTAAACATGTCTCTCCTTGGTCTGTAGTGATTTTTGTGATGTCTCTTCAAAATGTGCTCCATCCAACATAATATCTATTTCTCTTTCAATTTATTATTGCCATGTGATAAACCAATGCATACTTACTTTGTCATTACTTAAATGAGAAAAATGAAACTTGAAAAACATAAGTCTGTGGTTGCTCTAATATCTGAAGATAGACCTGCAAGTATGATTATAGTCCTGATTTTAATTTTTTGTTTATCATGCTGCTATACTAATTCAAACTAAGACAGCTTCTAAATAAATAAATAAACAAACAAATGCCATTGGCATCTGTCATGAGAAATGAGTGCCTGTTGAGTAAAGGCAGTGATAATTCAAAGCAGTAGTTGTCAACCTGCCTAGATTATTAAAATCCCCAAGAGAGTTTAAAAAACATTGATGCATAAGCATCACCAGAATCTCTGGAGGTGGGAATCTTACACCAGGATTTTTTTTTTTTTTTTTAAAGATCCCTAGTTGAGTCTAATCAAAAGCAAATTTGAGAACCAGCAGTTTCCCTTGCTATTTGAAGTGTACATATTTGAAAGTGGCCCATAGGATGTTATAAACACATACGTTTTTTAAAATCAAATTACTTAAAGCATAACAGAAGTGTTTAATTCTTTACCTATGCAAATGTATGAATTTCTCTTAGGAGGAAGTATAGTATTCAGAATTGGCAAACTAACTTATTGCAGAACAGTATCTTTGTTTCCATCCCAGCCTTTTTGTAGTATGATTGACAAATAAAAATTACATGCATTCACGGTGTACAAACTGATGTTTTGAGATGCATATACATTGTGAAATAATTACCACAATACAGATAATTAACATATTCATTATCTCACATAGTTACCGTTTGTGTGTATGTGGTGAGAATACCTAGATCAACTCTCAGCAAATTTCAAATATACAACACATTATTATTAGCTGTAGTAATCATAATGTACATTAGGTCTATGAAATTTATTTATCTTTAAATGAAACTTTGTGTCCTTTAACTAGTAGGCCCCCTTTTTCTTCACCCCCCCAGCCACTAATAATCACCAATCTACTCTCTGTTACTATGAGTTTGACTTCTTTATAAATTCCACATGTATGTGAGAGCATGCAATGTTTTTCTTTCTGTCTGGCTTATTTTACTTAACATGGTGCCCTCCAGATTCCTCCATGTTGTCACAAAAGATAGGATTTCCTTTTTTCAAGCTGAATAATATTCAGTTGAATAATATATACCATACTTTATCCATTCAGTTGTAGATGGGCTTTTGTCAATAATGCTGCTATGAACATTAGAGTGCAAATATCTCTTTGATACAGTTATTTTAGTCCTATGGCTATAAACTCAGAATCGGGATTGCTAAACCATATGGTAGTTCTATTTTTAGTTTTTTGAGGAAACCCCATACTGTTTTCTATAATGGCTCTAAACAATTTACATTCTCACCAACAGTGTTAAAGGATTCCCCTTTCTCCACATTCACCAACACTTGTCTTTCATTTTTAAAAATAATAGCCATCATAACAGGTGTGAAGTAATAGCTCATTGCTGATTTGATATGCATTTCCTTGATGATTAGTGATACTGAACATTTTTATATATACCTGTTGGTCATTTATATGTCTTTTTTGAAAAATCTTATCAGGCCCTTTGCCTATTTTAAAGTTGTGTTTATTTATTATTATTCTTGATATTGAGTTGCATGTGTTCCTTAATATTTTGAATATTGGCTTTTTATCAGATATATGATTTGCATGTTTTTCTCCCATTCTTTTGGTTGCCTTTTTGTTTTGTTGATTGTTTCCTTGGCTGTGCAAAGAATTTTAGTTTGCTGTAATTCGACTTACTCATTTTGGTGTTTGTCCCCTGTACATTTGGTGTAAAATTCAAAAAAGCATTGCCAAGACTCGTGTTAACGAGCTTTTCCTTATGCTTTCTTTTAGAAATTTTATTGTTTCAGGTCTTACTTTTAAGTCTTTAATTCATTATGAGTTGATTTTGTGTAAGATGTATTATAAGGGTCCAGTTTCATTCTTTTTCGTTTCATGGTATAATTTATTGAAGAGACTATTCTTTCCTTACTGTGTATTCTTAGCACCTTTGTCAAAAATTAGTTGACTGTATTTATGTGGGTTTATTTCTGGGTACTGGTTTGTTTTTCACAGAATTCCTTAGGACTAAAATGTTCCCCAGAACACTTTGGTAAATATTGATGTAACAATTTTTCTCACAGGAGCACTGTTGGCATTTTGAATGGGATCGTTATGCTAGTTACTGCTAAGGACCTGCCCTACATGTTTCAGGAAGGTTAGCATTTCTGAATCCTGTTTAGTAAAATTCAGCAGCACTCCCCAGTGATTTCAATAATCAAACACACTCCCGTAAATTACCTAGCACTTTCAGGTCAGTGATGCCATCCAAGGTTGAGAACTATTTTGTAGCTGGTCACTAGGCACAAAGAACAGGATGATTAAGTTGGTCAATTTGGAGTGTTATTCACTGCAACTCTCTGAGTCTAGATCTTCCCCATTGTCTTTGGCCTATTACATAAATCCTTTAACTATGCTGGTATCATAGCTAGATTTGTCAAAGACTCATTCAGAGCATTACCAAAAGCTACAGAGGCCCAAAGTTGTCAGAGAGGCTCTGTCTCGTGAAAATATCATAAAACCGCATACCTCATGGGGACCATTGGACCACTGATGTAGATGAGATTGCCTGGGCCACAAAGACTTTGTGATCACATCAACTTTAGTTTTTCTTTCTCACATTTGAAATGGCCACCAGAGATATTTTTTCTTAAATCACTCATCATATTCTGTCATTCCTCTACTGAGCATTCCTTTATTGGTTTTCCATTGCTAAAGATTAAGATATAAATTTTTAGTATGACATTTATTTTTTATTTATTTTTTTTTTGAGACGGAGTCTCGCTCTGTCGCACAGGCTGGAGTGCAGTGGCGCGATCTCAGCTCACTGCAAGCTCCGCCTCCCGGGTTCACGCCATTCTCCTGCCTCAGCCTCTCCGAGTAGCTGGGACTACAGGCGCCCGCCACCACGCCTGGCTAATTTTTTTTGTATTTTTAGTAGAGACAGGGTTTCACCGTGGTCTCGATCTCCTGACCTCGTGATCCGCCCGCCTCGGCCTCCCAAAGTGCTGGGATTACAAGCGTGAGCCACCGCGCCCGGCCTAGTATGACATTTAAAATAACCATAGAATAATAACAAGTAGCCTTCTTTACATACCTCGTCACACTCACATGCATACACCACCTCTCTATTTCTCCTTCTCTATCAATTCCAGTCACACGACCATTTTCTGACTGAATCTCATTATTTGCTAAACAAGACATATAGTTTATATCCCTAGGTTTTTGCTCTTATTACCTAGAATGGTCTTTTTAATTTGACAACCTGATGAAAATCCTACTTAATTTTTACAGCTTCTTACAATTGTTACCTCCTCTGCATAAAGTTCTCCAACATTTCTATTTATCAGTCACTTTTCTGTTCATGGCTGCAGACACAGCCATGACAATCTGTCATAGAAATCCACCTTAAAATTCTACAAAGTGGTGTGCATGGTGGATGAAATATTTTTCCTTTTCCTACATTCCTATCTGGGCTCTCAGAGGAGAGCACTTCTCTAGACCGTGTGTCCTCTGGCATCATGCTAAGAAGGCAGTTTGCATCTTCTAGGAATCTCTTTATTGCCCTGCTTATAAGATAAAGGGTAGTTAATATAATTTATGAAACTCAGATGTATAGTGAGCCACATTGGAAATATACTTTACCATTCTCTTTGCTCTGAACACCTCATAGATAAGTAGGAAGATCAATGGAAGGACTCTTCCCTGTTTTCTGCTTCCATGTGGTATGAACACTTGGGTCAAAGTCCTACGATTACTTTCTAAAGGCAGGCCAAATATCCTCAGTTACCCCACCCCTCATCTCTCTCTCTCTCTGTGTCTCTCTTTTTACCTGTCTTTATCCTTTCATCTGTTCTGTGTTTCTCTTTGTCTCCTTTCCCTTTTCCTACCTCTGTATGGGTTTTCTGTCAGTTTCTCTCATTGTCTTCCTCACTCCTTTTCCTGTAGGTAACTGGTAAATGTGGAAGATCTGAGTTATTTGTACCTGGCAAAGTCAGTGTTCCAGACTGTACACATGGGTGAATATATAAGGATCCTGTTTGATGTCTATCTAAACCACATTCTTCCACTTTTACCATGAACACTGTGTGCTTTGGGGTTAGAAGGCATATGCTTTGCTGATTAAAAGGTTTTCACTTTGTTTTTATTTTCTTGTTTCTAGTTTTCCCATCAAATAGAACCAGTAGGACACCCTCCCCCGTAACTGATCTCCAGCATATTGGTGTATTGGAGGGAGGTGGTTGCAGAGAGTATTGGGAAAAAGGACGGCAGCAGCCATTTTGTGGTTACATTGATTCTGATTCTTCTAAAAATGCAGAATAAATGAGAAAGTTTGAGTCTTTCAGAGGGCAACTATTACAAAGGAACCCAGATTCCATTTAAATAAGACTCTTTTTGGATTGGACCAAAAAAAATTAAATATTGATGGGAGAAATACACTATGGGGAGGAAGGCAGCCTCAGTTAGACTTGGTGTCTAGATGTGACATATTTGCAAATGTTTAAGTTTTGAAAGAATATAAGTGCATTTGAGATTCTTTACATGCCTTTGTTTTTTTCTAATTCCCATTTTTCCAAAATACCATCCAGATGTCTTTGCTATGGTTTTTTTTAAATGACGATCTAAACTCTTTTAAGTCCTAGTTTCTGAAAACAAAATCCTGCTTAGCATAATTTTTGAAAGTACTATAATTATTTTTGCATTTTTTACAGAGAAAAAGCATGTGTAGTTGAAGAGATAATTTGCGACATCCATCTAAAGATGCTGAAGGAGTCAGAGTTGTGCAGAGAAACTCAGATATTATCTGAGAGAAATTCTTTGGGTGGAGACTGAGCATGCTAAAATATTAAATAGTTAAAAACTTCTGATTTGAATGTCTTTTGACTATAAAGAGTCAGTAATTTAATTTTTTCAGACTTAAATTTTCTTATTGAGAGGAGAGGTTTCATTTTTTTCCCTATGTACTTTTTATATTATAAAAGTTTTATTATTTTAAATACTTCTTTTTTTTTTATGGATTTGGGTTCGGAGGGGGTCTCACTTTGTTGCTCAGGCTAGTCTCTAACTCCTGGCTTCAAGCAATCCTCCCGCTTCAGCCTCCCAGTGTGCTAGAATTACAGGCATGAGCCACTGCACCTGGCCCTGGAATACTTTCATTCCACCTCATAGTGTTGGTTGTCCTATATCCTCTGACCAGACACACTGGACTACATGACAAGGAAAATTTAAGACAAAAAATAAAACAATATATAACTAAAATCCCTTTATTGTCCATTTTAGACTCACCTTATTATAAACACTGAACCACCCATGCCTCATCCTAGGATAACACAAAGGCTTACTGGTAGTAGAGATTAGGGGACAACATGATAAAGGGAACTTCAGAACAACCATGGTTTGTTGGTCTTTTCACCAATGTATGTGTATACACACACACACACACACACACACACTCCTGGTTGACCATAGATGTTGGTCATTGTCTATTGGGATAAAAGAACAATATTTGAGGAATGTTGAAGGTAAACTTTTGTCTAATAGTCTCACTTTAGCTTGTCTGAAGAAATACTTAAGGAAATTTCTGTAATATCTTGCTATCCCGCCTTTCCCCTTACTTTTCCTTTTAGCAATAAGAACAAATAATTGGACTGGTGAGAACTTGTCAATAGGCCATGTTTCTCCTACTGGTGGGTGCACTGTATTCAGAAAGTCACTGCTCATATAAGACATAGTCTCTTGTTTGAACTATATTATATTCACTCTCCAGTGGGTACACATATTATCTGATCTTCTCTAATATACATTGCATCCATGCAGTTAACACACCATCAGAAAAAGATAGATCAATTCCCTGACCTGCCATAATGTAACCTGTCATTCCCCCTCAGAATTTCACTTTCCATTCTTGAGCTGTCCACTTTGCAGGCAATTTGGTGCATGAGCAGGTGCCTGGCAAAGTAGACGAAACTTGTGATATCAAACCATAGTCCCCATCAGTATGCTTCAAGGTTTAGATTTAAGCACAGAGTAAGATGGTCCATTGTAATACCAATTTAAATCCATACCCTCTAATTCATCATTCCAGAAATCCTAAATTTAGGGATAATTGAACATTTTCTTAGCTGTTAGTAAACTTATTGTTTGATCTGTCTTTAGACTACATTTGTATTTATTGTCTCCATTATTTGGAAACTAGATGAGAAGATGACTGAGGACAGCCTCTTGCTGTTCTGCCTGTCTGTAATGATTATGTCCCAGATATCAGCTTGGCTTACTCCTTTTACTCATTCTGTCCTTTATTCAAAGTCCATTATTCAGAATAACTGCATCTGACAATCCCCTCTCCATTTATATGATTATTTCTCTCTGGCTCCTTCTTTTGTTCTAATTTTTCTCATAGCACTAATCATACTACCTAAAATTGTATTTTATATTTATTTGATTATTATGTCTTCCTTTTTAAAATATGAATTTCAGGAATTCAGAATCTTGTATTTATAGCTGTATCCACAAAGCCTAGACAAAAGCATGACACACAGAAAACACCATATACATATTAAATGAATGATCAAAAAAAAACTTTTGATTATGTATCTGTCTGATACATCATCAGTACTTAATATTTTGAATTTAAATGCAAAATGCTAATGCTCTCATTCATTTCAGGGAAATTTATTTAACAAAATTTGTGGTTTAAAAATAATTCTAATTATTGAGGTTTTTTTTTTCCATGCATCTGATATAAGGAGAGCTACTGGCTCATTTAATATGTTTTAACCTATACTTTGTAATGCTGTGCTAAATAAGAAATCCAGATGTGGTGCCTACTCTCATAAATTTTACAGTCTAGCAAAATAGATAGCTCAAATAACTGTACTATAAATCAACTTATGTTTTCTTAGTATGATTCTATGTAGATTAAAAAAAATTTGATCACTCACCAAATTATACAATTGATAATTTTTTTTAATTAAAGGACAAAAATAAATAGCAAATATATTCTGCATACTTGAGAGAGATGATCTTTGTCATTTTCCTTTAAATATGGAATAATTTTCAGTCTAACTTATTTAAATAAGTTATCAGAATGTTTTCTGATGCAGAGAAGAATCATATTACTAAAATATGTTAACTCTATACATCCTTTTGTTCAAGAAACAAACATATTCAGAGAATTACATTACCCTTCATTGTTAAATTAGTTATATTGAATATCTTAACAATAATGGGACTAGAGAATTTAGTGTGGTTACATGTCTGTCTTTCTACCTGTTCCGTCTCACATGTTGTGGCTAGTGGCAAACCTTAGACATAGTCAAAATAAACTTTGAAAGTCCCTAAGAAAAGTATATTCAAGGAGGTGATTATCTTGTATCTCAAGCCCAACAAAACTAGTACTTTGCAAATATTAGATGCCTCTTTTGTGAGTAATGAATGATGTAGTTAGTTTATGTTCAGGGCTGTGCAGCAGGTTTAAATCTCATTATATTACCCTTATATTATCAACGTCACTATCTGATCTTTGAAAAATGGTCATCCCTCAAGTCTCTTTAAGTTCTACCCAGATTCGAGCTATCACCACTAGATTGTCCTATCACTTTGTATGTTTTATCTTTTTGTTCCCTTCAGACTGTCCAATTTCTACCCTCAAATTTTGTTTCTGGCTTAGGCTTTTTCTTGGAGAGCTTATTTAGAGTCCCTCTCTGCTTTAAGAACCTTGCCCAATTGACTCTCATCCCTCTCTACCCCCTTGGTTTTGACATCACTCATATCTACAGTCAACAACATTTATCTTCTGATCTGTCCCTCTCCCATTGCTTCTCCTGTCCTGTTTTCCAAGGAAGGGATTAGACACACATTGTCACATTGTAATTATTTCATAAACACTCTGAATTTGAGTCCCTATCTCCCCACTGTTGCCTCAAAGGAAGGTCATGATCAACACAGAAAAGACAACTTCTTCTTCCTGAGATTAATCTTTAAAAGTCAAGATGGGCAATGATTTGAACTGGGATTTAACAAGCTGGGAGCCCAATCTGAAGCTTCATGTTGCTTACTGTTAGGGAATTCAGAGTAACTGACCTGTCCAGACAGCTGGTATAGCCGAACTGCCAAGGATCTATTTGTAAAATGCACTCAGGAAATTTATGGTAAATAACTCATTCCAAGAGCAAAGAGGTAATCTGACAAGCTAAATTCATGGACAGTGAAGAAGGTAGTTATAAGTATGAGAATATGAGCTGCTCAGATTCCTCAAAGGCAGCATAAATAACTTAAGATATGTGTAGGTCAAATGACACATTAGATATGCTTGTCCTAAAAAGTCTTTGGCCATTGCATCATTGTCCTCGGCTTTCTCTCCTCTCCTTCTATTTAATTTTCCTCTAATCCTTTCTGTACATTTCTAATGTGTGCAGTTTAACTGTCTTTTTAGACATCTTGTCACTTATTGTCTACTCATGCCTTCAATGTCTCACCTTAATGGCAAGTGACTTTTGAAAATGATTTCCTAAACACAAGTATAATTAATTCCTTAAGAGGAAATATGTTGTGAGCTGTTAAGATCATAACTCTTTTTCAGCCTGATGAATAACCCTCTCAAGTTTTTACCCTGTGTATTCTCTATAATACCAGATATGCTGAACAGTCAATGCAGGGACCTCATCATTATCACTCCAGGTTGACATGGTCTGTTGAAATGCAAGTACATATTTTATGGTGACTATGCTGTTTGTTTGCCTGAGTGAAAGGATGTCCATGGTAATAGCTATTTAAGTTTATTGCTGGATGTGTATAATTTATTTATTATAATTATTATAATTCTTCAGGGAAACATTACTTATAATTCAGAGATTCACTTTATCATCTGAATGTTTCTAGGCTTGATTAATGGGCCAATTTTGTATAGTTATAGTATGGCATTTTCTTTATTTTGTTCACATAACTATATAAAACATATAGCCTTATATACACATACATATGTGTATATATGTGTGTATATATAAATATATGCTCAAATATGTGTGTGTGTGTGTGTGTGTGTGTGTGTAATAATCTCTTTCAAGTTAGTGATACTGCCATGAGATCATCAGATCGTCAGATAATCATTTTGGAAATTATTTATAAGAATTCGTGCCCAAAGCAGGATCTACATAATATCTTTGGGCATAGTTCTCAACTAACGTCTAATTGTCATATTTGTATTTGTATTTGTATTTATATTTGTAGGTAGATTGCAACATTTTAGGTATTATATATTATATAATGTACTACATTATGTTTCTTATATGTTTACTTTATAAGACATATAATTTATAATGTATCTGATATAAATTAATCTTCATCATAGGTCACATTTTTAGATGTAATGCTGAATATTTTAAAGGTCTATGTTATTCTCATCAATTTTTACTTATTTGTCATCTCCCTTTGTGTCTTAGCTAGTTCTTTTGGTTTTACAAGAAATTACAGAATTTTAGAGCTGGAAACCCTTACTGAGCATCAAAAGACTAGAGCCACTTATCTTTGAAGCAGTCACATGTTTTCTGACTTGACCTCAGGCTCTGTTCACTCAGCCTGAGTTGTCTGACTGAATTTTGGGGAAGGCTTTAATTCACTTTTCTGCCCTACTACCCTCCGAAGACTGTTACTTCCTCTATATTCTGGAGATGGAAAACAGAAAGAAAATAAAATAAATGGAATACAAATTCTTATTTGTGTAAATTGTGATGCCAAGCACTCATATTTTCTCAACCAAGTTGCCTTTGCTTTGCCGAGTTTTAGCACCTATTTCCTAGTGACAGCTCAAAATTTCTGTATAGCTTGATTTTGGGAGCAGCAATCTGGTGGAAGGGTCGGTCAAGGAAGTTTTAAATCTGGATGTGCCTAGAAGCCACTCTCTTTTTATTTAGGTTATATAATACAAATAAAAAAAGCAAGTGAACCTTCTAAAATGCTTCTTTTTGGTTTTATATAAAATTTTAAAAATGTCAATGTGTTTATGAAATAGTACTTTATGAAACAATATTTGAATTCACCTTGGGATTTTATGTAGATTATTTAGGGGCAGGTGCTAAAGCTCCCCACACACTATTTCTAGGCCTTATCAATAACCAAGCAACTTAATTTATTTGAAAATAGTTTGTTTTATACACAACAAATATTATATATATATGCCATTTTTAACAAATACATGTTTTAACACGTATATGCTGTTTTTTAAGTGGTATTTTTAAATAAATATGTACATATATACTGTTTTTTAATGACTTTTTTTGCAGTACCAACTATCAAGGCTTGAAAGCTAAGGGTATTCAAGATTAACATTATTTTTAAGTCACATTTCGTTAATGGGAAAGTCATCCGTCCATTATACCAGTGATTCTTTTATTTTCCTCTCTCCCTCGCTCCCTCCCTCCCTTCCTTCCTTCTTTTGTTCTTTTCTTTCTTTTTGATTGAAAAATAATAGTTGTGTACATTCATGAAGTACAATGTGACATTTTGATCTATGTATATGTTTGGATAACATTCAGTAAAGCTAATTAACTTACCTATCAGCTCACTAACAGCATCATTTATTTGTGGTGAGAATGTTAGAAATCTATTTCTTTAACAATTTAAAATTTATAATACATGATTACTAACTGCAGTCACTGTGCAGTACAATAGATCACTAAAAGTTATTCCTCTAGTCTAACTACAACTTTGTATCCTTTTATCAGCATCTCCACTTTCCCTATCCCTTGGCCTCCCCTAACCCCTCCTCAGTCTCTGTTTTTATGATACCAACTTTTTTAGATTCTATGTATATGGGAGATTATAAGCAGTTATCTTTCTCTGTCTGCCTTATTTCTCTTAACATAATGTCCTCCAGTTATATACGTGTTGTTACAAATGACAGCATTTCATTCTCTTTTAAGGTTTATTATATTCCATTGTGTGTATACCATATTTTCTTTATCCTTTCAATTGTTGATGGACACTTAACGTTACTCTCAAATCTTGGCTATTTTAAATAATGCTGAAATGAAAATGGAAGTGCAAATATCTTTTTACCATACTGATTTCAATCTCCTTGGAAACATACTCAGACATGGGATTGCTGGATCATGTGGTAATTATATTTTTAGTTTTTTGAGGAACCTACATGTATTCTCCAAAATGATTGTACTGATTTACATTTCCACCAACAGTGTACAAGAGTTCCTCTTCTCCACATCCTCATCAACACTTACACATCTTTTTTATAGTAGCCATTCTAGCAGGTATGAGGTGATATCTCATTCTGGTTTTAATTTGCATTTCCAAAATAGAGATGTTGAGCATTTTTTCATGAATCTGTTGGCCATCCGTGTGTCCTCTTTTGATAAATGTCTATTCAGATCCTTTGCCCATTATTAATAGTTTTTTTCAATTGAGTTGAGTTCTTTATACATTTTGGATATTAGCTCCTTGTCAGATATGTGGTCTGCAAATATTTTCTTCCAATCCATTGGTTGTCTCTCCACTCTGTTGTTTGCTATGCAGAAACATTTTAGTTTGGTACAATCACATTTGTCTATTTTTGCTTTAGTTGCCTGTATTTTTCATGTCGTATCTATGAAATCAGTGCCAAAACCAATGTCATGAATATTTTCTCCACATTCACTTCTAGTAGCTTTGTAATTTCAGATCTTATGTTTAAGCATTTTTAATTTTTTTTTTCCATAAGTTATTGGGGAACAGGTGGTGTTTGGTTACATTAGTAAGTTCTTTAGTGGTGATTTGTGAGATTTTGGTGCACGCATCACCTGAGCGGTATACACTGCACCATATTTGTAGTTTTTTATCCCTCCCCGCCTCCCACCATTCCCCCCAAGTCCACAAATCTATTGTATCACTTTATGCCTTTGTATCCTCATAGCTTAGCTCCCATATATTAGTGAGAACATATGGTGTTTGGTTTTCCATTCCTGAGTTACTTCACTTAGAATAATAGTCTCCAGTCTCATCCAGGTTGCTGCAAATGCCGTTAAGTCATTCCTTTTTATGGCTGAGTAGTATTCCATGGTGTAAATATACTACAGTGTCTTTATTCACTCATTGATTGATGAGCATTTGGGTTTGTTCCATGATTTTGCAGTCGTGAATTGTGCTGCTATAAACGTGTGTGCAAGTATCTTTTTCATATAATGACTTCTTTTCCTCTGGGTAGATACCCAGAAGTGAGAATGCTGGATCAAATTTAAAATCCATTTTAAGTTTATTTTTGCATATGGTGTAATAGGAGGGCCCAATTTCATTTTTCTGTGTGTGGATATCCAGTTGTCCCAACATAATTTATTGAAAAGACTGTCCTTTCTCCACTGTGTGTTCTTGACATCTTTGTCAAAAATCACTTGGCTATAAATACTTGAGTTTATTTCCAGGCTCTCTATCGTGCTTCATTGGTTGATGTCTCTACTTTTATGGCAGAACCGTGTGTTTTGATTATAATATATTTAATGTCTTAAAATAGCTTTATAATATATTTTGAAAAAAGATAGTGAGATGCCTACAGCTTTGCTCCTTTTGTTCAAAACTGCTTTGGCTATTCGTGGTTTTTCTGGTTCCATACAAATTGTGGGATTTTTTTCTTTATTTCTGTGAAAAATGACATTGGAATTTTAATAGGAATTTCATTGACTCTGTAGATAGCTTAGTTTCATGGATATTTTAAGACTTTCTCCACTTTTATTCAACATAATACTAAAAGCTCTAGCCAGAATATTAGGGGAGAAAAAATAAAAATAATTCATTCAGGAAGGGAAGAAGTAAAATTGTCTGTTTGCTGATGACTTGACCTGATATATACAAAATTTTCAAGACTCCACCAAAAAACTGTTAGAACTAATAAATTTAAGTTGCAGGTTACAAAATCAATATACAGAAATCAGTAGCATTTCTATCAACAAGCTGTCTGAAAAGGAAATTTTAAAAAATTTGATTTACAATAGCATCAAAAAATAGAAAATTTAACCAAGGAAGTGAAGATTTATGCACTGAAAACTATAAAATATTGATAACAGAAAGTGAAGAAGATACAAATAAATGCAAAATATCCTATGTTCATGAATTAAAACAATTAGTATTGTTAAAATGTCCATAGTACCCAAAGCAATTTACAGATTCATTAAAGCAATGATTTCTAACCTCAGATTCAAATGCACATGAATGGACTTCAGCAAGGAGAAGAATACCCAAAAATTTAAACAAAATTCACATGGATACACACTTTATTGTAGAAAAGGCCTATAATTCATAGAGGCATACTGGATTATACTAGTATATATGAACTACATATGCTTAACCGAAACCCCCAATTCTGAAATCTTACTATGATAGCAATTTATTTCTTCTTCACATGAAATTTCAGGGTAATATGTAGCCTTACTTTCTGAAATGGTCTCAGGTTCAGTTTTCTAAAATTTTTTCCCACCATCTTAAGATATTTATTGCTAGGTGGCACATAAAAAGATCAGCATTTTAGCCAACATAGAGATGCCATTCCTTTAAAGGCAAGTCTGAAAATTGTACCATGCTTTCAATGAATTCCCCATTAATTAGAACTTAGAAATAAAATCCTCATTCTGGGTGGCCATGTATTGAAGATAAAGGATTCTATTACAGTAGAGGAAGTAATTAATAGCTATTAGGGACAACCAGCACTTTCTGGCACAAACATACATTGTAAAGTGCTTAGAGCAATACCTGGTAGATAATAAGTACATATTAAATTTTAGCTATTTTAACCGTGGATCTATGGTATAAGAACTGGAAAAATCTGGTAGTAGCAGAGAAGTCAAGGTAATATGACTTGCAAATTAATTGTCTCATGTAATATTGTCTTAGTTGTTTTATATGTAATTTGTTTGTATTTTGAGTGGATTAAAATAAGCAAATCTAATAGATTTAAATTCCTGCATATTTTTCCCTCAGCGCTTGGTATACAATAATAGAATTGTTAGCTTACATAATTCTTGTGAGATAACCTTGATTTGTGATCATCGAAACAGCATTTTATCCGGTATGAGACTTTAGCCTTAGGTATTATTTCCCTACTTAGGAATATATATTCTAGATTTGAACTAAAAGAACAATTGTTCTATAGTGATTATCTTCTGCCACTCACACCCCACATTGTTCTATTCAATGCAAGAAAAAGGGTTCTGCATATTAAAAAGAAATCTCATGCCAAGTGAAATATATTTTTGTATATCTGAAAGCGCAGGTCTGGGATATAATATGTCAATATTTCTAAGCTGTCATAAGAGTTAATATTATTACATAGATATTTTTATTGATGTTAACTATTTCTACATGACAAATTTGGTAGCCAGCCGTCCAATCAAGACTGTGGAGCATCTTTGATTTTGAACTTTGTAAAACCTATTTATAAATGCCATAGGAAACTAGATCCATTACTTTATATACCTGCTGCATGCCTAGCACAAAACAGCATTACTGTTTTCCTCATTTGGAATATTTAGAATTAAATATCATTTATTTTTTCCATCAAGATGGAAGGCAATGTGTTATAGTAAACATATTAATTTATTATTTTTTATCAAGAGGATTCAAATATTAGACTGGGAATTAGAATATGTGAGTTTTATTGCTCCCTTTTACTCCAAGAGCTAATTTATATATATATATATATATATATTTTTTTTTTTCAGACGGAGACTCACTCTGTCGTCCAGGCTGCAGTGCGGTGGCATGATCTTGGCTCACTGCAAGCTCCACCTCCCGGGTTCACTCCATTCTCCTGCCTCAACCTCCCGAGTAGCTGGGACTACAGGCGCCCACCACCACGCCTGGCTAATTTTTGTGTTTTTAGTAGAGCCGGGGTTTCACCATGTTAGCCAGGATGGTCTGGATCTCCTGACCTTGTGATCCAGCCCCCTCAGCCTCCCAAAGTGCTGGGATTACAGGTGTGAGCCACCGCGCCCGGCCTATATGTTTTTTTTTTAAACTAATTTATAAGGGTTGGTTTCTAATTCTAATTCTATTTATAACTGTGTGGTCATGCAAGGATGATCCAGATTTCCAGTTCTATAATGTCATATAATCCAGTTCTAAAAAAAAAACTGTAAGATTTATAACCCACACTTAATCTTTGGGGGTATTACTATGAAGGAAAGATTTTTTTTTTAAGAGAAGGTATTGACCAAGACTTTTGAATTTCAGTTGTAAGTTACAGGAAAACAATTTGAAATAAATTATTATTAATTTATTTGAAATGAATAAATTATTAATTTATTTGAAATGAATAAATAATTTATTTGAAATGAATAAATTATTATTAATTTATTTGAAATGAATAAATTATTGATTTATTTGAAGTGAATAAATTATTATTAATTTATTTGAAATGAATAAATTATTAAAATTGGGAGAAGTTTCTTGGAAGGCAACAAAAGCATCTATCTTGAAGACATTTCATGACCAGATGAATCACAGTGCTAGGTGCAGGAGATAACATGATCAGTCAGTCTTGGGCATATGTCCACTCTTGTGCTTGCAGTCCAAGGGGAAGCAGAAAATAAGAGTATGAGACAGATGCCAACAGTAAAACTAAAATTAGTTTCTAAAATGCTTTTGATCAACAACTGCATCATTGGTGTGAGTTATCTCCTCTTACAAGGATAAACTGAGTGAACATTTGCAAATAGAAATACTTATGATATAATACAAACACATTAAGATTTTATATAGTATTTTGCATTTATGTGGTTTTATAAGTCTAGGTAATTGTCCAAATAAAAACTCACACATTCATTTGCTAGGACTGCCATAACAAAATTCTAAAAATTGAGTGGCTTAAAACAACAGAAGTTTATCTTGTAGTTCTGGTGGTAGAAGTCTGAAACCAACATGTTGGTGTGGTTGGCTCTTTCAGAGGCCTGTGAGGAAAGGCTGTGTTCAAGGCCTTTCTCCTTAGCTTGTTATGGCTGCCTTCATACTCACATGTCATTCTCCCTATACACATGTCTGTGTCAAAATTTCCCTTTTTTTATAAGGACATCAATTATTTTGGATTAGGGTTCACTCAAATAATCTCATTTAACATGATTACCTCTATAAAGGTGTTATCTCCAAAATTTAGGAGTTCAACATGTTAATTGGGGGGGGGGCACAATTCTACTCATAACAACTGGAATGAGACCATAGAGCCACAGGCTTAATGGATTTGATCTATTCTACTAGTAGCCTTTTTATTCCTGGTGCCATTTCTTCCATCACTGACACATAACGTCATTGTTGTAAGAAGAATGCCCCCGCCCGCCACCCCCTTCACACACACATATAGTTAGGATGTCCACATTGTCCACTAGTCTAGTAGCTCCTCTACTAGTCAGGCAGGACTTACTCAGGTTATGGAAGGCAGGGCCAAGAAAAAAAAAAAAAAGTCTTCCCCAAAGTGTTATCCTTGGTGGCCATATGGACAGTTAGTATTAGTGGCCATATGGACAGTTTGGTCTATCAAACTGATTGTCCCTGAGCAACTCATGCTGGTGCATATCCCTCCACAGTCTGTGGCAACTCTTATTTGGAAAATGTCCAGAGGTGCCCTCCCTGTGGTTTCCAAAATCACTGTTTTTTTTGTTTTTTTTTTGGCATTATATGCTGAATGACTATTTCTATATCAGCCCCTCAAGACCAAAGTAATGAGAAACAGAGATTTTCAGCCTTTTCCACACATTTTTTTGGATACTTCTTTCTCCATGACCACACAGCTCTGGAAGTGAGCCTGATTCACCTGCCCAGACTATTCTAAGTGAGTATCCCTTGGATGACCTTGATTTACTTTCTGCCAGCTTTCCTCAGCCTGGTTGACTTCAGGCCATGAGATCAGAGAGATTTTACTGAAACTAAGTCTCAAAAAGAGAAAGGTGGACCATAAATATATATACCTACAATATACCTGCAAAAACAAAGGATAAAACAAATTAAAGAAAGGTTGGAATCTAGGACCTGTATTTTTCTCTGAGGCTACTTGGATTCTATGTAGATATTTTGACCTACTCATCAATGATATGAAGTAAATAGACATTATCAGTTAACCACCACAACTTACCAAAAATAATCTATTCCACACTTTTTTGCTAGAGTGCCAAGGACCATCTTTCCTTATATGACCTTAGCTAGAGAGAAACAATCAAGAGATTTTTCCTAGAACAATAAGATGAAAAGGCCCACTCCATCAAAATGTAATTAAAAAAATATTTCTAGAGATGACTTTCATACAAGTATATATTGAACACATTTCAAAATATATTTAATTCTCTGAGGGAGCCAGCAAGATGGTAAAGTAGGTTCAAAAAACATCTGTACAGAATTCTGCAATCAGCCAGAAAACAAATGTATAAATACATTTGTCAAGTTAAAATACAAAACTGGCTAATATCCTATATGCCAATTACACTATAACCTTTGGGGTTATCTTTTCTACTATACAAAAATAATCTCCATTTTTTCTAAAAAAATTTGCAAGTTCAGAATTTTTTTTTAGTTTAATGAATTCACAATATTTATAGAATTTCTGAGTAGGGTCCTAATCAATAGCAAGAGAAATTTACTTATGAGTACCTTCACCTTAAAAATAAGATAACCTTTAATTATGTGTTTTATTTAGCAAACCATTTTCACATTACTTTTTTTAGTGGCTACATAACTTTGCATTTTTTAAATACTCTTGGAAAATTTGGATAGGTCTATTAGTGCTTGAGTGTGGCACAGAAAAACATAAAATCATCTTTTTGTATTGTTTCCATATTTTAGATATTTTTTTCTTAACTACTCTAAAGTTGTATAATGCTTGTCATAGCTTCATGAGAAAAATCAATCTTTAAAATTGTTTTCTTATAAAAAATTAAAATTTTTCATCACCTGGCATTCAGCTATATATTATTACAAGCAACTAAGGTCTTACAATTTATTATCCACTTGTATGACCACCTTTACTTTCAGCAACGTAGTGGACTACAAAAAACAAAAAGAGGAAAAGTGACATCAAGATGACACAGTAGGAGGCAATGTGCTCAAATTCCCCAACAACAAGAATCCTGGAGCCATCCATGGGTAAAAGTCTCTCTGCAGTAGCCTTGGGATTCAGGTAGGAGTTTTGTGAAACCCTGGTAAAGCACAGGACCTAGGAAGACTGTTTTGAGAATGTAGAATAGCAACCAGGTTGCAGATCCACTGATGATGTTCTCAGGTTCAAACCCAGAATCAGTTCCATTCCCCAAAGGCTTTGGCTACAGCACCATTTGGCCTTGAGCCTACTACTAAAACCATTTGCCAAGGGATCCAGAAGGAATCACAAACACCAGTGTCTCAGCAAGAAAAGACCATTTTCCTGCTGACATTGATCTCTGCAATGGACCTGAAACTTGTCCTGTGGCTCAATTCCAGTCCAGCCCAGTTGAAGTTCCAGCTTAGAACTGCTCACAAAAGGACCACAGAGAGACTTTCCCATATGTTGCAGCGAGAATCTGAGCCTCCATAAGGGACTTACCAGCCTTCATCCCATAGCAGATCTTGAGCGAGCCCAGTCTCACCTCTGGCACTGCACCTCTTGTTGTAATCAGAAAACTATCCCACCTGTGCAGGGACCCGCAAAGATATGTGCACCCAGCAGAGCTAATGAAACAGGCTCACCAGCCTCTGTCTCACATCATATTCTGAGGGGGCCCTATTTTGCCTCCAGCTCCTCGCATTAGAGTCCATGAACTATTCTGCCTGTGCAGGATCCTGCTGGGAAACACATGCCTGCCTTAATGAGATGGGCTTGACAGCAACCATCCTACAGGAGGGCCAAAAAGCCCCTTTATCAGCTCCATTTTCTCCTGCTGCAGTCAGGGACCTATCTCACCTGTGCCAAGACCTCCTGAGAGACACACACCCATCTGAACCAAGGATATGGACTCCCAACCTCCATTTCACAACAGATCACCGGGAGTCCCAGCTCACCTCCAGCCACACATGCTGAAGTCAGGAACCTCTCCTGCCTGTTTAAGGTGCTGGTGAGATACACGCACCCATCTGAGCCAAAGAGAAAGGCTCACAGTTAGCCATCCCACAGCAAATCCCAAAGGGGCCCTGTCTCAGCTCTGACCCTTTGTGCTGCAGTTGGAGACCACTCTCACTGGTGGAGAGACAGGCTGGGAGATACATACCTATCTGAGCCAAGGAGATGGGTGCACCAACTTGTACCCGACAGCAGATTCTGAATGGGCGCTCATTCAGTTCCAAGCCCTTTCACTGCAGCTGGTGAACTATCCCACTTCTGCAGGGAGCTTCAGTGAGATGTATGCCTGGCAGAGCCAATGAAACAAGTCACCAGCCTCTGTCTCATAGCAGATCCTGAGGGGGCCCAGTCCCTGCTCCAACCCATTTCACTGCCACTGAGGGACCATTCTGCCTCTAAAGAGTAGTGCTTTGGGGGGTGTACCTGTCTGGGCCACTGGGAAAATCTCTGGCTCAAGTTTCTGGCCAGCTTTCCCACAAAGCCAAGGTACCCCCACCTTGAGTTTTCCCCAGGTCCATTTGGGCCAGAAAAATCATGCTGATCACAGAGCCCTTGCAAGACTTGTGGCAAACCTGTGCTTAGAGCACCAGAGCACCCTCTAGGGTTTAGATGGCTGCAGTGGTGACAGGCTCTGGCAACACAACAATCTGGTTAAAACCTCTAGAAGGCCCAATGAGAAGAACGAGCACGGGCAAAACCAGATTTTGAAGTTTGGAATAAATATATAATCCCTCGAGGTGCATGCGATATCACACGTCCACAAGAATCAACATTAAAAGAAGTATGATGTCACTAAAGCATCAAAACAAAGCACCAGAGACTGATCCTGAATTAATGAAGATGTGTGATCTCTTAGAAAATAAAATCGAAGTAGCTGTTTTAAGGAAACTCAATAAAATTCAAGAAAACACAAAGAAATAGTCCAGAAACTCATCAGAGAAATTCAGTAGAGATAATAATAAAAAACAGGATATTGAAGCTGAAAAAGACAATGAGCAAAATAAAAAATACAGTAGAAACAACAGTAGATTCAAACAAACAGAAGAATCATTTAACTTGAACATAAGCTATTTGAAAATACATACATATTATAATCAGACTCTCAAAGGTCAAAGACAAAGAGAGGATTCTGAAAGATGTGAAAGAAAAGAGGCAAACATATAAGAGTGTTCAAATACACTTGGCAACAGACTTCTCAGCAGAAACCTTGCAGGTCAGGAGGGAGTGGGAACATATAGTTAGGGTGCTGAAACAAAGAAACAGAGAACACTGTCAACCACTAGTACAGCACCGGGGAAAGCTGTCTTCAGAAATAAAGTAGCAATAAATACCTTCCCACTCAAACAAACTGAAGGAATTTATTACTATCAGACCTGTCCTACAAATAATGAAAAAAAAAAGGGGGGGTTTGGGGGAGTTCTCTAAACTGAAAAAAAGCATGCTATCAGGTAATAAGAAAACCTGAAGGTATAGAAGTATACCTGAAGACATAAAAGCCATTGGTAAAATAAGGTATATAGACAAAATATATTTACTTTAATACTTTACTACTGTAATTATTGTTTGTAAAGCATATCTTTAGTATAAAGACTAAGTACAAAACTACTAAAAAGTCTTTACATTAATTTGTTATGAAATAAATAAGAAAATATAAAATGTAATATCAAAAATTTTAAAGGACAAAATGAAGTTCAATATACATTTTTTTGTTATTTGCTTTTCTTTGCATTCAAAGTTGTTGTCAGTTTAAAATAACTTGCTATGACGATAGAATACTTTTTGTAAGCCTGATGATAACCATAAAACAAACACCTATAAAAGACACTAAAAATAAAAAGGGAGGAATTGAAACATACCATGTGAGAACAAAACACTTATGCACAAGGAAAGACAATAAGAGAGAAAGGAAGAAAGGGTTTACAAAAGTACTAGAAGACAAGTAACAAAATGGCTACAGTGAGTTCTTACCCATCAGTAGTTACCTTGAATAGAAATAGATTAAATTCTCCAATTAGAGGACATAGAATAGCTAAATTGATTTTTTAAAACTTATATGCTGTCTACAAAAAACTTACTTCATCTGTTAAAAACATTGAGACTAAAAGTGAAGAGATGGAATAAGATATTCCATGCAAACAGAAACCGAAAGAAGGCGGAAGTAGCTATACTTATATCAGGTAAAATAGACTTTAAGTCAAACACTGTAAAAAGAGACAAAGAAGGCCATTATGTAATGATGAAGGGCACATTACAGGGAAAGGATTTAGCAATTATAAATATGTATGCAGTCCATATGAGAACACTTAAATATATACAGAAAATATTAATAGATCTAATGACAGAGTTAGACCACAATAAATAGGTGATTTTAACACCCCATTTTTAGCAATAGATCATTCAGAAAAAATGTCAACAAAGAAAGATTAATGTTAAACTACATTCTAAACACAATAGAACTAATAGACATTTAAAGAACATTCCATCCAACAGCCTCAGAATGCACATTACTCTCAACAGCACATGGAACATTCTGCAGAATAGACCATGTTAGACCACAAAATAAGTCATAAGGAAGTTTAAAAAATCAAGTTGTATTAAGTATCCTCTCTGACCCCAGTGGACTAAAATTAGAAATTAATAACAGGAGGAACTTTAGAATCTATACAAATACATGGAAATAACATGCTCTGCAATAACCAATAGCTCAATGAATAAATCAAGAAAATTAACAAAAATTTTCTGAGACAAATAAAAAGGGAAACACAAAATAACAAAACCTATGGGATACAGCAAAAGTTCTAAATGTATAAATGACTAAAAGTGTACAATGATATGGTTTGTGTCCCCACCCAAATCTCATCTTCAGTTCCCACATGTTGTGGGAGGGACCCAGTGGGAGGTAACTGAATCATGGGGGCAGGTCTTTCCTCTGCTGTTCTTGTGAAAGTAAGTAAGTCTCACAAGATCTGATGGTTGCTATAACAGGGAGTTTTCCAGCACAAGCTCTCTTTGCCTTATCCACGTAAGATGTGACTTGCTCCTCCTTGCCTTCTGCCATGATTGTGAGGTTTCCCCAGCCAGGTGGAACTGTGAGTTCTCCACTAAACCTCTTTCCTTTGCAGCGTGCCCAGTCTTGGGTGTGTCTTTATCAGCAGCATGAAAATGGACTAATACAATCAATGAAGCAACAAGTTTGTTGTTTGAAAAGATAAACAAAATTTACCAGCCTTCTGCTAAACTAAGGAAAAAAGAGAGAAGACCCAAATAAATAAAATCAGGAATGACAAAGGAGTCATTATAAATTATACCATGGAAATATAAAGAATCATGAGAGACTACTATGAATATATATCAACAAATTGGAAAACCTGAATGAAGAAGGCAGATTCCTGGACACAACCAAATTACTAAGATTGTTACGAGGAATTGAACACCTGAACAAACCAATAAAGAGTTCTAAGATTGAATCAGTTCCAAGATTGAATCAGTAATAGAAAAGTCTCCAATCAAAGGAAAGCTCAAGACCTAATTAATAGTTTCCCTGCTGCATTCCACCACACACCTAAAGAAGAACTAATAATAGTTCTTCTCAAACTATTCCAAAAAACTGAAGGAGAGGGAATTATTCGAAATTAATTGTAAGAGCCTAGCATTGTCCTGATACCCAAACCAGAAAAGAACACAACAGAAAAAGAAAACTGTAGGCCAATATCACAATCCTCAACAAAATACCAGCAAACCAAATCTAACAGCATATCAAAAAGATTACTCCCCTCGTAAAGTGGGATTCATCCCAGGGATGCAAAGATGGTTCAGCAAATGCAAGTTAATAACTGTAATACATCACATTTACAGAATGAAGGACAAAAATCATATGACTAAGAGACAGAAAAGACATTTGATAACATTAAACATCCATTTCATGATAAACACTCTCAACAAATTATGTATAGAAGGAACATACCTCAGCATAATAAAGCACATATATGACAAATCCACAGCTAATATTATACAAGAACAGGAAAAAGTTGAAAGCTTTTCCTGTCAAATCTGAAACAAGAAAATGTTGCCTACTTTCACCACATTTATTTAACAGAATAATGGAAAGCCCAGCCAGACTGTTAAGCAAGAGAAATAAATAAAGGACATCCAAATTGGAAAGGAGGAAATCAAATTGTCCCTGTTTGCAGATGACATAATTTTATATAGAGTAAAACCTAAAGACTACACCAAAAAACTGTTAGAATGAGTAAACAAATTTAGTAATGTAGAAGGACATAAAACCAACATATAAATTTCAGTAGCTTTTCTGCATGCTAATAGTGAACAATCTGACAAAAAAATAAAGCAATCCCATTACAATAGATATCAATAAAAATAAAACATATAAAAATTTAATCAAGGAAGTAAAAGATCTCTACGATGGAAAGCTACAAAATATTGATGAAAGAAGTTGAGGACACAAATACATGAAAAAGATACCATGTTCATGCATTGGAAGAATTAATGTAGCTAAACTGTCCATAATTCCCCAAGAAATCTACAGTCACAAAACACCCAAGACATTCTTCACAGACACATAAAAATTCCTAAAATTTGTATGAAACAAAAATAACCTTGAATAGCATAAGCAATTTTGAGAAAAAGGAACAAATCTATAAGCATCACATGATCTTACTTCAAAATATAGTACAAATCTATAGTAACCAAAACAGCATGATATCGGCATAAAAAGAGCAGCATAGAGAACCCAGAAAATCCATGGATTTACAGCCAATTGATTTTTGACAAGAACAAGGATGGGAAAAGGACAGGCTTCAATAAACGGTGCTGAGAAAACTATATATCCACATACAGAAGGATGAAACCAGATACCTATTACTCGGTACTTACAAAAATCAACTCAGAAAGGAATAGACTTAAATGTAAAATCCTAAAGTATGAAACTCTTAGAAGAAAAAATACACAGAAAACATTTATTTTGTGGTATTGGTCTAGGCAACTTTTTTGGTAAAACCTCAACAGCACAGGCAACAAAATAAAAACAGACAAATGGAATAATATCCAATTAAAAACCTCTGCACAGAAAAGGAAAAAATAAACAGAGTGAAGAAATAATCTACATTATCTACATAATATGATAAAATATGCTCAAACTATAAATCTGAAAAGGGTTAATATCTAGAATATATAAGGGACTCAAACATTTCAATAGCAAAAAAATCAAATAATGACTTAAAAAAGGCCAAAACATATGGATAGACATTTCACAAAAGAAGACATACAAATGGCCTACAAGTATATTTAAAAAAGCTCAACATTAATAATAATTAGGGAAATATAAATCAAAGCCACTATAAGATATAATCTCAGTCCAGTTAGAATGATTGTTATTAAAATGACAAAAAAATGACATGAATGTGGAGAAAGGGGAACTCTTGTATACTATTCGTGGGAATGTAAATTCATACAGCCATTATGAAAAATAGTATGGAGGTTCGCCCCCAAATTATAAATGGAACTAACATTTGATCTTGCAATCCAACTACTGGGCATATAGCCAAAAGAAATGAAATTGGTTTGTCAAAGAGGTATCTGCTCATCTATATTTGTTGCAACAGTATTAATGAGCCAAAATATGAAAACCCAAGTGTCCATAAATGAATGAAAGGATAAATAAAATATGGTATATTTACACAATGAAATACTATTTAGCCATAAAAATAATGAAATGCTGCCATTTGCAGCAACATGGATAAGCCTGCAAGACATTATGTTAAATGAAATAAACTAGGCACAGAAAAACAAATACCACATTATCTCACTCATATGTGAAATCTAAAAAAGTAGAGAGTAGAATAATGGTGACCAGAGGCTGGAAAAGTAAACGAGATCGAAGGATAAGGAGAGGTTGGTTAATGGGTATAAAGTTACAGTTACAAAGGAGGAATAAGTTCTAGTGTTGCATTAAACGTTAGGGTGACTATAGTTAAGAATAAAACTATATATTTCAAAATAGCTACAAAAGGATTTTGAATGTTCTCACCAAAAAGAAATGATAAATGTCTGAGTTGATGTGTAATTAGCATATTTTTACGGGGTACAGTGTGATGTTTTAGTACATGTGTACATTGCACAGCATCAACAATATGCAATGTATGCATGTATTAAAACATACTGTACCCCACAAAATGTACAAGTATTATGTGTAAATTTAAAATAAATAAAATTTTTTTCAAGAGAAAAAACTTAATTTCTCCTACAGTATGTGCTGAACACAAAAATATACCTATTTATCATGGTAGGAGTTTTATACAACAAGTTGGCAAGGTTGTTATTTAATGCCACCACTAATTCACTAAAGTATTAAGTAATTGGTCCTAATCACTAGACCTGTAGGTGATGGAACAGGACCATAAGCCCTGCTATCTAGGCTCCTAAGTCCACAGTCTTTTCCCAAAACCATCTCAAAAATACCTTCTTGACAATTCTCAGGGGAGCTTATTAGAAGAGTTAAATTTAATGTAATTATCAGGAGTTTGGTCAAAAAGCTCTAATAGGATGAAAGTAAGTCTGTTTGAAATGACTAAATGAGCATGAAAGAATGCCAACTATTCTAATTCCATGTAATAGAAAAGCATTGTCAGCTTCTTTTGTGTTTTAAACTGCACAATAGATATGACAAATTTGAAAAACAAAGGAAAGAAGGAGATGCCCTTAGGGTCAGAGTTAGAGTCATTGCAACTGGTTTGAACAGATGATCGAAATTAAAAAAAAAAAAAAGCTGGGAAGAGAGTGTTAATGAAAGAAGTACAGCATAAAGATGCAGGATAAATCTGGAGTCCTTGATTATAATCATACTCTACCACCAAATCTGTATGGCCTTAGCAGATTAATGTGCTTCTGTAAGCTCCAATTCCTTATTGTGTAAGTTTAAATTGTTGAGCTAGATGGTCTCCAAGGCCCATTATAGCTTTAATATTCTTTGAACTCGTTTAGGAGTCAATAATAGAGGACTAACAATACATACACGGTAACATCATTTTCTTGCTTAAAAATTTTCAGTCAGTCTCTATTATAGTATAGCACTGTCGTTAAGAATTTGCTTAATTTCTCTGAGTTGTAATTTTCTTCAATTTTGTGAATATTTAAGATGTTTATAAAAGTATATCACAATATACAGGAAATGGTAAGCATTCAATAAACATTGTCTGTCACCATTTTTTACCTATATATCATACTGAAGAAACACAAACTGCTTATAGTTATCTTCTGTCATATATATATAGATATATTTATTATACTTTAAGTTCTAGGGTACATGTGCACAATGTGCAGGTTTGTTACATATGTATACATGTGCCATGTTGGTGTGCTGCATCCATTAACTCATCATTTACATTAGGTGTATCTCCTAATGCTATCCCTCCCCCCACCCCATAACAGGCCCCGGTGTGTGATGTTCCCCTTCCTGTGTCCAAGTGTTCTCAATGTTCAGTTCCCACCTATGGGTGAGAACATGTGGTATTTGGTTTTTTGTCCTTGCAATAGATTGCTGAGAATGATGGTTTCCAGGTTCATCCATGTACCTACAAAGGACATGAACTCACCCTTTTATATGGCTGCATAGTATTCCATGGTGTATATGTGCAATATTTTCTTAATCCAGTCTATCATTATTGGACATTAGCATTGGAGTCCAAGTCTTTGCTATTGTGAGTAGTGCCGCAATAAACATACGTGTGCATGTGTCTTTATAGCAGCATGATTTATATTCCTTTGGGTATATACTAAGTAATGGGATAGCTGGGTCAAATGGTATTTCTAGTTCTAGTTCCCTGAGGAATCACCACACTGTCTTCCACAATGGTTGAACTAGTTTACAGTCCCACCAACAGTGTAAAAGTGTTCCTTTTTCTCCACGTCCTCTCCAGCACCTGTTTTTTCCTGACTTTTTAATGATCACCATTCTAACTGGTGTGAGATGGTATCTCATTGTGGTTTTGATTTGCATTTCTCTGATGGCCAGTGATGATGAGCATTTTTTCATGTGTCTTTTGGCTGCATAAATGTCTTCTTTTGAGAAGTGTCTGTTCATATCCTTCGCCCACTTGTTCATGGGGTTGTTTGTTTTTTTCTTGTAAATTTGTTTCAGTTCATTGTAGATTCTGGATATTAGCCCTTTGTCAGATGAGTAGTTTGCAAAAATTTTCTCCCATTCTGTAGGTTGCCTGTTCACTCTGATGGTAGTTTCTTTTGCTGTGCAGAAGCTCTTTAGTTTAATGAGATCCCATTTGTCAATTTTGGCTTTTGTTGCCATTGCTTTTGGTGTTGTAGACATGAAGTCTTTGCCCACACCTATGTCCTGAATGATATTGCCTAGGTTTTCTTCTAGGGTTTTTATGGTTTTAGATCTAACATGTAAGTCTTTAATCCATCTTGAATTAATTTTTGTTTAAGGTGTAAGGAAGGGATCCAGTTTCAGCTTTCTACATATGGCTAGCCAGTTTTCCCAGCACCATTTGTTAAATAGGGAATCCTTTCCCCATTTCTTGTTTTTGTCAGGTTTGTCAAAGATCAGATAGTTGTAGATGTGTGGTATTATTTCTGAGGGCTCTGTTCTGTTCCATTGGTCTATATCTCTGTTTTGGTACCAGTACTATGCTGTTTTGGTTACCATAGCCTTGTAGTATAGTTTGAAGTCAGGTAGCGTGATGCCTCCACCTTTGTTCTTTTGGCTTAGGATCGACTTGGCAATGCAGTCTCCTATTTGTTTCCATATGAACTTTAAAGTAGTTTTTTCCAATTCTGTGAAGACAGAACATTCCATGCTCATGGATAGGAAGAATCAATATCATGAAAATGACCACACAGCCCAAGGTAATTTATAGATTCAATGCCATCCCCATCAAGCTACCAATGACTTTCTTCTGTTCCTTCTTATGCTTTCATGAAATAAAGGGCATATAAAATATATAAAATATATATATAGAAGCAAGAATAAAGCTTTCGTGAAATAATGGACATAGAAAATATATAAAAATGACTGTTCAAAGGCCCAAAGTGATCCTGGGTCTTTGTTTCTCATTCTTGACAAGTTAACATAAAATTTCTTACATTGGTTTTCCTCTTTAGTCTAAAAATTTGGCTCATGAAGTTGTGTTGAGATGCCTGTTATTGTAAATATTTATGTGGCATTAAATAAAACCTTCGTAGCAAATACATGTTATTTAATGACACCATTTGCATGGAAAAATTAACAACTTTTACAGTAATAATCTCTTTACACAAATTTTACAAATACTCTTGAAGTCATTGACACTTTAATTATCAAGTGACATGTCTAGTCCCAAAGTAGAGAGTATGCATAATCAGTCAATTCACTTCATGTGAATATTGTACTCCACAACTTCAAAATCTGTCCTCTACCATTGTGGAGAGCAAGATAAAAGGTTCAGTATACTTATCATTTAACATTTTGACTAATTTATTTTCTGGTGACTTTAAAACTTAAGGGAAATTTTTTGAAGAAGGATTTTTCATTTATTTTAACAGAGATATCAGTATCAGCATTTAGATATCTTTGACTTTTTCTGTCAGAATAATCAATTAGGTTGATTTTACCTTTCACGATCCATTTAATTTCGTATTGAAAGATTTCTTTCCCCCCTACTACGCTGCTCCTTTTGGTGATTATGTCAAACAAGCATCTATTTTTCTATTTTTGGACACCATAAGACTACAAAGTTATTTATTTAGTTGATTGTTTGATGCTCCATCCGCCTTCAAGACCTACCAAAATTATATGATATAGTTTATGAGATTATGTGGTTGTAGTGGATCTAGCCTTGGAAACAGCATTTTTTCCCTATGTAACTAAATTTCAAGAGGAATTTAATACATGGTCCATTTGAAATGAACAACAAAATAGGAACTCCAGACATACCTTGGAGATACCGCAGGTTTGGTTCCAGACAACCACAATAAAGAAAAAGTCATATGAAAGTAAGTCACACATGTTTTCTGGTTTTTCAGTGCATATACATTTATCTTTATATGATACTGTAGTCTATTAAGTGTTCAAGTCTTTAAAAAGTACTTACGTTCATTAAAAATACTTCATAGCTAAAAATGCTAGTAATTATCTGGGCCTTTAGTGAGTCATAATTTTTTGCTGGTGAGAAGTTTTGCCTCAATATTGATGGCTGCTGACTAATCATGGCAGTAGTTGCTGAAGGCTGGGGTAGCTGTGGCAATTTCTTAAAATAAGACAAGGAACTTTGCCACATTGATTGACTCTTCCTTTAACAAAAGAGTTCTCTGTAGCATGCGGTGCTGATTGATAGCATTTTACCCACAATAGAACATCCTTCAAAATTGGAGTCAATCCTCTCAAACCCTGTCCCTGCTTTACTAAGTTTATGTAATTCTCTAAATCCTTAGTTCTCATTTCAACAGTTTTCACAGTATCTTCACTGGGACTGAATTCCATCACAAGAAACCACTTTCTTTGCTCATTCACAAGAAGCAACTCCTTATCCATTCAAGTTTTATCATGACCTTGTAGCAATTTAGTCACATCTTTAGACTCCACTTTTAATTCTAGTTTTCTTCCTATTTCCATAACAAATGCAGTTATTTCCTTCATTGAAGTCTTGAATCCCTCAAAGTCATCTATAAGTGTTGGAGTTAACTTCTTCTGAACTCCTGTTAATAATGATATTTTAACATTTGCCCAAGAATCACAGATGTTCTTAATGGCATCTAGAATGATGAATCCTTTTAGAAGGTTTCCAATTTACATTGCTTGGATCCATCAGCGGAATAACTACTATCTATGGCAGCTATAGCCTTATAATATGTATTTCTTAAATAATGACTTGTAGGTTGAAATTACTTCTTGATCCATGGGCTGAAAAATGGATGTTGTTTAGCAGGCATGAAAACATTAATCTCCCTGTACATCTCCATCAGAGCTCTTGCTTGGCTAGGTGCATTATTGATGAGTAGTAATATTTTAAAATAAAATTATTTTTTTCTAAGAAGTAGGTTCCAATGGTGGGTTAAAAATATTCAGTAAACTATGCTGTAAACAGATATGTTGTGATCTAGGCTTTGTTGTTCCACTTATAGGCATAGGCAGAGTAGATTTAGCATAATTCTTAAGGGCTTAAGGGCCCTAGAATTTTTGGAATGTTAGCAGGGCATTGGCTTCAATTTAAAGTCATCAGCTGTATTGGCCCCTAACAAGAGAATCAGCCTATCCTTTTAGCCTTTTAAATCAGGCATTGAATTTCATCTATTCTCTTAGTTAGACCTTCTGAATATCTGAATAACTTGCTGCAGCTTCTACATCAGCACTTTCTTCTTCACCTTACAATTCTATGTTATGGAGACAGCTTCTTTCTTTAAACCTCATAAACCAACTTCTAATAACTTCACACTTTTCTTCTGCAGCTTCTTCACCTCTCTCAGCGTTTGTAGAATTGAAGACAGTTAGACCTTTCTCTTGATTAGTCTTTGGCTTGAGGGAATGTTGTGGCTGGTTTGGTCTTCTATTCAGATTACTAAAACTTTCTCCATATCAGCAATAAGGCTGTTTTACTTTCTTATAATTCATATGTTCACTGGAGTAACACTTAATTTCTTTCAAGAAGTTTTCCTTTGTTAACAGTTTGGAATAAGAGGCCTTTCTTTCATTATTTATTGGCTTTCTTCATGCTTTCCTTACTAAGCTTAATCATTTGTAGCTTTTGATTTAAAGTGAGAGACGTGCAACTCTTTCTTTCATCTGAACACCTAGAGGCCCTTGTAGCGTTATTAATTGGCTTAGTTTCAATACTATTTTGTCTCAGGGAATAAGAAGTCCAAAGGGGAGGGAGAGTTGGGGGAAGGGCTGGCTGGTGGAGCAGGCAGAACATACATACACAGCATTTATCAATTGAGTTCATGGTTTTTATCTGGGCATGATTTGTGATTCTCTAAAACAATAATAGTAGCATCAATATCACTGATCACAGATCACTGTAACAGATTCAATATTAATGAAAACGTTTGAAATATTGTAAGGATTACCAAAATGTGACATGAGATGGGAAATAAGTATATGCTGTTGGAAAAATGCTGCCAATAGACTTGCTCTTTGCAGGGTTGTCACAAATCTTCAACTTGTTAAAAAATACACACACACTATATATATATCTATATAGATATAGATATATGGTGCAATAAAGCAAAGAAAATGAGGTATGCCTGTACCAAACACCTTAATCTGAACAATCTACGTTTCTGCAATGACATGCGTGAAACAAACCAATATTGCAGGAAAGAATATCTCAAATTTCTTCTTTGCCTATCATTTGGCTGACTTAGCCACTCTATTTTTGGTTGTTGTCAACTGAACAAGCAATTGTATCTACCATCAATGAAGAAGTAAGTAAAAGTTATTTTGAAAGACAAATGTTTAGATTTTCATACTCCTTCTATTTACATACCCCAAGAAATAAAATTGATAGGTTCCATGTTCCAAATTTTGTCTCAGCATTAAAGCACAACCTTGAATTTCATGTGCTGGATGCTCTTGCTGGATAAAGCTGAACCTCTGACAGCCATGCAGTGATGTATAGAATAAAATAGTATTCAGGAAATACTTTAGTACTGACAGGACCATCAAACTTAAGATGAGTATTTATTTTGTGTCAAGTTATTTTATCCTAAAGTAATGAAATCATTTGATTGCTATTTTTCAGTATTTCTAAGAGGAAATCAGTGGACTCACATGGAGTGCAGTGAAGCAAAGGGAACAGGTAAGATGTTAAATTTTGGACAAATTATAGCAGTATTCCAGGAGCAAATATAAACTTGCAGAAGACATTTCTCTAGGTTGGTGATAAGAAGGGAAATCTTAGACACATGAGATGTATAAAAGTATGTGTTAATCTGAGTTGACAGAAAGTTCACAAGAATAGAAAAACAGGCAGAACAGAGTAGAATGCATAAAAATAGACCCAAATTAATATGGAAGTCTATTGAGTACAAAAAAACGGCACCTCAAATCACTGAGTCACAACTGACTTTTTAATAGATGGTACTGGGACAATTAGTCACTTGGAATATAATTTTGATCCATCCTTTGGCCCATCCTTATGAATGCACTCTGAAAAGATCAGCAATGTAATAGTAAAACATCACACCATGAAGGTAATGGAAGACTGCAACATTTGTAAATGTTTTATTCCCCTTTAAATAAAACAGGTTAAATTGCAGTGCGTTCTTCTTTACATAGGTGTAGAGAATGGCATTCTAACTATAAATCAAAATCCAGATACAATTAAAAAATTGATAAATTTGAATACATATAATTTCTAAAAACACTTTTCATGAACAAAACAAAACCCACTACAAATGAAGTTAAAAGACTGACAAACTGGGAGAATACATTTGCAGCATATATACATATATGTATGTATATATAAACATATATATGTACACATACATACATACAAGTGACAATTGAATAACACAGGTTTGAACTGTGCAGGTCCACTTACATGTGTATTTTCTTCTGCCTCTGCCACCACCAAGACAAGAAAACCAACCTCTCCTTTTCCTCTCCTCAGCCTACTTTATGTTGATAACATTTGTATAAGAAAAAGAGAGATTAGAACACAAACACATGTCTGTTCATTTGCACGGAAACAAATACAGGAAAAGTAAACAGAGAGTTTGATAATTTGATTGTTTCCAGGTTTTGGCTCATAAGAATAAAGCTGCTGTGAAATTTTATATACAAATCTTTGGGTGTTTGCTTTTTTTTTTTTTTTTTTTTTTTTTAGGTGAATCCTACTAATCCAATGGCTAGAATGCATAGTATGCTTATGTTTAACTTTTGGAAAAATAGAAAAACTGTTTTTCTAAGGGTTTATATCATTTTATATTCCAATTTGCAGTGTATTAAGGTTCCAGCCTGTCACCAACTCTTGTCACCATTCAACTGTATGTTAGCACTTGTAAAGCATTAACTTATTGTGGTTTTAATTTGCATTTTCCTAATGGCTGATGTTGAGTAAATTTTTACATACTTATTTGCCATCTTTCTTTTTTTTTTTTTTTTTTTTGAGACAGAGTCTCGCTCTGTTGCCCAGGCTGGAGTGCAGTGGTGCAATCTCGGCTCACTGCAAGCTCCACCTCCTGGGTTCACGCCATTCTCCTGCCTCAGCCTCTCTGAGTAGCTGGGACTACAGGCGCCCGCCACCACGCCTGGCTAATTTTTTGTATTTTTAGTAGAGATGAGGTTTCACCGTGGTCTTGATCTTCTGACCTCGTGATCCACCCGCCTCGACCTCCCAAAGTGCTGGGATTACAAGCGTGAGCCACCACGCCCGGCCTTGCCATCTTAATACCTCCTTTTATAAGGTGTCTGTTGAAGTATTTTTCCAGTTTTAATATTGACCTTGCTTTTTTACTTATTATTGAATTGAAGTGTTCTTTTTAATATACTACAAATATAAGTTCTTTGTGAAATGCATGTTTCGCAAATATGTTTTTTCCCGTCAATGGGTTTCTTCTTTCTCTTATCTAATGGAGTCTTCTAAAGGGCAAAACTTTTAAATTTTTATAAAGACCTATTTATTCTTTTATGTTTTTATATCCTATTAAAACACCTTTGCCAAATCCAAAATCTTCTGTTGTTTAAATCTAGATGTTTGATAGTTTTAGCTTTAGGTCTGTAATCTATTTTCAGTTAATTTTCATACATGCTGTGAGGAAATGTTTGAGATTTACTTTTTTACATACGGTTACTCAATAGTTTTGGGGCAGCTTATTGAAAAGGTTATCTTTTCCCACATTGAATCACTTTAGTACTTTTGAACAAAAATCAGTTGACCACCAGGCCTGCTTTGCAAGAGCTCCTGAAGGAAGCACTAAATATGGAAAGAAAAAACCATTATCAACCACTACAAAAGCTCAATGAAGTACACAGACCAATGACACTATGAAGCAACCACATAAACAACTCTGTATCATAACAAACTAGCATCATGATGACAGGATAAAATTCACACATAACAATAATAACCTCAAATGTAATTGGGCTAAATGCCCCAATTAAAAAATGCAGAATGGCAAACTGGATAAAGCTTAAAGCCCCATCAGTATGCTGTCTTCAAGTGACCTATCTCACATTCAAAGACACTCATAGGCTCAAAATAAAGGGATAGAGGAAAATTTATGAGCAAATGAAAAAGAGAAAAAAGGAGGGGGTTGCAATCCTAGTCTCTGACAAAACAGATTACTTGCTTTCCAAGACTGTCAAATCCTGAAGCATGGATTTTTATGCTACAGGAATAAACAAACATATCTTGCTGGCAAAAATGTGTTGTTTATAATGCTTCCTATTTTGATAATAAAGATGTGTTTGAACCTAGTTATAATGATTTGAAATTCATGATTTGAAACCTCAGTTACATTTGCACCAACCTAATACAATCAGTATTTTCCCCTTAAATGTTAAATAGAATTCACTAATGAAGCCGTCTGTTTTCTTTGTGGAAAATTTACACACACACACACACACAAACACACACACATTTATTTCTTTACTAAAATTTGAATTAGATTTTTTCAAAGTGGTTGAAATTAATAAATGACATGAAATTTTTATTTTTCAAAATATTTTCCTATTATTCCTTTAATGTTGATTTTTTTTTCTCTCTCTCTCTGCAGTCTGGCTAGGGGTTTATCAATTTTATTAATTTTCTCAAAAAACTAGCTTTTGGTTTCTTTGATTTTCTATATTGTGTAACTGTTTTTTATTTTAATGATTTCTGCTTTTTATTATTTCCTTTTCTCTACTTATTATAGATTTAATTTGCTCAACTTTCCAAGTGTCCTGAGGTAAAAATTAAAAAGTCATTATCTGAGACTTTCCTTCTTATTTAACAGACTTTTAATGCTCTAATTTTTCTCTGATAACTGCTTTAGCTGCATCTACAATTTTTGTAATGCCATGTTTTTGTTTTTGTTCACTTAAAAATACTTTTTAATCTCTATTTTTAAATTTTTCTTTGAACCACGTATAAGTGTGCAATTTAGTTTCCAAGTATTTGGTAATTGTCCAGCTGTCTTTCTATTATTGATTATTGTTTAATTTCATTGTAGTCAGAAAATACACATTTAATAAGGTTTGTTTAATGAACCAGAATATGGTCTAATTTTGTAATGTTTCTTATGTACTTGTAAAATACACATATTATGATGTTGGATGAAGAGTTGCATAAATGTCAAATCAGGTAAGTTGATAGTGAGGTTAAAGTTTTATATATCTTTGCTAATTTTCTGTCTACTTGTTCTGTGAAATGTTGAGAGATATGCTCAAATACATTTTGGATTTATTCCTCCTTTTATTAGTATAAGATTATGCTTTCTGTCTTGTGAAGTTCTGCTATTAGATGCATTATTATCTTCTTGATGAATTAATTCTTTGTGATTATAAAAATTATTCAGTTATTCTTTGTAATAATTTTTACTCTGAATTATACTGTGATATTGTTTGCCATTCTACCTTTCTTTTGGTAGTATTAGCATGATATAGTATTTCCTATCATTTGATTTGTCTTTATAATTAAGGTGAATTTATTTTAGGCAGCACAGAGCCTTGATAACATTCAACCTGATTTTTCTGCTTTTTGATTGGTGTTTACATCATTTACATTTGATATGATTACAAATACAGTTTGGATTACATCTTCCATCTTGCTATTTATTCCCGTTTGTCTCATTTTTGCTTTATCAACATTTTTCTCATTTTCTGACTTATTTTAGATTAATTCAACATTTTTAACTATTTTACTTTATTTTCTTTGTTAGTTTATTAGTTTTACCTATGTATTAATAAAATATGAATAGTTATTCTTTAGGATTTGTAGTTGTTCTTTTAGGATTTATAGCATACATTTTAAAATTATTTAGTGATACACTCTATGTACACTGGTAACACCAGAGCACTTTATTCCTATTCTGCAATTCTTTGTAATGTTGTTAATATAAATTTTATTTGTTCATATTTCACAAACTCTATATAATACATTGTTATTGTTTTTGTATTGTCAATTATCTTCAAACATATTTTAAAAGAAAAAAACATATTCATTCACATATTTGCCATCTATTATGTTTTTCTGTCTGAAGGACTTCCTTTAAAATTTCTTTTAGTGAAAACCTGCTGTTGAATTATTTCAACATTTTATATTTGAAAAACGCTTTATTTTATCTTCATTTTTAGTAGATCTATTCATTGGTCACAAAATTCTTAGTTGACTGTTTTGTTTGTTTCCAGAAGTTTCAGGATACTGCTTCATTGTCTTCTGACAAGCCTTGTTTCTAACAATAAATAATTTCCTCGTCGTTTTTACCTGTGATTCTCTGCACAAAATATCTGTTTTATCTCTGGATACACTTAGCCAATTTTTAATCAATTTGATTATAATGTGTATTGGCCATTATTTTTTCATGTATTTTAATGCCCTTCCATGGCCCCAATTGTGCATAATATGAGGCAGATTTAGTTTTTTTCCATAACTCTCTGATGCTATGATTTTTTAACTACTTTTACCTATGTGTTTCATTTCAGACGGTTTCTTTTATTATGCATCAGTTTCACCAATATTTTTTCCCAGTGTGTCTATTCTGCTCCTTACCCTCTTCAGGATAGTTTTCATCTCATGCAATTAGTTTTTATCTCTAGAAATTCAATTTTGCATTTTTCTGTCTTCTATGCTTCTCTTTAAAGTGGTCATGGTTTTGCCTACTCGCTTTATCATATGGAATGTGTTTTAACTCTTTTATGTTCTTGTTTACTAATTGTCACCTGTGTCTTTTTGTTTTTTTATTGATTTATTTTTCTCCTTATTAGTGGTCATATATTTTCTGCTTCCTTCACGTCTGTCAATATTTTATTAGATGTCAGGCATTGTGAACTTTAGCTGGATGAGTACTAGGTATTAGTTTCCTTAAATATTCTTGAGCTTCATTCTGTGGTTCTGTGGTGCAGTTCAATTTCTTAGGATCAGTTTTTTCCTTTGAAGCCTGTTTTCTTAGCTTTCTTAAGTTGGTCTAGAACAGTGCCGTATTTTTCTACCCTATTCAGATGATAGCCTCCTGAGTCCTCTACCTGATGCTTCGTGAATTATGATGACATTTTTCACCCTGTTTAGTGGGAACACAAACTGTTTCTGTCCATTTGTGAGCTTCACAGCTTCTTCCTCTTGCCTCTTTGTGGTGTTTCTTTCCTTGGTCTTGATTAACTTCTCACACTCATGCACAGCCATTACTAAGTGGAAGATTCAGGTGGAACTCTGTAGATCTCACCTGCTTTTTATGTAGGCTGTAGTGACTTCTTGTAATTTTATGTCAATTTGGTATTCACTTTTAATATATGTTTAACTTTCTCAGACCAGAAGCAAGGTTTAGTTACTCTTAACACAATTTACACTTTTCTGCTTCCTCCCAGTTTTTCATTATAAAAGACAAATATCTGCCTTATACAACTACGTCTGGTGATCACCTCCCTGTGGGATTTAGAGATACAATCTACTTGACTTGCCCCACTGACTCCCACACTCCACATGGACTGCATAGATATGTCTTAATGATCACCTCTTAGTCACAGCATGGCCCCACTGAATGCTTGTTTTAAACCCATGAATTAGGAACTACCACAGGAAAGTTCCTTGGGTAACACCCCGGATCCCTGTAAAGGCCTTGGCCCATAGGTCCATCTCTTTCTCTGGCTCCTCACTTTCAGGTTGAACACATGGCCCCTGTGATCTTTCCCTTGACCCTTGTTGGTACTTATCTTTTGATGACCTGTAAATAATAAATGGCTTCTGTTATTTTATGTGCTTTTGTTCTATTGACTCCTTTGTGTCTCACCTGACTTACCCACCTGGACCTAACTTTTCTTCTGGTCAAGGCTCTCCTTAAGAGTAGATATGATGGTAGAAATAAACTGGACAAGGGTAAGAAAAGATATACAAGGGTATCTGTGAGTATAAACAACACATTTTGAGAGGACCACCTGGTCGTGGGTCAGATACTTAGGCATTAGGTTATTTGCCAGGATAAAAAAAAGTATCCCCCCAAAGGCAAACTGCAAACATCCAAAACCACATACCTTGGATCCCCATGAGAGTAAAGCTACTGATTACAGTTACTATCCAGAAAAACACCTCGAGGCCAAATTAGAGCAAACAACAGTAGTTCCTTCCACTCTATGCCACTGTCTGCTCTGGTACCTGTCCCAAAAATTGTAGCCACCACCACCTCTTCATATTTCAATCCTATCACTTTGATCGAGAGAAAGAGTGCCAGGCTTTCTCAGGACTCCAATTCCCATGCTAAAACTTGGACATTATCCAGAAAGCAACCTGGCATAATAGTAGGGCTCACCTTGAAATTTCCCATATCTTGGTAATTACTTGTGCTAAACAGTGGTTGTCAAATAACTGAAAACTATTGTTGCATATATTATGCCCATTTTTTAAGTTCAACAACTTGAGATGAAAAGGAAAACCAGTCCCTATTATTCTATAACGGTTGTAAATGAAAAGTTAGCTGTATAGTTTAAACTAAGTTTCTCAACGTTTCATAGCTCTATTTTCTGGAAGTGTAAAATGAAGGATATTATCATTACCTTACAGTGTTATGGTGAGGATTAAATAATATTGACCTTGATACAGACATTGTATAATGTCTCTACTTTTTATGAGTTTTATCAAATGTTAGTTTCTCTCTTCCACTCATTCTCCTTAATCAAAAATAAGTTAGCACAATTTGAATATGCACTGTAGCCCATAAGATGACATAATTTGTTATTTTATGAGGAAGAAATAGAGGATAATCTATGCCCTTAAAAGAATTGTCTGAAATGTGTTACAGCAGAAAATACTTTTTACTATGTTTTATTAGATTAGACTCACAGCTCCTGCCCTTCCCCGTCCAAATTTTATAGAAATCAAACAGAATTAACTTGCTGAATTAATTACCTGTGTTTTCCACAACAGATATAAAACTGCTGCTTTCACATATGAAAGCACTGAATGTAGAGACTGTGACTATACCCACGTATAGTTGCCAGCCTCTAAGATGGACCTCATAGATCTTCCTTCTGATGCTTATCCCTTTGCTTAGTTGCCTCCAAAAATATATCAGGGCTGGTCTGTGTGTCCAGTAGAATAAAGTAGAAATAAAGAAATGCCAGCTTGTGATTCTGGAGACCTTTCTAAAATAACTTACTCTGGGAAAAGCCAACTGCCATTGTATGAGTAGTCATATGGAGAGGTCCATGTCACAGGGAGCTGAGGCCTCCCACCAACTGCCATGCAAATGACTTGGATTGGCTCCTCCAGCCCCAGTCAAGCTTCCAGATGACTACAGCTTCAGCATATATTTGGCTGCAACCTCCTGAGTGATCTTGAGCCAGAATCAATAGCTACACTACTCAGTTTCCTAATATTTAGAAATTATGTTGGATATTAAATGTTTAATCACTGAATTTTGGAGTAATAACTTTATGCAGGCTAGATAAGTAATATTGATTCTGCTACTGCAATGTGGGTATGCTATCATAACAAATATCTAAAAACTTGAAAACTAGGAAGTGGTTACAAGCTGAAATGTTATTAAGAAGAGTGTTCATTGAAATGTTGAGCATGTGTTCTTTTTTTTCCCGCTACTTATAGTAAATGAGAAATGAGAGAAGGAAATAAAAGGAAACGCTAATATATGTGTAAAAAGTTGAGATTTCATAGTTTTAAACTTTTAAGCTTCCACAGGTAGCAAAAGATTGTAAAATTAAGACATGGCCTCTGAACAAAGAGCAAGGAAAACCAGGTCCAAAGATGCAGTAGATACCATGTTTAAAAATTATGTTTATCTTAGATAATTTGAAGGTGGTACTTCCACATACACCGTTCTGTCAGGTAAAAGTCCTTCCAGACAGACTGGGCTTCTAGGAATGTTATCTGTAGAGATCCAAGGTAAAGAAGGGCTTACTCTGGAGAAATTTGTTGGTGTGGATTTTACCTAATGGAATGAACTGCAAGAAGATTCACAAGAGATTGAAAAAGTTTTTAAGATAATATATCAATAGAAACAATGCCAGCTTGGATGAAAAGGGACAGAAGGAGTACAAAATGAAAGGCCTTTGGGCCTGCCAAATTTCTCCTAGCAGGAAACAGGCTGAAAGGACTACTTACCTGCAAATACATACTACATCTCCTATAAAAGGAAGAGTGGTTCAGTGGAAACAAGAATCCAGAAGGGAAAGCGGAGGGCTATGACTTCTGGGCAGAAGCAAAGTGAGACTTAATCAAAGAACTTGCTACATTTTCCCAGTTGGGTCTCAGAATTGCTAGAAACCAAGACAACTATGTGCCACTCATTTCTCTCTTTTATTGAAAAGGAATTGTAAATGTATATAGAAGTGTGTGTTTCACATGTGGGAGGTATGCATATCATTACAGCCAGAGGGCACACTGTGGTAATAATCGTCTAAGATACCCCCAACTAATCCCCAACTCCTAGTACTCGTGTCCTTGTGTATTCCCTTCCCACATTCTATTATGGAAGGTCTGTGTGTCTGATAGAATAAAACAGAAGAGACAGGGTAAGACTTTGGAATCTATAGGACATAAAAGGCATTGAAAATTCTCTCTTTCTCTCTCTCTCATTATAAACAAACCTATACAGTTGATATTTGAATCACATTGTGTAGCCCATGTCAACCCTCCAGATGACTGCAGCCCCAGGTGACAGCTTGACTGCCACCTTGTGTGAGACCTTGAGTTCAAACCCTTCATAAATCTGCTCCAGGATCCCTGATTCTCATAAACTATTAATATGAATAAAACGTTGATTTAAGCTGATAAGTGTTGGGGGTATTCTTCTCACCAAAAATAGATAACTAATACACCACATGTCCAGCATAATGGTATGTGGTGAAACTGATCTGAGCATCACCCTGTCTTATTGTCTCACCTGATAAAAATTGAAGTGGAAGGCCGGGAGTATAGCTCACACCTGTAATCCCAGCACTTTGGGAGGTAGAGGTGGGTGGATCACTTGAGGTCAGCAGTTCAAGACCAGCCTGACCAACATGGTGAAACTCCATCTCTACTACAAATACAAAAATTAGCCGGGTGTGATGGTGTGCGCTTGTGGTCCCAGCTACTTTCTGGGCAGGAGAATTGCCTGAACCTGGGAGGCGGGAGGTTGCAGTGGTTCAAGATCGCGCCACTGCACTCCAGCCTGGGTGAGAGCGAGACTCCATCTCAAAAAAAAAAAAAAAAAAAGGTGGATCCATTATGATCACTAAACAACAGTAGCATCTAGACATGGTTTCTGCTACTTAATTTTCCCTGAGCTGTTGTCTGCAGAAGGACTGAAAGCACCTTGAACTCGTATGTTGTACAATGACTTATTGAAAACTTACTGTGTTAACTTGGCTTTTACATTCGTTTGTTGCCATTCCTACTTAGCACATATATAATTATTTACATTTCCCCAAAGTGTCATATTTTTTAACATCTTTATATCTAATTTTTCCTTCATCCAATTACCTCCTTGTCTATCTGATAACATTCTTATCCTCCTTCAAGATGTTGTTCACATGATTTCTATAATGCCTTCCATACCACCCTAATGAACGTCAACTCCTTCCTTTGCCTGTTAATGTGCCTTGAATATGATTCTTCTTAATAGTTATACTAAAATATTTTTATATTCCCAGTGTCTTATACAGTGACATACACAGAATATGTTATTAAATATTTTATGGGTAAAGGAAATAATTAACAGATGAGACAGCACCGTGAAGACACCTGATGAATATTAAATATATAAGAAAAGCTCTAGAGTAAGGAGATGTCATGTGCAACGAGATAGGGACAATTATTATGACATTGATTTTAAAAGGATCAGTACCTTATAAATTACAAATACTTCATATACCACAAAGACAGACTACTTAATTGTTTTATGGAATTCTCAGATTCAATTCTAAGAAGCTAGTAGGCAGGATCCATGTCCATTATTAAGTGCCAGCATGCCACAGGTGTTTAGTAAATGTGTGTTGAGAAGTCATGAAGGGGGAAAAAAGGCTGTGTTTTTTACTTTACAGATTATTAGTGACAATAGCTGACTATAACAGTCATTGACTTACTGTATCCCTATTTATATTTCCAAAAATCATAAATTATGTTTAATGATTAGCATATCTAGTCAAAAAAGAAGCCAAGCAATAGGAGTTAGCCAAAGGAAATCCCAGCTTCAGCAAACTTTTAAAAATGGCACTGAGAGAGTTTAGGTAGTAAGTAGCAGGACCAGAGGAGAGGGGTTTCAGCTGATTTCTCAACACACATTTACTAAACACCTGTGGCATGCTGGCGCTTAATAATGGACATGGATCCTGCCTACTAGGTTCTTAGAACTGAATCTGAGAAATAAGAAAATGTGGTAAATGACTAGTAGAATAAAGAATACAGTGCTGTAAAAGATGTGACAAATACATAGCAAATGAAAAGAGGGGAAAGGGAATTTGAAAGAGTGGTGGATCATGAGGGGCTTGATGTAGAAGGAGACATCTCAAATAGGCTCTAAAGGTTAGATGCATAACCATATATTCAAGCCCTTATCTACTGATTGTAAGAATCAGCATAGCACAGGATTAAAAACACCACATTTAGAGCCAGAAAGAACAGAGCTGCAATCTTGCTTTTCATTATTACTAATTATAGGACCTTGACTATATGACATTACTTTTCTGTGTCTCAATTTTATAATATGTAAAATGAGGATAAGAATAATAGTACCATCTCATTTTATTATAAGAGTTATGTGAAAAACTATAGAAAAATATTACACAACTTGGCAAACAGGCAGCAACAAATGCATTGAAGTTATTATTATGGTTATTATTGTTGTGATTTTAGCTACCTGGAGACCCACAGAGATGAACTGATCCCTTTACTCATTCTTACTGCCATGAAAATATGATACTTGAAGTTGGGGCAGCATTCATGTCACCATGGGAAACAGCAAAGAGAACAATATAATGTTGTCTCAGCTTTCATTGAACCTTTTAACCATACTGACAGCATCTTACTGCCAGACTGCTTGTTATGTGAGAGCTGTAATCCATGTATCTTAAGTCATCATTTAACAGGTTTTCTTTACCTGCATCACCAAACACTCCTAACTGATACATTGATCATCCAACAAGGCAATTTTAGAGTGAATAAGACATAGCAGGCACTGTAAGACATTATATGATTTTGATAGGTAGAAGTAATTTCATATTTGTTCTAGACGATAATATTTCAAAGACCCACTGGATCCCAGATTGAAAGAGAGGAAGCCAAGAACTTCATACACTCAAACTGAAAGCCCATACCTTTCATTCCCAAAATATCCATGACCATGACAGAATCTGGGTTTCCTCATTCATAAGATGAAAGTAAAGAATAAATACTTTATAGAACTGTTGTGAGGATTAAATACAATAGTCTATGAAAATTTTCTTTCATAGTGCCTGGCAGTAGAAATCACTCAGGAATTGGTATCCATTTACATTATGAAAGCGGCATATTATCATTCCCTAGTGAATTTTCCTGAAAAAATTCTCAGTTATTTAATATGTAATAAATTAGTCTCTTCATTTGAAGCATACGTTCTTCCTGGATAGGGTTCAAATCTTACCTTTATTTTTGGTCCTTTCTCCTCATCCCCAGTGCCACAACCAATCACAGCCCAACTCAGAGAACATACTTACTTTTTTGTTTTGTTTTATAGAAACAGGATCTCACTATGCTGCCTGGGTTGGTCTGGAACTCCTGGCCTCAAGTGATCCTTCCACCTCAGCTCCCAAATTTCTGGGATTACAGGTGTGAGACACCACACCCAGTCACAGAGGACATGCTTATGGAAATGAACATTTTCAAACTAGCTGTAGGTACAGAACCATCATTATCTCTTTGCATATGAAGGCTGCTTCACACTTCTATTATACAGATGCAAATAACCTGAGAGTTGTTAAACAATTCTATAATACCAATTTGTCCTTGGAAGTCAACATTTCTAAAAGCTAAATAGGAAAGCCTCACCTAAGATTTTCCTTGATATATGCATTTGGTTCCTGGGTATAATGAAGAGAAACTTGCAAACTGTGAGATAATTTCATTGAAATAGCTCATTTTGATTATAATTTAAGTGGTGATAATAAGGAAGCATCCTAAGCAATGGCTTTATTAGCATAATTTTTGGAAGTCTTGTTGATTCTATGTGACAGAGTCGAATATAAATTAATGAATAATTTAGAGATAAAAAGTTTCTGCTATAAATTATATTTCCAGGTTCTTGAAGTTATGAAGAAGAATAATTAAGGTCACAGGCACTTGGATCAGATAGACCTAACTATTCCCAGCCTGATTCTATTTCCCGTGGGATTTTGAGAAAAAATTAATATCTAAGCCTCATTGTTCATTTGTACAGTGTTGATGATCATTGTATTTACTTAATAGAATTGTGATAATTAAAAATGTATGGGAAATGTATTAAATAAGGCTGGCATACAATAATTGCTCAATAAAAATTGACTAGTCATCTTGCGATTTGCAAGTATAATCTATATCTCAGTTAGGCTCTCCCTACTTCTTAATTTCTGCATTGCATTATCTTGAACCCCATGTTCCATATTTGAGTTTCTCTCTAACATTGCTGACATTTTGAGGAAGGTCAGTTCTCATAGTCACGTTTCAATTTCGATTTCCGGTCTGCCGAAGGATCACTCTTTGCTATTGTGGGAATTTCCCTTTATTACTTCCTGGTACTAATTCAAGTAAAACCAAATGCATTCCCCTAATTTTCTAATGTAACTATTTTAATCCTTATAAGACCCTATTGCCAAAGTAAGCACTAACGTTTACTTTTTTTTTTTTTTAAAGCAACCAAATAACCCAAAACTCATTAATTCACTGCCAAACAATTGGGCCAATTCCACCTGGTCTCTATTCTTCCTCTACTTATCTGATAATAATGATACTAATGCTATCACAACCTCCCTCCCCAATACAAATACATGAGAGAGCAGCGGGGACTGTGATTAAATGATAATGTTGATTTTTGCTTTCTTTTCTGCATTTTGAATAAAGAAAATGCAATTTTGTATAAGTTTTTCTGCCTTATATATGCACAAGTTTGAGTTGCAGTTAAGCACTCAAGTAAGACTAAAAGGACAGATTTTACCTTGCAAAGACCTGCTTTTGGCCTATTCTTAGGTTATAATTTAAGCAGACTGAATCGTTTTGCAAGGGGAGCCCATTTGTTCAAGGAAGACCATATTTACAGTCAAAATTCATGTGTTCTTGTTATGACTTCAGTATCCTCATCTGTCCAAAGATAGAACTAGTATTTTATCTGTATGATAGGGTACTTATGATGGATAAGTTAGAAAATCAATGTTAGCACACTTTGTAAATTATAAAACAATACATGAGTTACACTGAATTGAATTGAGGTAACGTGGCAGAAGAGAAGCAAACAAACAAACAAACCTGGGCTCTAAAATGAAAAGACCTCAGTGGCTGACCCAAACAAGGCTTTTTACATCCCTTTATTTCACAACCTCCCAGAAATGAGGCAAATGATAATTAAAATCATACCTTTTTACAGGTCTCTTATAAAGGTTAAGAAAGATAAAGGCTTTTTTTTTCTTGTTTGTTCTTACAACATTGTTGGAAAGGAAAAAAAAAACCTCAATCCTTATTCCTTTCTCTGTTGTATTTCTTTTGGCTTTAGATGGTAAGAATATTGTGTGGCTTTTAAACCAGAATTCCTGTTAGTTTTGTTCTGAGAGAGATGCTGGCAAATCTGCTGCAGTTGACAGGTGGCAGTGTCCTGGCCCTGAGGAACACAAGGGGCAAGGATGACTTCTGGGTTGGTTTGAACCAAGGGTCATGGGTGATGATCATTTTAAGAAAATACTGCTTTCCTCTAATACATTTTCAACTTTATCTACTTGATATCACTGTCAGGGGACTGCTCAAAGCGTTCAATATGTGGGAGGCTTCCTGCTAAGTATGCCTCACAGAGGAGGTATTATATCTGGTTTCTGCAGAGCACAAGGTAGAAATAAAATTTGTCATCCTGCTGCTCTTTTAAGAAAGAAGAACTGTAAAAATTCCCATTTGTGTTAATTACTTCTTATAATAAACTGATTAATTTTTGCAATAAAAATTATTGAGTGTTTATAAGGTACCAGGTACAGTGCTAGTCCCTGGAATTGCAGAGATAAACCCCAGAGGTGGTCTTGGGTCCCACTTCAGGTTATTCCTAAATAAGGGAATGATCTGAGACTTCAGTTTTATATACCCAGTTTAAGCAGGGGACTTGAGATTAATAAATGTTTACTATGGAAAGAAAGAAAAGTAAGGTCTGAATCTTGAGATCTCATGGTATGCTTAGAAGCCATTATGTTCTTCATTGGGTGGAACTTAACAGGGGTTGAATGGGTAGGAATGACAGGAGAGGAACCTGAAGAATAGACAGAGGCCATAGCACAGTAGACATTCATGTCATGGGATATACTTTAGGGATCTATATTATCTAAGGGCACTAGAATCGTCTCTGATACACTATACTCCCTATTTCTTCCAAGGCATGTGAAATTCAAGACCAGTCCCATCTCTTATAAATAACATTCTTCTCAGGCCATTGCTTTAGCCTGTGAACTCACCTCTTGACTAACTATATTAGTCATTTGTTTGAAGACAACTTCATTCTTCAGTAGGGGAAGACCTAGGCCCGCAGCAGCTCTTACTCTGCAACCCTCTGCTACCCTCTTCTGGTAGTAGCCTGTCACTGCAATTAACCCTTCAAGTCCAGGTGAATCTATTCTAAGTGTGGTTGGTAATGGTCAATTTAGGAAAAATGACATGGGGCAGAAAACATAGCCAGACCCAGCTCCTGGCTCTAGAAAACCAAGTCCATTCGCGGAATTTGACATCTTACGGCTATGGCAAGAGACTTCATGTGGTGGGCCAGGCAGGCAGGCTGTATCAGGCCAGGGATATGCTAAATTACTGTCATGCTTCCAATAGGAGGGAAGGCAGGTCAATAACAATGAAAATATTGCTTTTCATTCAGCAATATTAGAAAGCACAAGCAGCAGCAGGTAAACCAGCACTTCCTCGTGTGGCCTTTCCTTGTCATCTTGTTTAAAATTTCTTCAAATTTCTATGTCCATCCTTGTTTCCCTTTTCTCTATAATGCATTTTTACCACCTAACATGCTATGTTTGTTTAATTTTTAGTTAACTGTCTATTTTATTAAAAACTAAGCTCCAGGAAAACATGTTTTGTTTTTTATTTTGTCACTATTATATCCTCATTTATATTAGGATCTGACACCCACTAGTTGCCCAATCAATACTTTTAGAATAAAGAGATACCAGTAGGAAACAACCCTCATTCATGGGGCTGCAGGTTTGAGACCAAATCTGCAGAGTAAAAATACAATGAGTTCTCCCAGTCCTGCTGTTTAGATAGAGAGGACCAGGAACAGGACAGTAGATATGAATTGGGTTGCCAGAACTGAGCCCAAATATCATCAGAGTTTTGGAAAGTGTGATTGTTGGGTTTGGCTAAAGTTCTCAAATGTTACAGAGCATAAGAATAACCTGGGAGGCTTATTTAGACGAAGATTCCTGAATCCCTACCTCCCCAAATTATAATTCAGTGGGTCTGGATTGAGGTTAAAAATCTGAATTCTTAAGCACCCCCAAAATAATACAGAAGGCCCTCTGATGACACTTTAAGGAAAACAAAATTAACCCATCATAGTTCAAGGTTAAAATTGTTTTTAGAGGTTGAGGGAGATTCTGCAGGTGGGAATTTTGCTTGTGGAAAAAAAAAAGGATGGAGGCAGAAGGTGGAAACAAGTGAAGCCTAGTGGCGTCAGATGATTATTGCATGCCCAATTTCAAAGCTTAATAAATTGTACTTTCTGCAATTATATTCTCAAAGATTAGATTTTAATATATAGCAAGTGATTCTGACACCAGAAGCACAGAAGTCATACTTTAGAAATGCTGGCATAACAGGAAGGGAAGGGAAAATATTTTACTTTCTATTATGTATATGCACCAGACACTGTGCCAAGAGAACTTTACAAAGAGGTAAACATTATTAACATTATTTTACAGATGAAAAAAACATGAGAATCACACATGATATATCACAGAATCACTGTGCCAAGATTGCTTTACATGGAGGTAAATATTAACATTATTTTACAGATGAAAAAACATGAGAATCACACATAACTCCTTGAGGTCACACTGATAAAATAGAGGTGAACTGTGACTCAGATAAAAGGAGCCCTGAATCTATTCCCTTAGGTTATTCTATTATGTACAATGATTGTCCTGCAGCACATAAAGATTTGTTGAATAGATAAATGTGAGGATGATTTAGTGAACAAATGAATAAATGATAGCATAGTGAGTGTTAAAATAGGTGAATGTGAGAAAGCTGATAGTGACCACGTGGTATCATTCTGAACCAAGACATTCATTTGAATCACTAATATAGTAATCTGATGTGATTAATCAATACTAGGTTTTATGCGATTCATATTTCTTCATTGATATATTTTGCAGATGAGGTCAAGTTTATTGATGTTCAGTGTGCACAGAGTATATACTCTTTTAAATAATTTAGTTACATAAATTTGGCCAATTGTATGCGGTTTTGTAACCCCTACCACAGTCAAGACGTAGAATCTTCCCTGGTTTAATTTTGGAATTACTCTTCCCCAACCACTAGCTCTTACCAAAACAACAACAAAAAATATGATTCTACCCTTATAATTTCAACTTTATATCTTATCTTACAGATTCATCACTAATTATTTTAGGGTTTTGATGCTACTGCAAACATTTTTAAAATTTTAATTTAAAATTGTTTCTTGCTAGTACTACGGCCTTGAAAGTGATGGCCATCTTAAATTTTGTATGCTAAGCACTTCTTTTGACTTCTGTGGATAGTATAAAAAAATACAACTACATTTTGTATGTTAACTTTGTGTTCTGTGATTTTGTTAAACTGATTAGTTCTAGTCACTTCTGAGGGGTATATTTTGTGGGAATTTTTACATAGACTATCATGTCTATTTACATAGACAATTTTTACACAGACATCTATAAATAAACACTCATTTATTCCTTTCAAGTTCATATACATTGTCTTTATCTTGTCATATTGTTTTAGTAATGACCTATCTCCAGTACAATATCAAAGAGATTTAGAAAGAAAAAATATTTTTGACTTGTTTCTGATTTTCAAGAGAGAAAACATTTGATTCTTCACGCTTAGGTGAGTTCTTTCATAGACACACTTTAATAGGTTGAGAAAATTCTCTTCAATTCTTACTGTGGTGAGAGTTTTTATTACAAATAAATTTTGAATTTTTGTCAAATATTTGTGTAGGTCAGTCGAGATAATTATTACTTTTTTGTATTTTGTTTATATACTTAAATTATTCTCCAATAATTTCCACTGACATAATGCTGGATTTATAAAATTAAATTTATTTAATAATGATATACTTTTGAAAATATATGGCTGCATTCAATTTGCAATGATATACCAGGCAAATATTAGCTAAATTATAATCAAATTGACTTTGGAATAAGAAACAAATGTGGTTATGTGATTATGATGGGTTAAATTCAATAAGAATATGTGATAATCCAAAATGGGTATGCAAAAAATAACAAGGTTCAAATACGAAAAGAAATAGCTAATAGAATAAATAGAAAATACACAATTATGTTCATATTTGTAGAGTTCTGTGCTCCTCTCAAAATAATTGATAAAACAATTAAGAAAACATTTGTAAGGATATAGGAGATCTGCACTGTCAGCCAACTTGACCTAATTGTTATTTATAGAACATTATAACCAACAAAACATATAAAGCATTATTTCATATGTGCACAGAGCACATCAAGATATATATCCTGTACCTATAAAATATTAATAAAATGATTATAATCATATAAAGTATGCACATGAAGCACAATGCACAATGGAACTAAAACGAAATAAAGGAAAAAAATGAGAAAATCTTCAAATATTTGGAAATGTAAGTAACACATGGATAAGAAAGAAATCTCAAGGGAAATTTTAAAATATAAATGAAATAAACAGAAAGAAAAGTACAATGTATTCAAATGCTAGATACAACTTAGAGATAAATTTATAGCACTAAATACTAATATTAGAGGGGAATAAAGCAATGAATCAATGGTCTAAGCCGTCAATTTAAGGAACTAGAATAAGAAGAGTAAGCTCTAAATAAAGAGAGAAAAAATAATATAAGGGAATAAATTAATGAAATAGAAATCAGTACAATAAGAATAGAAAACTAAAAACAATTGAGAAAAGGTGACACTAAAAGCTACTTCTTCAAAAAGATCAATAAAATTAATCTGTTCAAATGGATCAATAAAAAATACAAATTACCAATATTAGGATAAAAAAGACACTGCATATATTAAAGGGACAATATATTATATGAAAAGACAAAAAATCTAAATAGCCAAACAATTTTAATAATTTTTGTTATAGTAAAACACATAACTGAATTCAACATTGCAACCATTTTTAAGTGTATAATACAGCAGTGTTAACTATATGCACACTGTTGTGCAACAGATTTCTAGAATTTTTATTTTGCAAAACTGAAAATATATACCCATTGAACAACTCTTCCTTTCCCCTCCCCCAGCTTCTGGCAAACACCATTATACTTCCTGTTTTTAAGAGTTTTATTACGTTAGATATCTCATGTAAATTTAAACATGAAATATTTGTCTTTTGTGACTGGTTTATTTTGCTTGGCATAATGTCCTCCAGGTTTATTCATGTTGTAGTATGTGACAGGATTTCCTTCTTTTAATGCTGACTATTCCATTGTTGAACATTGAGACAGCTTTCACCTGTTGGCTAATGTGAACACTGTAGTGTAAACACTGGTGTGAAAATATTTCCTCCAGCCCCAGTTATTAATTATTTTGGGTACATACCCAGAAGTGAGATTGCTGGATTGTATGGCAGTTCTATTTTTAATTTTTTGAGGAAATTTTATACTGTGTTCCAAAGTGCTGTACCATTTTACATGCCCACCAATACTATGAAAGAATCCAATTTCTCTGCATCCTTTTTGATACTTGCTATTTTCTGGTTTCTGTTTCTGTTTCTGTTTTTTATAGTTACAATTCTAATTGGTATAAGGTAGTAACTCACTGTGGTTTTGATTTGCATTTCCCTGATGATTCATGATGTTGAGCATCCTTGCCTATAGTGATTGGCCATTTCTACATCTTGGAGAAATTTATATTTAAGTCCTTTGCCTATTTTTCCATCAAGTTATTTGTTCTGTTGCTGTCATTGTTACTGAATTGTAGGTGTTGTTTTTATATTCTGAATATTAACCCCTTATCAGATACATGAATTGTAAATATTTTTACATATTCCATAGGCTGCTTTTTTAGTTAGTTGATTGTTTTCCGTAGAGAAGTTTTAAAATTTGATGTAGTTCAGTTTGTTAGTTTGTTCATTGTTGCTGTGCTTTTAATGTAATTTCCAAGAAATCATGCCAAGTCCAATGTAATAAAGTTTTTTCCTAAATTGTATTCTAGGAGTTTTATAGTTTCAAGTCTTATGTTTAGGTTTTTAATCCATTTTGAGTTAATTTTGGTACGTTATATAAGGTAAGGGTTCAACTTCATTCTTTCATATGTAGATACCCAGTTTTCTGATACCATTTGAAAAAGAGACCCTCCTTTTCACATTGTGTAACCTTGGCATCCTTTTCAAAGATCAATTGACCATATATGTGTGGGCTTATTTTGGGGCTCTCTATTCTGTTCCAATGGTCTGTATGTCAGTCTTTATAGCAGTACCATGTTTTTGTTACTGTAGATTTATGATACGTTTTGAAACCAGAAAGTATGAGATCTCTAGCTTTGTTTTTCTTTCTCAAGATCGTATTGGGTATTTGGGGTCCTTGGAATTCCATAAGAATTTTAGGATTTCTATTCTAAGAAAAAGGTGCCATTGGGATTTTAATAGGAATTGCATTGAACCTGTAGATCACTTTGGTAGTATGAATATTTTAACAATAATGATTATTCTAATTCATGAACATTTCATTGTATTTATTTACATCTTTAATTTTTTAATCAATATTTCATAGTCTGTAGTGTGCAAATCTTTCACCTTCTTGGTTAGTTTATTCCTAAGTAATTTACTCTTTTTGATGCTATTGTGAACAAAATTGCTTTCTCAATATCCTTTTGTGCATTGTTCGTCATGAGTATATGAAATTGATTTTGTATCCTTCAACTTTGCTGAATTTATTAATTTTACTAAGTTTTTTGTGGAATCTTTAGTATTTTCTACAAGTAAGATTATTTCAACTATAAAGAGATATAATTTTGCTTTTTCCTTTCCAATTTTGATGGCTTTAATTTCATTTTCTTGCCTGATTGTTTCAGCTAGGACTTCCAGTACTATGTTGAACAGAAGTCACAAAAGTAGGCATTCTTGCCTTCTTTCTCATCTTGGAGCAATAGCTTTTTGTTTTAACTGTTGAATATGATGTTAATTGTGGGTTTTTCCTATATGGCCTTTACTGAGAAAAATTTCCTTCTATTTTTAGTTTTTTGAGTGTTTTTATTATGAAAGCGTGCTGCATTTTGTAAAATGCTTTTTTTACATCAATAAGATGATCATGTGGTTCTTCCCCCCATTGTTATGTCTCTTTTTACAGTTTTTGTAATAGCCTGTTTTATCTAATTTAAGCATTGTTGGTCCTGCTCACTTTTGGTTTCCATTTATTTGGAATATCTTTTTCCATCCCTTTACTTTCAGTCTACGTGTATCTTCAAGGATAAAGTGAGTCTCCTATAAGCAGCATATAGTTGTGTCTCATTATATCCATTTAGTCAATCTGTATCTTTTAATTGAAGAACTTAATCAATTTACTTCAGTGTTATTATTGATCAGTAAAAACATATTCCTGCCATTTTGTTAATTATTTTCTGGTTGTTTTGTAGATTATTTATTCAATTTTTCCTCTCTTTTTGTTTTTGTCTGTGGTTTGGTGGTTACTTGTTGTGCTAAACTTTATTTTCCTTCTTATATGTATATCTGTTGTAATTTTTTTCTTTATACTTATGAAGCTAAAGTCTTATAGTTATAATAGACTATTTTTAACTAATAAAAATTTAACTTTGGCCACATAAAAATACCATTTAAATTTTCTTCCTCACACTCCACAATTTATATTTTTGTTGCCTTCATTTACATCTTTATCTACTGTGGGTTCCTTAGCCACTAACTGTAGCTATTGTTTTTGACCATTTTGACTATAAACCATGATACTAGAGGAGTACAAGATTTACATGGCTCATTACAGCACTAGGGTGTTCTGAATTTGATTGTGAACTTATCTCTACTTGTGAGCTTTATACTTTCACATGTTTTCATGATAGTAATTGCCATCCTTTCATTTTTGGTTGTAGCACTCCCTTAAGCATTTTGTGTAAGACCAGTATAGTGGTAATGAATTTCCTAAGAGTTTGCTTGTCTATGAAGGTGTTTATTTCCCTTTCATTTTTGAAGACTAGCTTTGCTGAATATAGTATTCTTGAGTAACATGTTTTTTTCTTTTACCAATGTGAATATATCTCCCTATTCTTTACCAGCCTGCAGTTTTATGCTTGCAGAAATCTGCTGACAGAGTAATAAGAATTTGCTGACATGTAACTAGATGCTTTTCTCTTGCAGCTTCTAGAATTCTTTGTTTACAACTTTTTTAAAAAGTTGTTTTTAATTGAAACATAATACTTATATATATTTATGGGGTACAGAGTGATATTTTGATACATGAATACAATAGGTAGTGATCAAGTCAGGGTAATTAGTATATCCATCATCTAAAACTTTTTTTGTGTGTGTGTTGAGAACATTAAACAACCTCTCTTTCAGCTATTTGACAAATACAATAAATCATTATTAACTATAGTTACCTTACAGTGCTATAGAACCTGAGAACATATTTCTCCTATCTACGTGTAACTTTGTATGTATTAATCACCTCTCCCTATCCTCCCCTTTCTTTTACTTTTCTCAGCCTCTAATAACCATAATTCTATTTTCTACTTCTATGGGCACAACTTTACTGCAGCACTGTTCACAATAGCCATGACATAAAATCAACCTAAGTGTCCATCAACAAACAAATATACAAAGAAAATGTTACACACACACACACACACACACACACACACAACGGTACACTATCCACCATAAAATGAATTAAATGCTGTGATTTGCAGCAACATAAATGAGCCTGGATGATATTATGTTAAGTGAAATAAGTAAGACACAGAAAGACAAATACTGCAAGTTTCACTCATATGTGGGAGCTAAACTTTGTCTTTGACAAATGACAGTTTGATTATAACATGGCTTAGAGAGAATCTTTTCACACTGAGTCTAATTGGGGAATTTTTAGCTTCTTGGGTTTGGATGTCCATACCTCTCTCAAGTATTGGGAAGCTTTAAATCATTATTGTGTAAAATAGGTTTTCTGTGCCTCCTTCAATAATATGATGCTTCAAATATTTGTTCATGTAATTATGTTTCATAAGTCCTGTAGTCTCTCTTTATTCTCTTTTATTTCTATATTTTTCTGACTTTGTTATTTCAAAGGACTTGTTTCCAAGTTCAGAAATTCCTTCCTTTGTTTGAGCTAGTCTTTTGTTGAAACTCTCAATTGTGTTTTTTATTTCATTCATTGAATTATTCAGCTCTAAGATTTCTGCTTGGTTCTTTTATATGATACTTCTCTTATTGTTGAACTTCTCATTCATATCACGAATTATTTTCTTGAATTCATTGAATTGTTTGTCTGTATTTTGTTGCATCCTGAGTTCCTGTAAGATTTTTATTTCCTGTTAAGGCATTTCATAAATACGTTTTTTTTTTTTTTGGAATCTGTTTCTGAAGACTTATGTTCCTTTGGGGTGTCAAATTTCCTTGTCTTTTTGTATGTCCGGTGCCTGTGTGTTGATACCTGCAAATCTAGTAGAACAGTCATTTTTCTCCTATTTTATTGAGTACTTTTGTAAGAAAAGACTTTTCCCTGAAGATGGGTCCTAGGATGTCAGTTGGGTATGGTGCATTGCGTTTAGCTGTGGATGGATTCTGTAGTATGATCTCCATGCAGTTACTTCAGTTGAAATCCTTGTCCATGATATCTGTTATTGCCTCTGTGGTCTAGGCTATAGGAGTCTGTGATGGTGGTGGTGTGCTATTGCTTGAGGCTGTGTCTTTGGCCTGGTCATGTTGGGTGCATATGAGCACAATGTGCCAACAGGCTGTGTGGTGGGCTCTCTGGGGGACTGGGCTGTCACCACATTGGCTGTTGGATTAGGCACAGACATAGGCACAAGCATTTTTCTTGAAATGGAGAGAAAAGTGAGGTGTTGCCTGTAATCCCAGCACTTGGGGAGGCCGAGGCAGGCAGATCACAAGGTCAAGAGATCGAGACCATCCTGGCCAACACAGTGAAACGCCATCTCTACTAAAAATACAAAAATTAACTAGGCATGGTGGCATGTGCCTGTAGTCCCAGCTACTCAGGAGGCTGAGGCAAGAGAATCGCTTGAACCCGGGAAGTGGAGGTTGCAGTGAGCCGAGATCATGCCATTCTACTTCAGCCTGGTGACACAGCGAGACTCCATCTCAAAAAAAGAAAAAAAAAAGGAAAAGAAAAGTGAGGTGTTACCTTCTTTCAGGTCTAGTAAAGTGTGTCCCAGGGGAATCTCTAATTAAGAATGGGTTGGTTTATGAAAAGAGGATATTGGTATCTTATTAACTACCTGAGTAGTGGTGGTTGAAAAACAAATTATCTGGCCTGTCAGTCTGGGGCATGGTGAGATTATTTTTGGGGGAGCTTAACCTAAAGTGTAGGTATACATATGAAGATAGATATATTTGGTGTCTATTTTTAGTATAGGCATATCTTAAATCTAGAGCCTTCTAGAGCAACCTAGGCCAGCAGAACTGTAAGATAAAATATGGTGTCTGAAGAAAACATGGTGGCGACCCGACAACATTTTAATTCTCTGATGATCTTGGAAGTGCAGAAGCAGGCTCCAGTGTTCCAATAGCTCCACATAAAGTTAATGAAGGTTAGCTGGGAGACGTAATTTAGGAAGCATCCTAGCCAGCTGACTGGTCAAGCAATAAATTGCCCAACCTAGAGAAGTGGTTGACAGCATATATCTTTGGTGACATTGTTGAGGAGCTTGGCTGTATTATATGAGTGGGTTCTTAAAGACAGAGATAACTAAATGAATCTGGATACCATCAGAAAACTAGGCTCATCAATAATATAGAATCCAACATACCCCTGGAGGATCTGAGCATCCAATTGAATAAGGTCAGGGGTAACTTCTCTATACTACCACATCAGCAGCCACAAAAGAGGATTCTTTTTCCCTCAATTCTTCTTCTTTGCCTCAGTGGTAAAGTAATGAGAAACTAGGATAGAGAGAAAACATGAAGGACGTTTAAAGGCGAAGTCATCTACTTCTGTTCCAGGTGCTAAATCGGGGAAAAATGTTCAAAGAATAGATCAACCATCTTTGTACTCTTCCATTCTTCAAATTTCAAGTCTTTATTGAATAGAATGGAGAGAATGAGGATTCTGATATGAAAACTATGTTTTAAACTGAAACAAACTGTCTAAGAACCCAATGTAAACAAAATAATTATGTATTTAAGATAAGCTTCCCTGAAGGTTTCTGCCATCTTATTGGGGAGCAATAATTTTAATAAATAACATAACACATTGGGAAGCATAACACATTAAGAAGCAATAATTATAATAAATATGTGTTTATATTAATACTTCAAATATTGGAAGTTCTCCAAGAAACCAGTGGCACTATTTTTATGTTATTGTTCTCTGAGAAAAGTATGACCTTGAAGCTAAACTTTTGGATATGTATACTGAGAACTTTGAGGAGAAATAATTTATATACAACTTAACTAAGCAGTTTAAACATGAAAAATGTATTAACCATGGTTCACTTAAATGGTTAAACCATAAAGGAGGACACAGAATACCTTGATTATACTTCCAAGCTGTTGGTATTAGATTGTTTCAGATAATTGTACCTGCATCTTTTTTGTCCTGACAGGGCACAGATTATTCTTTGGCCTAGGTTGATAAACTGAACTGCACCTTTATTCACAGTATGACCTATTCCTTCAGCAGAGTCTAGACATTTTGTGGCAATATTTCAGTGCTGCTTACTTGTACATATTTGGTAGTTTCTTTGAGTGGACTAAATCTCCCTTTTTAGTCCTTGCACTCTTACTTCTTATCTGAAAAAGGAACAAAATACCTGTAGAAATCTACTTGGTCACCTTATTCGGAGGATCTAGTCGTATGACCTGTCTTTCCATCTTCTCTCAGTAATTTAGAGGAAAGTCCCTATCCATATAATCTGTCAGATAATTCTTAGACAAAATTTAGACATTTCATCTCTGATGACCACTAGGTAGAAGCCCCCCTACTGTCATGTTGGTTTCATAAATATCAGTGTTCATGCTGTGTGGGGGCCGATTCAGAGCTTTCATACACCTACAGTTCTATGCTAAAAATAAGAGGAAATCATTTGTTTCCTAGGCAACAATTTCATGGAACATGTATAGTTCTCCTTTGAAAGTGTCCTAAATGGTGAAGTTTAGTATTTGCAATATTAACATGTTCAGTTTTTTAAAAAAACTATTAATGATGTGATTTAACAATCATAGATTGCTAAATTAGGCAACTATTAATAAATGTTGACCAAGTTCAAACTTGTGCACAAGGAGGACTAGGTGTTCTCTCTGTATAAACTCTACATAGAATATATAAAAGGGATAGGGAATAAGGACAGAAGGAAGGAAGAAAGGTAGGAAGGAAGAGAGAGAAAACAAGAGAGAAAGAATCTACAAATAAACACCAAACCCACAGGAGGATTTTCAGATTAAAACAAAATGCTTAGTATGATGATTGGTAGGTAGTATATGTTCAATCCATGGTAGCTTTTAAATTTTGTTAAAATAAAAACAGTCATTTCCGTGTAAAATACTTAGGAAAGCACTCGAGTGTTAAACGTATCATGAAATATAAGCTCAATGTTTATTATAATCAGGCCAAAGATAACAATGAAGGCAAGACATTGATAGATCAGGAAAGGCAAATTCTTCTTTTGTTGGCTTAAATTTATATTAATATGTACAGATATACAGCCTAGGTAAATTATACCCACATTTGCAAACTATTTAGCACCTCCTATCTAGAAGGTTTTATATAGAGTATTCATATGCATTAGCTCTTTAAATTCTGAGAACTCTAAAAGAAAGCTATCATTTTTGATATTTTAAAGATATGAAACAGATGCTCAGAGATTTTAAATGATCATCTCAAGCTTGCACAACTAGTAAATCTAGGATCTAGAATTCAAATTAGGTCAGATCCTCGATGTTCCACCACGCACTAATCCAGAGGTCCTCTGCTTTGTTTTTTCCCTAGGAAAGTAGATCTAATATTTCCATAAAGGCAAAAAGTAGCTAATAGAACTTAACAAACAGATGTTTAGATAAATCAAGCTATAATTTATCTAATAGAGAAAGGAATCAAAAACATCTGATGTCCCAGGCTATGAGTAGGACATAAGTCAAAATTATAAAAAATTGTGGAAGTCAGTGTGGCGATTCCTCAGGGATCTAGAACTAGAAATACCATTTGACCCAGCCATCCCATTACTGGGTATATACCCAAAGGACTATAAATCATGCTGCTATAAAGACACATGCACACATATGTTTATTGTGGCACTATTCACAATAGCAAAGACTTGGAACCAACCCAAATGTCCAACAACGACAGACTGGATTAAGAAAATGTGGCACATATACACCATGGAATACTATGCAGCCATCAAAAATGATGAGTTCATGTCCTTTGTAGGGACATGGATGAAACTGGAAATCATCATCCTCAGTAAACTATCGCAAGGACAAAAAACCAAACACCGCATGTTCTCACTCATAGGTGGGAATTGAACAACGAGGACTCATGGACACAGGAAGGGGAACATCACACTCCGGGGACTGTTGTGGGGTGGGGGGAGGGGGGAGGGATAGCATTAGGAGATATACCTAATGCTAAATGACAAGTTAATGGGTGCAGCACACCAACATGGCACATGTATACATATGTTACAAACCTGCACATTGTGCACATGTACTCTAAAACTTAAAGCATAATAATAATAAAATAAAAATAAATAAAAATAAATTATTTTGTTACTGCTTTTTCTCCAGAGAATTTTAGAGCTAGGTTAAAAATACAGTTTGATAAATACATCTAATAGTGATTCATAGTATTATTATTTCAAACCTGAAACTTTCCTGGACTCATACAGATGCCTAAGAAACACAGCTGCTACAGAATAAATTCGTTGAGTACTCCTGGGGAAAGCCATATCCTGTCCCTTTTATTTCTTCCTTCGCCTCAAGTCTGTTTAAAAATAAGCCTCAGAAAATGATCCATTAAAACAAGACATGAAAAATAGCTCTTAAGTGAATTAAAACTTAACATTCAGCTAGTTGTATAAAACTGTAAAATTATTTCATTACATTTACAATAGGCTTTCTTATGTTGATATACTTATGTATTTTATAGGAAAAAGCTTACAATAAATTTTAGCTGTCGTCTTGATTTATTTTAAGGTGTCAAAACCTAATTGTTCTTGTCAATTAAAAGTATATTTTCTTTTATTTTTCTAGAGTTGAGTGTCATCCTCCTACAGGTTGGTGACATTGTGAATGTTTTCAGTTAACAACTGGCTTGGACACAGGCATTCAACTGGTTCAACTTTTCCAGCTTACTCTCTTAGATAACAGAAGTAAATGTCTCAGTTTCCTTTGTCTGTTTGAACACGGACGATTAGGGTCATGCTGACAAATAAGATGCTCTGGGAGTTTCAGTTGATTTGATTCTGAAACTGAAAATACTTTTGCTGAAATTGATTGAATATTTATGCCCTGTTAACAGTGGTTTGGCCACATTACTTTGTGTGAGGTATTGTGAGGGCAAACACAGATCAAGAGAGATAAACTTGAAGGAGTTACAGAGTTTTGTTACTCACAGTTCCCTAGGGAGAACACAGCATGCCATGCAGAGTCACTCAAGAGGAAATACTGGGACTAGTGTAAAATACACACACACACACACAAACACAAAGATACACACATACATACACAAATATATATATACACACACATATGTGTACATATACATGTAAACGTGTGTACGTATATACACATACAAATATGTATACATATATACATGCCTGCATATATACATATATACATGTGTTTATATATGTGTATATGTATGTATATAAAATATATATGTAAAATTATATAAAGTTTTCTTTCTATTTAAATTCTTTAGACCTTCTTCTTCATTATTGTGAGAAATAATTCATTTTGTTAAGGGAACAAAGACAACCAGTTCCATTCTTCGTTTTTTCCTACTACTGAGACTGAGCCAGCCAAACCAATATCCTTGCCATCTCTCACAAAGAACTTATGTCTTCTCTGTGCACATACAAATATCTCTCTGCTCTTTCCAAGTCACATTTTGCTGCTCCTTCAGAAGGTAAAGAATAATTTTATGAAAAATTTTATGTCACTCTGATCTAGTAATTAGATCTGTAATTTATTACTCTGTACCCTTTGGATGCTTGTGTAGGCTTCACAATCCTCAGATTGGAGCTTACTCAGAGTAGATATGTAATAAGTATTTGTGAATGGTTTCAACTCTACTTCACACAAGTGCCCTGTGGATACCTAATCATGAATATTTTGAGGGTAAAACCCTAACTGTGTGGTTTGTCTCACATGCCTTAGTCCAAAACTGTATAGTTGATGGCTACCTCATTTATTTAACTCTATATTGGATTGTGACAGATATAATACTAATTGATACTATGATATATTAACCAGGGTCATGTCTAGCAAGAGAAACATATATAAAGAAATGACAATACACATTCTTATTTCATTTCAATTGAAAGAGTTGCAGAAGTAACAAATAGAATGTAATTAGCATATATTAACATGGAGATATCACTTGGCCTGAAGAGCTATGAATGGTTTCCCTGATAAAGTAATCATTTAAACTGAGATCTAAAGGATAAGTAGCAAGGAGTCAGTAAATATTTTCACTTTACTTCAGTATTGTTCACCAAATTTCTAAATGTGATTTCAACTTACTGACATTCACATGATTATCTATTAGGTAAATCTACCTGGGGCATCAGATGGTTTTTAAATTTAAAAAAGTGACTCTAGAATGAAAACTAGAATGCTATGCAGGAACACAATGTTGGTATTCTAAATTTCTTATTATTTCCAAAAAACTTTCATACAAAGACTACATGTAATTATTTATTTGCCTTGTTTTGTAGGCAATAGAAAAGAATTTTGGAAAAGTTAGCAACATCCATAGTAGTGTTGCATTGATGACTATGATATGCTAGTCCTGAAGTTGTTTAAGCGTACAAATTTACAGTTGGTTTTCAAAAAAGTAGTTAAGTAATGTTTATTTTATTGTACATTATCTAAATATGAACATGTTCATTGTAATCAGTTACATCATATGTACTAATAGGGACTGCTATTTATGATAGTCATTGTGTATGTCCTATGGGTACTCTCTTGAGATTCACATAAGATAATGAATGTGAAAGAGCCAGGGAAAGGATAAAGCATTAGGCAAATAACATGTTATATTTGTGACATTCTTTTCCAATTTTCCTGTTGTTTAAATGTAAAAACATAAGAATTTTAAAGTGTTTCAAGAGAATACTTTAATGATGGATCAAAGTTAACAAGAAGAAAAGAAAGAAAGAAGATAAAAGATAAAACTCCAAATAAGATAGTTTGAAAAAATAATCAGCAATGCATAAGTTAAAGATTCTATTAAAATTATGAGTAGCAGAGTAAAATTGATTGGATAACTCAAAAATGTAAATGTAACTAATGTCACTGAACATTTAAAAATGGTTAAAATGATACCTTTTATGTTATGCATACCTTACCACAATATAAAAAGATAAAATGTTAATATTTTATTACTGCATTAAAATGCATTAATATTTTTATCATTATGCATACTTTACCACAAAACAATTTTAAAAAGTTAATAAACAGATTCTAGAAACATATTAAAAGTATAATCATTACCAGCTACAGTTTTCCAGGAATAAAACAATATTTTATTATTGGGTAACCTATTAAATTTCCCTAGGAATGACAAATCACAATAATCTCAAAAAAGTTTATAAAAATTGTCAGAATTTAACATTTATTTTGTACAAAATAGCAACAGTTAGAGATATATTATGCTTATTGGAAAACAGCATTCTTATTAAAGCTAGAAACAAAACAAGGAAACTCTTTATTACCACCACTATATAGTATTGTCTGTGAGTTATCAGACAATACAATTAGATAAAGGAAAATAGGAGGTATAAAAATTGGAAAGGATATAAAATTATTCTCTGGAGATCTTGTAACTGTTTACTGTAAAACAAAATTTTTTCAAAACTTTGTAGAGTCAAAAATATAAAGGATAAAATAATTAAGCTGCAAATTAATTTATAAAAACCCATTAGTTTAAAACAAAGAACACTACAAAAATATAATGAAGGTAAATTCCCATTTCAAATAAATGTTAAAAGGTAGTAAATATAATGAGCACAGGAGGACTCAATAAAGAAAATTTTAGAGGACAAAAGGGATACAAAAGAAGGTGTTGAGTGCAAAGAATGATTTGAAATAAGAGGTGTTAAAATATAAAGACAGCGATTCTGCCTAAATTGTTTAACATTTAACACCATGTCAATAAAAATGCTTTGAGATTTACTTAGTAGCTTGCAGGGTAGGGAAATGTATTTTTTTTCTTTTTGTAAAGTAAACAATCAGTAATAACCAGGATTTTTTTTTTTAAATAAAAAGATACATACTGAAGAGAGAATAGCCTTATTAGATGTTGTATTAGTCAGGGTTCTCTAGAGGGCAGAATTAACGGAATATATATATATACATTCTATTTTATATATATATATATATATATATACACATTCTATTATATATATATACTTAATAAACTATTTTTTTCTATTTCCTACAAAATTCTTTTCTATTTCCTACAAAACAAGGCAAATAATTACATGTAGTCTATATATATTATAGGAGATTATTAAGTATTAACTTATATGATCACAGGGTCCCACGATAGGCCATCTGCAGGCTGAGGAGCAAGGAGAGGCATTCCAAGTTCCAAAACTAAAGAACGGAGTCTGATGTTCAAGGGCAGGAAGCATCCAGCACAAGAGAAATGTAGGCCAGGAGGCTAGGCAGTCTCTCATTTCACATTTTTCTGCCTGCTTATATTCTAGCCATGCTGACAGCTGATTAGATGGTGCCCACCCAGATTAAGGGTGGGTCTGCCTTTCCCAGCCCACTGACTCAAATGTCAATCTCCTTTGGCAACACCCTCACAAACACACCCAGGATCAATAGTTTGTATCCTTCAGTCCGATCAAGTTGACACTCAGTATTAACCATCACAGATATTATATCAGAAAACTATAATAGTTTATACTGTATGATATAAACAAACAGATCAATGGACCAGAATATAAAGTCTAGAACAGTAGTGAGTAACTAGAACATTAGTAAAGTCTTAGCACTTTAGGGATGGATAATTCTTTTTTGTCAGATGGTGTCTGGTACATTGTAGGATTTAACAACATCCATGGCCTTTACCCAAAAATGCCAATATCTCTCCCTAGTTGTGACAATCAAAAACATCTCCAGAGACTGCCAAATGTCCCCAAAGGGGCAAAGTTGCCGTTATTTAATACCTACTGATATAAAAATATATCCAAAAATAACTGGCTATTTATATACAATAAAACATGACTTTCAAATTAGTAGAGAAAAAATAGATTATTTAATTTTATGGTTGGTAAAAGTGGATAGAATTCTAGAATAAATAAAAATAGATCTATACCTCACACTTTAGAACAAAATAAATTCTGATAACTCACACAATGAAATGGAAATAGACATGAAATATAAACTATGAAAGTCTTAGAAGAAAATAAACAATTTGATTATTCAAAATAATCTTTCTAAATAGCAACAAAACTCAGAAGTCATATTAGAAAAGATTGATAAGTTTGATCCCTTAAAAATTTTTAAAAATCTCATTTTATCAACAAGATAAAGTCAAGAGATAAACGGGAAACTAGAAAAATAATTTCAACTTGAATCACAAGGAGCTACTTTCCTTGTTAAGAAAAGATTATTACAAATCAATAAAGAAAACAAGATGAACTCAAAACAAAAAGTAGTAAAGATTAGGAATGGTTGACAGAAAAATTATAGCTGGTTCTTAAGCATATGAAATAATATTTTGACATATTCATAAAAATGCAAATAAAGATCATATTGATATATAATCTTATGTCCTGTTTGCCAAGATCACATGTGTGATGACATGCTGCATTGGTGGGTGTATGAGGAAGTAGCTGATCTTGAAAGATGGATGTGTAGTTATTAGGAAAAGAAGGAGATAAAATTATGAGCATTTCAAAACCAAATAATTCCCGTTGATGTGTAAATTAAAACAACTACTAAGGAAGGAATTTTGAAATATACTTCAAAATAACAACTGAAAATACCATTTGGACATATTCTAGAACATATTCACAGTTGTGAAAAAATATATATTTAATAACAATATTTGTTATATTATTGATAATACAAAAATTCTGGAATCAGCTTGTTTATAGGCACTGGTAAAACATTACAGTACATCACTTCAAAGGAATGGTGTACGTTCATGAAACCACTATAGTTGCACTGGAAAATAAAAAAAATAAGATGTAGAACAGTGTGCTTAATATGCTGTATTCAATTTGTATAAAAATAAAGAACACATAAACATTCCAGATACATCTGAAAGGACATAAGAAAATAGGAGGCATACTTACTTTTACTCATTAATGTATTATATATTTTAAATGATATATCATGTGCATTTATAAGATAGTCACAATGAGTAAATACAATTTTTAAATGCATTAAGGACATAGTGGCAAAGCATCCACAGTCAGCACACAGGTATATCCTATGTGACTGCCTCTGTTGACTATTGAATGGAATTACCTATCACAGAATCATATGTTACCAATGGATGTGTCACAATTTTAGCCTGGGTTCAGCAGTAGGAAGGGACTGGCTAGAATTAGTTTTGGCGTCTTAGACCTACTACTGGGCTACTTAAAGGGCAAACTAATCACAAGCATTGCAGGAGCATGAAAAACATGCACTACTTAAAAAAATATTTTCTGTTTTATTCTTGCTATTTGAAAATAAATATCGAAGCCTCTATCATGGGGATAAATCAAAACATTGTAGCACTTTTTGGAACTTTTTAAAAGATAATTTTAAATTTTCTTTGAATTTTTATGGGGGTAAACCTTAAGCATTTTCTTTCTTTTATTTTTTTTTGTTTGTTTTGAGTGGGGAGATTTAGGACCATTATTCATCCTAAAATAAATCTGTCCTGGTGTCCAATAGATCTCCTTCACTATATAACATTATTTTCCTATGCCTTTATGTCACACTAACCATATACTATCCACACTGCCATTTCTTGCTAGGGTTGAATTTTATGAACCACAGCACACCTTTCTCATAATGAAAATGGCATAACCTGGGCCTGATCATTTCCACTAGGGGAAAACAGGTGTTTGCTACTCTTTAGGGCCCTGGCAGGTCATGCACTAGAATGCCTCCATCTATCTGACTTCAAGGATCATCAGCCACCTCGATGCCATTGTTGTGTATGTACCAGGCTACTTCTCAGAGATGGCGATGCCCATTTGAACCCAGTATAACTTTGCTACCCTGTTTTGAATACTGTGAGCAGAGATTCTGGTTGCATTTCTTCCTTGAAGGAAGCTCTACAACTTAGTTATTTTCCATAGTCCCTGTAAATTTGAGTCTTAACTGAGATAATCCACAGTAGACCAACCATTAGACAAAGTGAATTTAAAGCAGAGAGGATAAAGAATAACGAAGGGGGTGAGAAGTTATTCATTCATTTATTCTAAAAATATTATTACATACTAACTCAGTATCAGGCATTGTGCTAAGTGCTAGCAATACTGAGATGTGTAAGGCTGAGTTGCTGTGCTTAGATACTCAAATATTATTAGGGTAACTTTCATCAAAATTACTTTCAAAATTTCATAGAAACTGCCGGAGGCTTCATGTACTAATGCTTTCATGCACTTTAAAAAATTCATCAATAGCTACGTTGTATTAGTCTGGGTGTTGCTTTTTGGTGATGCTTCTTTGATATCTACTGTAATTAATTACCACAGGATGTAGGCTCTTTGATTTCACAATTCAGCTTAAAGAGGAGAAAGGGCTTTTTCAAAACACCTGAAAGAATTTTGCCATGGCCCTCCACTATAATCCCACTCTTGTATGCCAGTTATATGTTTTTGACTTTCAGTATATGTAGCTTCATGCTGTACTATGGCTTTCTAACATTTGACCTCGAGATCTTAAATTTGTGTCTTGTGAATGCGTCCAAAGTGCTTGTAATCTGCTCTCATGTGGCACCTGGACATAATCTTGACACCCATCAGATCATATTATCACTGTTTTCCCCACAAAGACTCACAGTTAAATTTGAATTTCAGTAAAACAACCTTATTTTTAGTGTAAGAATGTCCCATGAAATCTTTGGGGCACAGAATTATGCAATTTTCATTATGAATGTATGCTTTAAAAAATTCATTAATCTGAAATTCAAATTTAACAGCTTCCTGTATTTTGTCTGAAAACTCTACTTTAAAGATATATCATAGCCTGAAGATTCTATAATTTTATCTTTAAATAGCATTTAATAATAAAGGACATGATTTAGTCCATAGCAATCAGAATTTAAAAAAGTAATCAACCCTTTTATCAAGTACTGTAGTCTGGGTTATATTCTTATATCTATATCTACATACATAGATATTATATATATATATATATAATGTATGTATACATGGAATCTGCTGTTAATTTTTTTCTGTTAGCTAAAAGTTTTTCTTTTTAATTATACTTTAAGTTCTGGGGCACATGTGCACAACATGCAGGTTTCTTACATATGTATACATGTGCCATGTTGGTGTGCTGCACCCATTAACTCGTCATTTACATTAGGTATATCTCCTAATGCTATCCCTCCCCACTCCTCCCACCCCATGACAGGCCCCGGTGTGTGGTGTTCCCCACCCTGTGTCCAAGTGTTCTCATTGTTCAATTCCCACCTATGAGTGAGAACATGTGGGGTTTGGTTTTCTGTCCTTGTGATAGTTTGCTCAGAATGATGGTCTCCAGCTCCATCCATGTCCCTACAAAGGACATGAACTCATCCTTTTTTATGGATGCACAATATTCCATGGTGTATATGTGCCACATTTTCTTAATCCAGTCTGTCATTGATGGACATTTGGGTTGGTTCCAAGTCTTTGCTATTGTGAATAGTGCCACAATAAACATACATGTGTATGTGTCTTTATAGCAGCATGATTTATAATCCTTTGGGTATATACCCAGTGATGGGATGGCTGGGTCAAATGGTATTTCTAGTTCTAGATCCCTGAGGAATCGCCACACTGTCTTCCACAATGGTTGAACTAGTTTACAGTCCCACCAATAGTGTAAAAGTGTTTCTATTTCTCCACATCCTCTCTAGCACCTGTTGTTTCCTGACTTTTTAATGATTGCCATTCTAGCTGGTGTGAGATGGTATATCATTGTGGTTTTGATTTGCATTTCTCTGATGGCCAGTGATGATGAGCATTTCTTCACATGTCTGTTTTGAGAAGTGTCTGTTCATATCCTTCGCCCACTTTTTGTTGGGGTTGTTTGGTTTTTTCTTGTAAATTTGTTTAAGTTCTTTGTAGATTCTTGATATTAGCCCTTTGTCAGATGGGTAGATTGCGAAAATTTTCTCCCATTCTGTAGTTGCCTGTTCACTCTGAATGACTTTGATGAGTCAAACTTCTCCCAGCTAAATGGGGATGTTCAAACCCATCACAAAGAAGATAAAAACCTTGAAAAAAGATTAGACAAATGGATAACTAGAATAAAAAGCATAGAGAAGACCTTAAATGACCTGATGGAGCTGAAAACCATGGCACGAGAACTATGTGACAAAGGCACAAGCTTCGGTAGCTGATTTGATCAAGTGGAAGAAAGGGTATCAGTGATTGAAGATCAAACGAATGAAATGAAGCAAGAAGGGAAGTTTAGAGAAAAGAGTAAAAAGAAATGAATAAAGCCTCCAAGAAATATGGGACTATGTGAAAAGACCAAATCTACGTCTTATTGGTGTAGCTGAAAGTGACAGGGAGAATGGAACCAAGTTGGAAAACACTCTTCAGGATATTATCCAGGAGAACTTCCCCAACCTAGCAAGGCAGGCCAACATTCAAATTCAGGAAATACAGAGAATGCCACAAAGATATTCCTTGAGAAGAGCAACGCCAAGACACGTAATTGTCAGATTCACCAAAGTTGAAATGAAGGAAAAAATGAAAGAAAAAAAGATAACAGCGGATCTCTCAGCAGAAACTCTACAAGCCAGAAGAGAGTGGGGGCCAATATTCAACATTCTTAAAGAAAGGAATTTTCAACTCAGAATTTCATATCCAGCCAAACTAAGCTTCATAAGTGAAGGAGAAATAAAATCCTTTACAGACAAGCAAATGCTGAGAGATTTTGTCACCACCAGGCCTGCCTTACAAGAACTCCTGAAGGAAGCAGTAAACATGGAAAGGAAAAACCGGTACCAGCCACTGCAAAAACATGCCAAATTGTAAAGACCATCGATGATAGGAAGAAACTGTGACAACTAATGAGCAAAATAACCAGCCAACATCATAATGACAGGATCAAATTCACACATAACAATATTAACCTTAAATGTAAATGGGCTAAATGCTCCAATTAAAAGACACAGACTGGCAAATGGATAAAGTGTCAAGACCCATCAGTGTCCTGTATTCAGGAGACCCATCTCATGTGCTGAGACACACATAGGCTCAGAATAAAGGGGTGGAGGAAGATCTACCAAGCAAACAGAAAACAAAAAAAGCAGGGGTTGCAATCCTAGTCTCTGCTGTTAATTTTTTTAACCATAAATCTGAATAGGTCTTCATTTCAATTTTTTTCTCATGAATTAATGGGTTATTGAAGTAAATGAAAGGCAACTTTAAGGATGTCAATTCATGTATTCATTGAGTAAATATTTATTAAGTGGCTAAAATGTGGCAGACATGTTCTAAGCAGAGATGGTGACATGATAGAAAAAATGAACTTTCACAAAGATAAAATTGGCCATACGTTCATAGAAATAAAATGAAATCATTAAAATAAATAGTAAATGACTATATACTGTGAAATTCTGTGATTATAGAAATTTGTGGAACTTTGGAACAAAATCGACCTGATTCATACTTTAAGGAAGGGAATTTGTCAAGATATATGAGTGAGGTGGAGATTATTAAGTTTATATCAGGAAGCCACTAGTGTTTACTGTTACACATTAATTCAATGTAATATTTACTTTTGCTAATTTGAAATTGATTACTGTGATACAAGATATATAATGATCAAATAGAAAAATAATAAGGTTAAAATTTTGAACTAATAATTATGGATCTGACAAAATCGAATGCTCACATTTAGATAGCACATGTTTCTGGTTGAATAGGCCAAGGTTTCTAGGGAACTTTCTGAATTGTATTTTTCAGATTATTTAATGCAGAGTAATATTTAGACTTTGTTGCATATAAAAATCAAAAGCAGTTATTGGTTATTAACTTATCCCCCAATAGCAAAACTTATGCTCCAAATACGTTTCTGTTTTCTTGCTAGATCTTGACGTTTACGGAGTCCACGTTTCCATGAAAGATGGAAATCTAAGTTTATAACCATTTACTCAAGAATAAATACAAGGCTATATTATTCTATCTATGTATCTCTAAATATTTAATTTATGGTGCTCAATACCTCTTGTTTATTTCTCTTCCTTCTAATGCGCCGTTGATAGTTTATACCTAACTTAAATGTATTTAAGTAAAGACAATTTTCTTTGGATTGCTTCAGGAATGGAGGAAAGATTCTGAAAACAAGTGTTGAGAGAAAATCAATTTTTCTTATTTAAAAGGCTCATGAAAACGGTCACTATGGAAACAAGACATGAGTCTATGGAACATCAAGAGATCAGAAGAGAGGTCTTGAGCTGAGACTCTCAGTCTTAAATTTGGAAATTTGACATAAATTTTAATCCTCATTTGATGATAACTTCTTTAGAAATTCTGAGGTTTATTTTAGATTACATAGCTCTTGGATTTTTAAATTTTTGCATAATTCTCTGTGGCGTTTGTTTTCTCTTTTTCTTCCTTCTTACCTTCCTTCCTGTCTTCTTCCCACACTTTATTCTCACACTCTTTTTTCTTCTTTCCTTCCTCCCTTCCTCCCTCCCTCCATCCCTTTCTTCCATATCTCCTATTTAAATGTTTTTTTCTCCTCTTTCTTCTTTTCTTTCCATTGTTCTTCATTGTTTTGAGTGACAATGTGACTTGGAAAAAGAAAGGAGATGACAAAACTTTCGTGGCTTTTCTTTTTTTTTCAATTTCTTATTTTTTTATTATTATTTATTTAATTTTTGAAATTTCCTATTTCTTGACCTAAAATATTATAGTATTCTCTCTCTGTTTGCATACAATGAAGATGCTTATGAAATATTGTCTAAAGATTTCCATTCATAGTAACAGTGGTCAGCTTCTGGATATGTGCAGAAACCAGTGTTAATGAGAGAAAAAAATAAGAAGTTTTTTTTTTATGTTAACAGCAATACATTTAACCACTTGGTCTTTGGAGGATGTAGGATGGAGGGAGGCCATCTATTAGTATTCAGAAAAAAGGACAGGTGTATTGCTTCTAATTTTTCCTTTGAGGTTGTCTGCCAGACTAATTAATGTTAGAGGTAGAAAGGGGATAATAGCTCTAATAGAGAACTCACCATAATGGATGGGGTGCTACCACCATTACTGACCTCAATCAATTGACCTAGGCCTCTAGTCATTTCTCTAGAAGTGAGATAATATACGCCCTCTCTCAAAATCACATTCAGAAAGGTTTTTTATAGCAACCTAGTTATTGTCATTCTTTAGAAATAAAGCACTTACAGTTCAATTCAGAGGGTGACTTGGCTAGTAGAGGGTTCCAGCCACATTCCCTTCCAGAGTTCTATGATCTACAGATAAGCCTACAAATCTCTTGGCTTTTCTATACTCAAAATATTACTAAGAAGTGGCGAAAGCAATACATTCTATTAAAAATAGAAGTGTGAGCAGTAATTGGAAAATGGATTGCTTACATATTCTAGGTAGTTCAGAGTAAACTCATAAATAGGAATGAGCTTAAATGTATTTTTTTAAATTTTAACACTTGCTCTAGGATATCCTTATATAGTTACATATGAATAAAATTGAAAAATGTGTAGTTGAAAATAATCATTAGCCACTATATTTACAAATATAGGAAATAATTTAGAAAACAATTTCAAGTAAAACAATTAAAAGCTAGGATTTTTTGTATAACGTATATGCAACTAGACTTTCAGAACCTTGAGGTTATTGCTCTTTGTAACCTCTATACATAGCACAGGGTGTAGCATATAACAACTGCTCAATTAATATTTGCTTAAGTACACGGATGCACAGAAGTACATATATATATTAATAGTTGAAAACAAAATGCAAAAAATATTCACTTAATTTTGAATTTACTGGACAATAAATATTTGTCATCCTATTTGTTTTTGCATAAAATATTGAATAAATTATCTTGTAATATTTTGAACATTTTAATTCCCAATATATTTTTATATAATGAATTGCTAAAATGACTTTGCTTTTTAAAATTTTTCTAGAAATACTGTAATGTCTACTTGAGATTTTATAACAAAAATATTTTATTCTAGTATATGTGAATTAATTATGTCAATATTCAAGATTTACAAAGTTTAAGAGTCAATGGGGAAGAGTGTTTACAGTTAGGATGCAGCATAAGATAACTGGAAATAGCACAAGTTTGGGGATCTAGGATATGATTTTACATATTGGAGTTGCTTTTTTAAAATTGTATGGTATGTAGGGTGTGGTGCCTCATACCTGTAATCTCAGCAATTTGGGAGGCTGTGGTAGGAGAATCACTTGAGGCCAAGTGTTCAAGAACAGCATGGGCAACATAGCAAGACACCATCGCTACAAAAAAATAAATAAAATTAGCCAGGTTTGAGGATTCACATATGTAGTCCTAGCTACTGGAGATGCTGAGACAGGAGGATTTCTTAATCCCAGGAGTTCGAGGTTACAGTGAGCTGTGATTGCCACTGCATAGCCTAAGCAACACAAAGAGAACCTGCCTCTTAAAAAAAATATGGTAAGTGCTAACAACTTTACCTCTTTGGGTCTCATCAGTTACTTCCCGTAGTTGATATGAATAATATTTGAGAGATATGTCTATTTTTGACATAAAGTATGCCTTAACATTTTTACACATCTGAAATGGGGGTATCCATTGGAAACAAAATTCTCATTCTCAGAAGGGGTAAACAGGGCATTAATCACATAGAAGCTCGTTTATTCTCATGTTGACAAATTGTGCTTTACTTGATAAAATGGCACCTACACTCATATCTATGTCATTTGTACCAAATTAATTTAAAATAAACACAAAGGATGTAAAAAAGACTGAAGAGTGGTTCTGAATCTTGGCAGTACGTTAGCACCATCTGTGAAACTCTTTAAACATTCCTTGAGGCCTCACCTGATATCAAATAAGTCAGTGGTTTTAAAAGATCACCCACGTGATTCTAACATGTAGCCAAAGTTCAGAATCCTTGCACTAAAAAGTCTATGTATCTGAACTAGTTTATGCTGCTTTAGAATCTAGCTTGTGAAAATCTGGATTAATTGCTAGAACACATTAATTTATTTGTTAAAAGTGTGTTTGGTAACCACTGCATGCTAGACACAATAGCCAGTAGAGAGAATACATAAAATGCCTAAGAAGAGTTTGCATTATATAAGGCAACCTGATGAGGCAGGAACCTAATGAATAATTGCCATATAATATGATATGCTAGGGCTTTTTAGCAAAGTTTTATGGTAGCTGAAAGACATGGTGTCCAGTCTTTCAAGGGAGTTGGGCAGGCAGTGTTTCACTGGAGTTAATCTTGAAGGGTAAACATGCATTCATTAGAGGGAAAAAAAGGAGATTAATATTAAATGTCTTTCAAAACAATAAAGAGTCATGATAAAAGAGAAAAAGGGGAATTAGAGTTATTGAGAACTTCTACTCTTTCTGAATATTCTGAAGATATTCATTCCAATATAAGGTTTAGAAAGCCCAGTGTTTCCTAGTTCCCGGGACTTGAATTATTAGGTTCAATTTGATTATAGGACTCATTTGAGTTGAATGATGACTGGATCTAAAGTGCTTACTAAATTATTATAAGCTAATAATAACTAACATTGTATGATTACTATTAGCAAGGCACTGTTCTGATGGCTTCGCAGGAGTTAACAGTTAATACTAACAATGGCTTTATGAAGTAGTTGTCACTAATCTTTCTCTCTACTTATAAATAAATAAACTAAGGTATAGAAAGCTTAAATAGTCAATACACAACTAGTAAGCAACACAGCCAAGTATCAAATCCATGCAGATTGGCTTCAGAGATCATGCTTTTACTCATGTGCTACAGTGTGTTAAATGCTCACCATGTACCAAGCTCTGCACTTCGCAAGTGTAACTAATTTGGTCTTCACAATAAGTTAATAAGTTATGGAACTAGCATTTTTTCCCATTTTACAGATAAAAACACTAAGAAAGAGAACTGAATGATTCCCTGCTTCAACAAGCACATGGGCTCTTGGTCTATCCATCAACGTTTCTGATAGATCTGTGTGTCTAGCCCCGCTCAACATTCTTACTTAATCTTAAAGAGGTATAAAAAGCAAATATTTAGTAACATAAAGAAGCCACACCTCATCAATTTTCAAAATTCTGGCTTTCATTGCTTACTACATAATTTAAAATAATTACTGGCTTTAGCTCAATGAATTGCTTCTAGGAAATGTAACACTGAAAAACAACATAAATTTCCCGAATCACTAGAGTTATACTGTGTTAAAGATAATGTTAGATTTCAGGTGGCTTAGAGTCCTCAAGACTAAATGTAATATAAACAGTTGCAGCAGCTATATCTAAGCCATTAAGAGCATAATTGTCTCTTATATATATAGTGAAGCATTCCCAGGAATTCTATTAAGCAATGAGTCTGAGGTTCTCTTTGGAAGGACAAAAACATCTGTATACCCTTACTTGGTCATTTACACGCATTTCAGAATACTGCTGCCATTTTACTTAACCTATTTTTTATTGTAAGTGAAAAATTTTACTGTCTTTGCCAAAAGTATTGATGAAGAATTACTACAAGACCTGGTCTTATAATTTAAATATATTTACAAAGAGATGAGCTCTACTAGACTAGAAAGTAGTTTTCAAATTTCCAAGTATCTTAAAAAGTGGACTTGTTGTCCCAGGCTATGTTTAGTGTCTTGGCCATGCTAATGTGGGATGTAAATAACTAGAAATTAAAATAAACGAATCCTCATTCCCATCATCATCATCATCATCACCACCAAATACCCTGTACCTGCCACATTTCAAGGACTGTACAATTGCTTCACATCTATTATTGTTTATCTTAGCAACCTCTACATAGGTACTATTATTCACATTTTACAGAAAAAACAAGAAATTTCCTGTTAACATAAAAACAGAATTTAGAAAAGGATTTTCTTTTGTTATGTATGACCCTTCCTAGTAATCCAACACCGTTATTCAAATTCTTGCCTATACATTACATTGTACTGGAACAAGAGAGTCATATTGTGAGGACATGTGAGGGAAACGAAGGACCACGATTTGCTGAGACTTTATAGCACTTTTGATTTCCAGAGTGACTTTATGTATAAGAAAGATAATTAGGTATTTTTTACATTACCTTTTTGATTTTCCCATTTCCAGGTAAGGAAAGGAGGTTCCAAGGTTCAGTAGCTTGTCCAAGTCCCCTACTCAAGAAAGAGCCAAAATTCAGTTTCCAAATGCAATCAGTTAGGACTGAAATCCAGTGGACATTCTGCCTCACCCTTGGATGAGTGCTCTGTGTCTTCACCTGGGATATAAAGGAAGTCCTTTGCCCCTTGTGATGAGACAGTTACACATACACACACACACACACTATATTTTGTGCACCCAGAGTGAAGATAAATATCTCTGTGTTTGCCATACATGTGCCAAGAGTCTGCTTGGACCAAGGACTTCATCTTGGAAAACACTGTCTAAAGGAGTTATAGTTCCAAAGCACTTAAGGACTAAATACTTTTCTTACTGTATTTTTTACCAAGTATCATAACAAAAATTAATTCACAGGGCTATATTTCTAGGTCTGTCCTCCCTGAAGAATAGAGAGATGAATAAACATAGATTCATAAATAGCAACTTCTTTGAATTAAATTTCCATGGTTTGTCTAGATCTTAAATTGAAGCTTTATATAAGAGTGCATAATATAAAAAAGATTCCTATTTTTGCTATAAAATCCCTGTTGAAGACACTGAGTTTTTAGGGACCATGTATATAAGGGTCTATATAATAGTACTAGCATTTGGTAACAGCAGCAATAATAAAATTCTTTCTATGAACAGACTAAATTTCTTATATTAGATAATGATATAACTAAATATTTTCTGGTAAACCACTTTAGTCAATACCATAGGAGTATTTGTCATTTCCTTTTTCTGCATGGCTTTCATTTTCCATTCTTAATAACATATATAATTGACTCATTCACATCTAGAAAGTTGGCAGATTAAATTTAGTAAATAAAATTAGATAAAATTACCTTCATTTGGGAGTGGAACAAGCTGAGCTATAGTTAAGGTTTGTCAAGCTCTACTTCATCTACCGCGATGTCTTTTCAGTTTCTAAAACACAGCAAATGTTCTGCCTCAGAGCTTCCACATACTGTTCCCTCTGCCTGTAAACCCCCTTAATTTTCTTCCCACTCTTTGATCAGCCACCACTTGTTGATCACATCTTTTAACTCAAACAGAAACATAGACATATGTCACATTTTTTGCATAATAATACACTTTTTTAGGTCTTGATTTAATATTTGTCTTAGAATTATTTTTAATATCCAATTAAAACAAGATACCAGGCCCCCTCCTCATGTCCTGCTATTCTTTATAACTGTACCTTGTTCTTCATTGTATTTCCCATAAATTGTGACACATCAGTTAGTTTATTCATGTGTTTCTTTAAGCCTCACAGGACAGGAGACAAATTCTATTTCATCCATCATTTTATCCCCAACACCTAGCCATTCCTGGTACATGATAGTTTAATAAATATTTAATAAATGGTATGAATGAATAAATTTAAACACATATGCACTCACACACATATGTAATAACTTTAAGTTTTCTAAGGCCAAGTAAGTGTATGTTAATATTTTGTGTATCATTCTATTAGAGTGTTTTGTACAGTAACTCGCAAAAAATAATAGAAATAATAGATGTTTAATGAGTGTTCATTAAATTGATAAAAACATTCAAAAATTTTTAAGCCACTTATAACCTTTAATGAGCTCAGATAACCACATACTTGCAAAACATTTAGAATTTGTATAACCCCCTTGAAGTCTAGAACATGAGCTAGCTAAGTCTGAGAATCACAAATGCAAAAACACAGTGTAAGAAGTGGGTAAGTGTGCCCATATTCGGAAAAGGTGGTGTCACTCAGTAGTCTTTCAGACCTCCTGCAAACATTCAGATGATTTACCATCAGTGTTGCCAATTTGTACAATGAAGAGCAGCATATAACAGGTATACCTGCATTTTCATAAATATTCATTTAAATATTCTAAATATTTATTGAGAGGACTTAGGCTTTTACTCGGTGAAATCAGAAGTTACTGGAGAGATTCGATTTCAGATAAATTCTTTAAAAGATCACTCTGGATGCTGTGCTGAATGTAGCCTGTATTAGTTTGGAATTTATTCCTGTAAGGCAGGTAAAAGATGATAGTTGATGGATTCAACATGTTCTCTGTGAAGGTGGTTAGAAGTGGTAAGATTCTAGGATATATTTTTATATATATAAAAGCTACAGGATTTCATGACAAATTCTCACATATAAGAAAGGACAGAAATGAATGGAGATTTCGAGTTTTAAGCTTGATCAATTCTGAGAATGAATGAGTTTTCCATTCTTTTTTCTACTGTTCTACATAAGAATTAAAATATTTTGTTCATTAATCGCTCATCCTAAGGCAAAAGTTATACCCTTGAGCAATTTATAATCAGAACTTACTATTGGAATGTAAAACATTGTTTCTATATTCCTTTTAATTTTAATTTTGCCTAATTCAGCACTTTACAATTATGAGATGAAGCTATATTTTAAAATGTCACTGAGCAATTTTAAGATTATATAGTCACATTTTCCTTCTCATCTGAAAATTTTACTATTCAACATGGAGAATGTCCTTCACATTTTAGCCTTTAGAGCATAATAAGTCGATATATACTGGTAAGCAGGTATTACATTTATGGAGTGCTTTGTCATTTTTTTGACATGCTTTGACATGTCATGTCATCCCACTCTCGTCATAACACTGGAAGACAGGGAGAAGGAAATATGTGTAGGAAATTGAAAAGTTTAAGTGACTGAGTGGCCAACATGATATCTCCTTCTTTCCCATTCACTAATGTATTTTGATCCATCTCCAACTGATGGAGAAAAAGTGGGAGCTTGAAGTGCCCTACGCTCACTCAAAGCTAAATGTCTCATACAAAAACCCAAATTTGACCTTATCTTTATTGTTAATGCCTTAGAAAATTGGATAAACAAATCACTGTATTCATCAGCCTTAATCACATCACCAGTCATCTAGTCATGTCACCCTCCGTTTTCTTGTGAACTCACTATTTTTTGTATTTTCTCACCTATGCCATCTTTCTATTTTCTCATCTATGCCATGTTTCTTTCTTTCTTTTTTAATTAAAGAAGCTCACAGCTTTCCTGGCCTCTCTCCAAAGTACTAAAACTTGTTTTGTGAATTTCAATCAAAGAAATACAAAAAGTAACAATGATCCCATCAGTAGAGGTGAAAATGCAAGAAGAAAGATGCCATTGTAAAACTCATCAAACTGTGGTAGAGAGATCTCTTTTTCTTGTTGTTAAATCCTGAAGCTATCAAACAATAACTTACCTTATTGACAAGGGTCTGGTGGAAAATCTAATGAGCATTAGTAATGAATCCATCAGCATCAATCCCCTTGACTTTGGTGTACTCATCTTTTAATCTTTGACCCAGCTGCTGCAAGCACCTGTTTCCCAAAATTCAGCTAGGGAAACACAATGGGAATAATAATCATATTACTGCAATGTCTTTCTTTTCTTTAAATTAAGCCATTCAAGCAATTTATACCAATCTCCTTTTCAGAGGCAGAAATGAAGTCTCTTTTTGTATTTAAAGGTAATCTCAGCATATCTGACAATCCTGGGCAGTTATGAGGGTAGTGAAGGAAGGGAAACAAAGTCATCTGAGAAAGTAAAGACATTCAACTGCCAACGAAGAATAAATTTTAACGGATGTAGGAAGAATCGTTTGTAAGAAGTGCAGAAAATGCAAAATGGTATTATTAATAAGTAATATCATTAGAGGCCGTTCTTTCTAACCAGTCACACCTCTGAATCATCTCGGGGTTCCCTGACTTCCTAGCTTTCTCTACCCTCCAGCAGTGATGCCGCTTCTCCCAATCATTGTCAGGGGTTTAAGTGCCATAGTCAAAAAGAACCTTATTATCTACCTGCTCCCCCAGCTTCTCTCTGAGTGACACACCACCCACGCCTCCTCCGCACGGCTTTCCTCCTCCCATGGCTCCCAGAAGGAATGTGAGGAGCAGGAGAGGGAGCCCAAGGCTACCCTCGCCTGAACCCCGAAACGACGAGGCTTTAAGACCCTTATTCACCCATTGAGTCTATGCCCTGGCCGTTCTGCCAATCCCCGCCGCGCGCTGCGGGAGTATAAGCCAGCCCTGCGCTGCGCTTCCAGCTGCGTCTGCCCGAGCGCGGCACGTGCTCCCGGCGCTGGCGCGAGAGAGCGAGCGCCACCGCCGCGGGCCCCGCAGCCGTTCTGCCTGCTGTCACTGCTGCCTCCATCGCCGACACTAGCGCTCCAGCTGCAGCCAAGGCCGCTACGAGAGCGCAGGAAGCCCTCGAGGAGCGGCTGCCTGGGGGCGCAAGGCTCAGGGCGCGCACCTGGTAAGCACAGCGCCTTTTTCTTTCTCTTGGCTGTGGTTACCACGGATATAGGATACCGCTGGAGCCCCTCCCCCAGTGCAGGGATGGAGAGCGATCAAGCAAGGGGCGGGAGCTGGGGCTAAAAAGACCCAGAAGGGCAAGTGTTGGGCAGGTGGAGGGCTGGTAGAGCCAGGAACGGTACGAGGTCCTGCAAGTTTAGAAAAGTCACCCTGCAAGGACGTGTGCTGTGTGAATCAGACATAAATTTAAGTCAGGAGCCTGGGCTACCGCGGCATCGCTCCAATGGGAGGTTTATGAAGATCATTTTGCTTTTATTTGCATAAGTGAGGGATTTAAGTGGGCTTGTTTCCATAGAAAACGAACTAAAAGAAAATCAGAGGAGGAAAAAATAAAGATCCGAGCCAAAGGATACGTTTGGATCTCTCTCTCTGTGTGTCTGTCTCTCTCTCTCTCCCTCTGTGTGTGTGTGTGTGTGTGTCTGTCTGTCTGTCATGCCAATACATGTGCACGAAAGGCAAGGATTTAGGAAGGGAGATGGCCTGCTCTATCTTTGAGCCCATTAGGTGTTTGGGGGAGCTAATAAGAGCAGTTGCTGCTGGTGCTTCACCCCAAAAAGAGGCAGCGAAGAAGGGACCCGATTGGGTGTAAATGTCAGTGTTCCATTTTTAAAAGGACTACAGTACTAGGAAGGAGAGGTTTTCTGTAACTGTGGATCATGTAAAGACGGTACACCTGCAACTCTGGACCTATAAACTCAAGTTCATATACTCCCAGTGGAGCCAGGAAGACATGTTTACTCTTGGTTCCTTTATGGAACTTTGGCAAAGAATAATCTCTCTCTCTCTCTCTCTCTCTCTCTCTCACACACACACACACACACACACACACGCACACACACAGGGGGAGGGAGAGAGAGAGAATATGAAAGAAATGAATAGAGGGAAGAGAAGGGAGCTGAATATGACTGAATAGGCTGAGTGGGGTAGTAGAAGCAACAAAAACAGAGTGATCGGGTTTGGCATCACTGCGTTCATTCAGTTCTACCCTAGGTAGTTCCTGGGCTGATCTCTAGAGAAACATGACCTTGAACAAACCGCTTACCCTTCATGTACTCAGTTTCTCTACTGAACAATGTAGAGGATCTTCTGCATTTGGGGACATGAAGGTCCCATGCAGTAGTGTCTATGTGTGTGTTTGAAGATCTGCATACTAAGAAGTAAGAACATTCATAAAATATGGATAAAGGAAGCTTTGGGGGATTCTTCCTCAAAGTACTAAAGGCAGTTGGCAAGATCCTGACTGTGCTGTTGGGGTAATGCATGCTGAGTGGTCTGTGGAAATGAGTGAGGAAAATCCAACCTCCAGCCTGCAGTTCAGTGAACTTGGAGTTCTGAGAGCTGTTTAGAAATGTTCAGATCCAGAGACCTAAAGTCATATGCTATTTTTTTAGTGTTTTATTATTTATTTATTTATATTATACTTTAAGTTCTAGGGTACAAACCTGCACGTTCTGAACAAGTCATATGCTATTTTTAAGGTTAGCATTGAGGAAGAAGTTTTGGTGGCAAGGAAAATAAGTGCCAATCCAGTTTAAAGATTAGGTAGTCAGGGCAGCAAGAAGAAGGGTTTAGAGTAAAACATAAATGCAATGTAATCTGGGCAGAGGGGTTAGGAAGAAGAAGATAGTGGATATTCCTCCTGAGACAAGGATGTCTACACTCCTAGGAGACAACTGGGACCTACCATGTCCTTGACACTCCTTCCACCTGTCTGAGGAAGGCACAGGTGCCCTTTCTCACTCAATACAGGCTTATTCTTAGAATTTAGGGATTTGTATCCCAGGTGCTGAGATATGACGGTAAACATGTGAAAACTAAGTCCTGGGAGTGCCTCCAACTCCCTTGCCATGTGAGCATCTGTTTGCAGAGCTGGTCTACTCATCCAGATTCACCCAGGAGTCTATGTTCCTAAAGGAACTCACTGTGCCACTTGGTGGCACCAAAAAGTTGCGCAAAGAACTCTATTCTCTATAAATACAAACTACCACCCCTCCCTCCTCCGCTCTCTCCCCTTCCCCCCATCCCCCCTTTCTCAGTAGCGGGGAGATTGCCGCACACGCCGCCCTCAGCTCGGCTGTTCTGCGCACGCTGAGCGGAGGGAATGAGCTTGAGATCATCTTGGGGGGGAAGCCGGGGACTGGAGAGGCCGGCTCTGCCCCGCTGATCCCCGTGGCCCAACTTTTCGGGGGGCTAGCTAGACCGAGTCTCACTGCTCGCTGCGCAGCCAACAGGGGGGTAAGCTTGATAAGTGTCTGTGTGCCCAAGTGTCCCCTGGCCAGAGAAGGGTTTAGGATCTATAAGCTTGCTGAGTAGCTCATAGTTTGGTTTGGGGGAGGGGGACGCGGGTGGAGCAGGGGTGGCCAAAGCCGACAAGATTCAAGTCTGTTCCATTTGCGAACAGCCTTAATTAAACCTGTTGGGGAAAAAGGCGCGAGCAATGGGGTGAAGGAGGGAAGAGCTGCAAGGGTTGAAAAGGAGATTCTGCATGCCTTCGCATCCGAGTTCCCGCTCTCTAAGGCCAGGTGCGCGTGGTTTCGAATGTAGAGTGTGCTCCCGCAAAACACCCGAGGGCTCGGAATTGTGAGAAGCAAAGGTGGAGAGAGAAAGAGGATGGAGAATTGCTTTTCAATAGATCGGTTAGCGGCCGCATCGTGGCGCCTGCTGCAGGAAGAGGGGGGACAGCGGGTGGTGCTGAAAGCACATCTCTTTCACTCAGGCTATATTGCCTCTCTTTGAACACCAGCCTGAGCCCTCCCGCTCTTTCCTCTTCCATGGATTTATCTTTCCCCTGGAACACAAAGCCTGCTAGTTATCCCACGGCGGGAGCATGAGCGGCATGCCAAGGAGGAAGCCCAGGCTCCAGCGACTTAGGGAAGAAAACCCAGGGCAGGCCCACGAGTGCGGAGGCTAGCCGGTGGCTAGCCGGTGTCCCGAGCCTAACGTGCATTAGGACCTCTCCAGGGAAGTGACAAGTCCACCTGGAGGGCTCTTTCACCTGGTACTTGAATTTACAGCTGCCCTCATTTCCTTTCAGAGGAGTTGCTGTGTGGAAGGGAAATTTAGGAGAGGATAACAAGCGCTTGTGCTTATTTAGACACAATCTTGATGCTGCCTTAGCTGGACTGTAACATCGAGTAACCAGGCAGATAGGGTCTCCAATACTTCACTTTTTCAATAAGAAATTGATACAGACCAGTGAGAAGGCAGCTTCTCCTTTTCACCTTCTTCTCCATTCGCTACATGGTATTTTATTGTTCAGAGTTTCTCAGGACAAAGCTAGAGCTAATTTGTGTCTGTAATCCTGGGTACTGGCCATTTGAAGCAGCCAAAGGTGCATTGACCAGGACTACGTGCAGCCCTTCCTCCAGTGGGACATAGAAGGGGTTTTCTGTGGAAGCCTTGGTTGCATGACATTCTAGTGTCAGCTGTGGAGTGTTCAGGTATGCTGCCTCTTGTTAGGTGTGCTTTTTGCTGTTTTCTTTATGGAGTGCAGGGAGTTTTCTTCTTTAATTTCTCAGTTACCTCAATGTGATTACACATGTAAGAATCGATTGTGGCTATTTCTGTCCTTTATGCATGTTTATTCCCATTTAAAAAGGCCATTGATTTGGGACTTGAAAATACTGCGTCCTGAACTCATTGGGTTAGTAGTGTGCGTCCCATCAAATTTCCAGCCTTCTCTCCGTGAAATCTTGTCAGCACTCTGGACAGATCTCTCAATTTTCTTAGGAGAAAAATGTACATGGCACTTCCTAAATAACAGCTTCTCTTAAGAGAAAAAGCTTTCCCTAGTCATTTACACTCCACATGACAAAACATACAATCTAGATATTTTAATTGCGCCCCCTAGAGGTTTGTGCTATCACACGGGAATGTTTTGGCTGCGGGTTATACACTCACAAAAAGCCCAAACTCTTCAGTGTTCACTTATGAAAGGATATGTCGAGATTATTTGGGAGAGGGAGATGGCATTTGAATAATACAAGTTTTTCACTTTACTTCCATAGGTAGACACAGGCCTTTACTATCACTTTATAGTATACCTTATGGACATGATCACAAACACCCAGGGGGAAATCGAAAAATTCACTCATATCTATTATATCCAACCAGCACAAACTATCCAGACTTTGGGAATACTTGATTAACTACATACCATTTTTAATTTTGGTTCTGATTATTAACATTGTTGTATTTCATGATAAAATGACTTAACCTCATTAAAGATGCTCACTTTTGTGACTAAAGCATTTTAATAATTCTACTTTTCTTATTTTTTTCCAAAACCCATGTAATATTTTATAGAAGTCTTACTATATTGTCTTTTACAGAATGATCATTTTGGTTAGAGAAACTAAATTTAGTGTCAATAAAAGGTAGGTGGTACTACAAGTAGAAAATGTGAGATGAGGTTGATCATTAAAAGTATCGTATTTTATCCCAGGTTTTCTATCCTCATGGGATGAAGACAGAGCTATATCCAAATATTTTATCTTACACATTCTTATTGTATTATATATATGTACATGTGAGGTACTTTTATGTATATCTTGATATAGATAGATAGATCATGTATAAACCAACTTTATAAAATATTAGATACTACCTTTTATATATATCGATATATATATATGTTATATGATAAAGGTGATTTGGCTGGTTTAGAGGTTGGATATATTGAAGATGTATTATTACAAAGCAGGAAGATTCTGCAGTTTAGAAATATGTGTTATGTGTTATATTCATATTCAGAGAAATATTAATTCTAGTCGTTTTAGTCACTGAGTGAAGCTTAGGAGAACATAAGAAGACATGAGCATCAAGAGAAATATTTTTAGTGCATGATGTATTTAACCCAAGAAAAGAAACTTCAGTTTTGAGTTTTGAATTTTCAATTATTTGTAAATCAGATAATATCTTGATATTCCTTTATCTTAGTTGTTTAAAATGTGTTTCTAAAAAACATTAAGGCATAGCCTTGCTTTCATTTCCTTTAAATTCATAGGAGATGAAAATCTATATTTTACCTGTCTGAGTCATATTTTAACTATATATAACTTTTGTCAGAAGGGCCACCAGGCAAAAGTCTTGGTGCAGCCTCATCCCTGCTCTAATAACTACTGTTTATTAAGCACATCAGGCGTCATGCTAAGTGGTAGGTATGTTATTTTATTTAATTATATCAACAATAAAAGGCATTATTTGTTTTTCCTTTTCAGTTATAAAAACTAAGTTTTTTATTCTACTGTCAAAGGACACTGCATAGTTTATGCAGTGTTCACTGTGGGTCACTTTATTTTTATTTGTGCAATTAATTCATTGTACTCATTCAATAACATGTACTGCTATAACCCATCCCCCATTTTGAAGATAAGGAAACATATATTTCATTCATATATATTTGTGTGTGTGTGTATATATCTTTTACCATATATGTAAAAGAGAAAAATAATGGAAATATGTATACATGCATATGCAAAAGAGAGAGATTTGATTTGTTTGGCACTAAAACTTACCCTGTTTCCATTGTATTGAGCTGCTTTACTCTGTGGTGTGGCTAAACACTAAACATTATGGGATTATTTTATTGTGGTTTCCAGTGAGTTGTGGTATGATTGGAAGTACAGGTTCTAGCTTTAAATTGCCTGGGTTTGAATCTCAGCTTTGTGGCTTACTACTTGTGTGACCTGAGGCAAGTTACTTAAATTTATGTACCTCAGTTTCACTATTTTCAAATTGGGAGATAGGTTATAGCAGTACATGGCATCGAGTGAATATGATGAATTAATTGCACAAATTAAAAAAAAATGGGTGCAGAAAACCACCATGGCACACATAGGTGTATGCAACAAACCTGCACATTCTGCACATGTGTCCCTTTTTTTTTTTTTTAGAAGACATAAAGAGAAAAATAAATTTAAAAAATAAAGTATCTGACCCATAGTGAACAGAGCGTAAACTATCAATCCTACCCAGGCCTTCGGACATCGAGTTTTCTGCATTTCCTATGTTATTACATTTAATGTTCAACTGCCCTGTGGGTTGTGTTTTATTTTTATTTTATGACTTTAATGATAAAACATAATACCAACATAGATTAAATAACTTGTCCAATGTCCCACGGTACAAACAAAGGTGACAAAGCAGGTGTTTAAATCTAGGATCATCTGATTTCCAAACTTTTATGATACTGACCTACAGTTTACATACATATATCAATTTTTTTGAATTCTACTAATTTTGAGTCAGCAGCCCTTCCTCAACAAGGAAATGTGCAAATATTTATTTTTCTCATATATTCAAGAATATTTAAAAATAAATATGCAAATGCTTGAAGATAATCAGAAATCAAAATAATACATAATTGCTATCTCAAATATCTCCTTTTTTAGTCAGACTGTAGAATAAGTGTAAAAGAAAGACTTAGATGCAAAATATATATTTTATGTATATATGATTCTAGTGGTCTTGCAAATATATCAGATTCGAGAAAAATTATCTAATGATTAGTTCTTCACAATAATGCTGGTTCAGGCCATGGGTTTTAAAATTTTGAGTATAAATGTTCTGAGGAAAATGAAAACTTATAATCACAATGATAATAGTGGGCACTTCAATAATGCAACCTTCTTACATTCATTATATTTTACAGAAGAATAATCAAAAATATTTTTTAAAAAAGTTTGTCTAAATGCATAGTAATGTGGAATTATTCAAACACATAGAAGTAAATAATACACTATTATATCATTTGTTTAAAAATAAATAAAATTTTGAAAAATCAACGTGTAAATTACTTTATAAATTTATCGTTATTGTTGTAGTCTTGTTAAAATTATAATAAACTTTGCATTTCATATCAAAAGCAGCCTTTGAATTTGGGAAGTATATTGTAGGATACTCTCCTCACATTCATTTCTTGTAATTTGTGATACTTAGAACTATGCATATTTAATGTAAGGTAATATCAATCTTGACTCTTACAGCTTAAATTTGTCTTTCTCAAATTGAAATTTCTGCCTTTTCAACAAGATAATACAGACTAATAACTACGTAAACATTGAGAAAGGCAAGCCTATTTCAACCTTCTCTCCTTAGCATTACTTGGAAGTTTCAGGTAGAGAATTTGTAAGACTGATGTGTGCAGATGATTGGCTCTTAGGTATGCTCTTCTTTCATGATTATGTCGACCTTGCCAGGATTAACTTTCATGTAAATTAGTGTTTTTCAACTGGAAGTGACTTTGACATACAGGCGACATTTACTAATATCTGAGGACAAATTTGTTTATCAGAGCTGGGAGGGGATGGCATTGTCATCTATTGAACAGAAACCAGGGGTGCTGCTAAACAACCAACAGTGCACAGACAACATCTGCCCACAGCAAAAGATTATCTACTCCAAAATGTCAATAATGCTCAGGTTGAGAAACCGTTGTCTAAATGATGTTAGGAAACAGAGTTCCCTATATTTACTTGATTTGTTTGTATGCTTTCTGATGCATTTATGTACATTACATAAAAATTTAATGGAAAGAGATTGCGCCACTGCACTCCAGCCTGGGCGACAGAGCAAGACTCTGTCTCAAAAAAAAAAAAAAAAAAATTTAATGGAAAGCAGTATCTCCAAAATACTTTTCAATCAATGTATAAGGTTTGAATAACTAATTCATTTGTTTTTTGGGGGGAGACCTCATCATTTGTTTATTAAGTATGGGCTTTGGAGCCAAATATAGTTGGATTCATGTCCTGGTTCTACCATTTATTATAGGTTTGATACTTTGGAGAAGATTCTTACCTCTAAACTTCGATTTCTAGAGGTAGTAACATAGGTAGTAGTTATACCTACCTTACAGGGTTATTGTGAGTCTTACATTAAATAATTATTATACATTATTTAACAGACAGAAGGCAATTTATAAATATTATCTATTAATAAGTAAGTGGAGATCAAGTTATAGAAATGTAAAACCACTGTCTCAAGCATTTAATTACAGGTAATATATAAATAATGCTTTACAGTCTTCAGAGGTATACCCCTAATAACAAGAAATCAGCTGAAGGCTACAGGATGGGTAAAAGTCTAAAATCCCTGCTTTATAATTAAACTGAGACTAGTTAACAGTGGATTGCATCATTTTTATTGCTTTGCTGCAGTAGGCTGTTCCAGGTCTTCATAGACTACTAAACCACTTGTTTAAATGATTTACAGTGATTTAGTGAGCTCTATTGAACTGCCAGAACTTTTTAATTAATGGATAAAATTACAGATTTCATCTTTGTACACTAGTGTTTTATGGCCCTTTTTTGTCGAGGGAGTTTCAGTTAAAATATGGCCTATACTTTGTGGGGCTAAACAGTGGGGATGCTGCATTTTCTTGTTTACAAGGTCACAAATGTGTGATTGAGATAGTAATGACAATGGAGCTTTCCTCAGACTACAGGGTTCTCTGTATCATTGCACTTCAGACTGTCTCTTATCTATGGTATGCATTTGTTTTCAGAAAAATATATCAGATGCATTGATGGCATATGCAATATTGACACCCCTGACTGTTTGTGATGAGGCCACTGATCAGGCAGAAGAAATCATTTTAGTGTTTATGTCCTGAGCTGTGTGATTTGCTTGTGTGGAGATTAAGTTATATAAGAGACATCTGTGCCAGAAAGATGGTCAGTATTTTAGAAGATTGTTGAAAATAAAGGACAATGTGAGCTGCGAATCTGATTATAGTGTAGATTGCAATTTATGGCAAAGTTTTTCCATCAATATCTCTTTTTCATATTCATTTAGGATATAATATGAGAGTGTGTGGTTACCTGATGCAAAATACTTTTGTATATATTTAAAATATGTCTATTGTTTTCTATAATGTGCTAGTAATTAATTTACTCTGCTAAGGACCCAGAAATATAACACTGAGTAAAGCATACTTTTGAAAATAGGTACTTGAACTAATATACTAGATAATCAAACTATTAAAACATTTACTCACTTTTTAGTGAATTAAATGTCACCATATTATTAGAGTGTAGATCGTAACATTTTAAAAGCTTTTTTATCATTACAAGAATTAATGCCTCCCCATTATCTATAGGATAAACCTGCACATTTATTTCTACTGACATATTATCCCCACCATCTAAAAGCTATAACCTAAAGAAAATAATTTATTTTACTTGAGACTTTGTTTCCTAATATAAGAAATTGGGGTTCTTAGACATTTCTAGAAGTATTATTTTTAGGTAGACATGAGATCAAGAATGAAAAAAGGCTCTTTACACTGAAAATAAAGTATTATGGTATTTTTCTTTGTCTTTTCTTTTACTAGACACCTGTTAAAATAATGAATGAATCTTGTGGTGAGGTTGCACAGGAGAAATCTCACCACAAGGAGAAATGGCCTTACTCAGGAACTTATACAGAAGCAAGAGAGAGTAGATCCTCACAGAAAGAATATTGGATAGTTCTCAGAATTGATGATGTTAATGAGACAGCTCTTGGAGTGAAGTTGATATCATCTTTTATATCCTACATCCATCAGTTGTAAACTATGAGAAACATTTATGCCAGAAATATAATCTTTAAATAATTGTGCTACAAAGATACTTTCAAAAGCAAGCAAAATGCAACATTGTTTATGATATTAAGACAAATCTATAAATAACCTTAATATCTAACAATAAGGAATAATTAAATATTGGTACACACATATAATTGAATGCCATGCAACTGATAAAATTAAATAAATGTTCTAAATGTGACTCTTGGCTCTGCTACTACCCACTTGCTTGGGAATCTTGGCCAAGCCTCTGTATCTCTCTGAGCCTCAGTTCCTTTCTCTGTAAAATGTGCATACATAACTTTTTTTACAGTTTGTATGACAGCTAAATGTCATTTCATGTGAGATTCTTAGCAAAGTGAACAACACATGGTATGCCCTCTGTATATTTTAATTGTTGTTATAATTGTCCCCATCATCCAAATTAACTGATATGAAAGATATTTATATTATACAAAGAAAAATATATTATGAGAGATTTCATATTAAAATTTTATTTAAATAAAAAATATAAAAGATTATAAGCTTAGAAAATTATATAAGAGCTGATACCAAGTTGTAAACTATGATTAAAATTGTGTTTTGAGTGACATTTTGTTGAATTCAAGTCCCCGGTCTGCTATGAATCATTTGCTTTCCATGGATCTCAGTTAAATGGAATCATCTCCAGGGCCCTCTCTAGTTTTATGATGCTATTTTCCTTAAATATCCTACAATATTAGCTTGGTAATGAATACTATAAGAAAGTATAAATAAAAAATTGCCATATGAGCTTGGAGGATAGCGCAAACACTGCCAGGTGAGGGATATGGTAATAATTTAGGAAGGGACTATTTTTAAATATTAGCTCATTCAATACTCACTAAAACTCCTTGGGGTAGGTACTGCTGTCACTCCAATCGCCAATAAAGGCATGAGGCTCAGAGAGGCTAAATGCCTAAGGACACACCGCCGATAAATGGCTGTGCCAGGATTCAAATTCAGGTCATTGGACTCCAAGCCCATCCTCTTAACAACTCTGCCATGAAGACCATTGGAACAACTGCGTATCAGGGATCAGAAGCAGCATGTGCAAAGCCATTGGAATAAAACAGTGTATACTTGGACAAGATCCTAACTTGACTAGTAGGCTCCCAAGGAGGAATGGATGGAGGGAGATAAGGTCTCAAGGGAGAAAGTTGCAGAAATTTAGAAAGCATATCCCTCAGTTCCAAATTAAAAATAATAATGATAGTAAATATGTTGTATTACTATATTTATAAATTTAGAAAACACAGATGAAGACAAGAAATAAAATTAAAAGTACTATATTTTTACTACCCAGAGAACACTCTATTAATGTCAATGTATATGTTTCCAGTCTTTATGTATGCATACATGCCCAACCAAAATATTTCTTGAGAAAATCAAAGCATACCGTACCTTTATTTCTGCATGATATAATATGAATACTTCACATTTTACTGCTTCTCTCTCCTCACTTCACAAAAGGAAGCTTCTATTCAAAAAATTGTTCAGTCTCCTTTGCTGATTATTCCTTACCATTGAACCTTGGAATTCCCTGGGGCACAATCTCTGGCACTAGTTTCTTTTCTCTTTCCACTTCCTCGGTGATTTAATCCAGTTTCATGGCTTACAAAATGACTTCTGTATACTCACACCTTCCACATTTTATCTCCTGTTCAGACCTCTCTTCAGAATTCAGCCCCTTACATCCGCCTGCTCATTCAATGATCTCTTCTTGAGTTTCTAGTATGTGCAACTTGATATATCAAAATTGAACTTAACATTGTTTTGTTGTTTCCATCCACATCTTTGCCACAGCATCCTCCACCACAGCCGATGCAACTCCATCCTTTTTGTGTTCGGACTGAAAATCTTGGCGTCCTCATTGATTTTTCTCTTTCTCCGACATCCCAAGTCAGCTATAATAGCCAATTTGTTCACTCTACCTTCAAAATATATTCAGAATCCCAGCAGTTCTCACCACTTGTACTTACCGTATCTCCAGTCCAACCACTGTCGTTTGTCTCACCTAAGTTAGTGCAAATTTCCTAATTGCTCCTCATTTTCTGCCTTCGTGCCCTTATTCTTGTTAAAATTTTAGGTAGAATGTGTTCCTCCTCTGTTGGAATCCTCCCAGAAAAACGTTCTCATGAAATGTTAAAGTCAAAGTCTTTTAAAGTCCAAACAGGCTCAACATCACCACATTATCTCTTGTTCTCCACGTCTTTCTTTCTCTGCATTTTAACTTTTCTACAGCCACATGAGCCTGTTTGCTACTCCTCAGCACACTAAACATTAAGTTTGTCTTAGAGGCTTTGTATTTGCTTTATCCTTTACCTGCAATGTTGTTTTTCTAGAGATCTGCGTGACTCATTCCTTTAATTCTTTTAGCTATTTACTCAAATGTTATTTTTTCAGTTTATGCTTCTTTCGCCACGTTACTCAAAATTTCCTATATCTCTGGCACTTTCTATACTGCTTCACTGCATTTTGTTTTTTTTGCTTTTGAACACTCACCACCATGTAGCACACAATATTTTAGGTATTTATTTTGTTTCTTTCTTTTTTTTTTTTTTTTTTTTTTTTTTGTTTTGAGACGGAGTCTCGCTCTGTCACCCAGGCTGGAGTGCAGTGGCGCGATCTCGGCTCACTGCAAGCTCCGCCTCCCGGGTTCACGCCATTTTATTTTGTTTCTTGTCTGGCAAACCCTCTTAGAGTATAGGCTCCATAATGATGTGACTTTATATCTATTTTGTCCATAACTGGATCCTTGGGGCATGGAAGGGTGTGTTACTCAATAAACATTTATAGGAAACACATGAGGGATGCTGATAGATTTGATGTATTTCCTTCAGGTCTATTTGGAATTTATACTCTATGAATTTCTTGTATTTTGATTGCACATAAGATGACTTTCTATTTAGCCTTATAATAATCTGAGTAATAGCACAGTTCTTTCGCATTCCTATATCATAACTTTTTAAAAGTATATTCCAGGTATCTAAGTTCATAGCTAATATCTGCCTCATCAGATTATGAAGCAGTAATTGCTTCATAATCTGATAAGCCATAATTTGGGGTGGATATCCAGGCAATATAAATACACTTGTACTAGATAGCCTACACACTGTACCTTTTGTATCTCTATGAGCTGAATCATCTTTTCCCTGGAATGCTCTTTACTGTACAGTTTGAAAGGTGACTCCTGTAAGATTCTGTATCTCTTGGATGTTCAAATTGGGTCTGGGTGGCCCTTCTTGTTTTCATGGACATTGGTAATATCTTTTATTTTTTTGGTAGGAAGGGGCTGTGAGGCAGCAAGGAATAGTTAAAACAATGTGTTATAAAGTCAACAGGCATAGACATAAATTCTAGCTCCATTATTTTCTAAGTGATCAGCTAGTTTTTAACTTATCAAAACATATTACATCATTTGTAAAATGAAGGTAATAAAATAATACCGTTCAAACATCCCAAACTCAAAAATTAAAAATCTGAAGTGCTTCAAAATTGCAACATGTTTGAGTACCCATGCGATACTCAAAGGAAATTCTTATTGGAATATTTCCAATTTCACATTTTAGGATTTGGAACGCTCAAGCAGTAAGTAAGTATAATGTAACTATTCCAAAATCTGAAAGATTCTGAAATCTGAATTTTGGTCCTAAGCATTTTGTGTAGGGGTTGTTCAACCTGTACCTACATTTTAGGGTTGTTATAAGGATTATTGGTATATGTATGCCACACATACAGACACACTCAAAGACGTAGCCATTGTGTCAGAAATCTTCAGTGTATAGAATGTACATGGAATATAGTATCTTCCATGTGAATCAGATACGTTTTTCTCTGAAATATATAAGCCTTGCATATGTCTTTAAAAATAAAGTACCTAAAATATTCTTTTTTGGCCTCTGTGACATCATTTACTCTCACTTTATCTTCTTACTTTTTGGGTTGACTCCTTTTCATAGCTGGCTTTTCCCAAATCTGGCCCCTCAGCAGAGCTATTTTTTAGCTGTACCTTTGCAACATTTATACTTCCTCTCCAGGCGATTTCATGCATTCTAAATATTTTATATATTGATGACCCTCAATTTGCATGTCTAAACCAAAACTCTCCCCTGGGTCCAACCTTACATATTCACTTTCCTGTTTGACATCTTTACCTGGATACTTCCAAGGCATCTCAAATTTTGCATTTTCAAAAGAAGATCATTAATTTTCTTCTGCCCCTCACCTGTTTATGTGCTAGTCTATCCTATCTGTATTAATGCTGTCAAAATGCACTAGGCTCTCAAACTAGAAGCTAGGAGTAGACCCTGATTCCTCTCTCTACCTTACTACTCACATCTGGTCTATCAGCAAGTACAGTTGATTCAACTTGGAAAATATATCTGACTGTGACCACTTTTCTCCATATCTACTGTCACCAATCATAGAGAAGTCACCATCATTTCTTGCTAGATTACAGGTTTCCTTATAAGATTTCTTCAATTGATTATCCAGGAAAATGAGCAGCCAGAATAATCCTTTGTAAGACTGAATTGTTCCAGTCATTTACTTAAATCTCCTCAATGGCTTTCTGTTGTAATTAACATTATTTTTTTTTTTTCTTGAGATGGAGTCTCACTCTCTCACCCAGGCTGTAGTGCAGTGGCACAATCTTGGCTCACTGCAACCTCCTCCTCCCAGGTTCAAGCGATTCTCCTGCCTCAGCCTCCTGAGTAGCTGGGATTACAGGCATGCAACACCACATCCAGCTAATTTTTCTATTTTTGGTAGAGACCGGTTTCACCATGTTGGTCAGGCTGGTCTTGAAAGCCTGACCTCAAGTGAACTACCCACCTCGGCCTCCCAAAGTGCTGGGATTACAGGCATGAACCAATTCGCCTGGCCAACATTATTTTTTTTTTTTTATAAGAGGCTACAACATCCTACATGGCCTGGACCTTTATTGCCTTTCCATCTTCATCTTGTATCATCATGCTTCCCACGTTCTTCATGTTCTAGGCATATTTTTTATGTGACTGGCTTTTTTTCATTCTTCTGTAGATTTTTCTTTTTCTTTTTTTGAGACGGAGTCTCTCTCTGCCGTCCAGGCTGGAGTGCCGTGACGCAATCTCTGCTCACTGCAAGCTCCGCCTCTCGGGTTCACGCCATTCTCCTGCCTCAGCCTCCCGAGTAGCTGGGACTATCTTTTCTTTTTTTAACTTTAATTTTAAGTCTTTAAAATTAAAAATTCAGGGGTACATGTGCAGGTTACATAAACTCGTGTCAGGGGGATTTGTTGTACGTATTATTTCATCACCCATGTATGAAGTCAAGTATCCACCAGTTATTTTTCCTGATCCTCTATCTCCTCCCACCCTCCAGTAGGCCCCAGAGTTATACATGTGTTCTCATCATTCGTCTCTGATTTACATGTGAGAACGTGCAGTATTTGGTTTTCTGTCCCTGTGTTAACTTGCTAAGGTTAATGGCCCCCAGCTCTATCCATGTCCATGCAGAAAACATGATCTCATTTTTCATGGATGTATAGTATTCCGTGGTGTATATGTACCACATTTTCTTTATCCAGTCTATCACTGATGGGCATTTAGGTTGATTTTATGTTTTTGCTATTGTGAGTAATGTTGCAATGAACATATGTGTGCATGTGTCTTTATAATGGAATGATTTATATTCCTTTGGGTATATAGCCAGTAATGGGATTGCAGGGTTGAATAGTGTTTCTGCAGTGGGAGTATAAATTAGTTCAATCATTGTGGAAGACAGCGTGGTGATTCCTCAAAGACCTAAAGACAGAAATACCATTTGATCTTTATTTTTCTTTGTATTCATTAGGTTTCAGCTAAAGTTACCATTTAGAATACCAATATGTAAGGCCCACAAGTATAGGGAGCTTGTATATTTTGCTCACTCTTGAATATTCAGTTCCCAGAACAGAATTATAGCATATACATACCATAAATATTTGTTAAGTGAGTTAATGAATAGATGGGGCATGTTAGGTGCTCAATGAAAGATAATAATGATACTTGCCAATGTATATTATTACAGTTCTTTGTTACATTAGGCTTTTTCACTAAATAGTTAATAATTTTTTGTTAAATAAGTAACCGCATAACTTCAAAAGGCAATATTTTAGTGTTTTAATATGTATACTGTATCTCAATATGTAGGGGTTTCATACAACAACTTAATAAAATGCATGGGATTGATATTTCAGCCACACGAGCCTGACAGGACACCAGGTCTCTCATATCGCTTTGATGTTCTTACATAAAAAATGAGTAGTGTTTTGTTATTTGTTCACTCACTAACATTCTGATTTAATAAGAAATTGTGCTTTCTTTAATTTCAGATATTTCTTTTTGTCTGCAGTAGAATTCACATGACCATAAGAATAATTATTTTAGGTCTTGGGTCTAAGGAAAGTGAAAGGGTTTGGTAATATTCAAATAACTTGCCAATGAAAAAACTAACATTAGTCTTCATTTCTTCCTCTGTGTCTACAATCCCAACTTTTGTACCAAAACTATTTTTTTCTATATATTCCCAAATGTCTAGTTATTCTGGAACATCTGGTTATTTGATGAAATATTAAAAATTTTAGCTTTTGTCACTGTACAGAGGAAGAGGAAGACTTTCTCTGTTGCCATAGGAAACAGTAGAAGGAAATAGTGAAAATGATGGTAGGAGTGATTAGAAATGTGATTCAAGTTACATTCGTTTTGTGTCTGGACTTAACTTTTTATAGATTTGATGACCTTTGAAACCATTAGTATTCTTGTAAAAGTGCGATATTTACATACATTCCTGAAGAAACATCACCTGTTTATGAAAGTCAGTGCTTAGAAAGTTAGTCACTTTAAAATAATTTGAGATCCTTGGCTGGCAGAGTTGATAAAAAAATAAGTCTCTTATACAATTCCCCTAAGTGATCAAATCACTAATTTGTCAGTTCTCTTTTACAAATTATGCTAGAATTTGCCATAGAAAATTTGGGACAAAATTTCTTTCTTCCCAGGAATTTGAATTGAAATAGATGATGACATTCATAGCTATACTAAATTTCTACCTGGCAGAATAGTTCCATACATACATCCTTTTAGCCTTTGAGCCTTAGTGATGTGGAATTTTTTTCTGGATCAGGGCTAGAGGACTGATTACTGTGAATTTTATTACAAGACTCTGTAATTACTTTGAAGACTCTCTGGAGGACCAAGTAGGTTGCCAGAGAATTTTCTGTCCTCACGACCTAGCTACAGAATGCCCTTGAAAATTTAATAACAAAAAGATGTTGTTTCGAATATATATAGCGCTTTTTAATTTGTAAAGCATTTATTTCATTGATATCTTGTATTGATTCCCATAGGGGACAGCCTAGCACATAGTATCCCCATTTTTCAGGTGAGCAAGTTCTGGTACTGAGAGGTTAAACAGTTTACTAATACTTCTTAATATAGGAACAGGGATTGAAATGTGAATATTCTTTTCTCTAAAAATTGGTGCTAATTTGACTCTTCCTTGCTGCCTATTTGGGGGACATTGTATTCTATAATTTCTCAACCTTTTCCTTTCTCTTCTACAGTTTATTTAACATGAAACACCTACCTTTCTTCATTTGTTTTTGTTATATCTTCCACATTAATTAGATGCAATAATTATTTATTCCTGAGAAGATTATTCAACTTGCTTGACATTGTATTTGGAGAGAGAATATGTGGGGCATTTTTGAAAAGATAACTTTATTTTTGTAATTGCATAATAAATTACATGCTCAAGGCTAAAGATTTCAAAAGAAAAGAAAGCATAATGAAAATTTAACAACAGTTATCCACAGTTTCATTACCAAGAGATCACCCATGTTTAATATTCTGGGGTGCATCTTCTTGAAGTTTTCTGTTCATGGCATAGTTTTGCTTCTAGGATGCTCTGTCATCTCTGCCTGAGAGTACAGTACAGTTCTGCCTGCCACACATAAGATTTGGTTTTGTGTATTGCAGGTGAACAAATAAAGACTATTAATCTAAGCTAGGCAGGATCAAGAAGCTACATCAGCTGCTTCATCAAATCACAAAGGAAGCAGACAAAGGAAAGTTAGAAACGTTTTTGAATTATTTTTTGTTACCTGCATCATCAAAATGTTTTCTCTGCTAACATGGATTATAGAACTTCCCCAAACTAGTTGCACTTATGTTTGTTAAAGACCCATGTTATTTTTTTTTTTTTTTTCAGGTTTAGAAGATCATGACCACATGGATCATCTAACTAAATGGTACATGGGGACACAATGGTCCTTTAGAGAACACATCTGAATTGCTGGCTAATTTCTTGATTTGCCATTCAATGTAGGACATCACTTGTTCACAGCTATCGGAACCCTCCTGAATTTTCCCCACCATGCTATCTTTATTAGCTTGAACTCCTTTCCTAAAATGGTCCTTCTGTTGATCCTGTCAGTCTTACTTTTGAAAGAAGATGTCCGTGGGAGTGCACAGTCCAGTGAGAGGAGAGTGGTGGCTCACATGCCGGGTGACATCATTATTGGAGCTCTCTTTTCTGTTCATCACCAGCCTACTGTGGACAAAGTTCATGAGAGGAAGTGTGGGGCGGTCCGTGAACAGTATGGCATTCAGAGAGTGGAGGCCATGCTGCATACCCTGGAAAGGATCAATTCAGACCCCACACTCTTGCCCAACATCACACTGGGCTGTGAGATAAGGGATTCCTGCTGGCATTCGGCTGTGGCCCTAGAGCAGAGCATTGAGTTCATAAGAGATTCCCTCATTTCTTCAGAAGAGGAAGAGGGCTTGGTACGCTGTGTGGATGGCTCCTCCTCTTCTTTCCGCTCCAAGAAGCCCATAGTAGGGGTCATTGGGCCTGGCTCCAGTTCTGTAGCCATTCAGGTCCAGAATTTGCTCCAGCTTTTCAACATACCTCAGATTGCTTACTCAGCAACCAGCATGGATCTGAGTGACAAGACTCTGTTCAAATATTTCATGAGGGTTGTACCTTCAGATGCTCAGCAGGCAAGGGCCATGGTGGACATAGTGAAGAGGTACAACTGGACCTATGTATCAGCCGTGCACACAGAAGGTAAGTTTCCTTTGCATACATCCAGTATATATTATTATGCACTCAACAGTTAAAATTTCAGGTTTGGGAAGAGTAAACCATTCCTAATTATTTTGGATATTTTGAATTGTCCCAGTTATACCAGTACTATAAGAACAGACTGGACTGCATATATCTAGAGAGACATAGACTTAAACTGCAGGAGGGTGTATGTGGCCAATATTTGGTGAAATATAATTTTGTTTCAATTGTGAATTACATTATTTACTTCTGCTATAATAATTTTTTATATTCATTACTAAAGGTTTTTAAGTCTCTATATCTTCATTGAACACCTCACATTTTTGTCATTTCAAGATTGTTCTAGGTGCCTATTGTTTCTAATAGTTAAAGCAAGGTACACATAAATACACACAGGACTGAAGGTAGTAGCCAGTTCTAACCTAGGTATGTTGTTATAGAGAATTACCAAAAAGTTTAGTCTTACAGCTATTTTTTCAGAATTCATGGTCAAATCCAAAATGGAGATAAGAATAAATTAATTTTATCCTTGTATAAAACATATTTGAGAAGTATAATTTTAAATAATTCAACATGTTTGCTTTAAAATTTATTGCTTCTTTTTTCTCCAAGAATAGTGAGGAAAGAAAAATCTGACTGATGTTTTATAACAGTGAATAATAAGTAGCCCTTTATTTTTTATGGTGTTTTAAAAATCATTAGTTATTGACCATGGCTGTTTGGAAAAAATTTGTTTTGACCTACAGAGGTTGTGACCCAAATGGGCAGACTCACTTGTTATGCAGATCTTCTTCTAGAAAAGTAAAATGTGTATATTAAACAGTATAGAATACTGAAGAAGATACAAAATACTTTTTATAAATAATCGAATTATTGTATTGAGATTTTTAAAATTCTGCATTAACGTATCAATATAGTCCAAATATTTTGGTCTAGTAAAATGTGGAATTTAGTTACTAACCCCACTTCAGAGGTTAGGAATATATTTATGCAACACATATTATGCACAAATACATATGCAAGGCTCTCTGACAGTCCTGTGAAGGATAGCCCTTTGTTTTCTATATCACAGACTTCAGTGGGATTGCATTCTAGCAAAGGAGATGAGGCACGCACAAATACTTATATAATCATAATTCAAGATGACATAATGTTACAAATATGACTCTCAAGGAAATTGATGGAGAAAAAAATCACCTCCTCCTCTGTGGTTATGGGGGTCATGGTGGGAATCTTACAGAAGGAAATGGAATTTGACAATTGAAATTTAGCAAGAAGAATACTGACAACTGGTGAAAATTAGCAGGGATGACTTTCAGTGAAAAGCATAAGAAAATATGACTAGGTGAGAAAGTAAAAATGTGTTTGAAAAGGCGAATTATAAAGGTATGTTTTGGTTTGCCTCAAATAAATCATACATTTTATTAGGGACTACCTTCTAGCTTCAGAAGAGCAGGGCTTGGTCACAGTGTGGCAAATGCTAATTCAATTGTGCTCCAAGGGAAACTCTTAGTCATGACCTTTGGCTTTTACTAGTTTAAACTGTTGTTTTATCCTGAGTTTACCCCAATAGCAATCTAATAACCTAATAAAATAAGTTATGATGCATTCAAACAATGCATTATCATTTAGCTATTAAAATAAATGAGACACCCTATTAGGTAATGATTACAATTTCCAAGGTCATCTTAGGTGAAAAAAACAAGGGGCATTTCTGTATATATAATATTTTAGTTTTTCTAAAAGGGGTTTTTATACAAACAATTTGATTGATATTCATAGAATTGTTCTCAGAGAAGAGCAAAACTACTAAGAGTTGCTGCTGCTGAAAAGAAATCTAAGAAATGAGGGGGAATATTTTATGCATAATTTTTATATACATACACTTTAAGCTCTATATTAAATACATAATTTACCTACTGAAATATAACAATTACACGAAAACATTCTATTTGTGGGCAAACAAAAGACAATAGAAATTGCGATGCCAAATTCAGGCAAAATATTTAGGTTGTACCACCAGGATTCAGGAGAGAACAAACCTTGGAATTGGACATTCAAAGGTTGGAAGAAACACTCCTTTGCTTACTGTTTATGTGGTTGTGTCAAGAAATATTTATCTTGCTTTGATCCCAAGCAAGTATGTGGATAATGAGGTTATGTAGTGTTAAGTCGTATGATTTATCAGTACAAGAATGGCATGGTAGGAATTTTCACAAGGTGAAACTGACCTCTAGGATCAGAAAAGTGAGAGTCAAAGAGGATACAGCTTTATTGGGTACTGTGGGAACTCTCCAAGGTCATGCTTGTTTTTGTTTGTTTGTTTGTTTGTTTGTTTGTTTTTGCCGCTTGGTTTTTCAGAAAGTCTTGGAGGGATCTTCCATGAAATGATAGTGTCAGTAATCATCCAGTCTCTTTCTCTCACTGGGTTGAGGTCATTTTCTCTAGCATTAGGAGAATTAATCCCAGTACTTGATAATTTATCTTCATAGTCTTATAATTATTCTCCTTTGTTCCATCAATATTCTCTTTCTTGAAGAGTAAGGAAATTTCCAAATGCTTTCACACCATTAAGGTGTGTGAAAAGATGTGGTCCTATTTTCAAAAAACGTTTTTTCTCCTAATTGCCTATGTATTTTATACTTAAACCTAACCATACTGTGTCACGGGTACCACAAAATGTTCCTTCAAGAAAGTGTATGTCATCACAGAATTCCAGAGGAGTGTACAAGGAAAACTGGGTTTCAGCTTCGATGTTAATCTCTTACACTTGCTATTTCCTGTGATTTATGACTTTAGTAGGCTGTGTGACTGGGTATTTACTGTGGCTTTTTCTATTACACAGAAATTATGCCTAGAACTTCTAGGCAAAGAGATTCATAGTATAAAACAGAAGAAGAAAAAAAAGAAAGCATTTTTTTAAAGAGCAGATCAAACTAGCTCTTCACCTGGGCAGAGGAAAGGAATATGCAATGACTCAGAAGAAAAGTAAAATCACTTCTTTTAATGGAGTCAGAACTCTGTCTGCACTAAGGAAATGTAAAGGGTGCTTTGCCTTAGTACTTTTGCAAACCTTGGTACATGTGCCCATGATGACACAGGATTGATGGTGCTTGCCTGTTTAGCAGTGTGGCAGATTGCATTGATGACTTCCACTAATGGTGCCTCTGTATTCACATCATTTGCTTTTGACTTGATAATTCCTTTTTACTTTCATGCAGCAGTGGCCTTCTGACTGCTTTGACCAATAGCACTTGGTTGACATGAGAACTTTCTTCCTAGTTTGTGTTGGAACCCTATCACCACCCTGTGAAGTATGAGAGTACCCAGGTTTTCCAAATGAGTGCATCTTAGACCAGTTGGCCTCAAGCATGTGAGAGCATGCAATGCAGATCAACAAAATTGCTTTCCCAACCCACAGCTAATTGCAATCACATAATTGAGCCCAGCTGAAACCCTCAACATTACCCAGCTGACAATTATTGTGAGCAATAAAAAATGCCTTCAGGATGGAGTCCAGTATAAACATATTCATCCCTCTCACTTTAGTCTCTAACTTCCCTCCTCCCAAATAAGATACTACTGCTTAAACTTCAAAAGCAAAATGAAATAAATTAACATGCATTGATATTCTTGAAATTTGAATATGAAATAAAACACAACATATGCTGTGGGCAAGAAGGAATATTTAAAATGCTTTGCCCATACTTCTGTGGCTAGAGATGTGATAGTTCCCTTAAAGTCTGAATGTTTTAAATAGTTAAGCACTTGAATATATTTCATTATTATATTCTTTACCTTGATCTAGTTCAACTTCATTGAGAAAAGTAATTATTGCATTGTGTTTTATACAAAAAAATTTTTATATTGTACTTTCTGGGTGATTGACAGGATTTCACACTTCACTAGTTTTCCTGACTTTAGTTGAAAATCTACAGTATATCCACAGGGCCTATTAGAGTGCCCATCATATAACAGGTGCTCAAAGACTATTTGCTGAATAGAGGAATTTGTGTTAGTAAAGTACGTAGCTCACTATTTATGACTACATAGTATGTGGATCAATAGCAGGCACTTGTAAGTTTTTAGTTTTGCTTCTTTATAAAAACGAGGTGTCAAAATGACTCCGTTGAATAATTGTAAAATCCTGTTCATGCTACCTTCATTTTTTGTTTTCACTGGTTCTTGAATTTGTTATTTCTGTCTAATGACAGGAATGTTAATTTGCTACAGCAAAAAACAAATCAGTGATGTTCTGGGGAGATAAATGTACCAATAAATTGTACTGGTAGCATATATTATTAAAAATATTGTCTTCAGGTTAACCTAGAGATTGCAATTTCGGGTTGTAATATGACTTCCCATCAGTTATTTACTTAAAAATGTGATAACAATCCAGCTTTGATTGAAGGACCTTCAGTATGATTCATAGTCTATATGCTTGTTTGACTTCTAAAAAGTGGGAGTACACTTTTCCCATCTTAGCATTTCTACTAATTATCATTATACAATGCAACAATTTAGCTTGGAGAAATAATAAATGGCACTGTGGAAGCTACTGAATAATTTTTAAAAGGACTTGATTTTGTTTCTCCAGGAATTGAATAGTGATGAGAGTTAAAACAAATTTTGGGATGATCATGGTAATAATAAAGACACATAAATTACTATTCATTCCATAGAACGTTAACACTGTGTCTCAGGCCAGCATTTAATCTTCTGTATTTTACAGTTAAGGAAACTAAAATAGAAAGGTCACATAACTCTACCTTGCTTGTCAGATAATTAGTTGCAGAGTTGTGTCTTGGAGCTCAAGATTTCTGTCCAGAACTTGGTTTCCAAAACATTGCTGGAGATTATTAGGTTCCTTTTTGCCATTTTTCTACCTTTCCATTGCATTGCTTTATTCGTTCTTCCTTTATCTCAATGGCACCAATATTTCTAAACAATTGGCTGAAAGTGTTAATAACTATCTGAAATAGTAGAAGGGACCACAGATGAAATAATTCATCTAAAAATTAGCCTTGACAGGAGAATTGCTTGAACCTGGGAGGCGGAGGTTGCAGTGAGCCAAGATCACGCCATTGCACTCCAGCCTGGGTGACAAAAGCGAAACTGTCTCAAAAAATAAAAATTAGCCTTGAGAAATAGTATGATCCATTTGCTCTTGATCTGTAAATTAGATGAAGTGCTCCTTTTCCTGGGTCATATCAAAGGCTTGCGGAAACTGAAAGATTTTCCTTTGCTCCACAAAAATTCTGAAAACATGAGATCCCCAGAAATCTTTGAGATTATGGGTTGATTGTATAATTTTATTGGTTACCACTGACTTAATATATACAATTTAGAAGATGCAGAAACTTTTAGGGGAATTCTTTAGTAAGTTGGATCATGGATCTGTAATCTGGGAAACACAGTGGGCAACTCTAATTGTAAAGGAACAGTTTTTCATATTCATATATCACTGTCAGAAACTTCATTGCTAACAGTGAAAAAAATACAGATAGCTCTGGAAAGATCGTTTAGAGGGGCACTCCCTCCTCTTCCCTTCCAGAAGTAACAGCCTATGGACTCAGTAAATAATTTCTAAGAGAGTTATTATTGCCTCTTTCAGAGAAAAATATAGAGCTTGCTGACATATCCACGTGTGGTTTGGGCAGTGTTTCTTCTATATTCAGATTCATTTCTGATGATACAATTTCTGGCTTGGACTTTGGCTCACTTATAAGAGACTAATGCCTGGGATAGCATCCCACCTTCCTCTCTCTTAGGCACCACTGCTGTCATCAATTGCTGAAAATGCTAGAAAACTCCCACAAATACTCCATGTCCAGGATGACTAAGCTGAGTTAAAAGGAATTTTGTTTTCAGCGGATTTCACTGCACTGCTCCCCCATAATGCACAAATATCTCTGGTGATGTGCAAATGTGGACACTTCTACAGTTCTAAATAATAAGATGCTTACCTAAATGTGAAGATCATCTCTTAGGATGTAGCCTATCAGGTATTCAGTATTTACCCATCTTATGGATGGCAGCAGCACACATGCATGTTTTCCCTTGGTCACTCTTATTCCAGATGTCATTAAAACCTTTTAGCTTCTAGGTTTATAGTGTTCAGCCACTTCTGTTGAAGTCGCTTCTGCATAAGGAACGCTGGGGAATAAGAGGGCATGCTGTGAGATATTTATGTTCCAATGTACAGTTTGAAACACATAAAACACAGAATGAAAAGCAAATTATGCACAGTAAATTCTGCCCAACATAAACTAAGCAAGCATATAAGAGAAAGCAAGAATAGAGATCCTCAAAACTCTAGAGGGAGTATCTTGAGATTTTTTTTTTCTTCCTTCCCTCCTCCTTGTCTTCCATCCTCCTTTTCTTTCCTTCCTTCCTTCCTTTATAACTTCTTACCTTCCTATCCTCCTTCCCTTTCTTTGTCTCTCTCCCTTTCTCTCTCTCTTTTTTATTCTTTGAGACAGGGTCTCTCTCTATTGCCCAGGCTGAAGAAGAGGGGCATGGTCATAGCTCACTGCAGTCTCAACCTCTTGGTCTCAAATGATTGTCCTGGTTCAGCCTCCCAAGTATCTGGGACTACAAGCACATGTGACCACGTGTGAATAATTTTTATTTTTTAATTTTTTTAGAGATGAGGCCTTACTGTGTTTCCCGGCTGGTCTCAAACTCCCACCTGCCTTGGCCTCTTGAAGTGCTGGAATTACAGGTGTGAGCTACCACAACTGACATTGTCTTTCTTTCTTATTTATCATTTTTCCTCATCTCTTTTTAACTGGAAGGGTTTTTGTTTTGTTTTGTTTTTGTTTTCGCAGGCTCTTCTGTAAGTCTGGTCATTATCCTGTTAATTTGATAGTGAATAGATAAAATATGAAGATTATATTAATACTATCTTGGAGTTGGAAAAATAAGTTAAAATGACTAACTGTGCTAAAAGTAAGATAACTGACATGCGAACTAAGTATTTTACTCTGTGACTCCAAGAAAGTCACTTCAACTCCTTGCATCTTTTTTATATATATATACAAACAGGCACTACAAAGAATGTTCATATAGATTTCTTCCAAGACTAAGCTTCTGTGACTTGCTATGCTCAAACTTCTGCAGACTACAGCTGGGCTACATTAAATGTTGGACATAGGGTGGGCAACATAATAAGGGTCTATCTCTACAAAAAGTAAAAAAAAAAAAAAAGAAAAAGAAAAATTAGCTGGACATGGTGGTGTGCACCTGTAGTCCCAGCTACTTGGGAGACTGGCAGGAGGATCACTTGAGGATAAGAGGTTGAGGCTGAAGTGAGCCAAGTTTGCACCACTGCACTCTGCCTGGGTGACAGGGCAAGACCAGTATCAAATGCAACCAAGCGGGGCCTGTTCAAAGGAGAGTAGCCCAAATGGTTATGCAATTTGAAATCATATCCTCAGAGAATAAATTTAATAGAAGCCAAGACATAGCAGGGCCCTGACTGCTACCATTAGGTATCTAATATATTTACATATTTTGTTTATTTAGATATTTGTAAATTCAGGTGGAAAAGAGCTAGGTTCACTCTGTATGGCCAGCAGTTGACAGAGACAGCTAATTACTAAAATACAAGAGTAACAAAGTATGGTTTAATTAAAAATTTTTTTTTGTTTGTTAGCAGAACTGTTCAATAAAGGAATTGCCTCTCTTAGGAGGTAGTGAGTTAGTTCTCTGTAACTCCTTGTGCACAAACCTGGAATGGACAATCACTTGGAAGACCCTGGAAAAATGGACTTAAACCTCAGTTGAGGAAAGAACGATGTTGGACTATTTGTTCTTTTGATAATTCCCAATGTTGACAATCAAATGCCATTGGTATCTTACTACTTTCTGAGTTGAAACATAATCACTTTATATATATATATATATATATATATATATATATATATATATATATATATTATTTTGAAATGGAGTCTCACTTTGTCGCCCAGGCTGGATTGCAGTGGCGCGATCTCAGCTCACTGCAACCTCCGCCTCCCAGGTTCAAGCAATTCTCCTGCCTCGATCTCCTGAGTAGCTGGGATTACAGGTGTGTGCCACCATGCCCAGCTAATTTTTTGTATTTTTAGTAGAGTGGGGGTTTCACCATGTTAGTCAGGGTGTTCTTGATCTCCTGACCTCATGATCTGCCTGCCTTGGACTTCCAAAGTGCTGGGATTACAGACGTGAGCTATCGCGCCCAACCACATATGCTATATTTTAAATTTGGTTAGTTCGTTTATTTCATAACACAGTCTGATAAAGTAACCATTTTAGTAGAATGGACAAGGAAAGAGTGATTTTTTTCTGCAGCTAAAGTTAGTGGCAGAGCAAGGATTTGGATCCAAGGCCAACTCCTTTGAAACAAATCTAAATCTCATTCCTTTACATTGGAGTAGGTGTGGCTCCAAGGAAAAGTAGAATGGACATCACCTGGTTCTTTTTCCTTCCCTGGGAAACAAAAAACCCTATTTGTTTCTCCACTGAGAGTATCTTTTGAGCATACTTTTGTGTCTTTTTATCTAGCTTTGAAAGCAGCACCTTTCCTTGTTCCCATGGAATGGGGTTAATTATAGTGAAAAGAAAACAAATTAAGGAGGAGGCCTGTGGTAACAAGTTGACCTCACAGAAGACCTCTTCGTGAGTCTGATGAAAAGCACAGACTGTGCTTGGTTGTTTCTATTTACATCTCCATCACAGGCTCCACACTCTGTCCTTCAGATGCCAATAATAGCAGGAAGCAATATGGTACAGAATTTTTTAAGAGCTGGAGGATATATCGTTAAATGATGTAGCCTTATATATGAAAGGCAATTCTTTGGAATTCATCAGCGTTGTGGGTTATGAAATCTCATTTCGGCACATTTGCAAATACTCCAGAAAGATTGATCAAACATTCAAATGTTGAATTGAGGAGATGTTTTGGCAAGAGGTGTAATAGTCAAATGCATTTATTTTAGGGGACTTTGTAAAGTGATTTCAGCCCAATGTTACATTTACACATTGATTTTCACACACACATACACACACACAATGAAATTCTAAAGAAAGATGATCTAGTCCGTGTTTTTCTTTTTTTCCAAATAGTGGATAACTCGTAAGTTATTTGTAAAACCAATTTAGAGGGTTGAAATCAGAATTTAATAGAGAATACATTAAAATAGACGAGTAAAATATAAATATCAACATGTATTACATCATAGGTTAGATATTTTGTAAATTTCACTTTAGTTACACATAGCCATAAATAGCCTGTGGTTTACCATTTAAAATATATTTCTTCTGTGTCTTTCACCTAAAAAATTAAAAGTTTAAAAGTGGCTTGGTCTACTTCTCTTTTTCACGTTGTTCCTAAATACTTTTCTAGAGAAATGTAACCGATACACAATAATTTATTCTTCTGTGACGATGTCATTTAATTTATATTTTCTGGAGTGATGGGTTTTAGGTCTTATTTAAAACAAGCAAAAATTTCAAGGCACCCATGATAGGAAATGATAGAAGCATTGAACAACTATCTTTTAGGGCAGGTATTTTTATCTCAATTTGATAATAAAGAAATTAAATGTACTTGTCCAAAGTCCCTCAACTAGCAAGACTATTAATCAGTATTTGTACTCAAATTTGCCTGGGTTCATCCTACTATTTAAATGAGAATTATTTCAAAGGGTCAAAAATCAGATTCCAAAGATATATTTGCAACAAACTGTGAATTTAAGTTATTGCACTGTAGGTTACTCATTGAACAATTATACCAATTATGTAAATAATTGATATAATTTTGGTAAATGGTATACGCATCAGGATAGGACAATGGAGTGGATACTAGACAAGGAGGTCAGGGGAGTTTCTAGTCCTCATTTTTATCAGTGATAAAGACAGCCTGGGAGCATTTTAATTTTTAATATCCCAATATAGTACACTAAGAAATAAATGCCAAAAATATTATTATTTTGATATTAAACATTTATATTTAACAAATTAACATTTCTAACTCCTCACACACACGGAGAGACATACAGGTACCAGCACATAAAATATAACGTAAGGCATTTGTGCCATTTACAAGATAACTTTTTGGCTATATAAACAAGTCATAGTGCACCACGTGTGCACTCTGTGTAATAAGCCACAAGTTTAAATATATAAAGTGGCAATCTTCCACTATTCTCTGAGTGTCCCAAAAATTATATGAATAATTTCATTTGATATATAGTCAAGTCTAAAATTTAGACTTCTTTTGAGAATGAGAAGCTTGGGCCAAATACTATGGGTAAAATATAGTACGGTAATGTATGAGAGTGTGCTTTGAAAAGTATTGTAAAAGTAGTTTAATGAAATAAGTAACCTACAGTGCAATAACTTAAATTCACAGTTTGTTGCAAAAATATCTTTGGAATCTGTTTTTTGACCCTTTGAAATAATTCTCATTTAAGTAGTAGGATGAACCCAGGCAAATTTGATTACAAATACTGATTAATAGTCTTGCTAGTTGAGGGACTTTGGACAAGTAAATTTAATTTCCTTATTATCAAATTGAGATAAAAATACCTGCCCTATAAGATTGTTGCAAAAACTAAATATAAAGCACTTAGTATCAAGCTTGGCACATAGAAAACATTCAGTAAGTATCTTCTAAATTTTCCTGCCAAGAACCTGTCTTGCCTTATCTTGGCCTTGAAGAAAAAAAACATAAATGATGTTTCAATTCAGCTTTGCCCAGTTATAACTGACAACATAATGGAGTGGAGAATTGGTCAGGAAAGTTACCAATACATGTAATGAGTTTTAGACTCTTAATGATTTTCACTTTAGAAGATAAGTTTGCAATTGCATGAAAAAGGTAGGGTGCTTATTGCTTTGGCATAAGTACAAATATACCCCACACTTTCCTCCTCCAATTGGTGATGTATGTTGAGAGGCATTATGCTGTGGTAAGATGAGCAAGGCCTGGACAGTTCCAGAGCTGTGAACATGGTTATCTTTGATGTGCGTGGGTGTAGGAGATAAAACTAGAGGGGATTAAAGATGGAAACTTAATGCTATACTTTAAGTACTTTTGAATTCTTTTTACATTTTCAACAAGCATAAGCAAATTTTATAGTGAAAATAATAAGTGCAAGCAATAGATAGATAACTTCTTTGTAAATTTCAAATTGGACATGCTCATGTGCCTTTACTAGCCCAACTAGAAACTTTGTTAATAGAAGAAACAAGTTGTAGCACATTGAGATATGCCGTGGGCCTGAGGTTAAAACCAAAAGAAATAACATGGACCCTAGGAAATAGGCAGATTACATTTAATTGCTGCATTAGTTTGAAAACTAAATTAAATGCTCTGCCAGATTGTTGTAGTTTCAATAATAACAATGAATATATAACTTATTTATCAAGTGTTTATTTTCAGAAATTGTAAAAGTTCTTTTATTCTATAAAGTGATATCAAGGTAGATTTTTGTGCTGTTATTAATATATTATTAATACTACCTGAAAGTCAGTAGTGTCATTCATAGCTGCAATTAAAAATAGATAGAATAAAAATAGAATAAAGAGATATTTCTCCATTCCTTTCCTCAAGAACAATAAAAATATAATTATTTGTATTTTTAATTATTTCTTCAGAAACTGTCTTCATATTGCTTGGTTAAATACCCTCTTTTCAACTGTCATATATTTGACCTTCACTAGATTTGGGTTAGGATTTCAATCCTTGACTTTCCCTAACAAAGTTAGAGTGCCATTTTTGTTAATGAAAAATATATTACTGAATTACATATGATAGCATTTTATCCTTTGAGAAGCTGAAAAAATATAAAAGTTAAGTAAGACATACTGAAGTACATGTCAGTTTAATTTCAGTTTTACGGAATTAGTGCACATGTACCCTAGAACTTAAAGTATAATTTAAAAAAAAGAGAAAAGCTACAAATGATGTTGATAATATGTTTTTATGGAAATGATTTCATAAAACAGGAAATATGTGAAGACAGAGAAATATTATACTATCTGGCTATATTATTTGTAATAAAATTGAATTTTATTGTTTTCAATTCTCAAATTAATACATTCATTTCTTATAATTTGGATGATTGATAATAATTGATACTAATTTTTTGCTCAGAGGATACAAAAACATGTAAGTAACTATAGATTCCATTATATATTATGTTAAATCTGTAGGTTTTATTAAAATATATATGCTAAAAATCAAGCTCACAATATTATACGACTTTGTATTTGTGTAAAATTGATAACAGCAAAGCCTCTTATACCTAATACATTACCCCCCCCCCAAAAAAAAAAGGATTTGAGGGCTTGGTGGTACTTTAATTTGACAAGATTTTGAACTTATAAAAATAACCTAAAACTTGTGCTTTCAGAGAAATTTTTGGACAAAATATAATTTTCAATGAAATACAGATATTTGCATTTCAATGTAAATATATAGTCCATGAAAGCACACCAAATAGAGTTTGAGGTCCATGTGATACTACCACAAACAAATTATTTTATTCATTAGTCTACAAATATTTATTGGGTAGATACTCTGTACTCAGCTCTGTGGTAGATACTGTGAAAAAAGTGAAATGGAAGCACTTGCTAGCACATGAGTTTTCTCAGATATATACCAAGTCATGGCTCCGTAAAAATAGAACATTTCCCCTCATAGAAAGAATATGTTCATATGTAAGCACAAACTCACAAAGTTATCTATATGGCAAGAGATGAATAGAATATGTATGGATAGTTTTGGTTGAAGTAAAAAAAAAAAAACATTGTGCTGTGTTTTTGTTTAATACAGTGTGATTTTGTATCATTTAGAGCACCATAGATGGTGTAGTAATTCCTTCTTGTTTATGCTATTGAATGGCTCTGATTCAGTATGAAGATCATCAGTACTGTTCCCTTTGAGATAGGAAGTCTGAGTTGCACACCATTAATATCTTTTTTTTTATAGAAGAGTGAGATTTTAAATCTTCCACACTAACAGATACAGCATACAACTTTAAACAATAACCTATAAAATCCATAATAAGTAATTAAAATATTCTCTGGCTTATTTAACAACAGTGAAACAATTTATTTTTAGGACTATTCGACCTCTCATAATAATTATCTAATTATCTGTGTGTAACTATGGAAAGACTTAAATAAACACTTTTTATATTTTAATCATGCTACATTTTTCTTGGTATAAATTTAACATTCTTTGACTGAATTGATTCATAATCTCAAATGTTTCTTGGTGTCTGTCTCTTTTTTGAAATTCTCTATCTTATTTTTATTCCTGTTTTTTCTGAGTCTTAACCTCTAACTTTTTCTCTTCTTTTGAATAATCAATATAATTGATGGCTGGATTGAATTGCTTTCACGTATTTGGAATGTACCTTCTTTAAAGGAGACTGCATTATTTGTGACTTTAGAGATTAGTAATTTGAGTTTGTTTGGCTGGAAATTTTTCTCCTAGCTTCAAAACCTGTTACACACTTTTGCTTTTACCTTCAATCTGTAAATATATGGAAAATTAATACATACAATTTAAAAATTTGAAGAGGCTGAAGAGAGTATAACGCTTGTGCCATTAGCTGGATTAAAAAATGTCCTTTAGAAACACAAAAAAAGAAAAATTTAAAAATTCAAGATTTTATATTTGAAATACTAAAGTGTACATGAGTGGAGTTTTGTAGATTGTACACAATTTCTAATCATAGGCAACTGAGATAAATTTTAACCATTCCCAAGAAAGAGCAGAAATTAATGCTGAAGTAATTCAGCTTGAATATGTAAAACTTTGTTTCTGATCCTTTTATAAAATAAAAACAATTTGGTTTCAAGGTCAGTGGAAAGAGTATTAATCTTGGAATTGCTCTGGAGACCATATTTTATTTTCCACTTTGGGATGACCTTGGGCGGCTCACTTAACCTTTATAAATACACAGATCCTCATTTGCAAGATGACAGATGGCTGTACCTGCACTTTCTGTACTAATGTTTTGTTATGATGGTCAGTTGAATAATCAGTTAATGCACTTTGTAAGTGTAAGGCTGCCTGATAAATTAATTATTAAATGAACACTCACTATGTGCCAAGATCTATGCACTTGGACTAGGCTTTTAACTTTTCTTACGAAATATTGAGTACAGTACTTTGAAAATTAGGTGCTAATCAAAGACTTCATTAATGATGTCTTTTTAACAGCGAAAACAGATATTTATTGGCTGGGGGAAGAACTCTTTTTTCACATATTTATGTTCCATCAGTAATTAACAATATTCATGAAGTTTCAGATCTGGAAGGGACAGATCTGAGAGTTCTAACAGTGGGAGCACTGAATAGTCATCAAGAAAGAGTGCAGACATTGAATTCAGATACACTTGGGTTTAAATACAAGGTGTTATCTTATTTGCTGGTCCATCACTGTTTGCTGTGGAAATGAGGCAAGTTCCCTATGCCTAAATTACCATATTTCAAAAAAGGGATGATTATCAATATTGTTGGCTCATAGGACAGTTGTGATCATTAATTTAGCATAATATTTGGCACACAATAAGGGTTCAAAAATGTTAATTCCTGCTAGTATTTGTTCTTTTTCAACCTCCTCATTTTTTTAAAAAAAACTCAGGTCTAGGAAATTTAAGCAACTTGTCTAAGGTCACAGAGCTGGTGAGTAGGAGTGCTTGCACAGAACGAGGCTTCTGGTGCCAGGGTAATGTTGGGAAAATATGCTTAATATTCAGATAATATTTATTTTAAGGCACTCATTCTCACAACAAATGTATGTACAATTATAATTGAAATATGTATGTATATATATTATATGCTTTTTTTAGTTTACTGTTTTTATCACTGTGTTAAAGGACATAGATCTAGACTCTTTGGTTAAATAAACTAGAATTTGAACAACTTATTTAACCTTTGTAAATCTCAACTTCATCAGTTGTAAAATGATTGATGCTGCTACTGCTAGAAAACAATTACAAGAAATTTACCAGGTGTCCAGGCAGTTTTCTGAGCACATTGCATTCATTAATTTATTTAAACCAAGTCAGAGAAAATGAAAATAATGGTAGATAACTATCAAATATTTATTCAAATTAAATTGATAGTATTTTAAAAATATGTATGCAATATTTATGATGTGTAGTATATAATGGGCAGTCAGTAAGTGCTATCTGGTAATACTATTTTTCTTATTTTTGTTTTGGCCTAGCCATGATTTCAAGTGTAACTTCTCGAGTCCTTTGTTTGCATTTTGAATTATTCTCCGAATATTCTGGTGTCTGAGAACAACTTAAACTATATGTATTAAGTGAAAATAAGGAGGATGCAAATAATATATTTTAAAACATACATGATTTCTAAATATAAAAATGATTTAATAGCTAGATATTATTTAACATTTAGAAAAGAAACAAGAGAAGAAAAATTTTTAAATCACTAATATTGCAACAGAAATAACACTTTTTAACATTTTATTATCATTTCTAATATCTTATGCACAATTTTAAAAAGTAGCTATATACATAATATTGGATGTTTTTGTTTGCGTTTTTTCATTTTACTGAGCATTGTAAGGAGCACGTTTTCTCTTGTTATTCATACTTTTTATGGACATTGTTATTCATGGCATTATAATATCCTATCTTTTCTCCACAACATTGCCAGTTTGGGAGCCCTCAGATTCTTTTTTATTTTTCACAATTCCAAAAAGCACATAAAGGAACATAAATATGTGATATTTATATCTGTATTTAAAAAATCTAATTAAATTAATAACAACAAAAACAAAAATAATCAAAAAATTAAATTCTTGTACAACATGAAAACATATTAATAGTTTTTAAGATTTATTACTTATAACAGCAATATTGTAAGTGTTTTAAATAAATAATTGCTGGCATAAAAAGTTTAGGTAGTATAAAATCACTCATCTTACTACTGGTTTAAGAAAGAAAACATTGTGCCTATCCCTTCCCATGGATAACCCACTCTAAGTTGCTTTTGAAATAAAGTTTTTGTCCTACAAAATATAATTTTGAAATTTTAAATATATAATGTGTCCATATATCCAGAGTAAGATTTTTACTAAACTTTCATTAGACCTCAACTCTAAGGTAAATCATCCTTTAATCTTTCTCCATAAGTTCTACTCTTAACTCTACAAGTTATTTTTATTTCAACTCTTCCAATAATTTTTTAAATCATCTAATTGGATAAGTTTTCCCCTCCTAGACACATTTATATTTAGAATCACGTTTAGTTTTATTTCCATCATGGACTAGTTAGTCAAATACGCATGTAAACTATAGGGTGTTTGTACATAGTATTAGAATATTTTACCAATAATTCAGTGTTCTTAAGTATAATAGGGCATAAGATCAAAGAATTTTGAATCAGATCCTCTGTTCCTAAGATTCTCAATTTTATACTAACTTGAGAACATCAAACAACCCATCTTTTTTTTCTTCTTTTTTTTTGTTTTATTATTATTATACTTTAAGTTTTAGGGTACATGTGCACAAGGTGCAGGTTTATTACATATGTATACATGTGCCATGTTAGTGTGCTGCACCCATTAACTGGTCATTTAGCATTAGTTATATCTCCTAATCCTGTCCCTCCCTCCACCCCCCACCCCACAAGTCCCCGGAGTGTGATGTTCCCCTTCCTGTGTCCATGTGTTCTCATTGTTCAATTCCCACCTATGAGTGAGAAAATGCGGTGTTTGGTTTTTTGTCCTTGTGATAGTTTACTGAGAATGACGGTTTCCAGTTTCATCCATGTCCCTACAAAGGACATGAACTCATCATTTTTTATGGCTGCATAGTATTCCATGGTGTATATGTGCCACATTTTCCTTTTTTTTGAGATGGAGTCTCACTCTGTCCCCCAGGCTGGAGTGCAGTGGCGCGATCTCGGCTCACTGCAAGTTCCGCCTCCCGGGTTCATGCCATTCTCCTGCCTAAGCCTCCCAAGTAGCTGGGACTACAGGCGCCCGCCAATGCGCCTGGCTAATTTTTTGTATTTTTAGTAGAGACGGGGTTTCACCGGCCACATTTTCTTAATCCAGTCTATTGTTGTTGGACATTTGGGTTGGTTCCAAGTCTTTGCTATTGTGAATAGTGCCGCAATAAACATACGTGTGCATGTGTCTTTATAGCAGCATGATTTATAGTCCTTTGGGTATATACCCAGTAATGGGATGGCTGGGTCAAATGGTATTTCTAGTTCTAGATCCCTGAGGAATTGCCACACTGACTTCCGCAATGGTTGAACTAGTTTACAGTCCCAGCAACAGTGTAAAAGTGTTCCTATTTCTCCACATCCTCTCCAGCACCTGTTGTTTCCTGACTTTTTAATGATGGCCATTCTAACTGGTGTGAGATGGTATCTCATTGTGGTTTTGATTTGCATTTCTCTGATGGTCACTGATGATGAGCATTTTTTCATGTGTCTTTTGGCTGCATAAATGTCTTCTTTTGAGAAGTGTCTGTTCATATCCTTCACCCACTTTTTGATGGGGTTGTTTGTTTTTTTTTCTTGTAAATTTGTTTGAGTTCATTGTAGATTCTGGATATTAGCCCTTTGTCAGATGAGTAGGTTGCGAAAATTTTCTCCCATTCTGTAGGTTGCCTATTCACTCTGATGGTAGTTTCTTTTGCTGTGCAGAAGCTCTTTAGTTTAATTACATCCCATTTGTCAATTTTGGCTTTTGTTGCCATTGCTTTAGGTGTTTTAGACATGAAGTCCTTGCCCATGCCTATGTCCTGAATGGTATTGCCTAGTTTTTCTTCTAGGGTTTTTATGGTTTTAGGTCTAACGGGTAAGTGTTTAATCCATCTTGAATTAATTTTTGTATAAGGTGTAAGGAAGGGATCCAGTTTTAGCTTTCTACATATGGCTAGCCAGTTTTCCCATCACCATTTATTAAATAGGGAATCCTTTCCCCATTTCTTGTTTTTGTCAGGTTTGTCAAAGATCAGATAGTTGTAGATATGCGGCATCATTTCTGAGGGCTCTGTTCTGTTCCATTGATCTATGTCTCTGTTGTGATACCAATACCATGCTGTTTTGGTTACTGTAGGCTTGTAGTATAGTTTGAAGTCAGGTAGCGTGATGCCTCCAGCTTTGTTCTTTTGGCTTAGGATTGACTTGGCAATGCGGGCTCTTTTTTGGTTCCATATGAACTTTAAAGTAGTTTTTTCCAATTCTGTGAAGAAAGTCATTGGTAGCTTGATGGGGATGGCATTGAATCTATAAATTACCTTGGGCAGTATGGCCATTTTCACGATATTGATTCTTCCAACCCATGAGCATGGAATGTTCTTCCATTTGTTTGTATCCTCTTTTATTTCATTGAGCAGTGGTTTGTAGTTCTCCTTGAAGAGGTCCTTCATGTCCCTTGTAAGTTGGATTCTTAGGTATTTTATTCTCTTTGAAGCAATTGTGAATGGGAGTTCACTCATGATTTGGCTGTCTGTTTGTCTGTGATTGGTGTACAAGAATGCTTGTGATTTTTGTACATTGATTTTGTATCCTGAAACTTTGCTGAAGTTGCTTATCAGCTTAAGGAGATTTTGGGCTGAGACAATGGGGTTTTCTAGATATACAATCATGTCATCTGCAAACAGGGACAATTTGATTTCCTCTTTTCCTAATTGAATACCCTTTATTTCCTTCTCCTGCCTGATTGCCCTGGCCAGAACTTCCAGCACTATGTTGAATGGGAGTGGTGAGAGAGGGCATCCCTGTCTTGTGCCAGTTTTCAAAGGGAATGCTTCCAGTTTTTGCCCATTCAGTATGATATTGGCTGTGGGTTTGTCATAGATAGCTCTTATTATTTTGAGAAACGTCCAATCAATACCTAATTTATTGAGCGTTTTTAGCATGAAGGGTTGTTGAGTTTTGTCAAAGGCCTTTTCTGCATCTATTGAGATAATCATGTGGTTTTTGTCTTTGGTTCTGTTTATATGCTGGATTACATTTATTGATTTGCATATGTTGAACCAGCCTTGCATCCCAGGGATGAAGCCCACTTGATCATGGTGGATAAACTTTTTGATGTGCTGCTGGATTCGATTCACAGTATTTTATTGAGGATTTTTGCATCAATGTTCATCAAGGATATTGGTCTGAAATTGTCTTTTTTGGCTATGTCTCTGCCAGGCTTTGGGATCAGGATGATGCTGGCCTCATAAAATGTGTTAGGGAGGATTCCCTCTTTTTCTATCGATTGGAATAGTTTCAGAAGGAATGGTACCAGTTCCTCCTTGTACCTCTGGTAGAATTCGGCTGTGAATCCATCAGGTCCTGGACTCTTTTTGGTTGGTAAGCTATTGATTATTGCCACAATTTCAGAGCCTGTTATTGGTCTATTTAGAGATTTAACTTCTTCCTGGTTTAGTCTTGGGAGGGTGTATTTGTCGAGGAATTTATCCATTTCTTCTAGATTTTCTAGTTTATTTGAGTAGCGGTGTTTGTAGTATTCTCTGATGGTAGATTGCATTTCTGTGGGATCAGTGGTGATATCCCCTTTATCATTTTTTATTGTGTCTATTTGATTCTTCTCTCTTTTCTTCTTTATTAGTCTTGCTAGCAGTCTATCACTTTTGTTGATCTTTTCAAAAAACCAGCTCCTGGATTCATTAATTTTTTGAAGGGTTTTTTGTGTCTCTATTTCCTTCAGTTCTGCTCTGATTTTAGTTATTTCTAGCCTTCTGCTAGCTTTTGAATGTGTTTGCTCTTGCTTTTCTAGTTCTTTTAATTGTGATGTTAGGGTGTCGATTTTCGATCTTTCCTGCTTTCTCTTGTGGGCATTTAGTGCTATAAATTTCTCTCTACACACTGCTTTGAATGTGTCCCAGAGATTCTGGTATATTGTGTCTTTGATCTCATTGGTTTCAAAGAACATCTTTATTTCTGCCTTCATTTCATTATGTACCCAGTAGTCATTCAGGAGCAGGTTGTTCAGTTTCCATGTAGTTGAGTGGTTTTGAGTGAATTTCTTAATCCTGAATTCTAGTTTGATTGCACTGTGGTCTGAGAGAGAGTTTGTTATAATTTCTGTTCTTTTACATTTGCTGAGGAGAGCTTTACTTCCAACTATGTGGTCAATTTTGGAATAGGTGTGGTGTGGTGCGGAAAAAAATGTATGTTCTGTTGATTTGGGGTGGAGAGTTCTGTAGATGTCTATTAGGTCCACTTGGTGCAGAGCTGAGTTCAATTCCTGGGTATCCTTGTTAAGTTTCTGTCTCATTGATCTGTCTAATGTTGGCAGTGGGGTGTTAAAATCTCCCATTATTATTGTGTGGGAGTCTAAGTCTCTTTGTAGGTCACTCAGGACTTGCTTTATGAATCTGGGTGCTCCTGTATTGGGTGCATGTATATTTAGGATAGTTAAATCTTCTTGTTGAATTGATCCCTTTACCATTATGTAATGGCCTTCTTTGTCTCTTTTGATCTTTGTTGGTTTAAAGTCTATTTTATCAGAGACTAGGATTGCAACCCCTGCCTTTTTTGTTTTCCATTTGCTTGGTAGATCTTCCTCCATCCGTTTATTTTGAGTCTATGTGTGTCTCTGCACGTGAGATGGGTTTCCTGAATACAGCACACTGATGGGTCTTGACTCTTTATCCAATTTTCCAGTCTGTGTCTTTTAATTGGAGCATTTAGCCCATATACATTTAATGTTAATATTGTTATGTGTGAATTTGATCCTGTCATTATGATGTTAGCTGGTTATTTTACTCGTTAGTTGATGCAGTTTCTTCCTAGCCTCGATGGTCTTTACTATTTGGCATGTTTTTGCAGTGGCTGATACCAGTTGTTCCTTTCCATGTTTAGTGCTTCCTTCAGGAGCTCTTTTAGGGCAGGCCTGGTGGTGACAAAATCTCTCAGCATTTGCTTGTCTGTAAAGTATTTTATTTCTCCTTCACTTATGAAGCCTAGTTTGGCTGGATATGAAATTCTGGGTTGAAAATTCTTTTCTTTAAGAATGTTGTATATTGGCCCCCCCTCTCTTCTGGCTTGTAGAGTTTCTGCCGAGAGATCCGCTGTTAGTCTGATGGGCTTCCCTTTGTGGGTAACTCAACCTTTCTATCTGGCTGCCCTTAACATTTTTTCCTTCATTTCAGCTTTGGTGAATCTGACAATTATGTGTCTTCGGGTTGCTGTTCTTGAGGAGTATCTTTGTGGTGTTCTCTGTATTTCCTGAATCTGAATGTTGGCCTGCCTTGCTAGATTGGGGAAGTTCTCCTGGATAATGTCTTGCAGAGTGTTTTCCAACTTGGTTCCATTCTCCCCGTCACTTTCAGGTACAACAATCAGATCTAGGTTTGGCCTTTTCACATAGTCCCATATTTCTTGAAGGCTTTGTTCGTTTCTTTTTATTCTTTTTTCTCTAAATGTCCCTTCTCACTTCATTGCATTCGTTTCATCTTCCATCACTGACACCGTTTCTTCCAGTTGATTGCATCGCCTACTGAGGCTTCTGTAATCTTCACGTAGTTCTCGTGCCTTGGCTTTCAGCTCCATCAGCTCCTTTAAGCACTTCTCTGCATTGGTTATTTTTTCAAAATTTTTAACTTCTTTGCCATTGGTTTGAATTTCCTCCCGTAGCTCGGAGTAGTTTGATTGTCTGAAGCCTTCTTCTCTCAACTCGTCAAAGTCATTCTCTATCCAGCTTTGTTCCGTTACTGGTGAGGAACTGCGTTCCTTTGGAGGAGGAGAGGCGCTCTGCTTTTCAGAGTTTCCAGTTTTTCTGCTCTGTTTGCTCCCCATCTTTGTAGTTTTTTCTACTTTTGGTCTTTGATGATGGTGATGTACAGATGGGTTTTTGGTGTGGTGTCCTATCTGTTTGTTAGTTTTCCTTCTACCAGACAGGACCCTCAGCTGCAGGTCTGTTGGATTTTGCTAGAGGTCCACTCCAGACTCTGTTTGCCTGGCTGTCAGCAGCGGTGGCTGCAGAACAGTGGATTTTCATGAACCACAAATTCAGCTGTCTGATTGTTCCTCTGGAAGTTTTGTCTCAGAGGAGTACCCGGCCAAGTGAGGTGTCAGTCTGTCCCTACTAGGGGGTGCCTCGCAGTGAGGCTGCTTGGGGGTCAGGGACCCATTTTAGGAGGCAGTCTGCCCGTTCTCAGATCTCCAGCTGCGTGCTGAGAGAACCACTACTCTCTTCAAAGCTGTCCGACAGGGACATTTAAGTCTGAAGAGGTTACTGCTGACTTTTTGTTTGTCTGTGCCCTGCCCCCAGAGGTGGAGCCTACAGAGGCAGGCAGGCCTCCTTGAGCTGTGGTGGGCTCCACCCAGTTCGAGCTTCCTGGCTGCTTTGTTTACCTAAGCAAGCCTGGGCAATGGGGGGTGCCCCTCCCCCAGCCTGGCTGCCACCTTGCAGTTTGATCTCAGACTGCTGTGCTAGCAATCAGGGAGACTCCGTGGGCGTAGGATCCTCTGAGCCAGGTGCCGGACACAATCTCCTGGTGTGCCGTTTTCCAAGCCCGTTGGAAAAGCACAGTATTAGGGTGGGAGTGACCCGATTTTCCAGGTGCTGACTGTCACCCCTTTCTTTGACTAGGAAAGGGAACTCCCTGACCCCTTGCCCTTCCCCAGTGAGACAATGCCTCACCCTGCTTCGGCTGGGCTCACACAGGGTGTGCTAAACCGACTGTCCTGCACTCAGTGTTTGGCACTCCCTAGTGAGATGAACCCGGTACCTTAGATGGAAATGCAGAAATCACCCATCTTCTGTGTCACTCACGCTGGAAGCTGTAGACCAGAGCTGTTCCTATTTGGCTATCTTGGCTCCACCCTCCCTCTAAAAAAACAACCCATCTTAAGGACTTTGTTTTTATATATTATTAAAGAATTATTCTTTAAATATATGATTACTTTTATTGTCATAGCTAATACTAACTGCTTAATATGTTCCAGCTGTTGTGGTTCTATTTTATTTAGTCCTCACAATAATACTATGAGTTAAGTACTTTTAATTACCATTTGCCAGATGAGGAAATGAAGGCACAAAGACATTAAATAAAAGAACGTATTTACCGAAGTCCTCCCTGAGAATGTCAACCTCACATGGCCTTATGATTGTTTCTGTGTTGCTTTTTCTCCTTTTGCTGGAGAAAATACTTCCCCAGGATGGATGGTGTTGATATTTTGAGATTACCACAAAGCTCTGTAACCACTGATAAAGCCAAAGAGACACAATATATTGTATAAGAAAAAAATCATTTGGGCTCTCTTATAAAGGCCAATCATTCTGAAGACACTTTTATTGAAAAAGAATTTTACTGGAAGAATTAGGGAAGGAGTCAAATATCCAAGTTTTATCATTTAAGAAATACATTAGGGTCAGCTGATCAAAAAATACATTTCATAATTCTACCCATTGTTATTGTATTATTTTGAAAAAAGTTGAATTCCGGTTAATAGATTTTATACTAATGTCATGCTTTGTGTGTTGTTATTGGTGTCAATTTTAGAGTTCTTAAAGAGAGACAATGTCTCTCTTTCAGAAAGAAGGAAGAAGCAAGAATAACAAAGTATAACAATATAACAGGAGTAAAAAAAAATGTTGTGTAATATAACATCTACAGCTTTGTTTGTCTCTTTTGTTGCTTCCCGTGGCACTGTTTCCCCAGAAACCCAGCATTCCTTGGTGTCTACTATCCAGCTAACCACCTTACCGTGATTATTCAGCAAGGAGGTTTTGTAAACAATTTAGTAGGAAATCTTGAATAAGAGATGTAAGGACTTTTTAAATAGGGCATTTAGGAAATAAAAAGTTTCAGCAGGCCTCATCCTTACCATGCACAGCCACAATGACTCCTGTAAAGTCTCATTAGGGACGCATCTGGAATAATCAAGTATACAGCATTCTGGTGTTAAGAAAACTTGAAGAAAGCCTCAATAAACTCAATGCTTAAATTTTAACATGTGTAGTGTTAATGTTCAGAGTGCTTGTGATAGAAAACTAGAAAAGCATTCTATAGATTTATTGAAATATATGCTATATGTATGTATATGTCCTGCTATCAAATTATACTAGAATCTGAAGAGCGAAGCACTAGTATTAAGGAGACTTAAGTTTTCTATCAACCTTCTCACTAAGTATGGTTGAGTTAATTTATCTGACTTTGTTATATGTCATTAATTATCACAGCTTATTTCCTGTTGTATTGAATGATTCCTTTAAATAATATACTGACAGAATAATCCAAAATGTTTTTTAACAGTGTTTCTACCAGATAACTTGTAGTTTTCCTTTTCTCATTAACATGTTAAGCTTATTTGTATTACAAATTCTATAATGTTTTGGTTAGAAAAATGCCCATCAATGATAGACTGGATAAGGAAAATGTGGCACATATAAACTGTGGAATACTATGCAGCCATAAAAAAAGATGAGTTCATGTCCTTTGCAGGGACATGGATGATGCTGGAAACCATCATTCTCAGCAAACTAACACAAGAACAGAAAACCAAACAATGCATGTTCTCACTCATAAGTGGGAGTTGATCAATAAGAACATATGCACATGGGGAGGAGAACAGGGAGGGTCTGTAGGGGGGTGGGGGGCTGGGGGAGGGATAGCATTAGGAAAAATACCTAATGTAGATGATGGATTGATGGGTGCAGCAAACCACCATGCCACTTGTGTGTACACCTATGTAACAAACCTTCATGTTCTGCACATGTACTCCAGAACTTAAAATATAATTAAAAAACAGAAAAGGTTAATTTAATTTTCTATTACTAACAAAATGAAATCAACCAATTCTTTTAGAGATATACTGAGGCATCTTTCCTTTTTAAGATCGTTACATTGTGTGTTTATTAATGGTTACCAAACACTTTGGTCATGTGATATATGGCTAAACATTATAGTACTTCAAATGTGTTTTGGATTTGTTTTTGTTTTTCTGACAAGGTCTCATTCTGTCACTCAGGCTGAATACAGTGGCATGATCATGGCTCACAGCAGCCTTGACCTCTCAGGCTCAAGTGATCTTCCTGTCTCAGTCTCTTTCTCAGTTCCTGATCTGGAACTACAGGTGCACACCACCACTCCTGGCTAATTTTTTATTTTCATTTTGTAGAGACATAGTCTCACTATATTGCAAAGGCTGGCCTCAAACTCCTGGACACAAGTGATCCTCCTACCTTGGCCTCCCAAAATGTTGGTATTATAGGCATGAGTTGCCATGTATGCCAAAATTTGATACTTCAATTTTTTAAAAACAGATAATAAAAATTGTATTGGGATAAATGCTGCATGGATGTTAGTTATAATTAATGAGGATGTAGGCTTCTTGTAGTAAGGGTTTGTCTTAGTTTGTTTTGTGCTGCCATACCAGACTACCACAGACTGGATTATTTATAAACAGAAATGTATTGACTCACAATTCTGTTGGCCGGGAAGTCCAGTATCAAGATGCTGGCAGATTTGATGATTCTAAGATAGTGCCTTGAATGCTGTGTTGTCCTCCTGGAGGAAGAAATACTTCATCTCACATGGCAGAAGATCCAAGGAAAAGAGGGCAAATGGGGGCCTAATTCATTCTTTTAAAATGGCATTAATTCTACAAATGAGGGGAGAGCCCTGATGGCCCCATCACCTCCCAATGTCTCACCTGTTAACACCACCACAAGGGCAAATTTCAACATGTGTTTTGTAAAGGATATTCAGACCATAGCAGTGATATTAAATTTCTTTGACATTGTTCATAGCAGTTGCCATAGTTCTGAGTACATGGAGGTCAAATAAATACATACTGAATTATATTTATTCAATGTTGAATTTAAATATGTTCATATGTCCTGATGAAAACAGAAATGCTAAATAATATGGAAGGATTTAGATGTCATGGTCTTATTTTGTAGACTAGACCAGGGTGACTAATTTATAAGAGCTTGGTCAGTACCGCAACCCCAGGGTTAGGATTTTTTACTTAATGTAGAAGTGTGAAAATCAGAAACTTTGTCATAAACAATTTTTATCTAATAAACCAAACTTCCTAGTCTTCCTTGTTTCAGTAGCCTGTTTGGCACTGTAACTTAGTAATTAATTCCTTCAGGCTTTGAAAAATATTTGAGCGAGTAAGAAAATGCCGGTCTGGCGCAGTGGCTCACGTCTGTAATCCCAGCACTTTCGCAGTCTGAGGGGGTGGATCACGAGGTCAAGAGATTGAGGCCACCCTGTCCAACATGGTGAAACCCTGTCTCTACTAAAAATACAAAAATTTGCTGGGTGTAGTGGCATGCACCTGTAGTCCCAGTTACTTGGGAGGCTGAGGCCAGAGAATCGTTTGAACCCAGGAGGTGGAGGTTGCAGTGAGCCGAGATTGTGCCACTGCACTCCAGCCTGGCAACAGGGGGAGACTCCATTTCGAAAAGAGAGAGAGAGAGAGAGAGAGAGAGAGAGAGAGAAAGAAAGAAAGAAAGAAAGAAAGAAAGAAAGAAAGAAAGAAAGAAAGAAAGAAAGAAAGAAAAAGAAAAGAAAGAAAAAAAAAATGTGGTACAGCTTTGTGGGGGTGGCCAGTGATCAAGCATCCAATATAAAAGAGAAGGCAAACACCTGGAAAGGAAAACTTGTCTCTGTCTCTTGAGAAGGTGGGATGAAGCCCTTTTTCTTCTGTCCCATGTACAATCATTTGACCATTCCTTACTTCAACACCTCCACTTTGTCACATGGGTTACTTAAAACATATGACTTCAATAGGTTGTGAAATACTGTGAGAAGACAGAAATAACTAGTCATGAGATTAATTTTCCAGGGTGACTTTCCCTGTTACCCTATGGAGTTCTCTTTTCTTAAAAGTATTCCATTTAAAGGTAAAGAAAGAGTGATTAATCTAATGTATTCCTTTTCCTTCCTTCCATCAGGGCTTAGAATATGAGAAATAATAGTAGATTGCACACACTGGATGACTGTCATGTGTTAGTATTTTCATATATAGAATCTCATTTTCACGTTGTCTTACAATGCAGATATAATTGTCTTTTATAGGAACCAAGGAAACTAAGGTACAGAGAAAATAAGTAATATTACGAAGTCACAGTAAACTTGAGACAAAATTTTATTTTAGATGTTTCTGACTCCAAAGACTCTTTCTGTTACACCATGCTATCTTTATTCAGTGTTCCAAATGCAGATGCTAAAGAAGTGTAAAGTGTCTATATGAAACCCTGACCCTTAATTCTACTCACGGAGTCAACTACTATTGGCAGTTTCACATTAAATTTTCTAATTTTACTCTAAATTTTTCCCCTTAAGTTTTACTTTAGGTTCAGGGGGTACATGTGCAGGTTTGTTACATGGGTAAATTGTGTGTTGTGGGTGTTTGGTGTACAGATTATTTTGTCACCTGTGTAATGTGCATAGTACCCAGTGGGTAGATTTTTATTCTCTCCCTCCTCCTACCCTCCACCCTCAAGTAGTCCCCAGGGTCTATTGTTCCCTTCTTTGTGTCCATTTGCTTTCAATATTTAACTCACCCTTACAAGTGAGAACATGTGGTATTTTTCTATTTTTGAGTTAATTTGCTTAGGAAAATGTGTGTTGCCAAAAAGGGCATGATTTTGTTTTTCATATGGCTGTGTAGTATTTCACTGTGTATATGTACCACATTTTTTAAATCTACTCCACCGTTGATGAGCATCTAAGCTGATTCTATGTCTTTGCTATTGTGAATAGTGCTGTGATGAACATATGCATGAATGTATCTTTATGGTAAAACAATTTATATTCCTTTGGTTGTATAACCAGTAATAGGATTGCTGGGTTGAATGGTAGTACTGTTTTAAGTACTTTGAGAAATCACCAAACTGTTTTGCACATCAGCTAAACAAATTTATATCCCTACAAACAATGTAAAGTGTTCTTTTTCCTATGCAACCTTGCCAGCATAACTTTTCACAATCCATTTCTTTTCCTCCTTCCCTCTCTAGCTCTATATCTTATTAAATCATATTTGAACAAAAATTAAGATTGATTTTTGCACCTTCCTTTGTGACTTAATTTAAAAAACAATAATAATATATCATGAACATGTTTTCAATTCCATCTGATGCATTTTGTAAGCGTAGATCACTTCCAGGTTATTGTGTAGTTCCTATTATTGCATGCTCCTTTATAATTAAAGAGTGTAGAGTATATTGACTCTACACTCTTTATGTCTGCATTAACCTTTCTCATATTTTCACTCTCACTGAAGTCTTTAGCAATATGACCTATATTTCCCTTTCCATGTTGTCTCTTGTTGCCATCCTTAGCAACTTCCAAACATAAGTTTGCTGTCTATTTGAGCCACTGAGCTTACAATTTATTGTCAGCCACCAGGGCAAATCCAGTCTAGTGATATCTCTTGAACAGAGTTAATGTTTTTTCCTGGTAGTTAGAGACACAAATGGAGGTTTTCTCTTTGGACTAGAAAAGGATGGTTCATAACATTTTTTTTCCTTATGCCACTACTCCCGCATCCTAACATTACAAGATATAGAAGAAAAAATGAAGCCAATATAACGTGAAGATGACTTTCTATATTTCATTCTTACCACACCTAATTTTCAGCTTCTCCTGCTAACTAACATTGTATAGATTTGTGGCTTGAGGCAGACATTAAGAAGATATAAATAAACCTTTTTAAGTGGCAAACTTGTCTGTTAGTGGTGTAGAGCTCATTTGATTACCTGTCCTTTGAGATATTCACTTGTTTAACAGTCAGTTATGGTTATTTACAGAGTCTACTATCAAGCGAGTCTGGGCCAAGGTGTAGATAATTTGTTAGCAGACTGTGAAGGTCCAATATTATGTTGCAAATCTTGATTCATCCTTCAAGCTTATTGGCCAGGGTATTAGATTTGTTTTTTCCAGTAATAAACATAAGAATTGAAAATATGTCATTGAAATCTGGACAAAGTAGAAAATATTTGTTTTCCCAATATTTTTGGCCATAATATATTGTAATAGAATGCAAATATTCTCTGTTATTTTGATCTTGAGATCTTTGAGCTAAAGAGGTGATATGATATACATACACATCCCTGCCGTTATTTTATGTTTAATAAGCTCTACCTCGATTGAAAAATTCTATTATTTGAAGCAAATTAAAAATGAATTTAATGCCAAAATAAGCTTCTTCGTTAATTTGGTAGAAGATCGTAGTAATTTTTGCTATGAAGATCCTGATATAAGAGTCTGAAATTAAAGGAGGCTGCAGATAATTTAGTGATGGTGCAGTTGAGGGTTGATTAGGCATACTCTCCTCAGTATCTCTGGCACGGCAGGTCTAGCTGTCTGAACCTGTATTTATGTAATATTTCAATGAGTATCTTTGGGATTAAAAAAGATACTTGGTAACTGATGAATAACTTTATTATTTATTTATTAAGGTAGAGTCTCACTCTGTCCTCCAGGCTGGAGTGCCATGGAGATATCAACTCATTGCAACCTCTGCCTACCAGGTTCAAATGATTGTCCTGCCTCAGCCTCCCGAGTATCTGGGATTATAGATGTGGACCACCATGCCCCACTAATTTTTGTATTGTTAGTACAGATGGGGTTTTACCATGTTGGCCAGGCTGGTCTTGAATTCCTGACTTCAGGTGATCCGCCTCTCAAAGTGCTGGGATTACAGGCATAAGCCACTGTGCCTGGCCTCTGATGGACAACTTTAATATTAAGATCATTATTTTAAATTTTTTATTTATTTATTTATTTAGAGACGAAGTCTTACTCTGTTGCCCAAGCTGGAGTGCAGTGGTGTGATCTTGGCTCACTGCAACCTCCGCCTCCTGGGTTCAAGCAATTCTCCTGCCTCAGCCTCCAAAATACCTGGGACTGCAGGCATGCGCCACTATGCCTGAATATTTTTATTTATTTATTTTTAGTAGAGACGGGGTTTCGCTATGTTGGCCAGGCTGGTACTGAACTCCTGACCTCGTGATCCACCTGCCTCGGCCTTCCAAAGTGATGGGATTACAGGTGTGAGCCACAGCCCCTGGCCTTAAGATTTCTTAATTGACCCACTGTAAGGTAAAATATTAAGGAAATGATGAACACACATGGCTGGACAAGGAAAGACCCTGGTATATCTGGGACTAGAGTTGTGATCTACTCTGTATTACTTTGAGACTACAGAGATTCTGAGGACCCCAGCAGCTTTTAATCTCAACTTGATAGCAATACTCCATTGATTTAACATTATAATAGGTAGGATGAGTCTGGGAAGTATGCAGAAGAGAGCAGAAGACGAGTGTTTGGGGGTCACGATGTGTAAGATGGAAAGCAGAGACAAAAGAAAGGGATAACAATTTCCCCGATGGTGTATGAAACATTCTTTGTCATTATTCTGATTGTACCCACACAATGTACCCATACAATGTGTGATTGTACCCACACAATGAACGCACACGTGCACGCACACACACGCACACACACTTTGCATATATTTCATTCATGCCCCATAATAGTACAGGAGGGTGCAGTGATACAGTAACTTTCCAAGTATAATACATGACTGTTTGGAAAAACATAGCTGGAAACGTGCATGAAAATTACCTGGGAACGTGTCAGAAATACACATTATTGGGACCCACCCCAGATTTTGTGAATCAGAAACTCTGGGGATGAGACATTTTAAACAGATTTCCTACAAAGCATTTGCTCCTACATTTTCATTTTTAAATCTAAGACCTAGTTCAAAACCCATTTCCTGCTTGAACCCTCCTCTAGCCCCATGATAAGTGATCCACTTCTTGACATAGAAAACATTTTATGCTAAGGGACCTTATAATGCACTGTCGTTTATTGCAGTTCTATTTGAGCACATTTTACCTCCCAAGCCAGACTAGTAAGGAAAGTAAAAAAGAGTAAAATACTCTTTATCTATCTATCTGTCTTTGTGTCTGTCTATAAATTTATTTATTTGAGATGGAGTCTCCCTCTGTCGCCCAGGCTAGAGTGCAGTGGCACAATCTCGGCTCACCACAATCCCTGCCTCCCAGGTTTAAGCAGTTCTCCTCCCTCAGCCTCCTGAGTAGCTGGGATTACAGGCAGGTGCCACAACGTCTGGCTATTTTTTTTTTTTTTTTTTTGTATTTTTAGTAGGGACGGAGTTTCACCATATTGGCCAGGCTGGTCTCGAACTCCTGACCTTGTGACCTGCCCCCCTCGGTCTCCCAAAGTGCTGGGATTACAGGCATGAGCCACCACGCCCGGCCCATTCTTTTATTTTTAATCTTTCATAACTCCTACCTTGTGGTGGATCATATTCATATTTAAATAGTTGGTATATGATGAATATGGAGTAAAGGTTCTGTAATATCAAAATAGTTGAAGTTACGGTTAGCGTGTGTAGTGAATATTGGCTCCTTTAGGCTATAAAAACCAGCTTTCACAAGTATAGAAAGAAAATGCATGCAATGAGCACTTTAACTAGAGTCCAGGCATGTGTTTAGTTAAAATGTAAATGGAATAACTGCTATAAACCAGGCCGCATGTGATATGCTGGGGAAAAATATTTCACCAGCCCCTCCCAGGATAAGATCTATCTCAAAACTCTGTTTTGTTTTCTTAAGAATGTTTGTCATCATCTCAAATTCTCATGTGGTTTAATTTGTTCTCTTGTTTATTGTCTGCCCCTTTCCCAAATCCATGAGACAGACTTTGTCTAATATATTAACAGTTGTATCCCAAATGTCAGGGGCAGCCTGGTACATAATATCTATGGAAAAAAATACTTTTGAATGAGTGAATGACTTAAAGAGTAAGTAATATTGTGAGGAAGACATTATAACCCCATCATAGATAAACTGAGACTCTGACAACTTAAGTGACATGCCCAAAAAATGTAGAGCCTAGAGTTTAAAGCTCAATTCTTCCCAATTCTAAAAATTGCGTTTCTTAGCTCTACTGGCCATCTTCACATGATTTTTCCCCTTTTAACATATCTGTCTTCAGTTTTTTCAAGGGATCACAGGAATTTGAGCTGCAGTTTTTTAGTATTGACTGCCTGCACTTGAAAACTTCTCAAAATTGTACTGAGCTGTGCAGTTAATCATTTTCTTGAGTTGAAATGAATACTGCAAACTTGCATACCACCAGTTCTCCCAATAATTTTGGTATATACAGCCCCAGCTTTTGGAAACTTCCTAGAGAATCAAGGAAGCAGAAAGATAGGATTAAGGAAGCAGTTATCCAATGAGTTGCCAGTCCAGTGAGCTGACAGCAGGAATCTTGGCCGTGGGCTGATTTTAAAGAGGCTGTGCAGGTGATGGAGTGACCTTGTTAGTGATATTTTCTTTTTTATTTCTTCTTGAACATTTTACTTTCTGTTTATGATATTGAGGGAAGCAGAGGACTTGTGAGGAACTTCATAAAGCTTTTTCTTTTTTCCATGACTCCAAATATCCACTAAATTCCTTCTGTTCTTTTTTTCATTAGCTTCAAAATATTGAGTATCAGACTGTTGTAATAAACAAATCCATTCGGTATTCACTAATGAAGTTGTATAAAGATAACTATGACCTGGAATTTAGATGGTGAAATGAGAGGACTGTGGTCAAATGTGTCATTTATCCTTCTTCATGGAGACTCTTACAGGGTATTGGAAAGGAAATAGCCTTGGTAAACAGAATATCCTGGATTTGAGCCCTAATTCTGCCACCATTAGAAAACACTAATCTCACTAAGTCAGTTTTTTCTTTTTCCTGCCAAATAAGATTCATTGTGATTACATGGAAGGATATTTGAGAATTAAACGAGATAATGATTAATGCAGCCCTAAGGATCATGCTTGGCACATAGTATATATTGCATAAATGTATGTCACACTTACTATTTTTAACATAGAATAATATGTAATGAATGGTCTTACAGGGATAATGGATCATTAATTCATTAAAAACCGGATAGGCATGAAGCTGGAATCGATGCATGCAATGAGCACTTTGCTGGTTCCTTCGGTTCTGTGTCTACGACATGTAGACCAGATTATACGGAGGTTTTTAAGTGGACTAACTACTAGTATAATTGAATGAGGACCATCATGGCCATAATTTGGCTTGTTTTTACTCCTCTAACAGTGTTATAGTTTTAATTCTCTTACTGTCAGCACCCACTGATCTTTAGCAATTCCAACAGTCTATCACTAAATTCTGCTGTGGTTCACATTCTTAGTATGGACTTCTACTATTTCTCCCATTACAGGAAATATGATGACTTAGCTTAAGAATGGCTCCTGTAAGTGAGCATGCTCTGAACCATCTGTGGTGGAAAATGGATGTGACATATTATTAATGTTGGATTGTTGCTTAAAATGTCTTTTGATGCTATAAACATGAGATTGGAAGTTCAAACACCTGGGCTTAAATTCCAATTCTGCACTTACTATTTTGTGTTATCTGAGACTTTCACTTGTGCACTATAAATAGGACCAGAAATGCTTAACTCACATGGTAATTATGTGGGTTAAATTAAGTTAGATAAGGTATATTCAGCACCTGGAATAGTGAGACTTAACAATTGGTAATGCTTTGGCTTACCTCCCTGTCCTTCCATAAACCATGCATGGCTGAACTCACCCTGTCCTTGCCCAGATTTTGCACTGTTGAGATTATGAGGTACTGCCTAATGGTTGCTGCAGCTGCAGCCCATAAAACAGAGCTCTTTGTGTGTATGAAGAAAATCATAATAAGAGGGGCCTCCAGAGCCATGTCACATCTCTCAGGCAGTAGTACAGCCTCTTTCATTGAATCATATGAATGATTAAGCCAAAGGTGTCTGATTTGTCTCCCTGTTTTATAGCAGAAACTTTTCTACAGGTTCTGGCATCAGAAATAATCCTTCCACTCTGAAATTTGGGAAGTATTGGAGATGAAAGGGTATGTTTGTTGTTGTTGTTTGACAGAGTTTTGCTCTGTTGCCCAGGCTGGAATGCAGTGGCGGTATATTCTCGGCTCACTGCAGTCTCCACCTCCGGGGCTCAAGTGATTCTCGTGCCTCAGCCTCCTGGGTAGCTGGGATTACAGGCACCCACCACCATGACCAGCTAATTTTTTTTTTTTTTTGTATTTTTAGTAGTGATGGGGTTTCAGCACGTTGGTCAGGCTGGTCTTGAACTCCTGACCTCAGGTGATCCACCTGCCTTAGGCTCTCCAAGTGCTGGGATTACAGGTGTGAGCCATCATGCCCAGCTAAAAGGGTTTGTTCTTAATAGGACATTTTTCTGTGCAAAGCCTAGATAGTATAAAATGATGGAAGAGAGTACAGTGGAAAAAGCTGACAAACACTAATACCAGGTGATCAAGTGTAACATAAACAATGATAAGGGTATGATGACAGCACATACCCTCCATATGATGTAAATAAGAATGGCACTTTCTTCTGTGATCTTCCTCCCCAAAACATACAACCCCAATGCAATCTGAGAGAAAAACATCAGACAAATCCCAATGGAAGGACGTTGTACAAAAATACCTGATTCGTGCTCCTCAAAACTGCCAAGGTGATCTAAAACAATAAAAACATGACAATCAGTCACAGTTTTAAGGAGCCTAAGGAGGCAGGACAACTAAATCTAGTGTGGTAACCTGGATGTGATCTCAGATAAGAAAAAGGATACTAGGAAGACACTAAGGAAGTCTGAACTAACTATAGGCTTTAGTTAATAGTAATGTATCAGTATTAGTTTACTCCTTGTGACAAATGAACAATATTAAAGCAATATGTTAATGGGAAAATGTTGGTATGCAGTATATAGGGACTTTTTGTGCAATATTTACAATGGTTCTATAAATCTACAACTATTCTGAAATGAGAAGTTTATTTTGAAATATTATTATTCTTATTTATCCTTCAAAATTCTGGGTGCTCTTTTAGGAAGCCTAACCTTTCATGTATTCCCATAATCCCATAACTTCCCACTCTCCCCCATCACTATGGTTTGTATTAGCCCCTCCTCTCTAGTCCTTATTGCATTGTATGACCATTTTTTCACAGAACTAAATGTTCTTCAAGGACGGGTCTTTAATTTCCATGTCCCAGTGCCTCTCACAGCATTTGGGCTAGATAGTAGATAGATAGATGTCCAAGACATAGTAGAATACATTTTTAAAAATACTGAATAAATCAATGTTAGAACAAATAAATGCATTTTTTAAGGAATTAGTAACTGAAGGGGCAGAAATATTAAGCCCAGCAAATGACATCAGCTGCCTTTGTACTGATATGATGTTGAAAAGAACAGTGACTGAGGGATCTCGCCACGCTACATTTCACATATTATTGCATCACTGATAACATAAAGTTTACTGACAAGTGGCTTGTTTCTGAGGGGCAAGGCTCTATTCTGGGGATTGGATTTGGTACACAGATACTGCTTGGTGTTAAGCACAGCTATTTCGTCTATAGACACTACATGTGTCCTGCATGTGAACTTCATTCACTAAATCATTCAACAAATGTGTAATGACAATGACAACAATAACTACCCCTTATTAGATAATTATGTGCCATATATTGTGTCAGATGCTGTATTGGACTGATTTCATCCATGCAACAAACCTGAAATTTAAATTATCCTATTTTATAGATGAGGAAATTGAGGCAGATAGTTTAAGTAATTTTATTTAAAGGGCCTATCATGTGCCAAGTAGTGGATATACAACTGGAAGAATAGGAGGGAGGCACTGGAGAAAGAGGTTGTAAGAAGTAAAAACAGAGTGCTAGTGATGGGCATATTGACCTAGACTTTTATCTAAATGCTTGGGTCACTTATGACCCTTTCTTTGTAGGAACTGAAAACCAAACATTCTGTAGATTTTCTTCTAAATCTGTTATTTTCGTTCTAGAATAGAAACTCTGTGGTGAGTACTCAACAAATAACAGGAAACAACAGTGCATCTGATATAGTACTTGTGAGAAGAAGCATATTGTGTTAAAGGGTTCAAGCTTGGAATCAGATACACTTGGACTGAAATCCTGGGTCTGCCATTAGTAGCTCTGTTACCTTGGCCAGTCAGCTTCTGCTTCCTTTTTTTAAGTGGGAATTATCATTCTTCTCTTGAAAGGTTGTTGGAAGGATTATGTTATAGGTATCAAGTACTGAGAGCAGAGTAGGTATTTATTTGATAAATGGTAAGAGGCATTTTCATTACACCTGTGGAGAGAAGTGAAACACAGTAGCTGGTGGAAGGAGGAGGTATGCTGAAGGCCAGCTTTCAATTTCTATACATTATGCTATGCCTTGTTTGTTTTTTAATTTTGTTGAATGAGTCTGTCTCAAGAATGACATTCTCAATAAAGTTTATTTTGTAGGGCATAAACTAGTATTAACAGAAGAGTCTACTTATCTTTTATTCATTGAGCATTGCTACAGACTAGAGCCATGGTAATACTCAAAAGTCCATTAGTTAAACCTTGGTGGTCTGAGGGTCATACCAGAACAAGGATGCACTGATGAATTTCTTATTTTTAATGGAGCCAAACCCTTGCTTAGTTCATATATAGTTTATTCTGTGGTGACAGAATGTTAAAGTTTGGAAGGACGTGAGAGCTCATCAAATTTATTCTTATATCTACCTCTGTGTAGTCATAAATGAGAGAATATGAAGAAAGCTTCTTGGTGTTAATGATAGTGCTAGCCTTGCTACTTGTATTTGGTAGTTAAATTATATAGCTTTTCTTTCTACAAACAATTTAAAGTACTCTCATCATGTACTCCTATCAAAAATTTTATCTGCAGATGGCTATTATCCAGTTTGCAATGAAAAACTGAGTGGAGACAGTATTTACTTTAGGAAAATATCTTCCTGACTGTCTTATCCTATCCCACTAGAGGTAGACCTTAGTATGCATATACTAAATTTCAGGAGCCAACATGGTCTTTATTGACTTGGCCTCACAAAAGAAGCATGCCCACTAAAGTACACCCAGATGTGTAGAAACAGCCACATCATAATGGCTGTTATACTTGCTAATTGACAATAAGAAAATCACTTGACTTATCTAAATGCTAGTTTCATCCTTTCTCAAACAGGAGATAACAATTACTTTTCAGGGATACTTAAATAACTACAGACAGTGTATATAAAGTATTATGCATTGGTTAGCAAATACCACCACCACAAAATATTGGAAATGTAATATTAATTTCTTTCTATAAGACAGGTTATATTCTATAATTTCTTTCTATTACTAAAGACAATAAGAATATTGTTATTCAAAATCCTTATATAAAGACATGTCACCATAAAAATTACTTTTGAAATAAATTTTATGAAAATATCTCTCTATATGAAAAACCGTTATTTCCATGCACATAATATGTACATATATATATAATGTATATATAATAAATATGAAAGATGAATATATATTATATATGTTATGTGTTATAGATAAGCACAAATATGTTTTATGGTATATATAAATAAATATATGTATAATACATAACATATATAATGGTTCTATATATTGTAACATATTTATATATAGATATAATTTACATGTATTTAGTTAGTTTTACCTTAACACTAGAAAGCTCAGCACTAAAATAAATTTTTGAATATAGTGTTTTTTTCCCCATAGATGACTGATATCTTCTCTTTCCTTCCAACTGGGTTTTGATTGTTTCAATATCTGCAATCTGCTCTACTAAAAACCACGTTTGATCACTTTTAGAAACAGGAGTACCTCAGTTGGCAAATATATCATGCCTTCTAGATCAGGAGAGAAAACAAAAGCAATGAGGTTAAATGACATGCCCCCTTAACTCACATTGTTAGCTAACGGTAGAGTCAAGGTGAGAACAGCCAGGTGCTGCCTGGTGTTCTTCCAAGCTGGTTGGTGTAATCACACTCAAAGGTGTAATGAGATATGAAACTATTTTCTATCAGATAACTCTTATCCATTTGGGAAGCTTTTCTAATGAAAAGTTCAATGTATATCCCCCAAGGTACTTGGCACCCTTCCTGGGAAATGGTATTTAGTGCTACCTGGGGTTTTAAAACACCCACAGAATAAAGTGTTTCTCTCTGTGTAGCTTTGGATTAAAAAAATGAACTGGCCATTGCCTGATGAAGTATGAGGCCCTGAGATATCCATGAGGGCAGACTAATATCCAGAAAAAAATATTTTTAGGAGTGACTACCTCTATTACCTAAGGAATATGTCTTTCAAAACACTGCCAACAGACACCCATTGATTTCTTCTCAGTCATGAGCACTGGGTGGCAGGAAGAAGCACAATAAAACAGCCAGCCAACAAATACCCTACGAGTGCCACCAAGGTGATATCATATGTTACTTCACAGTGAAGGGAAGCAAAAGTGATGAAGTGTCTGCCTATAAATTTTAAATTGTGTGATCTGGTATCACTGACTTTTGTATGAGAATTCATAGTTTTAAAATTATATAAGGTAGCAATCCTATGAAGTAGGTTTATGAAATGTTATGAGTGGATGCTCATTTCACCAATAAAGGATTTGAAGTTCAACCAGGCTAAGTGACCAGTCCAAGTTCAAATAAATATTAAGTTATGTAATATGTAAACTCACATCCTTTTGACACCTGTGCTCTTTCAATGAAACCATGTTATATTGTGTTTCATATGATTCCATTGATTTATGTAAGCAGCACGCTATGGTTCTAAATAGGGCTCTGGCCACCCTATGAATCAGCCCTAGTGAAAGATGGATGAGTGCAGCTCACTTGAACACGTGCAGTGGGCACTATGCCCACAAGAAGTAGGCGGGGCCAGAACCAAGCATTCAAGAGTAATTTAAGCAAAGCTTTTAAAATTTTTTAAAAATTATTTTTAAGACTTTTTGTGGGTACAGAGTAGGTATATATATTTATGGGGTACATGAGATGTTTTGATACATGCCTGAAATATAAAATAAGCACATCCTGGAAAATGGGGTATCCATCCCCTCAAACATTTATCCTTTGAGTTACAAACAATCCAATTGCGTTTTTAAGTTATTTAAAAATATACAATTAAGTTAGTTACTCTTGACTATAGTCACTCTGTTGTGCTATCAAATAGTAGGTCTTATTCGTTCTTTCTGTTTTGTTTTTGTACCCATTAATCATCTGTGCTTCCCCTTCCCAGCACCCCCACTTCCCTTCCAAGCCTCTGGTAACCATTTTTCTACTCTCTATGTACATTAGTTCAATTGAAAGAGGCAAAAAAAACAGCCCTATGTTTAGGGGAAAATGAATTGAAGTAATAGCACTGAAACCAAGTTCAGGTCAGCTCAGCAAATTGTCTTTGTGCTTTTATGATGAGCCAGCACTGTTGACCAGTAACACAAATTCTGTGGTCTGTACCATGTGCTGTGATACTAATGGTCTTAGTAGATCTCCATGGTCTCTACAATTTTCTTCCCTTAAGTAGTCTCAATTTCTATTAAGAAATAGAGGTTGAGTTACTAGCAACAATTGTGAAAAGAAAAGGGAAGATACCTGTAGTGTTGTATTTGTGATTATGTGTTTGTGTTTGTATTTGACACATGCACAAACATATATATGTATGTTTGTGTATATGTGTGTGTGCATATGATAATGGATATATTTGTGACTATGTAGCAATTATCTCCAGAATACTTGACTTACTGATGTTGGGCACACTGTCTTTTCTGAACTAGAATAAAAAATATAAGCCTTAAAGATTCAAGTCTTTCCATACTTTTCAAACGTAATGTACTTTATAAGAAGTGGGAGGCTACATGAATAAGTGTTACCTAATCTCTAACCACTAGGGATTCACTTCTAGTCAATGAGCAAGGTGCATGCTCAAATAATTTTAATAACTGTCTGGTAGGATGTGGTAAGTGCTATAATAAGATTAAAATTGTTAAGGGATCACAGAAGAAGGAGCATTGGATTTGGATTTGGGTTGTAAAAACCATTTCTCAGTAGAAATGACATTTCTCTGAACCCCTAATAACGAGCAGGGAGTTGACATGAGAAGATAAATAGCTTTGACAGTTTACAGCTATTTTTGCACCCAGAAGCAAGATAATTCTTCCCTGATAGTAGTATGGGGCAAGTCTGCCCTCATAAAGATTTCGAAGTGCTTCAAAATACACAGAATTGTCAGGTGTGAGAGTGAGGCTTGGGGCCTGAATTTGTATTATTCACTTCACCATCAGGATTCTGACCAATATATGATGCTCCTAATGTGCAGTGCAGAGATCCGTAAACCAGCTTGACTCAAGCCATACGTGGAGAATGAAGTAGTACCCTCCCTCTTCTTGTGCTTTTAAAATTATAAAATGAAAAAGAAGTTATTTGTTACTTTCTGATATTCCCGTAAAGACAAGATTATTTGTGAACATTTGTTCTCTGTGAACCAAGTCAGGAACATGAGCAAGGAAAACCTAAATATTTCCTCTAAAATAGTAATTGACAAATGCAGAAAAATAACACATATGCTTAGCTTCCAATATTTGTCATCTATCGCATTAGACTTACAGAACTCTTACATGTAGCAACACAACATGCTATCTTAAAGTCTGATCTTAACTGTATTACAAAGGGAATACCTATCGACTTTGTCCACAAGATCTTAGATTCAGTGAAATATGGCAAATAGATCACAAAAAATTTGAAATGAAACAGCTAATGAATAATGAATGTTCTGTTGCTAACTTTGGGTAAGCGTCTGCAAACATATGTTTTTTTCAGGACTTTAGAGGATGTTGATTTTATGCAAACTAGAAATTCTCTACCATCTGTAATAGGAAACAAGTTCTCTGTGCTATAGCTAATAATAGATAGAGCACTGAGTGAATTTAGGAAACTATTCACACAGTATGTAATGATTCCTTCAATTGTTCTTTAGCATTGCTTTCTTGCTCTTTGACGATTTGGGCTGGCTGGAATGCTGACATGCTGAGGCTCTTTTAATGTTAATGTTTGGTCAATGTAGGGCCTTGAAATACTGTTCAATTTTTGGAGAGCTTTGAGTCTATGTCTTCTTCTGTTCATTTGCTTCTTCTTCGTGTTAGGACATTGGCTATCAAAGGTTTCTCTGCAGCAGATCTTGATTCTCTTAGTGGATTTGATCCTAGAGAGAGAATAATGTATGCATTCAATGTAGAGTCATAAGGTAATTATATTTTTTACGCATCGTGCATTGTCCCAAAAAAGACCCCTATTTGCAACAATAAAGATCACCAAATAGACTGTCTCACCATGCTAGGTTAAATGGTTCAGACTCTGCTCACGGGAGCTTGATGTCAGAATTCGCTGGATTATGCCAGAATGCTCTGACATAAGGAGTGCGAATCAGCTTCCTCCTGCTGGGCACCTACTTCATTGGCATGAGGAATTCCTGCTACCCCTACAGATCTTTATTTGCAAGTATTATATGCAGATATATTTTACCTTCTTTTCCCAAATCTCCATTGCAACAAAAAGTCTACTCTTGCTTTGCTGTTCATTTTTATCTTCAATGTCTTCTCCTCTGATTGTAGATTTTCTGCTTCTAAATTATTTGTTTCCTTTTTTCTCTTCCGTTCTTCACTCACTCCCTCCATTCTCTCTTTTTCCCACCCTTTTTTTCTTTCATTGTAATTTTTTGATCATTATAAAAAATGTATCCATTAGCCTATGCATTATTGCTATCAGAATGGGAAACAATGTAACTTGATAGTTAATGGAACCAGCTTTGGAATCAAGGTAATTTGAGGTCAAATCCAGACTTTCTTCCCTTAATCATTCTGTGAAACGATCAAATTTTTAATTCTCCTTAAATGCAAATTTATTCATCTATGAAAATATCTATAAAATAACATTGCTATAATTTAGATATATTAAGAGTAATAGCATCTATATAATAGCAATCCCATGAAGATTACATAAAATAATGTATGCAATATATTTAGCAGACTGGCCCCTAATAATCAATTCAGTTAATGGTCAAGATGCTGTAGGCTGCTTCATGGTTGGTGGTGGTGGCAGAGATCAATTATTATGCTTTATCAAGTATATCGTCTCTGTTTCTTTGAAAGTACATTGCAGATTTCACGTAATCAGTGTTGAGATGCCACTATGAATGAAAAGGCAATTTTGTACAAAGCTCTGGTTTTCAGTAATCAGTTAGGATTAATTCTTACTTGTTGGACAAGCTGAAGCATTCTTTAGCAGCTCCTGCCAACTTCTCTGTAATATAGACATTTTCAACTAGACACCACTGAACTAATAATGAAGATGTCATCTCCCTAATAAGTTATTCCCACGATATTCACAACTGTTTTAGCCTGAACATTTTGATGAATAGACCTATTTGTTTTAAAATTGTTTTTAAAATCCCTCCACCCTCAAAAAAATTCAAATTAATATTGCAATACCATGTTAAAATAAGATTAAGAAACCTCCCTGTAAATTACCAAAAGCAAAGCTCATGAGGAATTACAGAAGTTTTAAAAGAAAAAAAAAAAAGAAAAAGAAAGAAAAAAGGGCTAGTGCATTAGGAAAATTAAGCAGATGCACTATGAACATTAATTACAGCTAACTGAAGTTTTGTTTACTGACAGGTTAGCAGATTCTAACTCATTGAGTTTCCTTAGAAAAGGGCCTCAGTTATCCTTGCACCATAAGTTATAAAGCAGCAGATATTGTTTCTCTCTACAAATGGAATCACATTAAATTAAACATAGCTTTTATTATTACTCTTTTGGAAAGCAAAGGAGGGAGTTACCTAGAGTCCAACAGGATGCCTCAGACCACTAAGGCTTCTCATTTTCTCATAATCGTGTGCCATCCTCTGCAGATATTAGCTTTGCTTTCGCAAGCTCATGGTGTGGCTTAATACATATGGCACCATGACGTGGTCAGTAGAAGACGAAAAGGAAGGAAGAAACCTATGTTCTAATAACTATTCTCCCATTATCCAGTTGTATGTTTCTCCACAGTCACTTTGGCTCTCTGTGTTTCCACTTTGTCATCTAAAAAGTTGTTTATATCAATAATTTTTAAACTTTTAACAATTATAACTCCCTTTAAGAATAACATGTTGTCTATAATTTTAATTGGCATGAACATGAAATTTTCACAAAAGACAGCTATATATCATTTTAACAATTCTGTGCCACCCTAAATCCCTTACAGTTGCATGAATTCTAGGCTAAGGACCCTTATCTAGGTGGCCACATGATACCGTCATGATTCTGTGATCCTTGGGCATTTAAATTCTTTCTCAAATAGCTTATACTCATAGGGTCTATTGGGAAGCAGGGGTTACGTATATTTTACACATTTTCTAGCTCTGAATTTGCTGTAAGATTTGACCAAGTTATACAGTTTCTGTGGGCCATGTTTATAGGGTAGTGTCATGATAAAATCTTAGACTTTGGAATCCAAAAGATCTCAGTGCAAATCATGGTTACGTCATATATTCACAGTCTAAGGGAGAGTATTCTGTGGGCATGCTTTTATTGCATATAATCCCATATAATAGGCCATGATCTTAAGACTTTGAAAATTTACATTTAATAATCATTTGCTCAATATTTGCCTCAATCCTTTGTAATGTATATGCCCATATACATGTGTACATATATACATATATGTTCATATACATGTATACATATAATATATATCTATATTATACATAATATGTGTGTATATACATATGTGGAGTTTGTAGCTAATTGATGTTTCAATTTAAATATATTTATTACAATTGTAAACATTTTGATTTTGTGTTTTTATTTTATGGCTTAGAGATCATTGCTCTTAGATCTTAAACACGTTTTGTATTCTGCACAATTTCATACATACTTTATTATATTACTTAATGAATATAATGGCCACTCTGTGAGTCCTAGTTTTCTCACCTGTTAATTTGATGATCTTGGGTATATTCCTCTATTTCTCTGAGCTTTAATTTTCTCAATGGGCTGCTAAGAAACTTAGGTCAATTAGTGGTTAAAATAAAGCTGGATGTAATTATCTAATTCTCAATTCCTTTTTTCAAAATTGAAATTAGCTCATTAAACTTGAAAAGGTTAAGGAATACCAAAGAAGGAAAGAGGTATGAATAAAGTCTCTGTAATTACTTGATTTACAATTAAGTGACATTACATCTTGGTATGCTAATATGTCAACTTACCTTTGTGTTAACAAATTAATTCGTTTATACACTTAAAATTAACTTATAAAACCTGTGCTTATCTTATACATCTTAAGGTTTTTTATTTTTATATTTAGGTAGAGGGGCAAAGAAGGAAGAGATGCAGAAGAGGGATCAGACATTGATGTTACCTTTTATGAGGTGTGTAAAACAATAGGGCTAAAGGTAAATTAGGCTCCTAATTAGTTGTAAGTAAAAAGTTATCACTTGTCAGTTATGTTTTTAAAATTATGCTAAAATGCCCTTAAGAAACAAACTAAAGAAATAACAAAGGCAAATCAAAATACAAGAATATTCTTCAAAAACTTATGCATATTTATTGTTCTATCTTCTAAACATGATTTTTCTTGACTGCCTTTTACTGTACATCATTACTTATGGATGGTAATCATATTTGTAGTGTCATGTGAAGAAACATTTTTTCATGAGTTTGAATTAGAAATAGCAGAATATATAAAGACAATAGAGTAGACCAAACTATTTTCTCCCACATAAGAAGTAATGAAATTTTACACTGGAGAACTTAACCTTACCATGAAACCAGTAACAACATCATTGTGTTCTTTGAGTTCAATTATAGCAAAAGGACTAACAACTAGTGAACTATTAGTTATCATAGTTTTGGATATATATACATTATCACAATCAAATTTAGATAACCTTGATGTCTATAGAAACATAGCCATGAAGAATAACGTTTCAGATGCATAAATACAGACTGTGTAGTAAAACAGTTTTGCAGGAATAGTCCTTGTCTATTTACATATAATGGAGAGAAATAACACCACAGGAAATTTATGATTTATGATAGAGATCTGAGCATACTTTAATTTTATTTTGAATATTTGCTTGATTATCCAGCTAACCATGTCTTTTATTTTGGTTAGTAAAGTAAATGGTTTAAGTAGTAAACATTATATATCCTTGAGTTTACATGTCAGCATTGCATACGAATTCTTTCCAGCATAGGTTCTCAAAGAAGAAATTTTGGTCCAAAGAGACTTTTTCTTCTCTATGCCATACTGTTTTTTCACAGTTTCCTTTTTAATGAAGACTCAAAAAAATTTATTACATATTTCTCCTCTTATTTCTTTCTGAGTACATACAATCATATTGAAGTTTGGAATTCTAGTTTTAAGTATTATCCAGGACTGTGTTTCTTTATTTGAAGTTATATTATAGATGCATTAATTTTGTGAGTGATTAAACAAGGAATGAAAGGTTGCCACTTTCACCAATCATGTGAAGTTATTAATGACACAGTGTTAAACACAGGAAGATTAGAAAACTACAGAAACTGAGGATTCACAGTTTTCATTCAGTACCTTCTTTTACTTCTCACCTTGATTTCATAAGAGTCTTCTGACTGCTCTCCCTGTCTTCACTTCATAGTTGTAATTAATTTTGCATTCTGCCACCAGAGGTTCTTAAACATTGAGCTATTCATCATGCCCTTCTGCTTAAGCCCCTTTAATTCTTTCTCTTATACACTTGGATAAAACCCATACGACCTAACAAGTTATAAAACAAATAAACCTTTATTACCTATCTAGTCTCTTTGTACTTCCCCCAAGCATCACTTTTCTCCCTTCTTGTCTTGCATCTATGCTCTATTTATAAAAACCCTAAACATAAAATAGCAGCAGAATGATAATGGCAGTAATGAAAATCAGTCTTGTTGATTGATTATTAACAATGTGACCAATCACTGGATTTGAAGTTTCATCTATTCCTCCACTCAGAAGATGCCCCTGAACACAAACCATATACTTGGCACTAAACTTAGCAGAGAGATATGCTGATATGAAAAGAACAGTGGTGTTATAGTTCAAGAAAAAGCAAATATTCACTACTCTCCTGGGGTCAAGGTCTGGTTGGAAGGATGCAAATTATCACTTAACAAATGTAAAATTTTATCTTTGCTGTGTGCTAAAAAGTAAAGGAAGCAAGTCCTGGGAGATCCTATGATAGGGGTATGTGGCCTAATAAATAAGGGTGGGATAGGCACACTTGATGCAAGATTTTAAAAATAATTTGGGCCGGGCACGGTGGCTCACGCCTGTAATCCCAGCACTTTGGGAGGCCAGGACGGGCAGATCACGAGGTCAGGAGATCGAGATCATCCTGGCTAACATGGTGAAACCCTGTCTCTACTAAAAATACAAAAAATTAGCCGGGCGTGGTGGCAGGTGCCTGTAGTCCCAGCTACTCAGGAGGCTGAGGCAGAAGAATGGCGTGAACCCGGGAGGCGGAGCTTGCAGTGAGCCGAGATTGTGTCACTGCACTCCAGCCTGGGTGACAGAGAGAATCTGTCCCAAAACAAAACAAAAAACAAAGCAAACAAACAAAGAAAAGGATTTGAAATTATGTAGGCAAAGTGGGAGAAAGAGGAGGACAAGGACAAGGTAAAGACAATATGCAAAATACAAAGAGCAGGAGGGGGCATGGATATGTGTAAACTCAAAGAAGGCCAAAGAGGCTGGTGCACAGAGAATGAGGAAAGCGAGGTGTGAAAATGACTTTAGTGAGACAGGCAGGGGACAAATCATGAAAGATCTGTTAGCCCATCATTAATAATTTGGTTTTAGGAGCAATGGGAAGTCACTGGGGGCTTTTAAGTGGGGATGTGACTTGATCTGGTGTGCATTTAGGTTCTTCAGCCTGGATGGTGGAGAATGGGTTAAGAGCAGGGGTCCAGGTGGAAGCAGGGAGAGAGTTAGTTAATGACTAGAGTCCAAAAGAAAGGAAGACTGTCAGCTCATTTGGAAATAGTGGGAATAAAAAGAAATACTTTTCTGAAGTAAATGCATAACTTATCTCATTTAAACCTCACAACTATGCCAGGGTAGATCTTATGAATCTCACTTTTCAGATCAGTACATTGAAACTTAGATAAGTTGTATCAATTTGCTTAGTCCCATGGCAGTATATGGCATAGCCAGGCCACAGAAACCAGGTTCTTTAATTCTAAATTACGTCCTCTTTCTACTATACTGTTCTCTTTCCATATTCTGCAATGCTGTGCTTTTTACATGTTATAACTTTTCATTTGTTTTTTTCTCAATTTGAAATACGCTTCCGTTGTTTCAAACCCCTGGACGCCTTCTTCAATCACTCCCCCTTTATGCTTCCAGTCTTTGCTAATATCTGTCCTTTGTGCTTTCATAGCACATTTTGTTTTCTTGTTTTATTCTTTCTCTACCAGACTATGCACTCTTAAATACAAGGAATAGGGCTTTTATTTGTATAGTTCCAATGCCTAGCAAAATGACAAGAATATGGCAGGTGAGCAACAAAATTTAAATTAAATGAATTCTTGTGATAAACATTTAAGTCAAGCCCTCAAACATCCCTTAAATCCTTTGTACAACATTTCTGGCCAATGGTCACTGAAGGCATCCACCATTACATTACTGGTAATACATTACTGATCACCTCCTAATAAATACTTACTAATTTGCCATATTTAATACTCACACAATCTCTAAAAATAGATATAAATATATTATAGCTGAGGAAAAACTGAGTAACTTATCTAAGGTAACATACGCCGGAATTCAACATTAAAGGCATTCTGAATCCAGAGATATTTGATGTAGATTATAATATATCCATTCCCATTACTGTTACCTTTGCTTGGCCCTTTATAACTATCCATTGTTAGATGGAAAATTACACCTTGACTTTCCTGACCCTAGCCTGACAAATTGGATATTTTCTCCAAGTCAAGCCAACCTAATACAAGCAAGTGGTTCTTCCTGACTCCTGCTATTTCTGCTTTTTCCAATTCCTTCCCGATATGAAATGTATAGCCTGCTTTTAGTACACAATGTAATAAATTTGTCAACTTCTGCTTAAATAAGGAGCCTTTCAACAAGCTCTGACAACTTCAAATTTCTTTCTTTCATACTTACATTTAAACACATAAAATTTAGTAAAATATTTTAAAAACCAGTTGCAGAATCTTACTTGTCAGCATAAATCCAAAGATAGATTTCATCTATGGAAGAGTTTTTCTAGGTTGGTCCTGCTCCCAGCTGTGAAATCCCACAGTCAGAGAAGTCAGTAATGTCCTAAGCCTAGAGGCAGTCTGGTCTGCCAAAATATATTCCAGTTTTGGAGGTGGAATCATTGAGTTTTCAATTGCATGTAGCCCATATGCTATTTCTCCTGGCATCAGAGTTCTTGATTAGACTGAGGAATCAAGAAGAGCTCTGTTTGAAGGACAGTGTCTTTAAATAGAAGGCTTCTAGTCTCAAAAACATAAATATTTCATCTATTTGCATATGGGATTAAATAATTGTAGATTTAAGTTCGTGTAACCAAATTCCCTTTCTCACCAACCTTACAAATGGCTTCCTCAGAAATGCTTCAGAAAGAGGAAAATAATTTTTAGAAAGATAAGTAACTTGCCCAAGTCACAAAGCTACAATTCTAATGTAGATCTAAATGATTCCAGAGCCTAAATTCGGAACTATTTAGATCTTACCTTGTGCATGCCCACTTTCTATATCTTAGGACTGCTAAATTTTTTTTTGTTTGTTTCAGGTTAAGCATTCTCAAATTCCATAAGCTTTCCTTAGATAATGTGCCCATACTTTGTACTCACCAGTGATCCCCAATCCTGGTTAGTAAGAAAGTATTTTAAAGAAGGAAAGGGCCGGGCGTGGTGGCTCACGCTTGTAATCCCAGCACTCTGGGAGGCCGAGGCGGGCGGATCACGAGGTCAGGAGATCAAGACCACAGTGAAACCCCATCTCTGCTAAAAATACAAAAAAATTAGCCGGGCGCGGTGGCGGGCGCCTGTAGTCCCAGCTACTAGGAGAGGCTGAGGCAGGAGAATGGCGTGAGCCCGGGAGGCGGAGCTTGCAGTGAGCCGAGATTGCGCCACTGTACTCCAGCCTGGGCGACAGGGCGAGACTCCGTCTCAAAAAAAAAAAAAAAAAAAAAAAAAAAAGAAGGAAAGCTCTTTGATCCAAGTATAAGAGACTTTTGACAGAGATAATCAAATCTATAATAATGTGAGAAGTTCAATATCATTTAAATTCCAGCATATAAATGCCAATATTAGAGACTTTTAAAATATTGTTTGAATTTAATAATCTACCCCGAATAAAATCATACGGCAAACAACTTAAACTTGAGTGAAATGAAAAGCCTATCTTAGACATCTCTCTTAGAATTTATCTTAGAGGATAACAGATCATTTGGTCCAGCCTCCTGCATTTAAGAGAAAGTTGTAAAGTATTCATTTGAAAACATAACATTTAGTATCTATTAATTTGCTAAGACCTCTGCTATTTGATTTATTTTGAATTATACCTCTTCAACCCCCTGAACTCCAATAATTCTTTGATCTCAAAAGGATCTACAACTCACTATTGATCTTGCCTACCCTTCAATGTTCATTATCCTTCTTAAGCCTTCACTCAGACCTTATTCAGCTTATATTTCAAGTTCAGCTTTATAATCCCTTATTGGGATATCTTTATATTCCCTTGTACGTTGTACCTGCCACCATACTTGATAGGAGCAACTCCAGCTTTGGCTAATTCTACCTGTCTGCCTAATTTACACCTGTGCCTGGGCCACTGAACACGGCTGGATCAAACACAAAACACTACTGACTGGCTTTACTTAAATTTATTATCACAAACCTTATATGGCTTCAATTTACTTCTGGCCAATACCACAACTACATTTTATTCATCAATTTACTCTCCCATTCTCTAAAATAATAATAATAATAAGTTGTTTAAATGTTCAAAGACAGGGTCTCAGCAGATTTCCTTTGAAGCTCATCCTAGCTTTATAATTTAAAGCTGGAGGCATCATGCTACCTGACTTCAAACTATACTACAAGGCTACAGTAACCAAAACAGCATGGTACTGGTACCACAACAGAGACATAGATCAATGGAACAGAACAGAGCCCTCAGAAATGATGCCGCATATCTACAACTATCTGATCTTTGACAAACCTGACAAAAACAAGAAATGGGGAAAGGATTCCCTTTTTAATAAATGGTGCTGGGAAAACTGGCTAGCCATATGTAGAAAGCTGCAACTGGATCCCTTCCTTACACCTTATACAAAAATTAATTCAAGATGGATTAAAGACTTACATGTTAGACCTAAAACCATTAAAACCCTACAAGAAAACCTAGGCAATACCATTCAGGACATAGGCGTGGGCATGGACTTCATGTCTAAAACACCTAAAGCAATGGCAACAAAAGCCAAAATTGACAAATGGGATGTAATTAAACTAAAGAGCTTCTGCACAGCAAAAGAAACTACCATCAGAGTGAACAGGCAACCTACAGAATGGGAGAAAATTTTTGCAACCTACTCATCTGACAAAGGGCTAATATCCAGAATCTACAATGAACTCAAACAAATTTACAAGAAAAAAACAACCCCATCAAAAAGTGGGCAAAGGACATGAACAGACACTTCTCAAAAGAAGACATTTATGCAGCCAAAAAACACATGAAAAAATGCTCATCATCACTAGCCATCAGAGAAATGCAAATCAAAACCACAGTGAGATACCATCTCACACCAGTTAGAATGGCCATCATTAAAAAGTCAGGAAACAACAGGTGCTGGAGAGGATGTGGAGAAATAGGAACAGTTTTACACTGTTGGTGGGACTGTAAACTAGTTCAACCATTGTGGAAGTCAGTGTGGCGATTCCTCAGGGATCTAGAACTAGAAATACCATTTGACCCAGCCATCCCATTACTGGGTATATACCCAAAGGACTATAAATCATGCTGCTATAAAGACACATGCACACGTATGTTTATTGCGGCACTATTCACAATAGCAAAGAGTTGGAACCAACCCAAATGTCCAACAACGATAGACTGGATTAAGAAAATGTGGCACATATACACCATGGAATACTATGCAGCCATAAAAAATGATGAGTTCATGTCCTTTGTAGGGACATGGATGAAACTGGAAACCGTCATTCTCAGTAAACTATCGCAAGGACAAAAAACCAAACACCGCATGTTCTCACTCATAGGTGGGAATTGAACAATGAGAACTCATGGACACAGGAAGGGGAACATCACACTCCGGGACTGTTGTGGGGTTGGGGGAGGAGGGAGGGACAGCATTAGGAGATATACCTAATGCTAAATGACGAGTTAATGGGTGCAGGAAATCAACATGGCACATGGATACATATGTAACAAACCTGCACATTGTGCACTTGTACCCTAAAACCTAAAGTATAATAATAAAATTAAAAAAAATAAAATAAAAGAAGAAAAAATAAAATAAAAAGCACTATTAGAAATTTGTCATTAATCTTTTAAGACTTGGTTCAATGTTATTCTTAGAGTTCTCCGGGCCATCTAGCTAGTCCTTTTTCCATGCTTTAAGAATCCCCATTTTTTTGTGTTCCTCTCAATGCATGCTATATTGTATTGCTTTTAAACTTTTTCTGTTTATTTCTCTTCCCCCATCACCCTGCACTCTCTTTTAATGACATTCCCTCATTAGATAATTAGATTCCTAAAAATAAGAGTTTTAAGGACTGTGCTGTGTTTTGTTTGTTTTTATATCCCAGGGTTTTTCAAGAAGCCCAGCCCTGTATCCCACATTGTACTGCAGTTATTCGTCTGGTTTTAATACCTTCTTCTCACCCCAACTCCAATCTTTTCCTCCACAGTGAGACCTGTGAAAGCAAGGGTTGTGTAGCATGTAGTTGATTCCACTGCTAGAATTATGCCTGGTACATTATAAATAGTAAGCAAGTGTTTGTAGAAAGCATAGCAAAGCAAGAAAAACGTTAAGTTCTTCAAGTTCTTCCATTTAACATGTTTTTGTTGAGCATATATTCTGTGCTTGTCATGAGAAAAATTTTTGGGCTAGTGCCGTGAAAAGGAACACAAAAAAATTCCTATAGAGGAAATGTAAAGATGGACACTGAGAAAAGTAAATGAACCCTAAAATGTGTTAGAGTGAGATAGGCTAGATCGAATATTAGATAAGGTTCTCTGGGTGAGCCTTACTGAGAAGAGGACTTTAGAGCAATGATCTGAAAGAGGTGAAGGTACTCTCTAGGTGGCTCTCTGGGGGGAAAGCATTCTGAGCAGTGGGAATAGTGTGGCATCCTTTATAAAAATGGAAGCCTTTGGAGGGTTTTGAACAGAAGGGTGAAGTTCTCTGATTTATGTTAAAATGCATAAGTGAAAATACAGGAGAATATAATCAGTGGTAAAATGTCCTGCAATAAATTATTAAACACTTATCTCTTTTGGTTCTGTGCTTTAGTAATAAGTGACCCATGCAAAGTAAAAGTTGCCCTTGTTGCAGATAACGTATTTAGTAGATGAATAAATGAACTAATGAACTTGAATGACAGGTTGCCAAGGGAATAACCTATCAGTATTCATTACAAAAGAGGCTTGTCTTTATGTGGGAATCAGGGGCAACAAATCTAGTTATTAGCATTGGCAGCCTCTTATTTTTGAGTTTTTTTTAGGAAGCCAGAGCTTCCAAACAGGATTCTTCTGTGCACTTTACCTAATATTCTTGAATAACAAGATCAATGCATATCCGGTTTGCTAAATATATTCACTAGCTCTTTCCTTGATGCAAATAACTTACACATTTTAATAAAAGCATGTTAGCTCTTTGTTATGACTTTATTTAAAGCATAATCATCTGGAATTATTAATTACCATTACTCTGGCATCTTACATTTTTCTCAGCCTAGATACTGTTAGGAAAACATGCCAAAAATAGTTAAACTTGAAATAGAAATGTGTTCAATCCAAGAATCTTAGAAGACAATATCAGCTCCAGGCACTCACTTGATGTCCTTCCACGTGCCTTTTAAAATGTTGTTATCAACCATATTTCTGGCTCTCTAGGGGGAGAAAATAGCTCACATATAAGAAATGTAGGTGCTTTTTGTTTTAGTATAAGTAAAAATTACCCTTCAGTTAGAGCATTAAGAACACATGAGATTTAGTATTTTTGTTTTAAAATTGACAGTCTGTTTAAAATATATGTACTTTGTTTTTGTTGACATAATTATGATTAATGTGATATGAAAGTCTTTGGATGACATTTTTAATAAGCCAGGTTGCTGATGTTAGGACCCTTTTAAAGTAAACCCTTTGTTTTGAGATAATTATAGACGCACATGCAATTGTGAGAAATATATAGAGAGGTCTCATATACTCTTTACCAGTGTTTCCTCAAATGGTAACCGTTTACAAAACTATGTACAAATTATACCCAGTGTAGTGACACTAATACAGCCAAGAACAGAGCATCTCCACCACCACAAAGATCCTTCATGTTTACTTTTTATAGCATTCACTTCCCTACCCACTACGTCCCTGACCCCTGACAACCACTAACCTGTTCTCCATTCCTATAAATTTGTCACTTCAAGAATGTTCTATAAATGGAACTATACAAATATGACCTTCTGGGTTTGGCTTTTTCACTTAGCATTATTCTCTGGTGATTTATATAGGTTGTTGGTGGTATCAATATCTCTGTCCCCTGATATGGATATACCATCCATTGAAGTTTAAACATTGACCAAGTGAAGGATGCCTGATCTGATTCTAGTTTTTGATTATGACAAATAATTCTGCTGTGAACATTCTAGCACTTTTTGTGTGTGTAAGCAGAAGTTTTCATTTCTCTAGGATAAATGCCCAGGAGAGTGATTGCTGTATTGTATGATAGAGGAAAATGTAGTATGGCAATTTTTTTTCCCCCAAGAAACCTCAACATTGTCTCCTGGAGTGGCTAGGTTATTTTACATTTTCATGAATAATGTATAAATGACTGGTGATGGTTTTGTTTATTTATTTATTTTCTCATTTTTAGCCATCCTGCTAAGGGTATAGTGCTATCTCACTGTGGTTTTAATTTGCATTTCCCTGGTGGCCAATAATGTTGGAAAATTTTTATGTGTTTTTTTTTCATCAGTATATTCCCTTCAGTGAAATGTCTGACCAGGACTTTGCCCATATACTAATGAGCATTCTTTTTAACCATTGACTTTTAAGTCTTTCTATATTCTAGATAGTAATCCTTTGTTGAATACGTGGTTTGCAAATATCTTCTCCCGGTCTGTAGCTTATTTTTTGTTGATTTTCTTTAACTCTTTTAGGTCTTGTACAGAGCAATTTTTAATTTTGTTGAAGCTCTATTTATAATTTTTTTTCCTTTTCTTAATCTTGTGTTTGGTGTCAAATTTAAGAGCTCCTTGCCTAGTCCAAAGTCATGAAAACTTTGTCTATTTTTTCCTAAAATCTTAAAATAATTTCAAGTTGTACATTTAAGTCCGTGATCCAGCTTGAATTATTTTCTGTATAAGACATGAGGTTTAGGTTGAGATTCTTTTTTTTTCTTTGCCCACTGATGATGACTTACTCCAATATCATTTATTGGAGGCTATGAATTGAATTGTTTTAATACCTTTGTCAAAAATCAGTTGGGCATATTTATGTGGTTTTATTTCTGAGTTTTTTGTTCTGTTCCATTGATCTGATCTATTCCTCTGCCAGTATAACATATTGTGGACTACTGTAATTATATAATAAAACTTGAAACCAGGTAGACTGACTTATTTTTCCTTTTCAAAATTGTTTAGCTAGTCTAGTTCCTTTATTATTATTATTATTATTATACTTTAAGTTTTAGGGTACATGTGCACAACGTGCAGGTTTGTAACATATGTATACATGTGCCATGTTGGTGTGCTGCACCCATTAACTCGTCATTTAGCATTAGGTATCTCTCCTAATGCTATCCCTCCCTGCTTCCCCCACCCCATGACAGTCTCCGGTGTGTGATGTTCTCCTTCCTGTGTCCATGAGTTCTCATTGTTCAGTTCCCACCTATGAGTGAGAACATGCAGTGTTTGGTTTTTTTGTCCTTGAGATAGTTTGCTGCAAATGATGGTTTCCAGCTTCATCCATGTCCCTACAAAGGACATGAATTCATCATTTTTTATGGCTGCATAGTATTCCATGGTGTATATGTGCCACATTTTCTTAATCCAGCCTATTATTGTTGGACATTTGGGTTGGTTCCAAGTCTTCGCTATTGTGAATAGTGCCACAATAAACATACGTGTGCATGTGTCTTTATAGCAGCATGATTTATAATCCTTTGGGTATATACCCGGTAATGAGATGGCTGGGTCAAATGGAATTTCTAGTTCTAGATCCCTAAGGAATCACCACACTGACTTCCACAATGGTTGAACTAGTTTACAGTCCCACCAACAGTGTAAAAGTGTTCCTATTTCTCCACATCCTCTCCAGCATCTGTTGTTTCCTGACTTTTTAATGATGGCCATTCTAACTCGTGTGAGATGGTATCTCATTGTGGTTTGATTTGCATTTCTCTGATGGCCAGTGATGATGAGCATTTTTTCATGTGTTTTTTGGCTGCATAAATGTCTTCTTTTGAGAAGTGTCTGTTCATATCCTTCACCCACTTTTTGATGGAGTTGTTTGTTTTTTTCTTGTAAATTTGTTTGAGTTCACTGTAGGTTCTGGATATTATTAGCCCTTTGTCAGATGAGTAGGTTGTGAAAATTTTCTCCCTTTCTGTAGGTTGCCTGTTCACTCTGATGGTAGTTTCTTTTGCTGTGCAGAAGCTCTTTAGTTTAATTAGATCCCATTTGTCAATTTTGGCTTTTGTTGCCATTGCTTTTGGTGTTTTAGACATGAAGTCCTTGCCCATGCCTATGTCCTGAATGATATTGCTTAGGTTTTCTTCTATGGTTTTAATGGTTTTAGGTCTAACATGTAAGTCTTTAATCCATCTTGAATTAATTTTTGTATAAGGTGTAAGGAAGGGATCCAGTTTCAGCTTTCTACATATGGCTAGCCAGTTTTCCCAGCACCATTTATTAAATAGGGAATCCTCTCCCCATTTCTTGTTTTTGTCAGGTTTGTCAAAGATCAGATAGTTGTAGATATGCGGCCTTCTAATTCCTTTACCTTTCCATATGCATTTTAGAATAATCTTGTCTATATATAGAAAAAGCCTGTATACTTTGTAGATTTATATACCATTTTTTAGTGATTGTGAATGGTAATTTTTTATTTTCAATGTCCACATGCTCATTGCTAGTATATAAAAATACATTTTATTTTTATGTTTATTATGAATACTGAAGCTTTGCTGAACTCACTTCTCAGTTTTAGGAGTATTTTTGTAGATTCCTTGGGATTTTCTATTTAGACTGCCATGCCATCTCCTAATAGAAACAATTTTATTGCTTCATCTCTAATCTTAGTTTTACCTTTTATTTACTTTTATTGCCTGTTGCACTGGCTAGAACATCTAGTGCTATTTTGAATAATGAGAAGATTGGTCAGCCTTGCCTTGTTCCTAATCTTAGACTAAAGCATTTGGTCTTTCAACATGAAGTATAACATTTACTGCTGGTTTTTTGGAGATGCTTTTTATCAAGCATCAAGCTGAGTAATTTCTCTCTATTCCTATATTCCTGAGAGTTGGGTTTTTTAAATCAATGAATTTATGTTGAATTTTATCAAATGGTATCTCTGCATTCATTGATATGATCATGTCATATGGTATATTACATTGATTGATTTTCAAATATCACTCCAACCTCGCTTCCCTGGAATAAACACCACTTGGTCATGGTGTATAAACTGCTGAATTCGTTTTTATGTACTGCTGAATTCTACATAATAATATTTTGTTAAAACATGGCACATGTATACATATGTAACAAATCTGCACATTGTGCACATATACCCTAAAACTTAAAGTATAACAATAAGAAAATAAAAAAAAAAATTGTGGTTATTTTTGCGAGGTAGTTTCTCCCTCCCTCCCCCGCTTCCTTCCTTCTTTCCTTCTTTACTGCTCACTTCCCCTCTTTCTCTTTCTTTACTATTTTTCTTCTCTCTCCCCCTCTCATATTTTACTTCTCCCACCCCCTCTCATTTTTTTGGTTATTAGTTTTCATACCAGGGAATACTTTCTTTGGTTTTGGTATCATGAATATACTATATTCATAAAGCATATTGGGAAGTATTCCCTACTTTTCTCTTTTCTGAAAGAGATTGTATAAAATATATTTGAACTCTTCCTTAATGCTTGATAAATTTCTCCAGGGAAACCATCCTGGCCTGGAGATGACTTTTTTGAGTTTACATTATAAAGTCAATGTCATTAATAGTTATAGGATGTTGAAATTATCTATTTATATTTAAGTATTTGAGTAAATTGTGATTGTTTATGCATTTCATGGAATTGATTAATTTCCTCAAAGTTGTCAAGTATGTGTTTGTAGAGCTATTTGTAGTATCCCCTCATTATTCCTTTAATATTTGAAGGCTCTGTATTGATGTTCCACATTTCACTCATGATGGTGGTAATTCATGAATTCATGTCCTCTCTCTCTGTCTCATTTTTTCAGTTTTCTTAGAGGATTGTCAATTTTACTCACTTTTTTTAAACGATGTAACTTAATTTTCTCTATTTTTTGTTTTCAAGTTTATTAATTTTTGTTATTATATTTATTGTTTTCTGTTTGCTTTGCATTTATTTTGCTCTTTCTTTTGAGACGGAAAGTAATGCTACTGGTTTAAGATTTTTCTATTCTTTCTTTTCTTTTTTTTTTTAATTTTGAGACAGAGTTTCACTCTTGTTGCCCAGGCTGGAGTACAGTGGCGCAATCTCAGCTCACTGCAACCTCCGCCTCCCGGTTTCAAGTGATTCTCCTGCCTCAGCCTCCCAAGTAGCTGGGATTACAGGTACCTGCCACAAAGCCTGGCTAATTTTTTTGTATTTTTACTAGAGCTGGGGTTTCACCATGTTGGCCAGGCTGGTCTTGAACTCCTGACCTCAGGTGATCCACCCGCCTCAGCCTCCCAAACTGCTGGGATTACAGGTGTGAGCCACCGTGCCTGTCCAGAGATTTTTCTTCTTTTCTAATAAAATCATTTAATGCTATTCATTTCTCAGCACTGTGTTAGCTGTGTTCCACAAATTTTGTTATATTGTCAACTTAGTTCAATGATTTAAAAAAGTTTTATCTGGATACTTCCTTTTTAGCCTGTAGATTATTTAGCAGTGTATTGTTTAATATCTATGTGTTTGAGATTTTCTTGGTATCTTTCTGTTACTGATTATGTTTTGATTCCATTGTGGTCAAACAACACATTCTGCATGATTTCAAGTCTTTCAAGTTTGTTGTGGTTTGTTTTCCTTCTTAGTGTATGTTCCAAAGGCACGTGAAAAAGAAGAACGTATTCTTCTGTTGGATGGAATGTTCTATAAATGCCAATTAGATGTTTTACTAGATATGTTTGTCTATATCCTTACTGATTTTATGTCTAGTTCTATCAATTTTTGAGAGTGGCATGGAAGTTCCCCACTAAAATGTGGTTTTGTCCCTTTTTCTTTTAAATTGTATCAGCTTTTGCTTCACATTACTAGAAGATTTGTTGTTGGTTGCATGTAACTTTAGGATTGGGTTGTCCTCTTTTTTATCATTCTATAGTATAATGACCTGATGTATCATCATTCAAATTTGGCAAGTAATTAGTTGCAGCCATATATAGTGTCAGAATTGTTATAACTTGATTTGTGTTGCATGGCTTATGAAGCCCAAGCACACCAAATACCATTTCTTCTCTTCAGAAGTGCTCAGAGATGTCCTTTGGAAGTTTATCAGTATTGTTCTTCTGCAAAGGAAGATCATATTTCTCATGGATTTCAGATAAAGACACAACTGTAATCAAATTGTGTGTATAGAAAATAGGCCATTTTGTAGTAAAATTCTCCCACAGGGTTTATCATGCTGAGTTGAACTGTGAAACTAATACATTGCGTGATAATTAAAACTGTCCTAAAAAATGTGAAGCTGTAAGATCTCATACAAGCATACATTTACTTTGACTAGCAGCTATATACTATTGTTTCTCTGTGAGGTTTTTCTTTTTTTTTCTTTTCTTTTCTTTTTTCTTTCTTTGGTTATGGTTTTGATGACCATTTCTGAGGGAGATGTCAATTTCTGGAAAGTCTTTGGATGAAGGGTTCAGGCGAGGAGAGCAGCCGTATGATTCTTCCTCTTTCCATGCCCAGAGCCCCAATATGTAATCATTCTTCTTATACATTTGTAGATATTTTATTTGGAATTTCAAGATTTGAGTTTTGCTGGGTACCCTTCGCATGTTTGATATAACCTATATACCATTTTTCAATCATATTATTGAAATGAGAACTGATATTTAGAAAATGTCAAATCATTTACATCCTACAGATTGCAGCAGCCATCATAGTTGTCAAGTCCAGATAATCTTTAATTGTCCTTGCCAAGAATATATTCTACAACATGAGTGCACACCACTTCAGTACCTTATACCATGTACCTCACTGGCCATTTTTTTTTTTTTTTTTTTTTTTGAGATGGAGTCTCGCTCTGTTGCCAGGCTGGAGTGTAGTGGTGTGATTTCAGCTCATTGCAACCTCTGCCTCCCGGGTTCAAGTGATTCTGCTGCCTCAGCCTCCCTAGTAGCTAGGACTACAGGTGCCTGCAAACACGCCTGGCTAATTTTTTATATTTTAGTAGAGATGGGGCTTCGTCATGTTGGCCAGGATAGTCTTGATCTAACCTCGTGATCCACCTCCCTTGGCCTCCTGAAGTGCTGGGATTACAGGTGTGTGCCACTGTGCCTGGTCACTGGCCTTATTTTAACTCATATGTTCACTTTTGCTCTGTACAACCAATTATTGCTGGATCTCTTATTTCATATCTTGTTACATGTGGGTGCTATAATAACTGTCTCCTATTCCTTCCTCAAATTCCTCTATTATTTTTAAAGCTTAGTTTCGGTATCATCATTGTTCTGGGAATTTTTCTAACCAGGCTCATGCTCACAACTCTCAAAGGTTAGGAGCTCTACAGCTAGACCATTTTGCTCGTTTCTTTATCTCCAGGGTTTGGCAATTTATAGGTACATAATAAACATTCTTTAAATAATTTCATTTTAGTTCTTGTTATGAGAAGGAATGAAAGCATAGGTAAATGTCTGAGGATAAACTAAGAGGCAAGCTATAGGTGAAGCATTCCCTAAAACAATTAAGATAACTAAAACCACAATGTACAGTAACAGGGAAACTCTATAGATACCAGTAGAACTTCACCCCCCACCAGTCCTTGGATCTTGATCTTATGGAACCTCATACACACTTGAGACAATGATTTTGTAAACAAAACAAAACAAAACAAATCAAAAAGAACTTTCTGATATAAATTAAAATCTTAATCTGAGTTAAATCCGAATCATCCCAGGAACACCAACAAAGTGTTTTACTGTTTTTTGTTTGTTTGTTTTTTTGTAATGCTTTAATTCAGTGGCTTTCAAAGAATGACCATGGCTAACTCTGGTGTCTCCAAGATTCTCTCAGAGGATTCACAATGTCTATATTATTGTCATATCAATACTTTGCAGCAATTGCAAAAAAACTATATAGTTATCAGTTAAAGTGATAAATAATAATAATGGGTTTTTGTGTCAGGCACCTTACCAGGTACTTAAAAATACTTTCTCTCTTTTTGTGAAAAATGCTATTGGAATTTTGATACGGATTGCATTTAATGTGTAGATTGCTTTGAGTAATATTAACATTTTAACATTAATTCTTCTAATCCATGAACTCTGGATATCTGTTAATTTATTTGTATCTTTTTTAAGTATCTTTCATCAGTGTCTCATTGTTTTCCTTGTATATATCTTCTACCTCATTGGTTAAATATATTCCCAAGCATTTAATTCTTTTTATAGTTTATTCTATTGTAAGTAAGATTATATTCTTATTTTTTGGGGGGGATAGTTCATTGTTAGTGATTGAATGCTGCTGATTTTTGTATATTGCTTTTATATTATAAAACTTTACTGAGGTTGGTACAGTGCTTTGTATCAGTAATCCCAGTACTTTCAGAGGCCAAAGTGAGAGAGTTGCTTGAGCCTAGGAGCTTGAGACCAGCCTGGGCAACATATGGAGGTAACTACAAATGTCAAAAAAACTAGTTGGGTATGGTGGCTCATGCCTGTCATTCCACTTACTCAGGAGGCTAAGGTGGGAGGATCACTTCATCACTGCATCTCAGGGCTGCAGTGAGCCATGATTACATCACTGCACTCCAGCCTGGACAATAGAGTGAGGCCCTGTCTCAAAAAACAAACAAACTAAAAACACCAGAAATAAAACCAGAAAAGAAATTTACTGAATTCATTTATAGTTCTCATATCTTTTCAGTGGGGTCTTTAGGGTTTTCTATATATAATATTACATTACCTTTACACAAAAACAGTTTATCTTTGAGAACCAAAAAAAGACTCTGAATAGCCAAAGCAATTTTGAGAAAGATCAAAGCTGGAGGCATCACATTTCTTGATTTCAAACTATATTACAAAGCTACTATAATTTAGAAAGTATGGTACTCAGTTGAAAACAGACATATTTACTAATAGCACAAAATAGAGAGCCCAGAGTTAAACACACGTATATGGTCAACTAATCTTTAACAAGGGTACCAAGAACACACAATGATGGAAGAAAGTCTCTTCAATAACTGCCACTGGGAAAAATGGATATCTTGTTTTTTTGTTTGTTTTTTTTTTTTTGAGACAGAGTCTCGCTCTGTCCCCCAGGCTGGAGTGCAGTGGCACAATCTCCGCTCACTGAAAGCTCTGCCTCCCGGATTCACGCCATTCTTCTGCCTCAGCCTATGGAGGAGCTAGGACTACAGGTGCCTGCCACCATGCCCAGCTAATTTTTTTGTATTTTTAGTAGAGGCAGGGTTTCACCATGTTAGATAGGATGATCTTGATCTCCTGACCTCCTGATCCACCCACCTCAGCCTCCCAAAGTGATGGGATTACAGGCGTGAGCCACCATGCCCGGCCTGGACTCTTGTCTTATATACAAAAATTAACTAGAAGTGGATTAAAGACTTAAATGTAAGATGTGAAAACATAAAACTTCTATAGGAAAACTACAGGGAAAGATGCTTGAAATCGGTCTTCCCAATGATTTTTGGGGGAGGATATGATACCAAGAGTGCAAGCAAAAAAAAAAAAAAAAAGAAAAAAAGAAAAAATAAACTCATCTGACTATATTAAACCAAAATTTCTGTAGAGCAAAGGAAACAAGCAAAAACATAAAAAGACAACCTATGGCTTGGAAGAAGATATTTGCAAACCACATATCTAGGAAGGGTTTAATACCCAAAATGTATAAGGGACCCATACAACTTAGTAGCAAAGAACAAGTAACCCAAATAAAAATGAGCAAAAGAGTTGAATAGACATTTTTTCCCAAAACTTCTTTCCAAAGAAAATATACAAATGCAAAATTATAGTATAAAATCACCACCAGGATATTGGCATTAATACAGTTAAGAAAGAGAAGTGTTCCATCACCAGTAGGAAACCTCATGTTATCCTTTTATAGCCACACCCACTTCCTCCATTTTCTCTTTTTTCTGAACCTTGTCAACCACCAATCTGTTCTCCATTTCTCTAATATTGTCATTTCAAGAATGTTATATAAATTGAACCATACCATATATGACCTTTGGCTTTTTCACTTAGCATAACTCTCTAGAGATTATATTAGTTGTTGTATATATTAATATCAATAGGTGGTTCTTTTTTGTTACCTAATAGTACTCCATGAGATGGATGTACCACAGTCATTTAAACGTTCTTCCATTAAAGGATATCTGTAATAAGCCTGCCATAATAATTTGTGTACACATTTATACGTAAATATAATTTTTCATTTTTTAGGATAAATGCCCAGAATTGCAATTGGTGGGTTGTATGATAGTGGAATGCTTATTTATTATTTATTATTGTTAAGAAACTGCCAAAATGTTTTCCAGAGTTGGACGTACCATTTTATACTACTATCAGCAATATATAAATGATTGATGATGTAATTTTGCATTTTAGACACACTAGCAGTTATGTTTTGATAACTTACTCTGATTTTCACTTGTATTATTTTGTTAGCGAACCCTATTGGACATAGATTGATGTGCATACTTGCATCTGCAAGCATCTATACAGTAGAAAAGGACAAACAATGCTTTAGTATTGCTATGATAATAATACTGACATTGCAGATCCTCTGAGAGTGTCGTGGGGACACCAAAGGCATCTTTGGCCATGTTTGAAAACTGCTGTATTTAAACTTAATATGGAAAAGTGAAACATTTGTTGTTCTTGGTATGATTAGGACTTCATTTTGATTAATAATTTTTTTATGTCAGAAAGTGTTGTTTATTAAAATATAGTCCCAAGCATATATGAGGTTTCATGAGATCAATATACAAGGACTCATGGGGTAAGCTCTACTGAGATCCACCGATAATAAATTGTGCCTTTAGTTATCTTGATTGCTTTAGGGAATGCTTCTCTAATAGCTTGACTCTTAGTTTATACTCAGAAGAATCACCTATAATTTTATCCATTCTCTTAATTATGACTAAAATGAAATCATTCAAAGGATTTTTATTATGTACCTAAAATTTGCCAGAGTCTGGGGAAAAATAAATAAACAAAATTGGTTATATATGTAGGAGCATGAGTTATGGCATCTAACCTTTAGAATTGTGGGTATGAAAATAGTTTTTCCAGAGAAATGATGATACTGCAACCAAATCTTAAAAAACATGGTGAGATTAAGAGAACTGGGTGTGAGAGTGGGATGACAGGTTTTATTCCTTTAGAGTGGCATTTATGGCTCTTGTGTATTTGTTTCTTAGACTGGACCTGGTATCAAAGGACTTAATAAATGATTAAGTGGAATGGAGTAAAACTGAGTACTAGATTGATGATACACATAATACTGTGATTAGAAAAAAAGTGAGTCAAATTATTAAAATGGCATTTAAAAGTATCATTGATAACAACATAAAATTTATTTTCATGATTTGCCAGGTGTGTGTTCTTGAGATTTGAAGAAATTAGATGGAATGATTCTTTAGTATATGATGCCCTGGAAAATGAAAACATCCAAGTGCTCTCTCTCTGTTTCCCCAGCAGTGCTGTAATTCAAATAAATACCTTTTTTTCTCCTATATCTTTAATAAACCATTTGAATGTTACATAAACTTTTAACCCTTTTTGATTAAAAATATATAGGTCCTACAAGTTTAAAATGAATATCATTTATTCTAATTTTATAATCTTTATTTAAATTTAGGAAGGTAATTCTCAGAGTTAAGAGAATAAAGATATTGCTAATTAGCTGCATAATATACATTTATAGTCATATGTCACTTAACAATCGAAGTACTGTCTGAAAAATGCCACATTAGTTTCATCCTGTGCACATCATAAAGTGTACTTACATAAACCTAGATGGGATAGCCTACGCTACACTTATGCTATGTGGTATGGTCTATTGCTCCTAGACTACAAATCTGTACAGCCTATTACTATAGTGAAAACTATAGGCAATTGTAACAAAATGATAAGTGTTTACATATATAAACATAGAAAAGGTACAGTAAAAATACAATATAAAAGATAAAAAAAATGGTACACCCATATGGGGCATTTACCATGAATGAAGCTTGAAAGATTAGAAGTTGCTCTGGTGAGTTGGTGAGTGGTAAGTGAATGTGAAGGCCTAGGACATTATTGTGTACTACTGTAGACTTTATAAACACAGTAAACTTAGGCCATACTAAATTTATTAAAACCTGTTTTTCAATAATAAACTTACTGTAACTTTTTTATTTTATAAACTTTAAGTTTTTGATTATCATAATAACAGCTTTAAACACAAACATATTGAAGAGCTGTGCACAACTGTTTTCTTTACATTCATTTTCTATATGCTTTTTAATATTTTTTAAAGTTTTTATTTTTAAACTTTTTGTTAAAAACTGAGATACAAACACACACATTAGCTTAGGTCTACAAAGAATCAGGACCGTAAATATCACTGTCTTCCACTTTTCTCACTGTAAAATTTTTAGGAGCAATAATATGCATGGAGCCATTACCCCCTGTGGTAACAATGCCTTATTCTAGAATACCTCCTGATGGATTGCCTGGGGCTGTTTTACAGGTAACTTTTTTCACAAGCAGAAGGAGTATACTCCAAAATACTGATAAAAAGTATAAAGTATATTATCAGAAGTACATAAATTAGTAACATAGTGATTTATTGTCATTAACGAGTATTAGGTACTGTATGTAATGTATGTGTTAGATTTTATGAGATATTAAAAAAAGACTTCTGTGAGACTGGCAGCACAGGAGGTTTGTACACCAGCATCACCACAAACATGAGTGATGAGTTGCACTATGACATTGTAATAACTATGACATCACTAGGCAATAGGAATGTTTTGGCTTCATTATAATCTCATGGGATCACCTTTGCAATATGATTTGTTGTTGACCAAAACATTCTGGCAATAGGTGGTGCATAACTGTAGTTACTATGCACATAACTCTTTAGATGCCAATTAAGATAAATTTGAGAAACAACTAAGGAGACAATAGAGTTTTATTTGTGTGTGAATGTAAAGTAGTAAGAGAATTGCTATGAGGAAGAAAAAATTGTAATGATATAATCCAACAGATTTATGTCAGTAGTCCAGACTTGTCTGTTATTCTTATAGCATACACTTAAAAAATGTGAATTTGAATGCCTGGCCAAAGAAACATCGAAAAAGGAGGCTATATCATGCCTGTAAAGATTAGCTAATTTTTTTTTCTTTTTATTATTATACTTTAGGTTTTTTTTTTTTTGAGACGGAGTCTCGCTCTGTCGCCCAGGCTGGAGTGCAGTGGCACGATCTCAGCTCACTGCAAACTCCGCCTCCTGGGTTCACGCCATTCTCCTGCCTCAGCCTCTCCGAGTAGCTGGGACTACAGGCGCCCGCCACCATGCCCGGCTAATTTTTTATATTTTTAGTAGAGACGGGGTTTCACCGTGGTCTCGATCTCCTGACCTCGTGATTCGCCCGCCTCGGCCTCCCAAAATACTGGGATTACAAGCGTGAGCCACCGCGCCCGGCTATACTTTAGGTTTTAGGGTACATGTGCACAATGTGCAGGTTTGTTACATATGTATCCATGTGCCATGTTGATTTCCTGCACCCATTAACTCGTCATTTAGCATTAGGTACATCTCCTAATGCTGTCCTTCCCCCCTCCTCCAACCCCACAACAGTCCCCGGAGTGTGATGTTCCCCTTCCTGTGTCCATGAGTTCTCATTGTTCAATTCCCACCCATGAGTGAGAACATGCGGTGTTTGGTTTTTTGTCCTTGCGATAGTTTACTGAGAATGATGTTTTCCAATTTCATCCATGTCCCTACAAACGACATGAACTCATCATTTTTTATGGCTGCATAGTATTCCATGGTGTATATGTGCCACATTTTCTTAATCCAGTCTATCGTTGTTGGACATTTGGGTTGGTTCCAACTCTTTGCTATTGTGAATAGTGCCGCAATAAACATACGTGTGCATGTGTCTCTATAGCAGCAACATGCAACATTCTTCTTTTTTTTTTTTTTTTTGTGAAGGAGCTTCGCTCTTGTTGCCCAGGCTGGAGTGCAGTGGCGTGATCTCAGCTCACTGCAACCTCCGCCTCCCAGGTTCAAGCGATTCTCCTGCTTCAGCTTCCTGAGTAGCCGAGATTACAGGCATGTGCCATCATGCCCAGCTGATTTTGTATTTTTAGTAGAGATGGGGTTTCTCCATGTTGATCAGGCTGGTCGCAAACTTCCGACCTCAGGAGATCCACTGGCTTCAGCCTCTCAAAATGCTGGGATTAAAGGCATGAGCCACTGCACCCGGCCAACTTCTATATAAGATGGAAATCAGTACAAATGTACTGATTTTAACAGTTAAAAATTAACATTCCTCTAGAATTTGTATTTTCATTACATTTCTTTCACAAAATTTAATTATAATGTAAGATATATTTTTAAAAATTTATTGTATGTGTGTAAAACAAAAAAATAGAAAAATTATATGTACAGATACATATATATATATGTGTGTGTCTATTTCCCTGTATTTTAAAAACCTAGACAGTGTTATTCTCATAAATATTTTAGTATTAAATTGATCAAAACATTGTTACTATATTACAAATTAAAAGAATTATTACACATAAAATAATTTGGCAATTACAAATTTTTATAAGATGGGTGGAGTTCTTTTTCCAAATGATTCATGGATCCATAGATAAATATTATTTCCTATTAGAATTGAGACTTATGTAAGCAAAAGGTTTATATATCACTTATTTGTATTTTTTAGTTTGTATTATAAATGTAAGGGCTATGAAATACTGTTCACATAAATGAACAAGTAGGCTAGAAGAAATTCTATTGCAATGACATTGAATGTTTTTAATTCTTTCTAGATTATTTTCCAAAAGTCACATGATGAACATGAGAAAATAATTTTAGTGACCAGCTGATCATCTGTTGAATTTTCCTTCAATTTTGATAGAAACAAAAAATTGGAATCTATTTGACTTGCAATAATACTGGTTGCCCAATACCAACAGCGGAATTTTGAAATATCAGTTTGCTTTCTCTAAGGTTTTTTACACGTTGGAGCAATACATCATAATAAATTGAGGATACAAAATTCAAGTTATCTTGCATTGTAGGAATACAAAAGGGAAGAAAAAACTAACATGGCTGATCAATATTAAGATACAGCTCAGGTTCAAACTCAGTTCAGCCTCCTAGATGCCAATTTCTCCTGTAGGCAATTTATTTGCCTGATCTAATTTAATCCTTATAGCTATCTGTGATATAAGGACTTATTCTAATTCCTCAGATGAAGAAAGTGAGGGCTATAGAAGGTAACCACAATTTGAGGGCAGAGCTGAGATACAAACTTCAGTTCAATGACTCCTTGTTCTATGTTCTTTTCACTTAAACATCAATTAGGGATTTCAATTTTATAATCTGAAACTAAGAACCCAGTTGTTTATGGCAAGGTGGAGGGTAGAGAAATAATTTTTTTTGTATATACTATTTCTGGCTAATAAATGTCTAAATCAGCCAGAACGAATGACTGTCTCTCCTTGACTCATAGTTTGGAGAGCAATCCTTTGGTAATCCATTCCAATGTTTTATCTGTAAATAGCATAAAGATCACAATTAACTAGATTAAGCTTCCATGTGAAATTTTTGTCGTTTAAAAATTTAACTTTAAAGTATACTGATTCACTATTATTTTAATCTAGACAGTTTTGAGTCTAGGTTTGGAAGTCACAGACTTGTACATATTGATGTTTCATTGAATGTATGTAACACTAGATAAATTACCTAATGTCTCTGAGCTTCAGTTTCCTCATATTTAATATTTGGGTAATAAGGTTCATATAATGTTTTAATGCAATGGCATATCTAAAATATTAACAAAGTGTATGGCATAGAACAAACACATGCATATGTTGATAAAGCCAAATGCAAGAAAGCATTGATGAAATGAGGTTGAAGAGGCAGAGATTACAGAGTACCTTGTATGCCTAGATTAACATCTTTATCTTTGAGAAGAGAATATGGGCAAAAAATAGTTCCTAACCATAGATTTTTTTAAATAGCTCATTTTTTTCTGATTAGGGACTATTTTATGTTTAAGAAAAGTTGTAGAAATAGTACAGATAATTTCTATATATCCTTCCCTCAGTTTTCCTTAATGATATTTTATATCACCATTTGTCCAAACAATTGGTATGATACTATTAACTAAACTACTACAGGTCAGGTCATATCCTTTTATTTTTATTTATTTATTTATTTATTTTGAGACAGAGTCTCACTCTTGCCCAGGCTGGAGTGCGGTGGTGAGATCTCGGCTCACTGCAAGCTCTGCCTCCCCGGTTCATGCCATTCTCCTGCATCAGCCTCCTAAGTAGCTGGGACTACAGGTGCCTGCCACCAAGTCCGGCTAACTTTTTGTGTTTTTTAGTAGAGACGGGGTTTCACCATGTTACCCAGGATGGTCTAGATCTCCTGACCTCGTGATCCACCTGCCTCTGCCTCCCAAAGTGTTGGGATTACAGGTGTGAGCCACCATGCCCGGCCAGGTTATATCATTTTTATAATGGAAAAACTACTAGAAAAAAATAAGAACACTTTTATTTAATTAAAATAACTTTTTAGGAGTGCATTTCTTAGATCTTTCTTAGATTTTAGGTATTTCACCAACATGAGGTAGTCATTAGGTTGAGGACATCAATAGTTCTCTCTCCTGCTAAATGTTCAGAAACCACATTCACTTAGGACTCTCTTAATTTCATTAACAAACATTGCCTAGATATAATTTACTTTTTGTTAACTAATCAGAACATATTTACCAAAATTTGAATGCTTATGTTTAGCCATTTAAATTGAGTAGGTAATAGAGATATTGTATTTCTGATTAGTATTTCCAATATTTTCAGCTGTGTTTTTTCAATTATAAAATTAGGAGGCAATTCTAAAAATATGCACTGAAGAATTAGTCTGTGGATAGAAGTCTGCAAAATCCAACCTCTGCACACTAAGACTCTATTTATCTCCCAATGATCATATCTTCAGAATCTGCCACATTTCTTTACCTCCAACATTTAAAATTGTATAGTCCTTTATTGGGTAAATAGCCCATGCAGTAAAATGCCTTAGATTTCCAAGCTTTTCGCCCTGGTTAGGCCAATGTGAGGTCTTCAGTAAGAATCTGGGAATTAGAAAGGACCATGACTCAACAGCAGCAGTGTTAAAAAAAAAAAATGTTAATGCCTGTCTCACATGTCGGCACAGTTACTCATTGATTTCAGCTCAAGCCCCTATTAGGAAGTGATTTTTTTTTCCACAAAAAAAGGAGTATAAAGTGTTCCTCTCTCTACTGCAGCACAGGAGAGCCACAGACAGGAATTCACTGAAGCATCAGACCTAAGCACAGAGAAAGTCAGAACCAGAATATTAAACAGATGAGGCAAAAGACAACTTTGGGCAAAGCTGAAGGCTTTTCTACAAATAGTAAAATGGGCCCTGAAAAAAAGCGAATGGCATAGTATACTCACAAAACACATCAACAATAATCAGACATCTCTAAAGAGTCTTGAGGCAAATAAGATAGTCTCCTAGCAAGGATTAATATTTTTGTAATACCTGTAAGGTAATGACTTGGAAATTTATGTCAGACTCACAGAACATTTATCACTTGATATGTGTATTAATATTTAAGTTAGAGAATAAATGTGCAGTTTCTTATTCCAGTAAATATTTGGTTCCAGTGTTTCAAAAAATCATTTTGTTTACATTTCGGAATCAAAAGTTCAATAAACCCTCCCAGCGTTATGAAATCATCGTAGTGAGACTAGTTAGGCCCTGCATGACTTGAGGGGCTTCTGTTGTTTTAAAAGACTGGTTTCTTTCAGGATAAACTAATTACTCATCACAGGAGAATTCCAAGGCCCTAATTCTCCTTTCACCTGACTGTGACTTTTGCATTATTCATTAGGTTTAGATTATTTAAGAGTTAATAGCAGCATCAGGAATGAAACTGCATTGCTGAACAAGAAGAGGAAAAGTTATGGCTGTTTGTGAAATGATTTTTTCTTAAAACTTGGACTGTTTTAAAGATGGTAGGAGGTATATGAAGGATTTTGATATACTCTATGGTATTTATGTTTTCTCTCACACAGTAAAGAGTGCAATCTTAAAGAAATATAACTTGAAGTTAGGAATCTTGCGTTCAATCTCGGCTCTTCCACTCACTGAATGTGTGTCTTTGACAAATTTCCTACTCTGAGCATCAGTTACCTCATAAGCAAAATGGAGAAAATAGATACCTAATAGAGAATGGGAGGATTCTATGACATAACAGAAAGCTTTTTGTATGGTTACTGGCACATGTAAGGTGCTCAAAATGTTAGCTGCTTTTTTTTTTTTTTCTCCAACATCAACATTTTATCTTTTCAATATTTTTAAAATTTAATTTCTTGACATACAGAATACTGTACATCAAGCTTGTCCAACCCTTAGCCTTGTAAGCCACATGCGACTGCAGCCCAGGATGGCTTTAAATACCGCCCAACACAAATTCATAAACTTTCTTAAGACATTATGAGGTTTTTTGTTTTTTTTTTTAGCTCATCCGCTATCGTTAATGTTACTTTATTTGATGTGTGGTCCAAGACAATTCTTCTTCCAATGTGGCCCAGGGAAGCCAAAAGAGTAGACACCCCTGCTGTACATAATTAATGGATACAACTTGTTGAGTGTGGAGGTAAACATACACTCATGAAACCATCACCACAACCAATGCTGTGAATATATCCATCATTTGCAAAAGTTTCTTCCAGCTTTCTTGTTTATTATTATTAATTTTTGTGACGGAACAATTAACATAAGATATACCCTTTTTGCAAGTGTTTAAGTGTACAATACAACATTAACCATAGGCACTATGTTTGCACAGTAAATACCTAGGACTTTTTTATCTTGTATTTTAGAGCACGCTAATTGTGAGGAAGATTGGCTATAAGTGGAGCAGAAACTGATATACTACAAATGAAAATGTGCAGAATTTTCTATATGATACCCAATAAAGTAGATGATATACTTAAGGATATATAAGCAGAAATGCTGAATGAAAAGGTAATAAAACAATTTTGTGCAAGACTATTATGAGTTTGTATGTGTTGACAAGGGAGGTGTGTTGATGTGCAAGAGAAAGTAATTGTTCTCTCTACCTGTCTTCACCAGGGCATTGTGATGCCAAATAACATTCATGTCAATTGTCATAAGAAGCACAGAATTTTGAGGTAATTCTGTGCATGTTGCATCTGTCTTTCCCTCTATAGCAAGTGGCTTCTCCTTGAATATCCAGGACAACAAAATATGAAAGCTTGAATTAAAATCTTAATCTTTCACTTGCAGAAATGTGCTTCTTACCTGCTGTGGTCATTTACTTTGAGCTAGTCTCAAATTCTTGCATGTGACACCACTTCAAATATTCAAGACCTTCATAGCTGATAGCAAGTAGAAAATACTTTGGAAATTTGAATTTCCACATTCTGAATGGAACTTTATTTTTGTTAATGAGCTCAGTTTTTTAAAGACTTTGGCTCACGCCTGTAATCCCAGCACTTTGGGAGGCCAAGGTGGGTGTATCACAAGGTCAGGAGATCAAGACCATCCTGGCTAGTGCGTTGAAACCCCGTCTCTACTAAAAATACAAAAATTAGCTGGGCGTGGTGGCGGCCGCCTGTGGTCCCAGCTGCTCAGGAGGCTGAGGCAGGAGAATGGAGTGGACCTGGCAGTTGGAGCTTGCAGTGAGCTGAGATCCTGCCACTGTACACCAGTCTGGGTGACAGAGTGAGACTCCACCTCAAAAAATAAAATAAAATAAAACAAAATAAAATAAAATATATAAAATAAAAATAGAAGCGAAAATATTTTATGTTAAATCACCTGGGATGAATTTCTCAAATTCATTTAAAAATGTTCCTTCATTTTGACAAAGACTTGTTTTAATCTCTTCAAATGAATCTATTATTTGAGAATAAAACCTTGCTAGACTCTAAATCTCCCCACATGAGAAATAGAGTTTTATTTGATCTATTAGAAAATTAAAGTAAACTGAGAGTTTCTCCCTCAATATTGACTAGTTTACTACAGATGACATTATTCATTTTTTCTCTTTCCAACAGTATTATTTAAAGGTAATATGCTAAGTATACAGGAAAAATCAGCATACCTAAGTATTTTTTTTGTATTTATAGAAAAGAGTTAAAGGAAGTAAGTCTTCACTAGCAGCATAAAAGAACTTCTATTTTTATCTCTGAAAAAAAAATTGTGTGTGTGTCAGATTTACTGCTTAATTGTAAGTATCACAATATAAAAACTTACTCCGGATGCTCAGTTCAGCAAACAATTATTGAGTGTTGCTTCTGTATATAATAGAGTGCTACTAATCCTAAAGAATACGATGTTGAAAAAGTCAGCATCATCAACCTCCTCCTCAAATCTATTATGGGTAAAATTTACAGAATAACAGCAATTATTAATTCATTTTCTTTGCCAAGCCCTGTGTTCAGGACTTGGATTTTTAAATTTTCTTAAAAGAACCCCATGTATTAGATATATTATATCTATTTATTGGATAAAGAAACAAAGCCTTTGCAAGATAAGATTCAGGCTACCATAGTTCTATTTGAGAAATAAAAAAAGTGGCATTGAAGAAAGGAGAGGAAATGGTAGATTCACAAGATTCACGAGACCGAAGTACACTCCAACCATCTCTCAATTTTTGTTTTAATTACTGTCGCAGCCACAATCCGATTCTCTCCAACTTGGTCACAATTTTATATCAGTTTTTAAATATTCATTATATTTAATCAGTCAGTATCTGCACACACTCAGTGTATGTATTTTAAGTTGTAATTACCTAGGAATCAATTTTATTTTCCTCTTCTTGAGGTTAAAATCAATAATCATTAACTGGAATCATTTCACTTAAAGCATCATTAAATTTACCAAATTAACTAATCAAATAGGTGGAACCAACATAACAAATAAGCAATTTCACAAGCAGCCCTGTGCTAGCTGCAACCTGAATATTCATGTGAAAGTATAAAACCAATATGAGACCATAGCTCTCTGTTCAAATGGAAGCTAGGCACATTATATTCATAACATTTCATTCTTGTTATAACCAAGGGAGGACACTATTATGATCTCCATTTTATACATGGGGAAACTAAGGTTAGTGGAGGCACAATTCACTTATCAATGTTTGGCTTCAAATCCTAATTTTTAACCTCATAGTATGTTGGAATCAAAATGAGACCAACATTGTCATTTTAACAGATATGAAACAAAATGTTATATAATACATTTAGATGGCAGTGCTTCACAAACATTCATGCCCATATGAGTCAACTGGGGATAATGTTAAAAGGCAGTTTCTGAGTCAGTAGATCTGGGCTGGAGCCTAGGATTTTACATTTCCATCAAGCTCCCAGGTGATGCCAATGTTTCTGGCCCATGGGCCACACTGTGGGTAAGAAGGTTTAATTTAGAGCCTTGAGATATAAGGAAGGGTGGTCCTAGGTGGGAGGCATCAGCATGATGTGAGAGTTTGTTAGAAATTCAAACTCCCTGGCATCCTTTCAAACCCCTTGAATTAGAATATCTGGAAATAGGACCTGAAAATCTGTGTTTTAACAAGACTTCAAGATAATTTTTGTTCACACTACAGTTTGAGAAGCATTAATGTAAATTGCATATTGAATTTGTATCAGAAAAAGAAATGATGTCTTCTCACTCCCTTCCTCTATACCAGATTGTTTCTCCCAGTGCTGGAATTGGCTGCCATCATGGTTTGTGAAACGTCAAGATTTTATTCATAGTCCTCTTTCTTTATACTTTATATGATATATTTGAGAAATTTTATCTATTCACAAGCTTTAACTAGCATCTACCTGCAGAAGAATACCAAACTTACATCTCTTGTTCTAACTTCTCTCAGTTTAAGTCCTAAATGTCTAATTCTCAAATACATATTTATCTGCACAAGTCTGTCCCACTGACACATCAGACTCCTTATATCTAAAACAGCACTCATCAATTTTACACGGTAAGTCTTCTCAATTATCTTCCTGTGTTTGATATTCCCATCCACTGCAATTACCTAAGACAGGGTCTTCAGAATATTGATTGAGTACTTCTTAAGAATTACTTCTTATGCCTAATTATTTACCAAGTTTTGTCTTTCCTATTTTTCTTTCTACTATGTTCCTACTTACTTACCTCATTTAATGGGGTGAGAGAGAAGACATTGAAGAGATGAGAGAGAAGAGATTTTTGTAACAATTCATGCTAAAAGTCAATGTGGTTTTAGTGTAATACCATAAAATTGGGCACACAAAAGAAAATCTAAGACAAAAAGTCATGATAGAATGTAAAACTTACAAACTGAAACACAAATGATGGCCTAGGGTGCTAAGGTATTCTGAAATGATTCTATATTGGGGACTATGCTCTAATAAAGCTGACAGTTATTCACATGGCTAATATAAACTTGGAATATAAGATTCTTTAATTCATCCATTTATGATTCATTCATACATACACCAATTAATATTATAAGCATTTATTGAACATACATTTAAAGCATTGTGCTAGGCTCTCTAAACACAGATTATTTATCTATCATCTATCTATCTGTCTGTCTATCTGTCTGTCTATCTATCTATCTATCTTTCATCTATCTCTATTGCCAGGGAGATAACACTGTTTATTAGCCAACTCAATAGATGTTTTTCAATCTTTTTCTCCATTTTCATATCTACTCCAGAAGCTGGGAAGGCAAATGCCCACCTTCACAGCTTCCCTCACAGTTGGGTATAGTTCTGGCTACTGAGATTTAAACAAATATTTTCTGGAGATACCTGAAACAACATCTGCTTTCTTGATAAAAAGACACAGGTTCAACTGGCATGAACCTTTATCATCTTTCTCTACTCTCTTTCTGATCTTGAAAACAAATATGATATCTGTAGATACTATAACCACTTTAGAACTAGGCAATAAATAGCTTTAGGATAAAGGCCAACATTTTGAGAGGATAAAATAGTAGAATATTTAGTGTCTGAATCCCTCCAGAAAGTGTTGATCTTCCTCCCATTTCATGTTATCCAGGCAATAGCTTTTAGTCTTTACTTAATCTTCTAATTTTCAAATTTTTAAAAGCATTATTCAGTAATTTAAAATTTACATAGAAATTGAAAAATATAGGGAGCTCTTGTAAAACTTTCACCCAGATTTCCTTGTTAACATTTCTCTTGTTTTGAAAAAGTTAAGAGTAAGTTTCAGTTATGATACCCCATTACTCCTTGTATTAGTTTCTGGTGGCTGCATTAACAAATTACAACAAACTTGGTGGATTTAAACAACAGAAATTTATTCTTTCACGGTTCTGGAGACCAGAAATCTAAACTTAGCCTCACTGGATTGAAATCAGGGTATTGGCAGGATGGGGGTCTCCTCCAGAGAGAGATCTGCTCCTTGCTTCTTTCAACTAATGTTGGTTATCAATGTTCCTACTTGCCCCCATATTAACCCAATTTTTGCCTCCATCTTCACACTTTCTCTTCCTCTTCTGTCTGGGTTAAGTATCCCCTTGCCTCTCTCTGATAAGAGCACTTGTGGTGGTATTTTAGGGCCCACCTGAACAATCCAAGATAATCTCCCAGTCTCAAAATCATGAACTTACTCACATCTTCAAAGAACCTTATCTGTTATATGACAATAGGTAAACAGGTGTAAGTTTCAGAACCTGATACCTTTAGGGGCTATTATTCTTCCTACCATACCTCTTAATTCTACAATATATATTTCCTATGCACAAGAACATTTTGCCACATAGGCACAATGTATCCATCAAAATCAGGAAATAAGTATTGATGCAATATTATTTTCTGGTCCACAGACCCCACTTACATTTTCCTAATTATCCCAGATATACCTTTTTTAGGCCTACTAGCCAATCCATAATCAGTGGTTTTATTCATTGTCATATCTCGTTAATACTTTTCAATCTGGAATAGTCCATTGTTTTTTCTTTGTCTTTAAATGGTCCTAACATTTTTAAAAATTAGCCTAGTTACTGTGTAGAATGTGACTCCATTTGTAATGTTTGTTATATTTAAGAATTTGTACGTTTTTGGCAAGAATACCACAGAAGTCATGCTGGACTCTTTGCAGTGTGTATATCAGAAGGTATACATGCTTATTTTGTTTCATTATTGATGATGGTAACATTTATTATTTAATTAATGGTGCCTGTGAGATTTCTACACTAGAAAGTTAATAAGTATTTTATCAATAAATAATCAATATGCATTTATGGAAAGTTACTTTGAGACTATGTGAATACTCCATTTTTCATCAGTCTTTTACACACCAGATTTGGCATTCATTGATGAATTCTGCCTGAATCAGTTTTCACTGATGATTATCAAGTGGTAATCTCCTAATTCCATAATTCTTTGTAGATTGATTAGTTGGCATGGAAGAATTCCCTTCTAATTCCAGCACCACTCCCAATTTATATATGTATCCATTTATGTTAGTAAAATCTCATAAATTCTTATTTTACTGAAAATATTATAACTTGTCATTATTATTGTTAAGAGTTAAAGAGGAAAGAAACACAAAAAGTGGCTCAACAGTCAGAGACAGGTTTATTTTGGAGGGGCTTCTGGCCAATTTCGGTCAGGAGTGCTCTCTCTTACAGACTAAGAGTATGTATTGGTTTTAGGGTGAGGGAGCTTATTACAGACTTGAAATGTTTCTATGTGGGGGAGAAGTTTTATGGCAGGATTGGAATGTCTCTGGTTGGAGGGGAGGTTATCTCGGGGCTGGCATGTCTCTGGTCGGGGAGAGGTTTATCTTTCGATTAGAATATTTCTGGTCGGAGATGTCATTTTTGGTTTATGGTCATGCTAACCTTAGCCATTAGGCTGATACCCTTTGGATTTAGGCAATTTTTGATCAAGGGGAACTTTAAGATGGCAGTGCTTGTCCAAGATGGTGATGCTCCTGCCCTGGTCAATTATCACTTATTTCAATTTGTCCCGGACTTGGCTAGTGGAAGCTCCTTCAACTGGTTCTTATGTCTTTTGCACATGCCCCTAGAGTACCTCTGGCACAACAGGATGTTACCAGATCATCTTGTATTTTCCCTGCCTCAGCCCTGGAGTCAGGTACTCTTCTCCAGGAAGCTGTGGCTCCTTAGTATCTAGAAACAAATAATAGGACACTGTATGTGCTCCTTGTGACTGCGGTGTAATTACATGTATGTCCTCTAAAGAGAGTCAGATAAAAAAATCTATTTATGCACTATTCACAGTGAAAAAGATTTGGAATCAACCTAAATGCCCATCAACAATAAACTGGATTTTAAAAAAAGTGGTACATACACACCATGGAATACTATGCAACCATAAAATATAAAATGATCGTGCCCTTCACAGCAACATGGATGGACCTGGATGCCATTATCCTAAGTGGACTAACACAGGAATAGAAAACTAAATGCCACATGTTCTCATAAGTGGGGGCTAAATATTAAGTATATATGGATGCAAAGAAGGGGACAACAGTCACTGGGGCCTACTTGAGAGTGGAGAGTGGGAGGAGGGTGAAGATCAAAAAACTATTAGCTTCTATGCTCATCATCTGAGCGATGAAATAATCTGTACACCAAACTCCCACAGCACACAATTTACCTATATGACAAACCCGCACATGTGCCAGTGAACCTAAAATAAAAGTTAAAAACAATTAAACTTAAAAAAGCAAATCTATGTATACAAATAATATGCACATATGCATATATTTGTATGTTTTTATATTTTATTTTAATTTTAACTGCAGCTCTATCATATTTGATCATTGTGCACACTGGTGCTTCTACTTGCATTCCAAAACTATCTCCTTTCCATATTCATAAGTCCCATTTTCAACAATGAGAAATATGTTTTCCACTACTCTAAGCGAATTTCCTAATTTGTTCAGTACTGCCGGTGTTAACAAACTCCTCACCATGACAGCAGAAAGCAGTGCCCTTGACTCACATCCATACTGGGTGTACTGGCTGAAAGCTCACACAAAGGAAGGGGAGAAGTAGGGAAAGGAAGATGGTAAAAGAGGGCAGGAAGAAGGGTGGAGAAAAGGACATTTAGGAAGCACAATCCCAAAATTTTATTTCCCTGTATTAATATGCTGACTTATAGCTGGGCCCCTACATGCCACTGCCAACTGCCTACTTCCCACTGCCCACATATTGTGTACAACATCTGAAAGCTGAACTTTCAAAAAGGGAAAGAGAAAAAGGAAGAAAAATTGATCAGTTAGAACTGTTGATTCCAGATATGTGACACGCATCATACCAATGTGTTGGCCCAAAGTGGGCCCTGACATGCTGTTCCCTGTCCCCACTGGGCATGCCTACCCAAAGCTTGACTAATGTAGTAGTTTAATTGCTTTCAGTTTAACGTTGTTGCTAGCTGTCCAAGATAAATCAATGTTTCTTCTTCCTATGTACAGAGTAAGGCTCCATTTCACAGCTTCCTTTTTAGCTACTTGAGGCCAAATGATGATGTTTTAGCCACTGGAATGCAAGCAGAAGTGGTATAGGCCATTTCTGGACAAGGACATTTAAGAAGCTATATCTTCTTTGCTACCTCTTCACTCTTGCCTGATGGGTGCAGATATCAGTGAAAAGCTAGGGGAAGCAGGGGCCATAGGATGGAAGAAGCAGAGCTTAGTACATTATGCTATGTGAAGCAGAGCCACCCACGTTGAGCTATTAGGTAGGTGAGAAAAAATCATTTATCTTGGAGACACTATACCTCCTATGATCTATTTGATACAGAAGCTTATTCAAGTTACACAAACTAACACAGCATCTTAAACTAATATTATCTTTATAATATTATACCTGTTGAATAGTTATGCATAGTGTATTATGTGTACACTGAATAAGGTCACTTAATACATGTTAGACATAGAAGAAAATCAAGAAACGTTTCCCACAGGAGGTAATACCTACTTGAGTATTGGAAAAAATAAGTAGTAATTAAAGAAGCAGGAAATAAGATTATGTTCCCATTAGAGATAACAGCATGTATAAAAGTAAGGCAAATGAGGCAGTGGATACTGTGTTTAAGGGAAGTCAAGTTTCTTGATATGACTATAACTCAAAATGTGGGAAGACAGTCATGGAAAGATAAAGCTATATGTGTCATGCTGAATTTCTTTCTGTGCAAGAAATTAATTTAGCATTTCAATGGAAAATGCAAAGTATATACATATTCTTTCTTTTTGACATCAGTTTATTTCTTCCCTGTTAATGATGGTCTCATGTCTAAAGCAAAAGATGTAAAATAAATTATCATACAGAATTCTTACTGCTATAAACATCTGAGCCTTGATGAAGCTATTAACATGAAGCCATGTTAATAAACATTAACACCTTTATATCACATATTTGATAAAGTTAAAAGTAATTTCAGCTCATTTGCTATACTCTATTTTGTTAGTACCCAGGAGCGTTTTCTTAATAGGAGTTCCAGGAGATCACTGATTGGTTTCAGTAAAGAAATCACTGACATAAAGATGTGCTTTTGATGGGGAAATTAGATTTGATGTATTCCACAAGAAGCAGTTGGATCTTAATTTAGAGGGTAATTTGGTACCTAAAACTACCTGCAGAAGATTTAGTTTGGGGCATAAAAATACTGTCTCTAAGCATTGGGTAGTGTTTCTCACATGCTTGGAGACTTACATCTTATTTTTCCAGCAAGTAAATATATATATAAATAATCAGTGACAGAAAAAATATAAAAATTTTTTAAAGCATAGATGTTTTATTTCATCTCCTAGAATGCACAATTGATAGGAACAAAAGTTAAATGACTGAAATGCATTCTTATATTATCCACCTAGTTTTCTCTTCACCTGTTGTTCATTACTTCCATTCTGTATTCATTGCTATTTCTCCTGTTCAGGCCCTTATTTCCTCCTATCTATGCTAAATAATTGTCTTACTTTCAGGATTGTCCTTTGCTCTCTACAATACACCTTCCACACTGATGCTGAAGTTTTCTTTTAAAAAATCTAATCTTATTGTTACTACATCTAAAAATCCCGATCCTGGCTATCCACAGCCAAGAGAAATAATTAAAGATTTCTTGTCATATCATCTAAGCCCTTTGATTATCTGACTCTTACCTACTTATTTTTTAGTTTAGTTTTTATTTTTTAAGTATACAATTCAGTGACTTTTTAGGGTATTTTCAAAGTTTGAAATTACTTGTACTGTCTAATATTAGAACATTGTTATCACCCTAAAAAAACCCTCGAACCCTTTGTTTTATTTTTTATTTTTTAGAGACAGGGACTTACTCTGTCTCCCAGCCTGTAGTACAGTGGTACATTTATGGTTCACTGCAGCCCAAAACTCCTGGCCTCAAGTGATCCTCCTGAGTAGCTGGGACTACAGGTGCAAGTCACCACACCCAGCTAAGTTTTTTATTTTTATTTTTGGTAGAGATGAAGTCTCTCTTTGTTGCCCAGGCTGGTCTCAAGCTTCCGGCTTCAAGTAATCCTACTAAGTCGGCCTCCCAAACAGTTGGGATTACAAGCATGAACCACCATGGTCAGCCCTTGAACTCTTTAGCAGTAACTACTCCTACTTCCTGGAAACCACTATTCTACTTTCTGTCTCTCTAGATTCGCCTATTCTGTACCTTTCACATAAATGAAATTATACAATATATTCCTGCCTGTTTAAACCTTCTCTATTTTGTAACTCCATCTTTCATATTCTTCCAGCTGACCAGATCTAATTGTAACATACTGTATTAATTTTAATTAAAATACAGATTGACTACTGTATTGGGCATTCAAAATTAACAATGATTTTAGTATGACTTGTGTTTCTTTCTGTATAAGCCTGAACTGGGCTTTTTCACATAAAATTTTTAGTAGTCCTAAATCTTTCTATAAATGTTGCTCCACCATCAATAGACATCACATCCAAATTCGAATTCAAAGGAAGGGGAAGGCCTAACCTCACCTGTAAATTTGATGGTCACTCTATTTTTGCTCTTAGGTGTAGTCTTCACTTTTTCCTTTTCTGTTGTATAATCCAATGAATGACCTTGGTAGGTTAGGTATTTCCTTCCTCTTGGTCTGTCTTGAGTGCATCTTCTATAGAAGCTGCCTTTTCTCTGCACCTCTAGCCTCAGACAAATGGCCCATACCCTCATGACTCAATTCTCAACATGCATCCATCAGCAGGGAGCTTTAGCTTTTGGACTCATCATATTATCTGTTGCTATGACTTGAATATGCGCTCTGAAACTCATTTTGAAATTTAATCCCTAGAGTGTTGATAGGTAGGACCTTTAAAAGATTACTAGAACACTAGGTCTTTGCCCTCATGAATGGATTAATGCCATTATTGCAGGAGTAGTGTCTTTATAAAGAATTAGCTGAGCCCCTTTATTGCTTGCTTTCTCATACATGCACTCTTGCATTTCAGCTGTAGGATTACATGGCAAGAACAATTTGCTAGATGTGGGCCCCATAGCTTCAGACTTCCCCGGTGCCAAAAGTATACGAAATAAATTTCTGTTCATTATAATTTATCTATCCGTGGTTTTCTGTTATAGCAACATACAATGGACTAAGATATCCCTCTACCCCTATAAGTGGTAGGGGCATCATTTTGTTTTTAATCTTTAATAGATAAAATACTCTTCAGAATATTTTTTAATATATATATGTATATGTATATGTATATATATATATACACACATATATACACACAGACATATATATCTTCTTTAGTGAGTTTTGATAAATTGTGGCTATTAAGGAATTCATTATGCTTGGCTTCTTGGATTGTCTGTCACTGTGTAAAAATGTCTTCTATAAAATATCATCTGATTGAAACACTTAGATTGGTCTCAAATTTTATAAGATGTACTATGCCTGATGGGGTGTATGACACTGAATTCCACGCATACAGTTTGCATTTCTCTTGGCATAGCTGCATGGCCACAGCTAGCTTTAAAAGATGGTGGTGGAAAATACAGTCTTTATTCTGGAGGGCCATACACACAGCTAAAGATTATGCTTCGTGTTTATTCCATGAGAGGAGAAAACACTCAATATTAAAGGAAACCAGAATTATCTGCTATAGTATCCTCCTTGATCAGCCAAAATCACTTTTGTACACTCCCTTTCACATAGAGAACATATTCATCTCATACCCGGGGGGATACTTCAAAGTCTCATTCATGAAAGTCCATTGAAATCCATGAACTTGAGGTTATGAGTACTCACCTTTATTAGGTCTGTCTATGATTCTTCATGATCCAGTGGCCTATAACCTACCCAAAATGCAACAGTAGAATAGGAACAGTATAACCACACTAAAATGTCCATCTGACTTGCCAAATTTGTGGATATAGAGTTGCTCACAATTTTCCCTTGTTATTTTTGTGTCTGTGAAGGTATGTAATGATGTCCCTTATTCAATCCCTGATATTGGTATTTATGTCTTTTCTCATTTTTGGTTGCCAGTATGACTAGAGTTTTATTTTTTATTTTTTTATTTTTATTTTTTCCAAAAACACAGCTTTTTTTAAAACTGCTTTTCTGTTTTTAATTTCATTTATTTGCTTGCTTTGAATTTGTCTCTTCATTCTCTAATTTGTTAAGCTAGAACTTGAGTATTGATTTAAGGTCTTTATTGTTTCATAAGCATTTAATGCTATAGCTTTCTCTCTAAATATTTATTTAGCTGTGTCTTACAAATTTTGATGTCTTATTTCCATTTTCATTCAGTTCAATATTTTTACCTTGAGACTTCTTCTTTGACCTCTGGGTTACTTAGAAATGTGTTGTTTAATTTCCAGCTACTTAAAGGTTTGCCAGATGTATTTATATTATTTATTTCTATTTAAATTATGTTACGGTCTAATATACTTTGTATGATTTTTACTTTTGTAAATTTAAAGTCTGCTGAATTTCCTATTCTATGTTCTGTCATGATGAAAGTTTCATGTATGCTTGAGGGAACAATGCATATTCTGCTGTTTTTCAGTAAACTATTGCATAAAATGTCACTTAGATCAAGTAGTAGCTAGTATCTTTGAGGTCTTCTGTAAGCTTTCTGACTTTTTGTCTCCTTGTTCTGTGAATTACTGAGGAGTGTTGATGCCTCCAAATCCACTACAATTGTGTGTTTGTATATGTCTCCTTTATGTACCAACAGGTTTTATGTATTTACATATGTTGTTAGCTACATACCAAATTAAGATTTTAAAAATACCTTCTTAGAGAAATGACCTGATTATGTAGCTTTTTACTCCTGATGATATCCCCGGTTCTGAATTCTACCTTGTCTGTTATTAATATTGCTACTCCAGCTTTCCTTTGGTTGGTCTGTGTGTTTGTCAAATCTCTTTCCATCCTTTTACCTTTATCATACATAAGACTATATATTTAATGTAGTACAATGGACTGAATGTTTATGTCCACCCAAATTAATATGTTGAAATCCTAATCTCAATGTAATGGTATTTGGAGGTAGGGTTTTTAGAAGGAAATTAGGTCATCAGCATGGAGTTCATGACCTAATTCATGAATGGAATTAGTATCCTTAGAAGAAAAGGCCAGAGAGTGAGCTAGCCCTCTTTCCTCCATGTGAGGATAGAATGGGAAGTCTGCAACCTTGCAAGAGGCCTCTCACCAGAAATCAACACACTGGCAACCTGATCTCATACTTCCAGCCTCCAGAACTGCGAAAAATAAATTTCTAAAGTTTATAAGCCACCCTGTCTAAGGTATTTGTAAAAGCAGCCTGAACTGAATAAAACAAGTACATTTCTTGTAGATAGAATGTAACTATATGCCTTAGATTTTTATTCAGTCTAACAATTTTGTAATTGGTGTGTTTATAACATTTATGGAAAATGCTATTATTGATGTAGTTGGATTATAATATACAGATCTGCCGGGTATATTGTATTTGTTCAACATGTTGTTTTATTGTTCTTTTTCTGACCACTTGAGTTAACTTAGCAACTTTTTAATGCAATTTTCACAGTTTTTCTTTCAGCACTTTAAAGATGTCATTCTATTATCTTTCAATTTGCACAAATTCTGAGGAGAAGTCTTATATAATTCTATATAATTCTTTTTTAATATACAAAAGTAGGCCAAGTCTATTGTTGAGAGTGGATGTAATTCCTATTCCTATTTCACTGTATATAATTTGACCTCATTCTTTGGCTATCTTGAAGAACTTCTCTCTGTCTTTGGTTCTCAGTAGCTTGAATATGATGTGCCAAGATATGGCACTTTTGATATGTATTGTGCTTTTCATTCTCAGCTTCTTGGATACATGCTTTGTTTTCAGTCAATAATTTTGGAAAATTACTATGTTTCACTTCTCCCTGCAGGTGTCTGTCTATTTGTTTATTGGTGGACAGTTGGTTGTCCTGTGACCACAGTACTTAGATGGGCTCAATAAAATTTGTGAACTTGCTGTTTGCCTGGCTTTTTAAAAATGTGCCTGTTCTAGTTCCCCAAACTACTGAGCAAAATATAGAATTTAAAATAGTTTTAAGTCTGGAGAGTCTAGTCTTAAAAAAAAAAAAAAACCCTCTGTGTCCTGCCTATTCTACTGTTACTCTCAGAAAAATAAAATGAAAGCTATCTTTCGAGTCATCTAAAATAATATGTTTGGATGTGAAGGTAACATCCTTAATTTGATTTTTGCTACTGTGGTGGCTCCAATGTCTGACTAACAATTTTTAATTACAAACGCTTGGTGCCATATTCTCTTCTCCAGGTAAAGTACTTTTTCGGAGCTGCTTAATATTATTTTTCAATGTAAGTTACAAAATCAATTCACTTTTTGAATATATAAGGCCCCAAATTATGAAATTTTCAGTCAACTTAGATTACAAATTGCACATAAAGAGTGTGTCCCTGCACTCATCTGTAGAATCTCCAATCTGTGTAAACTAAATCTCCACCCTAGTGTCCTTCATCTCTTGTGGGCCTTTACTAAAACATAAAATAAGAATAAGAATATTTCTAAACATTTCCTCTCGAGCAGAGACTCTCAGAGGAAGGAGTTTTCTTTCCAAGTATTAGGACAAGTTTTACCAAATATTGGCCATAATGTACTGAGAGTTTTCAGCTTTCCAAGATGTGATATCTGTATCTTCACAGCCTCTCTTACTGTCTCAAAGAGAATGCCACGTATTTTATGTTCATTTAGTGAAACAGTCCATTGTATAGCATAAAGAGTCACATACCATAAAACGTCCAAATTAAGAAATTACAAGTGGTTTAAACAAGATAAAAAAAGTAAAAGCCAAAGCTAGAAGAGGTTGACTGGCACAATGTCATGGGGTCTAGAATTTTTCCATCCCATAATTCTGCCACCTCTACCAGGTTGCTTTATCTGCATGGTCCAACATGGCTAAATAGCATAACTGTATTCCAGCCAGAAGGAAGATAAAAGGGACAGCAAGTTTATTACTTCTCCTTTTGCAACACAACACGGAAGTTGCAAACACTACTTCTGCTCACATTCAGTGATCAAAACTAACATAAATGTCAATACCTAACTAACTGTATGGTTAATTAGTGAGGCTGAAAAATTAAATTTGATTCTGGGCAACTATTTTGCCTAGCTTTTAATTAGTAATTTTATTGCTATTAGAAAGGCATAATAAATATTGGGGAATGACCAATATTATGCCACATACATCCTGTTATTTAATGTAAATTTGCATCTGCTTTACCATTTCCCATTGTCTGAAATGTTTCCTTTGTTTTCCAAATTGTCAACCGCTCTGTTTCTTTTAAGCCTGCATTTGTATATCACCTCTTTTGGTAAGTTTTTGTTTGTTTGTTTGTTTGTTTGTTTGTTTTGAGACAGAGCCTTGTTCTGTCACTAGGCTGGAGTGTGCAGTGGCATGATCTCAGCTCACTGCAACCTCCGCCTCCTGGGTTCAAACGATTCTCCTGCCTCAGCCTCCTGAGTAGCTGGGACTACAGGCATGTGCCGCCATGCCTGGCTAATTTTTGTATTTTTAGTAGAGATGAGGTTTCACCATGTTGCCCAGGGTGGTGTCTATCTCTTGACCTCGTGATCTGCCAGCCTTGTCCTCCCAAAGTGCTGGGATTTCAGGCGTGAGCTACCGTGCCGGGATGGTAAGTTTTTATTGAACTACTTTCTCTCCGTACAACAAAGATATTTTCTCCTTTGTGTCACATGATTTTTTTCTAGATTATTTGAATCAGACTGTAAGATACTGTAGGTTAGAGTATGTCTTACTCATTTTAGTATTCCTTGTATCTAGTAAGGATTTGCTACAAAGAAGATACTTAATAATGGAAATAAATGGATATAGTTTTAATAAATAGTTGAATAGGTGATAGAATTAATGGATAGATGTCAGGAATTATTAAATTAAATGAATGAATCAGTTACTAAATGAATAAATCGACAGATTGGTAATGGTTTCAATATACAGATATGTTAGGGAATAAATGGATGAGTTAGAAAATAATTGGATGAGTAGATATGTGAATGAATTATTTAGTGTATGAGTGAATGGTTAGTTGAATGCATGAAGAGAGTGGTGGAATGGATGACAAGGTAAGTGAACGGAAGAACTGAAGAATGGATACGTGAATATAAGAACAAATGAGTGTGTGGATGGAAGAGTGGATATTTGGAGGAAAGGTGAGTGGATGGTTAAATTATTAAACTGATGGATAAACTGATGCATAAGTATATTGGTGAGTGCATGGTGAATGGATACTACATACATATATAACTGAAATGACACTTCTACCATTTTGCACTGATTTGAGAGTTAGAACAGCCTGGATTTTTATCATACCTCTGCCATTGACTTTCTGATTTTTATGCACTACTTATGCATCTCAGTTTATCTATGCATTTCAGTTTCCTCGATTCTAAATTCACATTATAATAAATGCCTTGCAAGTTTTTCTGGGGATAAAATAAGACATTATATAATGTGACTGGCACAAAGTATGTGCTCCATAAACAGTAACTGCTATTACAGTCATCATTACCATCATCGAATTCTCAGCCAGCTCTGATTTCCTGCACAGCATTTCACTGATCGCTGGGTGTACATGGAAATATATATGTAATCTTGGTTCTGCCTTCTAGGATCTCCTAGTAACTCTGGGTAGACAGGCCATATGCATAAAAGGATTATCACCATTAAAATGAAGGGAATGCTCAATGCCAGAGAAAATTTATGATAAAATTGAAAAAGAAAAGGATCATGAATAGTCAAGTAAGTCTTGGAATGTTATGTTGAAGTTTGGGAAGTAAAGAAAGGAAGAATTTAATTAGCAGAGAGAAGGTGATAATATCTTGCCCGTACTTCTCATTAAATTGCAAATTATCTGAAGGATCTCAAAGGAAAAATGAATAGGTAGCAAGAGTTCCATTTATCTGAGAGATAAATGAGGTCTCAAAACATTTGAATGAATGGCCCAAGGACAGACAGTGACTTTGACCCTGGCACAGTTGCAAACGGCAGCCTCAATTATTGGCTGCTGTGTCTCTTTGGGTTTGCCAGTGTTTTTAAAACAAGCAAAAAAAAAAAAATGCTGTAACATTTTTTCTGAGGACAACTTGGCTGAGTTATTTTGACAAAACACAAATCACTGGGAACAGCTGAGCTGCTTGTACATTGCACCCATTTGTTTACCCACCTGTCTAGATGCTAAGAACAATATTCTAAAACAGTGAGTTCATATATTGTACCTACTTTTGTGTTCTCCTTTTACCCCACCTGGCTCCAGTTAAACCTCCTTGATTTATTTAGGCTATTCTTGAAGAATTTCTCACCTAGAGATTCAAAGGACCCCTAGCAACTATAAATTAAAGAGCCAGTGACATAATCTAGCAGTTATTTTAGGCCCCAAAGTCGAACACCATTGGATTGAAATCCAGACTCTACCAGTTATTAGCTATGTGTTCTTTGGTATACATGCTTCTTTCTGAACTTGTTTTCTTATCAATATCATGGGAATGCTAATATCTGTTAAAAACTGCTTCATCTAGAATTTTTTTTATATATAATGTAATCAGAAATAATGGTTGACTTCACCTGAATTCATTTTTGGCTTACTGTTTATACTAAGGAAAATATCTTACGGTCATTTGGTTTCAGATCTGATCTGTGATGTTATTTTAGTGGTCTCCTTTACTTCCATTTCTGTCAACTGCAACTAACTCTACCAGGTCACCAGCAGTGATGGGGAATCTAGGATAAATCAGCTGAAACATGTTCATCTCACACATTTCTCCAAGTTTCCTAAAATTTCTTGGTATTGTAAGCTTCCCAACTCATCTTCCTGCTTCCACACTTGCCCTACTACTATCTATTCTTAAGACTATCTAATATGATTCTTTTAAGTTAGATATTAGGTCCGTTGCACCAAGCATTAACCAGCACTCACTCAACTTTAGTTAGCAATGGATGTTCCTTCCTAGGAAATATTTGTCTTTGCCCAAAGGTGGTTTAGAAAGTCAATCTGAAGAATTTCACAAAGCCCTTTTAATATTTAGCAATATCCTTTATGTGCCATCTTCATAGTTTTTATTTTTTTTGTGAGGATGACACTAGCTTATATAAAGTACTTAGAACAGAGCCTGACACACAGTAATTGTAATATGTGTTAATTTTTGGATAATGTCTCTGTTCTTTTTACAGCCTTCCATTCATTCCCAAATTCATTCATTCTAAATATAAACTGACCTACATAATCAGTTCCCTACTACTTCTCTGACTGCATGCCTTTCACTTGCCCCATTCATCCATCTTTCTCTGGCCAAATGGTCTCCTTGCTCTTTCTCAAACATTCTAAGCACAAATCTGCCTCAGATCCTTTCCAAGTGCAGTTTCCTCCGCTGAGAACATGCTTTACCCGGAGTCTGCATGGCTTGCTTCCTCTCTTTATCCAGGTATCTACTCAAATGTCATCTTATCAGCGATGCCTTTGCTAAACACCATATGTTAAACTGAGTTTAAAATGTTCTATGAAAAACAAGAAAAAATCTTTCCAAAGTCTAGCTGTACATATACTTTCTGCTGTCAAGACTTTGTTTGCCTTCATGATTTATTCCATCTCATCTTATCTAAACATAGCAGATAGGAGTGTGATTTTTAGCAATACGCTGACCTCTTATCACATTTCCCTCTTCCTGGCTAGGCAGTGGTTCTAACCCGGAGCTCTGTGCCTCTGGCTGACTCAACTAAAGTCAGTATCTGAATATTCTCTCAAATAAGAGGTAAAACTGTTATGTGGAGCAGGGAAGGAAGGGTGTTAATAGTCTCTTATTTGTTCTTAAAATAGAGTATCTCAAAACTGCTTTACAAAGAGCTATAACTGTCAGATGATTAGTATATTTTTATCAATTTATACCTGTAGAACTATGTTTACTTTAGAATTTGACTTTTTAAAATCTAAAATGCAGATAAAAATAGTTATTTAGAAATATTACATATATTGATGTATATAAAATTAATTATAATATGTTTATATTTTGTGTTCAGCATCTGAACATTAAAAATGACAAAAGCTAGATTATTAGTTAAAATTTGCATAATATTAATTTCTTAGACATATCTGTCTCTGATGGAATCACTGGTATTTTTATGAATATATTTATTTCAACATGACATCACAATTTTTATTTTTTCTATAAATTTGCTACAATCATCTTAGAATTTGTATTTTCAGTTACTAAAATTTAAATTGTTTACACTTTCAATTGACATTTTCCTGAAGAGCAGAAATTACTAACATGTGATCCAAAGACACTTGGAGATTCAAGATCCTTTCACAGGTCCTGTGAGGTCAAAACCATTTTTATATAGTATTAGAATGCCATTTATCTCTATTTCTCATTCTCTTATGAATAGAAGATATTCTGTAGCCTTTCTGACACATGGTATCACAGCATTTTAAATGCAATAGATAAAAAAATCCAACTATCTTCTATGACGTCTAACACTTTGCAAACTTTTTAAAAATAAGAAAAAATGCCACCTTTCACACTAAAAATATTTCTATATTTTCTATGGAAATATACAATTTTCAATAAAAATATTTGTGTTAACATGTAATAGGTTATTTAAGATCAATGAATATTTAAATTTGTGTTTTAGTTTTTAATGTAGTAAATACAAGTAGATATTACCCACATAAACAAAAGTCATTTGGAGCATTCAATACTTCTTAGGAGTGCAAAGGTGTTACGAAACTTAGAAAGTTTGAGAATTGCTGTTGTGAACTATAATGGTTTATCTTAAAATACCTTCACTGCAAATACTGATTTATCTAATAGGTATCAGAACAAATTATGCTAAATGAAAGATGTCTTTAGTTATATTTTATATTGAAATGTGTGAATATTTAAGCCTATGCCTTAGAGGAACAATCATTTTTATTCTCTTTAGAATATTTTCTTTGGCAGATATTTTATAAGACAAAATTTATTGAACAAGTTGTTTTTGTGGTTCTTTTAATTTTTTTATGTTTCAAAAAATCGATTTTATGTAACTTTTTATATTATATTTTCAGGGTATTTAAAAGCAGAAAATGATAAGTATGATTTATTTATCTGAGAGGTGAACAGGGTACTATATTATGTTCAATAGAAAGAAAAATTCATTTACATTATATATATATATAATATTTTTGAAAGTTATAAACATTTATTCTGTTGTTTTCACAGCATCAGGAAGGGAGGGGGAAAACTGGAGAGGGCTTGTGTGGGTGCTGTAGGGACTCCTGAAGGCTTCTCTCCTGTGGCTGGAGGGCATAGGTTGGGGAAGTAGTTGAGTTAAAGTGTTGTCCTGGAAGTTAATTATTTTGATAATTTTAGATGTTGAAAAATTCTGTACCTTGTCAACTTCAATCTTTGGTAGTATAAAAAAATATAAATTTCTAAAGTTAAAAATAGTTCTTAAAAAGATTCTACAATTTGAGATAGGATAAAACACAATTATAGAATTTAAAAATTAGAACACTATGCACAGTTTGAGATTTCTAATCTTCCCTTTCTGCTTTTGTGGGATAAATTTGGATACTTTTTTTGTAAACTATTTAAATTTTAAAATGAATGAAATATTAATGAAGATTATTTAAAGTAAAAATAAAAATATTGTCTCCATGGGGGAAGATCATTTTAAAGCATGAACTAATCCTGCAATATTCTTCAATCTAATAGAGAGAAATTACCTTCATTCTTTCTGATATGATCCCATTAGTCTTCCAGCAATAAATGATATATATTTATAGGTCCATTTTCATTATAGTAAGTTGGTGAGAAAACGGGAACATACTTTCTTCTGTGATTTTATAGTGATGTCTCAATCTCCATTACCAATCATTACACCTTTTTAAGACATCCTCATTTTTTTCTTATCTTCATCCCTGTTGTTTAGAACTAAGTTCAAGATCTTGTCATCTATGTCCTGGAACTGTTGAGATAAACTTACAGCTTGTTTTCTCATTTAATGCTTCAGCACTCTAAAGTGTATTTCATCCCACACTGCTTTTTGTAAAATGGAAATACATCCACAGCCCTCCTCTTCTGAATGTTTATGAAATCTCTTTGTCGTGTTTTTTAGTCTCTTCTCCATCCACCTTCTGCTTTAGCCATACTGTGCTGCTTACAATTCTCTTGAATATATTCTTCTGAGGATGTGTTTTTAATCGGAAACATCCATTCCTTTCTTAGTGATGTCACCTGGAAAATTCCTACTCATCTTTCAAGTCTTACTTTCAACAATCCTCCTCTGAGAAGGCTTCTCCAACTTACTTTGACAGAATGAGGTCCCATCCTTTCACATTTGCATAGTATATTCTATTTTCCTTGTTCATAGCACTTTTCACCTTGAACTGCAATTATTATTACTGATAATTACTGAGCACTTATTAAATTCCAAACAATGGACTAAATATTTTATCTATTTGCATACATTAGCTTCCTAAGTTCTCACAATAACCCAATAAGGTATGTAATTTTAGTATCTCCATTTTACAGAGGAAGAAATAGGCTCAGATTAGTTGATCAAGTTGAGAACAAAATAGAAGTTATTGTACTGAAGCTTTTCTTTTTTTCTTTTTTTTTGAGGGAGTCTGGTTCTTTCGCTCAGGCCGGACTGCAGTGGCGCTATCTCTGCTCACTGCAAGCTCCGCCTCCCGGGTTCACGCCTTTCTCCCGCCTCAGCCTTGCGAGGAGCTGGGACTACAGGAGCCCGCCACCGCGCCGGGCTAATTTTTTGTATTTTTAGTAGAGACGGGGTTTCACCGTGTTAGCCAGGATGGTCTCGATCTCCTGACCTCATGATCCACCCGCCTCGGCCGCCCAAAGTGCTGGGATTACAGGCGTGAGCCACCGCGCCTGCCCAGTTTTTCTTTTTAATATATTACATACTGTGCCTCTCCTAGGAGACTATGAATTCTTGAGAATAGGAGCAATGTAATATTTATATTCAATCTTTAGACTAGCAGAGTGCCTAGCGTATGATGTATGCTTAATAAATATTTCTTGAATAAGTGAATAAAATACTTGCAACAAAATAATTCACTTAATTAGAATCAGTATACTATGATAAATATCATCTATCACTAAGATTTTAATGTTATTCTCTGACTGCTCTACTTAGGAATTTTGTTAAGGGATTTGCATTCTGAACACTTTAGCTTTTACGTGCAAAGAGTGTGAAGGCAAAGTGTTAGGTGATTATTTATTCCGACAAAATTTTCAAGCTGAGGGCATTCTGTGCCAATCTGCTACTCTAAGCTTTGCACTTTCAGATTCTCACTTGTGAGTAGTATCAGGAACGCCTGAATAGAGGTTTGAGTTTATGATGCTGTTTGGTGAAACTGATCTGACGTTAGCAAGACAAAATACAAATGATGTTTCACAACTGGATTTTTAAAAAAATAATTTGTAACCAGCATTATTTAAGAACCTATCTTATAGGAACTTTAAAGAGATTCAAATGGTCTTCAACTCATGGTACATTCAGACTACTAACTAATAACAAGGCTTTCAGATAAATATCTATTGTGCAAAGTACGAGATCAAGGTCAGAATTGCTAAGAAAATACTGAACAAGGAGTGATGAATTCTGATGAGAGAAAAGACTTTCTGTAGTGGGAGACATTTGATCTAGATGCTGAAAAATGTGAAGTTTTAGTAGGTGGACAGGTGGGAAGAGCACTCTGAATGAACAGAGCTCCACACACAATGGAAAAGAAGCAAGAAAGTTCAGGATACATTTGGGACAACGACAGGAACAAGGTATGATCACAGTGTAGATGAAATGTGAAGAAATTAGATAGAAATAAAGCATTTTAAGCTAACGAAGAAGTTGAGAATGGGGAAATAAATATGGCAAATTATTTTCTGTATGCTGTGGAAATGCAGATTTTTTGTTAATTTTATAATTACATGAGTTTTATTATGTGTGCCTTCGTCAAGAGTTAACATACATGGTTTACAAAATTTACTAATTTTCAAGAGATTATAGTAAGGCATACATAATCATCATTAACTGTTACCACTGAACCTGAGTAATCACCATAAGATCTTTTAGTGTCATTGTTTATACACATTAGTGATTAATGTATGACTCTAAAACATAAGCTGAACTGTTCGGAATATTTTATGTAGCAGATTGAAAAGAATTGTCCTCACTCTATTTATTCTTGAAGAATGATAATAGTAAACTCCTTCTGGTTCTGTAACTGAACAAGTTGCCCACCTTGTCTTTGCTTTTGATTGTGTGTGTATACAAACAATATAAAATTACGTGCTTGTTGGCTTTGTATTACCACTATTAATGCCAATGGGGGAAAAAAACGCGAAAGTGTTGGACAGGCCATAAATCATTATAGAAATTGTCCACATCATTTTTCAGGAACTTAGTGAATGGGAAAGTATCCCCATGTATTTTGTTATTTTGGAAAGAAAAATAGATCTGAAAGTCTTTTACATTCAGTCTTTTAAATTTTAATCCTTAGCCCTTGCCATTGCAGCCTTTCTACATTCACCCATCCGAGCACCTGTTCCATCATGTACCGTACACACCACCAGGCTTTAAGGTTAGAACAACTACAGCAAGCAGACTAAGCTTCCCAACAATGGTAACAAAATCAGCCGGGTGATTACAGGACAGAACACAGGGGGAATGACTAGAGCTGTGCTGTCCACTACAGTGGCTACTAGCTACATGTGGTTTCTCAAATTAAAATTAATTAAAATTAAATAAATTAAAAATTCAGTTTCTCTGTGGCACTAGCCACATTTCAAGTACTCAATAGCCACTGGTATCAGACAGCTTAGATTTATAGACCATTTCTATCACTGCAGAAAGTTCTATTGAGCAGTTCTGGGCCCTCACGTTAGACCTGATTATATTACTAAATTGTTAAATAAACGTTTATCCTTTATTTAGTCCCTCTGGTCTTGTTTTTCTTTACACAACATGTGATAAGAATAATAACACTCACTTTACTTACCTTAGGGAGCACACAAATGTTAAGCAAAGATACTTTTTAGCATTCTCTAGAAGAACACTACAAATGTCAGCTATCTCTGTATTATTTTTGGAGGGCTGATGAGGTCAATGACAAGCTTTTGAATTCTTAACTAATTTTCTTTAAGATATGCAGCATTTCCATGTAGGTGGAACAGTTTTGATACCGTTGATGTAGAAGGCAGCACATGACTGGTATTGTGCTTTCCCAACTCTTCCACTGGGAAGAAACAGCATTTTAGCTAACCTATGAACTTAACATTGAATAAAGCTGCTGAGAAATGACCAGAATATGAACCTAATTTTAATGAAAGGAGAACAGCAGGTTGATAAGCATTCTTTGAACAGTAATTTTATCTACACCATTTATGAACCAAAAGACTGACATGAAATATAATGTGTTAACATAAAACATAATATGTTCTTTCAGTGGTGTTTACAGAAGCTTATTCTCCATGCAATGGTCAGAAGACATGCACATTTAGGTAAAATACTTCTCTTAAAACCTTGTAAGACAAGATGCTACATTACAAAAGTCATATGAAAATGACTGCTTGAAATATCTTTAGCAGCATAAAGCACTCAACTGTATGATTCTTTCACAATTTTTCTTTCTCCATTAAATGACATTTTGATTTTTTCCCCATAAATTACGTGATTCAGCAGCATGGATATTAGGATTAAGTATCCAGCATAGGAAATGTTGATATCGTGGACACCAAGGAGATGTGGTTTTCTGATAGCCACTGGCCACAGCACCCCATAGAGCACTCTGGTAGTGCCTAGGGCAAGGACAGAGGAAACAAATGAAGGTGGAGGCTTATTGTGGTTTTATTGTTTAGAAGAGGTCAGCATATGTGATTGAACGGGCCATCAGAGTGTATATATTTGGCTTACATTTCTGCTTCATGTACCTTCTTTTGCTTCTTTGAAGATATTGTCTTAAGAAAGAAAAAAACATGATAAAGTAGGCTGTTGCAATATAAAGAAACAAATTAGTCATTCTCCAGGTGTTATTCTGAGAGCTTATTATCTGCCCAATTCTATGGTATGGGATTTTAATCTACTGGCAGAGATGTGTGTGTATGCATATAAGTGTGTGTAGATGTGTATACACTACAATGAATGCATGAATTTTTAAAAAGTGGAATGTTGATATTTGTGTCCTTTCTCTTTGATCCTTTCTCTTTCCTCATAACCCTCAATCCATAAACAATAAACATGAGTCTTACAAATTGCAAGGTACTGTAGTAGGCTGCAATAAATTTGATCTAGAACATCAGGGTTTTTATTTCACTATCCTTGCAGAAAGATAAATGAAGGTAATTCAGAAACATGATTGCTTTCTTCACTCTCTATTCATTTTGTTCATTGCATTAAAGATAGTTTAACATTATAGAAAGTTTAGAAAAGAGAGGGGAAAATCCTCCATTATCCAAACACTTAAATATAATAACTATTACATTTTTATTTTTCTTATCATCTTCTCTATATTCCTTTTAGAAGATATTTTACAGATAAAAACAATTATGGGATAATGGATAGAAATAGACATCTGTTCCTGTGTTATTTTCTCTTTTTTTTTCTCATTTAAGAAATGGAAATGATTGCCCAAGGCTGAAAATAAATTGTTCTGATTTATTTTTAAAATGGATACCCATTGTTTGATTTCCTCTATACATACATATTGAGAGAAAAATAAAAATACTGACATTATCAAAAACCCTGTGACTTTCCACATTAGCATTCCTGGGGATTAAAAAAAAGCTCTCTTTCTGCGTTCACCTTTTTAACTTACTATGGAATTTACAAGAGGTAATAGGTGGTACTGAGAAGTTAATAGTAGAAATTTTTCTTTATGTTTTGGGATATGAATTTTGCATCAGAACATTCAGCCAATGTTTATTGAATTCATACCAATACCATTTACTCTACAACTTGCCAGCAATGAGACAGTGGAGGAGGGAGAAAAATCCCACTCTTGTGCAGCCTTCAGGCTAGTGTATGAGACATACCAATGAACAGGGATTTCAATCTATCCAATGCTACTGAGTAATAGTTGGAAGTTCAGAGAGCTATATGGGCACATTAGAGAGTCCGGGAGGTCAGAAAAACGTTTCAATGAGGAAACCTGAAAGATGTATAGGAGATTTTCAGAGAAGTGGTAGAGACTGGGTATCCCGGGAAATGGGGACAGGGTGTGAGTTAGCTTAAAGAAAAAGCAGAGAACATGGTGCATTATAGCGATGTGTGAGTGTGTGTGTTTGTGTGTATGTGCACATGGTGGAAGAGAGCGAGACTTTGCTGAGAGCTGACACCTGAGAAGTTGTCTGGGACATGAGTTATATGGAGAAGAGTGGCAGGAACAGAACTGCATTTCAGAAAGATAATTCTGTCTGAAGTGTCTTCTTTGTATCATAAACGAAACAGTGACCAGAACAGTCAATATGGAGCAGTCAAAAGCAAATAGACTGAATGAAACCCATACTTGAGAAGTGAAGTAATGCATAGTTTCTTTAATAATGTGTAAATACACACTGCACACATACATACACATGCAAACGGACAATCAGGCAAGAATCAGTAATTAGTAACTATGATGACATTTATTAGGCACTTAATATGTGCCAACAATTGTACTTAAAATATCTTCAGCCTCACAACATCCTTGCACTATAGACATTGTTGTTTACAATTTATAGAAAGAAAACTGAGATCAGAGGGGATAAGCAAGTTGCTACTGTTTCTCCTTTGTTAAATAGACAATATTTCTCTGACCAAAAATTCTGTGTCTACCATACTATGCTCTTTCTCTATTGAACTGTCAACCCAAGGGAACAATATGAGCCATTGTTGAGATTGATAAATTGGAAAAGCAAACACAGGACACATGAGCTCTTATCGGCCAACACAAAATAGAGAGTTCAGCAGGCTCAATGGCAGACAGGGCATATAACATGCACACTTGCAAGGAAGCCCAGAGCTTCCCGGTATGCAAAAGTTCTTCCCATTTAACTTCTCATATCTCCCAAAAGCTAATATGTCAATATCCCATTTAACCCCAGAATAATTTTCTTTTACTTCAACCTTAGTTCTTACCTCATAGTTCTTCAGTAAAACATTGTAAAAACAGAGACTGTTCTGGAAATGGAATTGATTCTGAAAATGTTAGCCACTCTCTTTCAGGTTTGAATTCAGCACAGTTTTTCCTACATAGCAGAAATGAAATACATAGACCTCTATTCATTGCTTTAAAAACTAATGCATATACTCTCTTTCACACACACACACACACACACACACACACACACACACTAATCTGCCATTTGAGAAAAAGAAATTGTCAAATAAAAATTCCTAGACTGATTTTTCTCTGCTAAATAAATTCATTTTCTGGTTTTTTGGTTTTTCCCAACACTGATGGTCTCATAAAACTGGAGTATAACTGCATTTGATTTATACATTTATACATTTACAGTTTATCTCACAAGTAGTATCTCCCTTGATCCTAACGAAAAACCTGTGAATTAGAATCACACTTGAATTTGGGTCAGACATGTGAGACAAAAATTCTGTTCAATGATAACAATAAAACTGGTTTTGCTACAAAATACCTTTTTGGGTAGCTACTCTCACAGCAAATAATGACAGAAGTAGAGCGTTTTCTTGTAATAAGGAGAGGATAATATTTTGGAATATCTGGGAGGACTCCCTGACAGCTTTTTGAAGTATTTTTTCTAATTTTTTAGTCTTGCACTTCTTTTTGCCATTCTAATAATGAATTGTCACATGTCAAAGGATCTCACTTTATAAAAACTTATTATTTTCAATAGTTTGCACATTATTTTCTAGTTCTATTTTTAATTCTTATCATTAACATTTTAGTGCAAAAATTTAAGAAGGTATTTCTGAGTGAAAACAGAAACTAAAATTTTCCCAGAGAATACCATTGGTATTGTCTTGCTCTTTTTGACTTATTTCCCTCTCTGTGCATATGTTACACACACACACACACACACACACACACTTATCTCACAAATATCTCTTAATAGGTTCTGTTTAGAAATATTTTCATTTACCTATTTTTTTTTCAATCAACAGTACAGCATAGAACATATTCCTGGTATTTTTCTAAACACAGATACAAAATGTAAATAATAAAGAGTAGTTGCCCTTAATGGTGTCTAATAGATAACAAAGAAATTCGGCTGGGCGTGGTGGCTCACGCCTGTAATCCCAGCACTTTGGGAGGCTGAGGCAGGTGGATCATGAGGTCAGGAGATCGAGACCATCCTGGCTAACACGGTGAAACCTCACCTCTACTAAAATACAAAAAAAAAAAAAAATTAGCCAGGCGTGGTGGCACGTGCCTGTAGTCCCAGCTACTCGGGAGGTTGAGGCAGGAGAATCACTTGAGCCCAGGAGCCAGAGGTTGCAGTGAGCTGAGACTGCGCCACTGCACTCCAGCCTGGGTGACAGAGCAAGACCCCATCTGAAAATATAAAAGTATTACATATTGATTACATTGATGTATATATCATTTTTTGGCTCCTAAAATACTGTTTCTAATGATTGTATTCCTATTGTATAGTATGGGTATTGAATAAAATTTTTGCTATTTAAAAATATTGCAATGAGTATCTTTGTAGATAACACTTTTCATGCATTCATAATAATGTTAAAAATAATATATTTCAAAGATTTCCTTAAGTTTTGCCTTAACTTTCTTTAAAAGTCTATGCTTTATTATTTTTACATTTGGTATATTTTGACAACTAAACTCTTACTTCATAAATTGCCCATGGAACACTGCCTCAGTCTCAATCATTAATCTGGTCAATTACTTGAAGTATTTCTTCAACTAGGATAATATTTCATGGTTGTATGTTTTATGGTAAAATGTGTTCACTTAACAAATATTTATTTAGTATACCTACTGTATTTCAAAACGACACACAACGGGTATGTAATAGGAATCAAGTAGAACAATGTATTGCCTTCATAAGAATTACAGTAATGAAAGAGACATACTGAACAGGCAAGTGCAGTATAGTGTGAGGATTCTATTGATGGAAGATATCCAGAGCTGTGGGAGCACAAAAGTAGAAGAGCACAACAACAAAGGTGAAACAATTGGAAGAATGTGAGCTCATGGTGAAACAAAGTTGGTTCCCTCTGGACAACACCCGGACTAAAATCAGGGTTTGATGCCTTAGGCACTGTACTTTTATTATATAATCCTACTCTTAGTGGTCAGTAACTGCTTGTTCATCTAGGGGAGTGGCTTCAGAGGACAATCAGAAAATCAAGTATCTGCACATCAACCTTCTATCTAGACAGTAAAGAGGAAACAAAGCAAGCCATTCTGGGCTTCATGTTTAGTTGGGGCACACAGTACTATCTTTCCAGATGTAAAATTAGGAAGTGACCATTTTTTATTTCTCATCTGTCCCCTCTTTTGAACACAATTGCTCTTCGTTTCTGCTCTTGTATTACTTTATTTGCACTTGCCTTTAATTGCTCTTCTTCCTTATTTGTATTACTTTCTTAGGTCCATATCTTATCCTTTTATTGTGTATTTTGAATTGTTTTCATAATTAACTATTTCTTTGGAATCTAATATTTGCACATAATAGGAGAGCAATAGCTTTCTTGATTTCATGTTTTCTTTTGGAAATTAGTTTATTTCTAACAGTAAAAATAAAAAGGGTGTGTGCATGTTAGCTGGACAGAATACAGGAAAACAGGAATGATCTCCATGTACTGTCATAAAACTTCTAGGAATTTTATGAATTCTCAAACTTGAACCCTTGCATTTAGCCAGGTTAGACCTAAGTTAACTGGGAAACATAATGCTTTCTTCTGTTAGGTGAATTTCATAAAGGCGTAAAAGAAGGATATAATGTGACCGTTTCATTTTTCGGTATCATTGGTAAAAATTTATTTCTAGTCATTAGATAACAGTGGAAACTGAAAGTAGCATGCCATCCTTGAGCAAAGCAGTGAAACTGTAGCCACCTGTCCTTTGTGAACCACACTGGGAGCTTAATTAAAGAAACCTGCAGCTGACTCAAACTGGTTTGAATACCAATAGCTGATTGATTAATTGCAGAATAAAGTTCTTAATGCTTTAAAACACTAATATGGGCAGTAAGAATGTTTATACCAGTAGTTTTCAATTAACATACAAAAAAAGCAGCTTTCTTGTTTTCTTTCTTTTAAGAAAAGGACAGTCATACAGAAAGCCAATATGTAAAACAGATAAAATCGGGACTTCTCTGGCTGAGATTAGGTTAGGTTGTCCCAAGCTCCCCTCCCTTATCCTGCACCTATCCTTTTGGCCTCCATTTTCCTGCCACTCTCCCAATCACCTCTGAGGAATTTCCATGGAAGCTCTGTTGCTGCTCATCACATTTGAAAGCCAACGGCTACACTATCCAATTTGCGACTTCTGACTCCAGAGCTTGTTTTTAAAAGTAAACTGTTGTTTCCAAGGGACATCTTTAAACTGTGCAAATTATTTATATTATTAATAGTAGTATGAGGAAAGATGATAAGACTTCTTGAACTTTAAACATAGTAGATATTTATTTACTGCTTTTCCTTTAGCTCTGAACAAGGTTGTTCAATAAGGGGAGAGAAGCCCTGGTGACCCCTCTCCCCCCACCCAGTAAAGTGGATTATTTCTTCCAGTCATAATGGATTATATTATTTTATTAATCAACTAAATCTATACAAACAGATAAGTGGGTAGTTAGCAAATATAATACTTACAGCCGTAGATGGTGTTTGAATAATGAGTTCACCAGGCAAAGAGTAAGAAAGGGATAATAGGGGAAAAAAAACTAACAATGCAAGGACACAATGGTAAAAAGAACACATTTTAGGTACCTAAACCTCCATGGTGTGTATTTGTAAGTACAACATTTGAATCAGGAGGTGAAGCTTGTGGGTGACTTTATTGTCCTAGTGAAGATTTTGCATTTATCTCTATGTGGAAGGCATTGGCAGGCAAGTAAATATGCTTTTTGGAAATGTTGTTTAAAGTAGCCAGAGTTAATTCAGCAAATATTTCAACAGAAAAAATGAGCTTACCAAAATAGAAATTTCTATAAACATTAACGTGCAAGAACAGCAAAATATTAATGCAGGAGGTAGGATAAAATGGGGAAATTATTTAAGTCTTGTGAGGCCTAATAAGTGATACAGTAAACGGGAATCTTTTTTTCACAATTGTCATTACAACCTCTCATTTACTTACATTATTAAAAGTTCAGTCTATAATACGTTTCCTAGTTCTTTGTTTAAAAAATTCAGTATGTTCAATCCATTTTTAAAGCCAAAAAGCTTTCTACTGATAGATTTGTTAGATTCCTCAGTAAGTCTACCTATGCAAAGATTTTCCCCATAGGTAAACATTCTCACTGATTAAAGCACAAAAATAATAAAGCAGTTAGAGAATGGCTCCAGGAGATAATGTTTCATTGACTGGCGTTCTGTCAGTAATGTGAATGCCATCCTGTTCTCATTTACTCCCTGAACCCTGTAGGGAGGCCAGATTGAATAAGTAACCCACACAAAAGAAAGAATTTCTGAAAATGTCAAAAACACAAAACATAATTTGGTCTCTAAAATAATTGATTACTTTGCATGGACAGATCCAGAAGAGATGACATAGAAAATTTTTCTCCTGTTCACCCCTGCTCTAGTAGTCCTCAGTTTCTACTATCGCCTTTGTTATGTAAATGGGTGCTCAGTGTTTAGCTCCCACTTATAAGTGAAAACATACAATATTTGATTTTCTCTTCTTGCATTAATTTGCTTAGGATAATAGCATCTGGCTGCATCCACGATGCTGCAAAGAACATAATTTTAATGGGCACCTGGATTGATTCTATATCTTTGCTAGTGTGAATAGTGATGCAAAGAACATGCAAGTGCATATGTCTTTTGGGTAGAAAGATTGGTTTTGTTTTGGATATATACCTAGTAATGGGAGGGCTAGTTCGAATGATAGCTCTGTTTAAAGTTCTTTGAGAAATCACCAAACTGCTTTTCACAGTGGCTGAACTAATTTCCATTCTCACCAACAGTATATAATAATTGCCTTTTCTCTGCAACCTTGCAAACATCTTTTGTTTTTTGACTTTTTAATAATAGCAATTCTGACTGGTGTGAGATGACATCTTGTGATTTTGAGTTGCATTTCTCTGAAGATTAGCGATGATAATTTTTTTCATCTTTGTTGGTCTCTTGTATGTCTTCTTTTGAGAAGTGTCTGTTAATGTCGTTCACTCACTTTTTAATGGGGTTATTCATTTATGCTTGTTGAACTGTTTACATTCCTTATAACTTCTGGATACTAGACTTTTGTCAGATGCATAGTTTGTAGATATTTTCTTCCATTCTGACAGGCTGTCTGTTTACTTGGTTGATCATTTCTTTTGTTGTGCAGAAGCTCTTCTGTTTTACTAGGTCTGACTTGTCAATTTTTGTTTTTGTTGCAATTGTTTTTAAGGACTTAGTCATAAATTCTTTCCCAAGTTTGATGTCCAGAATGGTGTTTTCTAGGCTTTTCTCTAGTATCCTCATAGTTTGAGGTCTTACATTTAAATCTTTAAACCATCTTGGTTAATTTTTGAGTATAGTAAAAGGTAGGAGTCCAGTTTCATTCTTTTGCATATGGCTAGCCAGCTGCTCCAGCAACATTGATTGAATAGAGAGTCCTTACCTGATTGCTTATTTTTGTCAATTTTGTTGAAAATTAGATGGCTGTAGGTGTGCAGCTTTACTTCTGAGTTCTCTATTCTGTTCCATTGGTCTATCTCCCTTATTTGTACAAGTACCATGCTGTTTTGGTTACTGTACCATTATAGTATAGTTTGAAGTCAGAAGATGTGATTTATCTGGCTTTGTTCTTTTTGGTTAGAGTTGCTTTGGGTATTCAGGCTCTTTTTTTTTGTTCCATATGAATGCTACATTTTTCTAGTTCTGTGAAAAATGAAATTGGTAATTTGATAAGAGTAACATTGAATCTATAGATTGCTTTGCGCAGTATGTCCATTTTAATAATATTTATTCTTTTAATTAATGAACATGAAATGTTTTTTCATTTGTTTTGTGTCATCTATGATTTCTTTTAACAGTGTTTTGAAGTAGTTGTCCCTGTAGAGGTCTTTCACCTCCTTGGTTAGATGTATTCCTAGGCATTTTGTGTGTGTGTGTGTGTGTATTGTAAATGACATTGCATTCTTGATTTGGATTTCAGCTTGAATGTTATTCGTGTGTAAAAATGTTACTGATTTTTGTACAGTGATTTTGTATCCTGAAACTTTACTGAAGTTATTTACCAGCACCAGGAGCCTTTTAGTGGAGTCTTTATGGTTTTCTAGACGTAGGATCATCTCATCCACAAAGAATAATGGTTTGACTTCTTATTTCCTTATTTGGATGCCTTTTATTTTTCTCTGTTGCCTTATTGCTCTGTCTAGCACTCCATTCTATATTGAATATGATTGGTGAGACTGGGAATCCTTGTCTTGTTCTAGTTCTCTAGGGGGTTATTTCTAGGCTTTGCTGATTCAGTATATTGTTGGCTGTGGTTTTGTCATAGCTGGCTAACTGACAAATTTTAAGCTTCCTAGTGAATTTCAGTCTTTGTTTTAAGCCCTTTGTAATCCAGTGTATTTTTTATAAGCTACACACAACTATCTTTCTTTTAAAAAAAACAAGGGATCTAGAGATCTAATGTACTGCATGAGAATTATAGTTAATAAAATTGAGTCATAAACCAGAAATTTGCAAAAAAAGGCACGTAGATTTTAGGTAATTTTACCATACACACACAAAGGGTAACTATATGAGATGATGGATATGTTATTAGCTTGGCTATAGTAATCATTTTACTATGTAAATATATATCAAAATATGTTTTAAACTTGGAATATGTTCAATAAAATAAAGGAATAATTTAACAACTATTTAATTCTCCTACTGTGACCCAAACACAAACATGCACACACACAAAACTCCGTTATGTTTCTCTCTTACTTATGAACATTTATTGGTTCTCTAGCATCCAAACTCCTTAGTTTGTCGTAGGAAATTCCTTATAATCCGGCTTCTATTTTTCTGGCTTCAAGTTTAGCCTGTTTGCTTCTACGTCATTTATTCTTTCAGAGTAAAATTCTCATTTCCCCTGGCTAATAAAGTCCTTTCATGAGGTCATAGCAACAACCAACTTATCCTTCAAGATGCAGCTCAAATGCATCTCGCTTTAGGCAACACGGCTTTAGGATCATCTATTTTCTGCCAAACACTATTAAAGTGCCAAGCATTTGACATTGATTATTCTTGTTTACTATTCACAACTTCTTGAGGTAAGGCTAGACATCTCCATTTCAGAAAAGAGAAACAAAACTGAGGGCCAAAACAATTAAGGGTCTGTGCTCGGTTGGTTGAACATGTAGAGAAAATGTGAATTTGTAGCTATGGATGCCAAGACCCCTATATATGGACCTCTACGTTGCATACTGTAGTTTACTAGAACAAAAAGAGAGACATCTGGATATATGAATGATATTGAAACCTGTATGTTGAGATGAAAGCAAATTCAATATTATTAAGATCAACTCCTGTTCTTTTGCTATTTCCCCTACACTAAAGCTACTTTTTGTTGCCGGTGAGAAGGAAAGAGTAAAGTCCTACAAGGCATCAAGAGCTCCCACTTGGGAGCTTGGTGTACATCATTAACTGATAAGGAAATTACAGAAGAAGGCGAATTTTTAGGAGAGGGCCATAAGCTTTGTTTTTGTTTTGGAATGTTATGAGTGAGTAGTAGCAGTATGCTTCCATAGATATGTACAATAGAAAAATAGCCATTACAGTCAGACCTAGACTTTCACATTTCAGAATTGGGAGCATTTCTATGTAGAAGAAATGGTGAAAATGATTATCTGAAAAAGATTATCTGATTGCTGCTAATTGTGAAGCTAATGTATAGAAGAGAGACTTGAATAAATTTTGTGATGATTTCTAGATGTCTGGAGAAATGATCTGGAATACAATCTTCACAAATGAAAGTTATGTTTGATTAAATGACTACTAGAAATTGTAAAACTGCATAGACATCAAAAAGAATTGCCTAACACATGATAGAATACATAATGTTGGTCTTAGAGTTCAGTAGTTCTTTCCTAACGACACCTATATGAAGCCCTGTTAGGCAGAGTTCATCAGTTAATCTCTCTAAGCCTTAGAGTAATAACAGTTATTAATAACAACAGCAGTAATGTACTCATATGGGACCACTTGTCCTTGGGCTTCCTAGGAGATTGGAAGGAATAAAGAAATGGTGCCATATTAGGAGAACAATTGGAGTTGCTTGCTTGATAGATGTTTTGCTCCAAAATTTTTGGTCTGGGATTCTACTTTGTATCCTGTAGTTTATTAGAACAAAATAAAAGTGATAGATCTGAGATAACAATGATGCTGAAACATATTTGTTGAGGTTCTATAAAAGCAAATAAAATATTGTTAAAATCAATTCAACTCAAAACATCAAAGTAATTTCAAACTTCAGTTGTGTCCCATTTTTTTTTTTGAATTTAAACACTGTCATTTTACAGGGAAAATGACAAATCTAGGTCATTATATTATCAAATGACAGCTCTTAAATGCTTTACTAAGCTTAAAAGTCTTCCCATAGGGCAATAGAACCATTGAAAGTATTCTTGGGTAAGAGGCTCATGTATGATTTATGAATATATAACTTTAGGAAAACCTTTGAGGGCCATAAGACTAGAAACTGGTGTTGGCAGGAAGCAGGAAGCCAGTCCTGACTGCAATTTTCATGCCCAGAAGAAGGAATGGATGCACTTATCTGGGATTTAGGATGAATGAGACTGGCCAAATTGTATTTCCTGCTGTTCTATTTGTTTTTGGTTTGAAAAAGACAAATCACACTAGAAAAGTTGAAAGAATGGTACAATATATACTCATGTATCCCTCACCAAACTCACCATTTGTTAACATCTTACCACACACTTCCCTTTTGCCAAATCATTTGAAAGTATGCTATGAACGTCATGACATTTCATCAATAAATATTAAAATGTGTATATTTTCAGAATGATAAAATTTTCTGACACAGCCTGAGCATACTTACAGCACAAGTCAACATTAATTTACTATCATTATACACAGCCCATACAAATTTCCCCAGTTATCTAAAAGATGTCCTTTATGGCTGTGTTTTATGTTTTGTCTTTGCATTTCTGTGTTTTGTTTTTGTTTTTATGTCTAAAATCCAGTTAAGGTGTACATATTTGCATTATTTCTTCCTAGTCACCCTTCATGAAGCAACAGTCTTCCTCACGTGAATTTTTTTGTGTAACATTGAATTATTTGAAAAGTCCTGGTCTGTTGTCCTGCCAAATATCTTATAGTATAGAAAGGCCTATCTTCTAATGAGATAAACTTACACCTAACATTTCAAGCAAGAATATACTATTGGTGATGTTGTATGTCTCCCACATCATTGCATCAGTAGGTGCATATGTGCCATTATTTGGTTAAGATTCTGACCATCAGATATCTCCATTGTAAAGGAATTTTTAAACTTTGTAAAATTAAAATTGATATTATGTTCCCTAACAACATTTGTTAGGCCAATGTTTTAATGATCCCATATAAGTCAATTATTACTATGGTTGTTCTACATTTACAGTTGGCATTCTTTTCTGTAAGGAAGCTTTTTCCCGCTTTCCCTCCCCTCCCCTCTCCTCCCCTCCCCTCTCCTCCTCCCTTCTCCTCCTCTCCCCTCCTCTCCCCTCCCCTCCCCTCTTCTCTTCTCTTCTCTTCTCTTCTCCTCTCCCCTCTTCTCTTCTCTTCTCCTTTTCTCTTTCTCTCTCTCATTATTATGTATATATGGCTTATTTCTTTAAGTTCAAATGTGTTATATTCCATTAGTTTCATGATTATTTTTGATATTCAGAGTGTTCCAACTTTGTTAATGGGATCGCCTTTAAACTGGCCTCTGTGTCTTTTTCACATGTCCCCATTAGACTTTGAGCATTTCTTTATTTTCTGGCACATTAAGGTGCTTCAGGCTGACCTTGTACTTTTATTTGCCTCAGTCTGAAATAAGCAATTTTCAGAAAAACTTTGTTTCTTATTAGTATAAAATGACGTTTAGAAACAAAGATCTAAGTTTGGAGTGTTTGTTGCCTCTTGCTTGTTTCATTGTGCTTTGGCCCTTTTGGAGATAGAGTTAGGGGGAATAATGTGTGTGTGCACTTAATACATTGTCACATATGAGTGCACATGCAAGTGTGTTCATACTGATTGCCTCAAATGAAATTCAGCATTACGAGATTGTTTCTCATCTTCTTCCATTTGATATTTGTATTTCTCTGTTTCTATAGTGAATATTCTTATTTATCAAAATATATATGTTTAGTCACTTTTTTTCAATATACTCAGAGTAGTTTCAGAATTGCATCACCAAGACTATTATCAGGAAATCAACTAATCAAAGTTCAACATTTTTTCAGTTTTTATTTTTATGCCATACTTCCCATAGGTTTATAGTCAACATGATCTATTTCAAAGTTACTTGAATTAATTTTTCCATATGTTTATGGAATTTAACGTTCCATTAAATTTTCCATATGTTACTATTTTGCAGCATATTAGGATTATCTGTATTTATTTTTATTAAATTTCAGAGTTTTATTTTTTATATTAATTTTGAGTAGTAAGATATTATGGTTCAAAAGATAAAATTATATAATGGGAGCTCTTTCTCTCATCACTACTCCCATTAAAAAGTCTTCTTTTCCCCAAGAAAATGACAAAAGAAAAAAGAAAAAAAATTGTCCCTGGAGGCTGAATTGCTTTTAAAAGGTCTTCCAAAAAAAAAAAAAAAAAAAAAGACATGAACCTGGGATGAGATCACACTATGTGAGAAGATTTCAAATCAGGAAAAAAATGGGCCACTTCAATAATGTTGCAAATAGATGCTAGAACACAAAGAAAATTAAAATTGGTTTCTTCTTCAGAGTTATGGAATATATCACCTAAGGCCTGGGCACTAATAGAAGACTGAATGTGATTCATTTGGGCAGGAGTATTTAATTTTGTGTTAAGAACCCTGAAGTTTTAAACTAGGCCACTAAGGTGTGAGAGAAATCAGTAAGCTTCATTGAATGATATTTGAGTAAGATAACACATAATATAAAAGACATTCTACAATTTGATTCCTTTTATTACTGAATTCTTCACTCTTCATGTTATATACTTTGATCTTTCAACTACTGCCACTCCAGCCTATGTACAGTTATTTGCACATGGTCTGCTACTTCTCACTTCTGTACTTTTAGCCATTGTTTGCAATGCTCCTCTGACTTATTTTTTCAACTAGGAAGCTACTACTTCTTAATAGAAGTTTTTTTAGACATCATGTACTTCTTTCCCTTTTCTATTTCTCAACACTTGTTTATTCATTATGTACTAAATGTCAGGTGTGCTCATATTGCTTCACCAAACACATGCACACATACGTATTAGAATATGATTATTCTAATAATATTAGAATAATTTTTCTAATCTAGTTTTGTGTTTGCTTATCTGTTTTTAAAATGTGAGCTACTTGGTTTAGGATAATGCTGTACATGGAGGTATCCAGTAAATATCGTTAAAAGGCCAAGTGAGAATTACTAAAGAAGAATGATCATGATTTCTTCCTTTGTTGCCCAAATACGCAGCTAAAATACACACATTACAACTTTCAAAAGTTATTTGCTTCGATTGTCCTGGTATCATTTAGCCTATTTTCTCTACTGTTATCTTCAGGAGCCGTGATAGGATAATGTTGGTGCATCTGGTATGTTTGGGTTTCATGAAAATACGATTATTGTGGGCACCCTTGTATTCCTTGATTAAAAATTATTTTGCATTATAAAAATATTATTTTAAAGTAAGCACACCAGGCACCAAAGTTCTGGTAGTTAAAAACAAAACAAAATTGAGTAAACAATTCAGGCCTTCAGTGGTGACATTTAGAGAATGAAATTTGAATACATATTTGGTGATCTCAAGAGAAGAGAAATTATTTCAGATGTGCCAGAATAAAACAGAATTCTTGAGTCATCCACAGATGAATTAGTCATAAGCTAAAAATATAGAATATGAAAAGAAAAAGGAAAATTATTGCAGAAGATAAAAAATAGAGCAATTGTGAATTTAAAATATACTGCAATCAAGAACATTTTAGGCAAATATCAGTAGTGCAGAAAACAGTACAAACTCAGTTATGGAGAGAAAAGAGAATCCATCCTGGAACATGTTAATGGAGACTGATACCATCTTGAAAGATGCAAACCTTATATAAGTTAGGAAATCAAAAATATATGGAAGCTTTTCTAAATTTGGTGCAGATATATAGATGTAAAAACATAATCTAATTTTAATATTCTTTAAAAAACATTCAAATGATAGACCTACTTTTACTTGAACCCTGTTACGTGGAGGTGAGATAAGAAGAAAGTGAGTAGATAAACAGTGTTTGTACAGAGGACCCAGTGAATGAGAATGACTGGATTTGGTTCTACTACTTGCTGAATATGTAACTTTCTACAAATTACTTGACTTCTCTGGGGTGTACCTTCTTCTTTAAAAAAAATGAAGTAATACCTCATAAAAATAATGTGTGAATTGAATTAGAAAGTATATAAAAAGAATTAGTACAATGTTTAATGCTAAATGCAGACCCAATAATTATCTTTTTCTTTTTCTTATTGAGTATCAGGCTCTGTCTCTTAAGTAAATTTTCTAAATAATGGATATATAGTCCTTCATGTATGAAAAATATAAAAGATGTCTCTACCATTTAAAATAACAATGTATTGCTTTAAAACACAAAAATCAAAATCATACTAAATACCTTCTTCTCTTCCTAAGGGGAGTAAAATGTGATAAGGCTAAGAGCTTCTTATCCAGCACACTCCTCATGATAAATATTTGGTTTCTCCCAGCTTTATTGACATACAACTGACAAATAAAATTTTAAGTATTTAGTGTATAACATGATGTTTTGATATATTGATGATATATGTATACATTGTGAAATGAATAAATCAAGTTAATTGACATATCAATCACCTCACATACTTAATCATTTTCCTTGTTGGTCGTGAGAACATTTAAGATCTAATCTCATAGCAATTTTCAAGTATATAATACATTGTTTTCAACTCTAGGCACCATGCTCATTATGAATATTTGTAATCACATTTTATTTTAATTCAACTTTGCTACCTAAAGTTATTGAATCAGTACAAAGGTTTTCTCTTTAGAAAATGACAGTGATTGTGTGAGATACAGTTTCATGCATTACTCCCCCTGTTTGCCCATGTATCCACTGGCTTTGCTCACAGATATTAGTATGTGATCATAACAAATCAAAACACCTCTTCTAATTTTCTGCTTCTATTCTGCAGTCAGCTTGGAAACTGGAGGACTGAATTTGCTTTAAAATTTGTCTATAAAATAAGAGATCCTCTACTGTATTTGAGGGCCTGGTGGGCTCTCTTGAAAAAGACATGCAGAGTCCAACAAATTTGCATTACAGGATTTGTTTGGAAACATTTTGTTTCCTTCTAGTTAAAAGACTGTATTTTGTGTAAATATCCAGCCATGTGAATGCTGGATAAGAGAAACATTACTGTAATTGTTCTCATTTGGTTCATAAGTTATAATACTACTGATAAATGAAGCTATGCAAATCGTCAGCAGAAAGAATGAAGGCTGTGTTGTCATTGTTTGTTTAGAAAATGAGAAATCTGTCAGACTTCAAAGTCGTTATAAATGCTGAAGGAAGACAAGTAAAGCAAAGATAAATATTGTATTACTTTATCAACTTCTCAAACTATAAGTTTTTACACTCTATACGGAGAATATCATTACTAATGTCATTTAGTATTTATTTAATTTTAAGTACCATAAACACCAGTATATGTGGTAGCATGTTTTATCCAAGAAATGATGAGAACATTTCCACATATTAAGGTCAAACCCAGTTGGTCCCTCTGAGCTCAAATTAAGCTCAATACTCACCTTTCTTAAAGACTCCAGACTCAAATGAACATGTTATAGATCACTTTGAGTTTTAGTGAGTTTTTTTAAATTACTCTCAACAATGCTACTTATTTGTTCTATAATAAAGTGTAAATTATACCATAGCCAATATTGGAACTTCTCTTTCTTTAGGAATCTTCCAGCTTCTAATCTTTCCACCCTCCACTTCCTATACTTCAAAACCTAAAACAGCTAAACCTAACATACCATTAGCATTCAAAGTGATTATTATTTCATAAACTATGTCCAGGCTTTGCTCCTTTCTCAATGTTGGGCTGTTCAATTTTAATATTTCAATTGGTCTAAACAAAACTAACTGAAAGGGTAAAGTGATTGGGCTTTTTCAGTGCCCTTATACCTTGGTATTTGTTTATGAATAAATGGGTTAATGATATTTTTGTTAACATTCATAATGAATGTTTAAAGTTATCAGTTTGAAAATATTACAGGTAGTTATTTTAAACTTGGCTTTTTATCCAATTCATATTTGCATCCTTTGTATCAAGTATTTGTTCTTACCATGTGTCTTGTTTAGTTATATCAGCTTTCTTTGCTTTATATTAAAAGATACTTTATTTCACATTGTTTTCCATGTTTTCACAGCTTTTCTTTATTTGACATAGTAGTAAACACACTAGTAAACAGAAGAAAGTATGAGAGATTATAATGAGAAAAAGCTTGATGACCCAGATAAATCTTACTGCTATTGGCCTAATAATCAAGCCTCTTTTTTCCTTTAATAAATGTTTTTATTTGTTAAGTTTTCACTTAGGCTTAAAACAATGTGGTCATCTGGCTAATAATAATACTCACCATACATTGACTTCTTGCCAATTCTAGGCCTTTGTTTAAATATTTATGTTGTTATTTTAAATCTCTTACAACCATCCTGCAAGGAAGATGCTAGTCAGATTAGCAACTAAATCTTAGGGAATTTAAATATCTTGATCAAGTCACATAGCTGCTGTGGCTGAGACAAGATCTGAGTGCAAGTCTTTCTGACACACTTTTCACAGCTGCCTGTAGTCTTGTACTTGACTCCATTAATCATCAGCATCTTCTCTTGGCTCTCTATTAATAATTAGAAAAATGAACTGTGAGATTTACTTTGTAGAATAATATCTGACAAAAACATTAAAATGGATTTATTCTTTATGTCATCTAAATGTTGTCAAAGGGACTAGGATTAGTTGGGATCGTATTTAGTTTAATTTTTAATTAGTCTTACCCCAAACAAATTCTATACTAATGAGGCAATATTCTCTTTTCAGAAATGTTTGACTGTATCTTTTTAAAAAACTTTTAACAAAAAATATAATTAACAGGAAATAATATATGAACAACCTAAAATGTGTGTTTTATATATGAAGGATATCCATCCTGTAAAATATGTATTCCTTTGAAGGTCTTCAAAAAGAGTATTTCCCTTTTCATTCATCCATTGAAGGAGTGAGGCTGGAAAATAAGTCTCATCCTGTGCCAAGCTGCCTTTTGTTGTAGTGAGGGACTTTTGACCATCACACTTTTCCTAATGGGGGAAGTTCACATCTTGCTCATGGATTTTCCTGAAGAAATCTCTATTTAGAATCACAGTTGCTCATATTAACTAGAGCACTACCTTTGGACCTAAGCAAGCAAGATTGATCATTCCTTCTATGCCCCTTTTGAGCAATGTAACTTGTTCAGCCTCATTTCCTTATATGCAAAATAGGAAGTCAGTAATTGGAAAAGTGATAATTTTATATATATATAAATTATACACACACACACACACACACACTATTTTTTTGTCTTCATCCATGTGATCTTCACTATTCTAGACATTCTTGTCACCTTATACATTCCTTTTATTTTTGTCACTTTCTAAAGTGACAGCCAACACAATTGCTTTGGAAGAGAACATGGGGTTGTGGAAAAAACTAAAATCAGGGTCTAAAAATCTCAGCTCTGTTGTTAATGAAGTTGAAAGCTTGGCGAAGTCACCTAATCCTTATATGTCCTAATTTTTCTCCCGTGGTATGGGCATATTAACAGTTTGATAGCAGATTTATAGTGTTGATGTGAGAATTAAATGAAATTGCTAATCAAAACCGTACTAGCACAGTGCTTGGGACATAATAGGCCCACAGTAGGCAACTGACAGGTATTAATTTGCCCTTTCCTGTTCTTTCACGAAACTTTAGATCATAGAATTTGGCAAACCTTATTGCCTATTGGCGGCCTATTTCTATAGTCCAGTGTTTTTCAGACTTAACTTTCAACTCCTTTTAAAAAGAAAAACATTTGCCTGAAATCCTACCACTAACTTATGCATTTTTATTATAATAATATTTAAAATATAAAACCATTACATTATGAATTAGACACTATTTATAATGTATGTTCAATTATAAGACCAGAGCAAATTTTCAAATAAGGTTTGAATATAATTAAAATAAAATAAAATTCAAATAAAATCATTAATGTGATTGAGGATGTTATCTTTCTGAAATTAAATCGCAATGTACAACTGAATGTATTACTGGATATACTTTTGCATTCATCATGTTTCTACGTCACCATGTTATGTGATGACTTGAGTCTCTTTTCACTTAAATTATTCAAATTTTTTATTTCAGCATTGGGTCCTGGTATGATTTAACCCTCACCTGGTGCAAATGCATCATGTAAATTTTGAATAGCCATTTGTGTTTTCCTGAAAAATAACATGACAAATAGAGCAGCTTTGGGCACTGAAGATGTGCAATACTTAGTTATTAGGTTATCATCCAGAAGATAAGAGTTATTAAGCTTGTTAGGTTATCTTTGAAATCACTTGACAGTTTGACACATTCTTAGAGCTCATTGTGAACTCTATTATCAAAGAATAGAGATCACAGCTTGAAAATCTTTCCGTATTAAAAGACCAATACAGGAATCAAGAAGAAAGCCTCTAGTAATTGTTTTGATGATTGTGACATTATTAAAATAGTAAAAATTAGAGAAATGAGTTGTGTGGCAGTGTGAAATGAAGATTTTTTTGTTTGCTTTTTTTTTTTACTTTTATGATGTTGAATCCCTTTTAAAAAGAAAGAAAATTATCAGCAAGATAAAGACAGATCTTATTATCTGTCCTTAAAAGTCCTTTTCTTTTTGCTAGTTTCTTAGGGTATGTTTTAATTTTAATAAGCCCAGGTCTGGTTCACTTTTATATTTCCTTCAGTGTCAAACATATGTAAGAGATGTTCCAAGCCCTTTACTGAAGAAAGGAGTAATTTTATTATCTGCAGAATATTTTAAAAGATACTTTATTTTTACCCCTTGGAGTGATTTAGGTAGCCTATGTGTAAGCAAATGAATGAATTAAATAACATTTTCAAACATGTGTGATTTCTTGGTTTCATTGATTTGAATCTAGTGCAGCAGTAAGTAATGGATAGAATTAAGACAGTAAAAGTTGACTTATGCAATTGTGTGGTGTTAGACTGATATACCACTCAAACGAAATAGGTCTTACAAGTAAGACTAAATTGAATATGTGACATGGAGTGATAAATTGAGAACACTAATGAAAGTATTTAAACTTTTAGAAATTGAAGAAGTCTGTCCAAAGAGTAGCACATTCATGGATTTTGCAAGATAAGATAGAATATATGAACAGTTGAGATTGCTTTTAAGTTGGTCTCAATACATCAGTTTGAAGTTTAGCAATGAACAGTAAGTCAGGAGAGTCCCAGCTAATGTAGCAAAGACCTTTCACCAATAGAGGAACTCCAGCTTATGTACTTTCACTTACACCTTCATTGCCGTTATTATTATTTTTTAATTATGAACTCTGCACTTAGTTATCCTTGAGGAGAAGGATAACATAATTCTGTTCCACTGGCAAATCAAACATATGCTTAGCAAAAAAAACAAAACAAAAAAAAAACAAACAAAAAAAACCAAATATTTGAATTGCAGGCCTGAGGTATTTTCTGAAAACCTCTCAATTTTTTGGAGTTTATTAAAAGATAGAAAGTAATATAAAGTTTAAATGTTAATTACTTATGAGTGACCTTTCTGAATTACCCATTTGGAAGACTTGTCTCTGAGATGATTTAAAAGAATCTCAGATAGTGTGTTTTCCAAAAAAAATTGATTTGTTAAAAGGTCATACACATGATTTAGAGATATGTGTGTCAAGGAAAGAAGATAACTAATTTCAAATAAAATGTTTACAGTTTAGGCGGTCTTTAATGAAATCCTACCTGGCATTTTGGCAACATCAGGCATTAGAGACTTTATTTAATGAATCAGCAGGGAACTGAAGCTTCCATGTAACACTGTTTTGTCTAGAGTGAATTTTAATTTGAAGTGAGCCAATGTGATATAGAAATATTGGTAACCTTGGAAAATGTCTACAGAACCCCTTCTTATTCATAAAAAAATGATTTTTAAATTACCAAAATATCATGTCCTAAATATAACAACTCTGCAAGCTCCGCCTCCCGGGTTCACGCCATTCTCCTGCCTCAGCCTCTCCGAGTAGCTGGGACTACAGGCGCCCGCCACCGCGCCCGGCTAATTTTTTGTATTTTTTAGTAGAGACGGGGTTTCACCGTGGTCTCGATCTCCTGACCTCGTGATCCGCTCGCCTCGGCCTCCCAAAGTGCTGGGATTACAAGCGTGAGCCACCGCGCCCGGCCAACAACTCTTAATATGTTGTTACATATATAGCTATTTCTCTCTCTATGACCATTCTGTATTTACAGATTTAAAACCTGCTTATTTTTTATATATTTATATAACATCTTATTAATAACAGGCACAACAGCAAATATAATAACTAAACTGGATTAAGTGCTCACTATATGTGAGGAACTATGCTAAGCATCACTTACACATATTATGAAAATTTCCATATCACTAGCTAACTATGTGCATATACATTGTAAGTTTTGATAGCTGCGTAGTGTGTTATTATATGATTATACCATAACTTATTTAGCCAATAAACTATTGTTAGGCATTTATGTTATTTCCAAATATTTGTGTTTATATATACTAACATAAGATTTTTTTTAATTTGTGCATCCAAATTTATTATGTCAGGATAAATTGTCAGAAGTATAATACCCAAACCAAAACATTTACATGTTCCTTTGAAATTTCATTATTTAGCTGTTGTATCAAAAGATAAAAAATAGAAAACAGGGAGATTTTTGAAATGGATTGTTGAATTGTAAACTCAGTAATCCCATGCCGGTCTATACACCCAATAAAACTTTGTGAGACTTCCTTCCCTACATCCTTGCTGACTCTGGTTTTATGTGTTTCAATCTTTGATGAGACTGGTCAGTCTTAAAACCAGTCAGGTTTATTTTATTTATGGATGCACTCAATTGGTACTCTTTCTCCTAATAGATAAGACCAAATATTAGGATATCTTCATTGATGAACCATGCAGTGTGTTTTCATGACATATATAATGTGTTATGTATCAGAGACAGTAGGGAAGATATAAATAATATTATCATTTTAGTTCAAAGGTGAACCACGAAAAAGCTTCAGAAATATTTCAGCCCACTTTCTTCATATATAGAAAAAAACAAATGGCAATATGAATAAGAAATAAAGTGAGATGTGACATCATCCACAATAAAATAATTCTCAGTTTATGATATAGAGCCGGTACAGAGCAAACAACAACAACAACAATAACAACTGCATTTTATCTCTTTTAGAGCCTTGTGTGGGGCTAGAAATTCACAAGTCTCTGTCTTTGCTCATGCTAGTTCCCCAACGTGGTTTTCCAGCCTTGCTATTGGTTTCTTCTTTGCCTGTTTACATTGTGCTTATCACTGGGACCCAGATCAAAGGCTAGTGTCTGTTTGCACCTTCCTTAATCTCTCTAATTAGGATGATTTTTTTTTTTACTTTGGTTGTTTCAATATTTTTTCTCTATCTTTGTGTTCATTTTAATTTTGCATGGTTAGGTGTTAATAAAGTCATTTCTCTCATTTTTATGCATATTCCTTAAAATGGTATATATTTTACTCAATTGTGTAGCATAATCAGAAGTCAGTATTACAGTAACTGGCAAAGTACATAAAATATTTGTTGAATGAGTAAGATAAAGTGTTTATAATGCTTTTCAGATAGCATATAGTATTTGAAACTCATTGGAGAATCACTAAAAATGACACTGAATTATTTTCAGGAGAAATTTTAAGCTTTTCATTTGAAAATAGTCATGTATTTATCAATAGCACATATAATAGCATTAAAAAAAACTCTCATTAAAAGAATGTCCTCCATTTTTATATACCCATATATAAAATACAATTGTATAAAGCATGCTTTATATACTTTCCACATCTAGAAATAATAAAATCAGCAACTACCATCTCCCATTTTTTTAAAGAAAAACCTACTACACTTCCCTTCATCTAGAATTGAAATGGTTCATATATCTATTTACTTTTGTTCTCTACCATTAAGGAGCTGGCAATATGAGGCCGAGTGTGGTGACTCATGCCTGTAATCCCAGCACTGTAGGAGGCCAAGGTGGATCGCCTGAGGTCAGGAGTTTGAGACCAGCCTGGCCAACATAGTGAAACCCCATCTCTACTAAAAATACAAAAAATTAGCTAGGCATGGTGGCGGATGCCTGTAATCCCAGCTACTCCGGAGGCTGAGGCAGGAGAATCGCTTGAACCCAGGAGGTGGAGGTTGCAGTGAGCCGAGATCTCACCATTGCACTCCAGCCTAGGCAACGAGAGTGAAACTCCATCTCAGAATAACAAAGGAGTTGGCAATATGAGGTAAAGTTGTATTTGAGGGCCACATGATAAAAGTTGCTTTTCTTTTTTCCTTGAATAATGTGTCAGATAATTTACTTACTTATTTATGTATTTATTAGAGATGGGATCTTACTCTGTTGCCCAGGGTGGAATACAGTGGTACAAACACAGCTCATTGCAGCCTTCAGCTCCTAAGCTCAAGCAATTGTCCTGCCTCAGCCTCCTGAGTAGCTGGGACTACAGGCATTCTTCACTATGCCAAACTAATTTTTTTTTGTTTTAATTTTGGTGAACACTGGGTCTCACTGTGCCGCTCAGTTTGGTCTCAATCTCCTGTCCTCAAGCAATCCTTTCTCTTATGCCGCCCAAGTCATTGGTATTACAGGTCACTGTACCCAGCACAAATTATTTTTTATCACTTTTCCTTACTTATATTAAAACAGATGCTCCTTTTTTGGCATGTCTTATTTTCCTTGAGCTTGAGAAACATAGGCACCAAAAAACGTTTGGAGAGATGACAGTTTTTTTCTGCCTAACAAATTTGACTGTGTACATTTTGATTTATTTCTTTGAAACACCAGTCTGATCCAATAATCTTACTTTAAAGCAAACTTGGGAAATAGCCAAACTAGGATCCTTGGTGTGTTTAAACAAAACCCAAGTGTTTGAGAATAAAACATGTGTCACTTATGCATATAGTGATTCAGTCCAGATGAACTGGGAAAACTTGTTCTCATTTTTTTGAGGCCCCTCTTGACCAAACTATTCGTATCTAATTAGAAGCCATTTATAGAGCTTCACTAATAAGTAATAAATGCATTTAATTTCATATTGTTATCTATTTTAAAAATGAAGAATTTGTGGGTCTCACTGACAAACATAAACTTAAGTTTACAAGATAATAAAATACCTTTGAATAATAACACAAGATGCTTAGTCATGTAAAGGAACATTAAGAAACCCAAATTCTGTTGCCGGACTTTTCTTTAGTATTAAATAGGTCATTAGACTGAACAAAAGCTTTTCATGATAAATTAGAATGGCCTTAGAGTTTTCATCTTGCTTTTGGATATACATAGGATAGTTCAAATAAGAAAAACTAAATTTCCTAATTGAACATATTAAATCTATTTTTAATTTATGTATTTCATTCATGTTTAATAATAAAGAAGATGAAAAGTAAATTATATGTGGTTAATTGTTTAAATCTTACTTTACAAAGCATATTTTTATTACTGGGTTTATTAATATTTAACTAGTTTAATAGTTTAATAAATAATTTTCTTCAAATGATAATTGAGGAACTGTCTTTAGTCTTAGTTGGGTACACCTATCCATGGGAGTGCAGGCTGACCAATAAGCCAGAAACAAGGACCTATCAGAGCTAGACTGTAGGCTCTGATTTTTGAGCAACAATAGTGCCATGATTTGGTTATTATTATTCCAATTTCACATGAGGAATTTGAATGCAGATATGTCTATTTACTTGAGCACTTCTTTGGTGAGAGAAAGAGCTATGGTATGAACTTAAATTTGTCTAAAACTAAATCTTATATTCAGCAGCCAATGTACCAAAGAAGTAAACTCTTGAGTATTGACAGTCTATCATATGTGTGTATATATATATATGTACTATTAATTCATAATGAGTGGTGATGTTATTGTGATTTACAAGAACACAAAAGCATTTAAAAATATCCTTAAATTTATTGTAGTTTTTGGTCACTACATGTTTTCTGAATCAATCACTGATAAAATGACAATTATAAGTTTTGCCAAAACACGTTGGAAGGACTAGTTCAAACAATTCTAAGCTGTGTCCAGCTCAATAAGTGTAATGTTTAGATATTTTATTAAATGTTCCAAATGTGGGTCTGTGATTTTATGTTTTAATTTATAAGTTTCTGTGTAACATATACCAACATATTTTTAAAATGTACACTGCTTGTTATCAGTGCAGTAAATGGATAGTAAGAAATATGGATGAAATTTTTTTCCCTTATTGGTTTTTAGAGAGGTCTGTACCTATGCCATATATATGGATATGTGTGCATGTGTAAATGTATGTGTCTGTATATATATACACATACATATACATATATCCATATATATATGTATATATATATATACACATATCCATATATATGTGTATATATATATACACATATACATATATCCATATATATGTATATATGTGTATATATATATACACATATATATGTATATGTATACACACACGTATATATGTGTATATACACATATGTGTATATGTATACACACACGTATATATGTATATATGTGTGTATAGATATATACACATATATACGTGTGTATATATATACACATATGTATGGATATATGTATGTGTATATATATACACATATGTATGGATATATGTATGTGTATATATATACACATATGTATGGATATATGTATGTGTATATATGTGTGTATATATATACAGACACATACATTTACACATGCACACATATCCATATATATGGCATAGGTGCAGACCTCTCTAAAAACCAATAAGGGAAAAAAATTTCATCCATATTTCTTACTATCCATTTACTGCACTGATAACAAGCAGTGTACATTTTAAAAATATGTTAGTATATGTTACACAGAAACTTATAAATTAAAACATAAAATCACAGACCCACATTTGGAATATTTAATAAAATATCTAAACATTACACTTACTGAGCTGGACACAGCTTAGAATTGTTTGAACTAGTCCTTCAAATGTGTTTTGGCAAAACTTATAATTGTCATTTTATCAGTGATTGATTCAGAAAACATGTAGTGACCAAAAACTATAATAATTTTTTTTTTTTTTTTTGAGATGGAGTCTCGCTCTGTTGCCCAGGCTGGAGTGCAGTGGCGCAATCTCGGCTCACTGCAAGCTCCGCCTCCTGGGTTCACGCCATTCTCCTGCCTCAGCCTCTCGGAGTAGCTGGGACCAGAGGCGCCCGCCACCAAGCCCGGCTAATTTTTTTGTATTTTTAGTAGAGACGGGGTTTCACCGTGGTCTCGATCTCCTGAACTCGTGATCTGCCCACCTCGGCCTCCCAAAGTGCTGGGATTACAAGCGTGAGCCACCGCGCCCGGCCAATTTAAGGATATTTTTAAATGCTTTTGTGTTCTTGTAAATCACAGTAACATCACCACTCATTATGAATTAATAGTACATATATATACACACACATATGATAGACTGTCAATCCATAGATGAAGCTTGGTGCACTTATGGATTCACAGACCCACAACTACTCTTTGGAGTTGCAGTTAATTGCAACCCACAAGTGTGGAACCACAATGAAGTAACTGGGGCCCACAGTAACCACAGATGAAGTAATTGTGGCCCAGAGAAATGATCCGCCTACAATTACATAACTGGTAAGCACCTTATTACAATTAAAACCCAGAATTCCTAAATGTTGGTCTTACGTACTTTTCCCTACATCAAAATTTCTCATCAATTTTGTTGATGTCTCCTTTGAGAATCAGATGCCTGTTACCCCAGGGAAATGCATATGTGCCCATCCATGTGAAATGCTGCACATAATCCTAAGAGGGTTCACAAACCTTTTAGGGTCTACTCATGAGCCCCTGGTAATAACACCTGCCGAAGCTACCACCTTAATTTCTATGTTAAAAACCAAGGAGAGGGTGGGATACCAGGCCCTCGTTCTGAAGTTAAGTGATTGGGGGAGCTTTATAAATCATATTTTTAAAGTGTACCTTTCCCTCAATTTTAACCAGGATCACTTGATCATCATAATGTGCATGTATTAATGGCTTTATTTGAGCTATTAATAATGTATACATATGTAACAAACCTGCACGTTGTGCACATGTACCCTAAAACTTAAAGTACAGTAATAATAAAATAAAATATTTTTAAGAAATCTGAATCTCACTGTTATTTCTTTAAAATTATCTGAACACACACACAAACAAGAGAAAATAGAAACTTAAAATCCTTCCTGTCTGTACTGGTGGCTTAACTTTGTGATGTTTTCAATAGTAAAGCCAGCCTTTAGCTAGGAGTTCATAAATATTGAGAAGCATGATCTTCCTCCAGAGAAAGTGCCTACCAGTTTGTGTGGATTCTGGTTGCCAAGAGACAAAGTTTAGTCCATTCAAATTAAGTTCAATGGTCTGAGAAATGCCAAATTTATGATAAAATGCTATTGTGGTAGAAAATGTTTATTTAAAATATGTAGGCCTTTAACATGTACTCTTCTTTTTAAATAATGACAAATATGTGTAACTTTGAAATTGAGGGTTTTCTTTTACTTTATCTTTTTCATTTGTTTGTTTCTCATTGACATTGCAAATTCAAAATAATGATGCCAGACAGTCAAAAGAATCTAAGTCTGAGGTTTTACTTCTAGAATATATTCTTTCTGCCAGACATTCCAAAGGCTTTAATTTTCAGTTCTGGGGTATTTGGCTATGTGTAAATAGCTCTAGAAGAATCGAAATAAGGCCAACAGGAGGAAAGAGCTTCCTGAACAACTATATTGACTTCCTTCTTTTTGGTTCACCTTTAGTTTTTGAGCATTCCGTTAAGTTCATCCAAACCACCCCAGGATAAAGAGGGTTTTCTTTATTTAAGATGTCATGAGGCTGACAACAAATTAGCATTGTATGCATTGAAGTTTTAGTCTCCTGAAAAGAAAGGCTACAAGAAAATAAATTGGTCATAGCATTTTCCTGTGAATAGTTCAAACATGTAAATAGTTGAAATGTAAATATTTAACTGTTAGTTAAATAGTTGAAAAATAATTATCAAATGATTAATTTATATAGTCAAAATAGATGGACTAGATTCACTCAATCATTGAACAAATATTTGCTGAGTAGCTCCCATAGATGTAAAGAGCCATTCTAGGCGTGGGATAAACAATGAACAGAACACAGAACTGCCCTTATAGGGTTAACATTTTGGTGGATCTTAGATTGATGTCATTTAAGAAATAGATTTCTTTATGATTTAGAAGTCTAGTTCCAATGGGGCGTACTGTAAGATCTGGCAAAACAAATCAAAAACAGTCATTTTGAAATAAAATTAATATAGATTTGTAGAGATACAGGTGAAAATTCTAGCTCCAATGAACCAAAAGTTGAGTTGCTAAATAGACAAAGTAGTCTTTAAGCAAATACAAAAGTATATGTGAAGAGATAAAGACTGAAACGATGGAAAGGTCAAGTTTTATATGAACACCATCAGTAGATATATACTTAAGTTTTATATGAACGCTATCAGTAGATATAAACTTAATGCCTGGATGATATCTGTGGCTATCATTTTAAAGCAATAAGTACTTATTTTGCCCATAAAATATTATCTTTTAACAGGCTAGTGGTAATCACAGTGGATTTGTACTGCTTTTCACAATTCACACTGTAGAAAACAAAGTATAATTTGAAATTTGACATCAGAATAGCATCCAGGGGAGTCAGCCTGGTTTTTGACTTTAGAAGGATTTGGTTTTGAATATGGGCTCTACAGACTGCTCCTTGTGACCTTATCTGTAAGACACAGAAGTAATGCATACATTGAGAGTTTAGGGAATCAGATGGGAAAAGGTGCAGGAGGCACCTAACATAGTGTTGTGCATATAATAGCTAGTCAATCAGTGGCTGGTCATTTGTATTTACAGGACCAGAATTTGGATTTCATGTGCTTGATTTAATCCTGTGCTCCTTTGAGAGTGCACCTAGCTGCCTCCAGATATAGTAAAGGGGAAAGTTTTAATGGGCAGGAAGAGAATAAATGTGCCTCACTTTTTTTTCTTTTTTGAGACTGAGTGTTGCTCTGTCGCCCAGGCTAGCGTGCAGTGGCACAATCTCGGCTCACTGTAACCTCTGCCTTTCAGGTTCAAGCTATTCTCATGCCTCAGCCTCCAGAGGAGCTAGGATTATAGGCATGTACCACACCCAGGTAATCTTTGTATTTTTAGTAGAGTTGTGGTTTTGTCATGTTGGCCAGGCTGGTCTTCAACTCTTGGCCTCAAGTGATCTGCCTGTTTCGGCCTTCCAAATTGCTGGGATTGTGGGCGTGAGCCACCACAGCACCTGGCCAGTGCCACATCTTAGAACAATCTTGAGGTGCTTTCTGATTTTTAGTTAAGTGTTTAAACCCGTGTAATACATTACAGTTGACTCAGTAAACTATTATCTATGCCTTCAAATTTGTATTAGGAACCCCTAATGGTGAATAAGGTTATGTTGTAAGGATGTGATATGTCAAATATCAGAGAGAACTACAGGACATGTCAGCAATTAAGTTGCTAATGGGGTCAAGCATAGTACAAAGTAAAGGTGGAGGATGAGATGGGACTTTGGGAGATGAAGCTAGTTTCTAAGGAAAAGAAAAAAAATAAAGCAGCAAAAAGTAGTCAGTATCTCTGATACTTTCCTCAACTCTGAAAGAGTAATAGCTCTTTTCTTGGGCACTAAAACCACACTGAGACACAGTGGCCATTTTGTAGGTGTCAGTTATTTTATCATTATTATTTTTGTTTAAATCATGACACTGTTGAGCTAATTAAATCCTTCCTGACTGTCTTCAGGCCAATCGATCATTTCTTTGCTTTGGTATCTATCTATGTTTCAACAACATGTGTAGTTATATACAACTACATAATTTTAATAAAAACACATGATCCTTATAACTCTTCAGATTTTTTCCTAGCTGAAGTAAAACATTTGTGAGATATTTACACCCTCCCTCCCCCAAAATGATTTTTTTAAATTTCTTTTTATTGTGTATAGTTAATATATACGAAATGATGTTTTGATAAACATATACATAGTGAAATTCTTACTATAGGTAAGCAAATTAGTATACCCATCACTTTCCATAGGTAACTTATGTGTGGTGAGAGCGCCTAAAATCTACTTTCTTAGCAAATTTAATTATATAATACAATATTATTAACTGTAGTTAATAATATTATAATGCTATACATTATAATATCAGATATCTAAACTTATTCATTTTACATAGCTGCAAATTTGTACATTTTTTACTTACATCACCCCATTTTCTCTTCCTCTGTGTCCCTGGTAACTAGCGTTCTACTTTGTGTTTCCATATATTTGACTATTTCTTAGAATCCACATGTAAGTGAGATCATGTAGTATCTATTTTCCTGTGTCTGACTTATTTGACTTAGTATAATGTCTTTCAGATTCATTATATTGCTGCAGATGGCAAGATTGCCTTCTTTTTCAAGGCTGAATAGTATTCATTTGTATGTATATATAAAATAATTTATTTATCCATTGATGGACACTTGAGTTGTTTTCATACCTTTGTTATTATGCGTGATGCTGCAATAAACATGAGAATGAAGATCTTTCTACAAGGTGCCGACTTCATTTCCTTTACATAGATACCTAGCAGAGGTATCACTGGTTTTATAGTAGTTATATTTTTAATTTTTTAAGAAAGCTCCAAACTATTTTCCACAATGGTTGTACCAATTTACAGTCTCAGAAACAGTGTACAAGAGTTACCTATTCTGCACACCCTGGCTAACAATGATTATTTCTTATTTTTTTTTGATGATAGCTATACTAACAGGTGTGAGGTGATATCTCACTGTGGCTTTGATTTTCATTTCCCTGATGATTAGTGACATTAAACATCTTGTCATGTGTCTGTTGGCAATTTGTATGTGTTCCTTAGAAAAATGTCTATTCAGGCCTATTGCCCATTTTTAGTATTTATTTATTTTTCCCTTTAATTTTTTTATTTTAATTTTTATGGGTGTATAATAGGAATATATATTCATATGTATACTCACATGTATATGAATATATGTGAATATATATATTCATGGGGTACATGAGATATTTTGATACATGGATACAATGCATAATAATCACATGAGAGTAAATCAGATATTCATCACCTCAGGCATTTATCCTTTCTTGGTGTTATGGGCATTCCAACTATACTGTTTTTGTTATTTAAAAATGTACAATAAATTGTTGAGTGTAGTCACCCTGCTATGCTATCAAATAGTAGATATTATTCATTCTATCTAACTATATTTTTGTACTTATTAACCATCCCCACTTTTCCTCGACTCCCCACTACTCTTCCCAGCTTCTAGTAACCATCATTCTACTCTCTACTCCATGAGTTCAATTATTTCAACTTTTTGCCCCTGCAAATGAGTGAGAACATAAGTTTGTCTTTCTGTGCTTGGCTTATTTCACTTAACATAATGTCTTCCAGTTCCACCCACGCTGTTGAACATGACAGGGTCTCTTTTTTTTTTATGGCTGAATACTACTATCTTGTGTATATGCACTACATTTGCTTTATCCATTCATCTATTGATGGACACTTAGGTTTGCTTACAAATCTTGGTTATTTTCAATAATGTTGCAATAAACAAGGGAGTCTAGGTATCTCTTCAATGTACCGTTCTACTTCCTTTTGGATACATACCGGTAAAATTGCTGAATCGTATGGTGGTTTTACTTGTAGTTTTCTGAGGCCCCTCCATACTGTTCTCCATAGTGGTGGTAGTAATTTATATTCCCAGTCTTTTATATACTTGCCAGCATTTGTTATTTCCTGTCTTTTGGATAAAAGCCATTTTAAATGGGGTGAGATTAAATCATATTGTAGTTTTGATTTACATTTCTCTGATGATCAGTGATATTGAGAAACCTTTCATTTACTCGTTTGCCATTTGTATATCTTCTTTTGAGGAATGTGTATTCAGATATTTTGCCCATTTTTAAATTGGATTATCAGACTTTTTACTATTGAGTTGCTTGAGCTTCTTATCTATTCTGGTTATTAATCCCTTGTCAGATGTAGAGTTTGCTAATATTTTTCCCATTCTATGGGTTGTCTCTTCACTTTGTTGATCATTTCCTTTGTTGTGAAGGAGATTTTTAACTTGATATGATCCCCTTTGTCCATGTTTGCTTTGGCTGCTTGTAGTTGTTGGGTGTTACTCAATAAATATTTGCCCAAACTCATATCTTAGAGCCTTTCCCAAATGTTTTCTTTAAGTAGTTTTGTAGTTTAAGGTCTCAGATTTCAGTCTTTAATCCATTTTTATTTGATTTTTGTATACAGCAAGAAAAGAATATAGTTTTATTCTTCTGCATATGAATACCCAGTTTTCCAAACACCATTAATTGTACAGACTGTCCTTTCCCTAATGTATTTTCTTGACTCTTTAGTCAAAAATGAGTTCACTGTTGATATATGGATTTATTTCTGTGTTATCTATTTTGTTACATTGGTCTATGTGTCTGTTTTTGTGCCATCACCATGCTGTTTTGTTTATTATAGTTCTGTAGTATAACTGGAGGTAATGTCATTCCTCCAGTTTTGTTCCTTCTACTCAGGATAGCTTTGGCCGTTCTGAGTCTTTTGTGGTTCCACATAAATTTCAGGATACATTTTTCTATTTATGTGAGAAGGTAAATGGTATTTTGATAGAAATTTCTTTGAATCACAGATTGCTTTGGGTGTTATGGGCATTTTAACAATGTTAAATCTTCCAATCCATGAACATAAAATATTTTCACCTTTTTTGTATCATCTTCAATAGCTTGCATCAATGTTTTTTAGTTTTCATTGTAGAGATCTTTCACTCTTTTGGTTAAGTTTATTCCTTGGGATTTTATTTTATTTGTAGCTAATGTAAATGGGATTACTTTCTTGATTTCTTTTTCATATTTTTCACTGTTGGCATATAGAAATACAGTTTTTTGTATTTTTATTTGGTATTCTGAAACTTTACTGAATTTATTCTAAAAGGTTTTTGATGGCATCATTAGGAGTTTCTAAATATAAGTTATCATCTACAAATGCAGATAATTTGATTTTTTCCTTTACAATTTAGAAGCCATTTACTTCTTTCTATTGTCTGATGGCTCTCACTAGGACTTCCAGAATTATGCTGAATAACAGTAGGGACAGTAGTCATCCTTATCTTGTTCCAAATCTTAGATCCAAGGCTTTCAGTTGTTGTTATGTTCCTTCTAAGCCCATTTTTTTTTTTTTTTTTTGTTAAACAGAGTCTCACTCTGTCTCCCAGGCTGGAATGCAGTGGCGCAATCTTGGCTCACTGCAAGCTCCACCTCCCGGGATCCCCCCATTCTCCTGCCTTAGCCTCCAGAGTAGCTGGGACTACAGGTGCCCGCCACTGCACCCAGCTAATTTTTTTTGTATTTTTTACTAGAGACGGGGTTTCATCGTGTTAGCCAGGATGGTCTTGATCTCCTGACCTTGTGATCCATCCGCTTCGGCCTCCCAAAGTGCTGGCATTACAGGTGTGAGCCACCACACCTGGCCTAAGCCCAGTATTTTGAAGATTTTTACCATAAAAGAATGCTGAATTTTATCAAATGCCTTTTCAGCATTGATTAAGATGATCATATTGTTTTATCCTTCATTCTGTTGATATGGTGTATCACATTGATTGATTTGTGTATGTGGAACCATCCTTGTATCCCTGGGATAAATTCCACTTGGTCATGGTGAATGATTTTTTTTAACAATATTGTTTTTAATCACACTATTTTTAACACAATGAGATTTCACTTTTTTTAAAAAAAATTGTCTTTTAAGTGTGGAATATTAAGATTTTTCAGGACTGAGGGTACAATAGATTCTATTAATTTGCTAATATATCATTCACTTATAAGGAGGCCAGCTTTAAAAGCCATTATAAGCTGCACATACATGTTTTTAAAAAATAAAAATAAGAATGCCGTACACTTATGTAGCACTTTGCCTGTCAAAGTAGATTTGTTCCTATTTTCCATTGGGTAATGTGAGGTGAGGCAGGTATTGTCTCAGTGCTCTCAGAGAACAAGGGTTGATAGGTGCAGCAAACCACCACAGCAATATATATCTATGTAACAAACTGGCATGTTCTGCATGTGTATCCCAGAACTTAAAGTAAAATAAATGATATTTTTAATGCATTGGTGAATTTGGTTTGCTAGTATTTTGTTGAGGATTTTTGCATCTATGTTTATCAGAGATATTGTCCTGTATTTTTGTTTTTTTGATGTGTCTTTGTCCTGTTTGGTATCAGGATATTGCTGGCCTCATAGAATTAGTAGTACTTCCAATGAGTTTGGAAATATTCCCTCCTCCTCTATATATTGGAACACTTTGAGTAGTATTTGTATTAGTTCCTCGTGTTTGGTAGAATTTAGCAATAAATCCAGTGGGCCCTGAGGTTTTTTTCTTTTTTTTTTTTTTTTTTGGCTGGGAGAATTTTTCTTATTACTTTAATCTTATTACTTGTTATTAGTCTATTCAGGTTTTAGATTTCTTCATCATTTGATACTGGTAATTTGTATGTGTCTAGGAATTTACCTGTTTCCTCTAGGTTTTCCAATTTATTGGCATATAGTTGCTCATAGTAATCTACAATGATCCTTTGGATTTCTGCGGTGTCAGTTGTAATATCCCCTTTTTCATCTGATTTTAAAATTTTGATCTTCTCTCTTTTGTTTTTAGTCTGGCTAAAAGTTTGTTGATTTTTTTTATCCTTTCAGAAAACCATCTTTTCATTTCATTGATGTTTTGTATTTTCCCCTGTTTCAATTTCATTTACTTCTGCTCTGATCTGTATTATTTCTTTTTTTCTACTAATTTTGAGTATGCCTTGCCCTTGTTTTTCTAGTTATTTAAGATGTGTTATTAACCTAATAATTTTTATTTTTATTTAAAATTTATATGCCTGTTTAATGTAGGTACTTATTGGTATAAACTTTCCTTTTAACATTGCTTTCTCTGTATCCCATAGATTTTGGGATGTTGCATTTTCATTTTCATTAGCTTCATGAATTTTTAAAATTTTTATTTTAATTTCTTCATGGGCCCACTGGTCATTCAGGAACAATTTGTTTAATTTCCACGTGTTTTTATAGTTTCCCAAGTACCTCTTGTTATTGCTATTTAATGTTATTCTGTTGTTCTCTGAGAAAACACTTGATATGATCTCATTTTCTTTTAATTTTGTGAGTCTTGTTTTGTGGCCTAACATATAGTCTATCCTTGAGCATGATGTATGTGCTGAGGAAAAGAATATATATTCTGCAGTTGTTAAATAAAATATTCTGTAAATATCTATTAGATCCATTTGGTCTATAGTGCATATTAAGTCTGATATTTCTTTATTGATTTCCTGTCTGGATAATCTGTCAAATCCTGCAAGTGGGATGGTGAAGTCTCCAACTATTATTGTATTGGGATCTATCACTCTCTTTAGCTCTTATAACATTTGTTTTATATATCTGTGTTCTCTAGTGTTAGGCTCATATATATTTAAAATTGTTATATCCACTTGCTGAATTGACCCCTTTATCAATATATAATGACTTTCTTTGCCTCTTTTTATGGTTATTGTCTTAAAATCTATTTTATCTGAGATATATATATATATATCTACTCTAGCTGTTCTTTAAATGCCATTGGTGTGGGATATCTTTTTCCGTCTTTTTTTTTCAGTGTATGTCTTTATAAGTGAGGTGTGTTTCTTGAAGGCAGCATATTGTTGGGTTTAGTTTTAATGCATTCAGCCACTCTACTTTCTTTATTGGAGTGTTTAGTCTATTATATTTAATGTTATTATTGATAAATAAGGACTTACTACTACCACTTTGTTCTCTGGTTGTCTTGGGGTCTTCTCTTCCTTCTGTCCTTCCTGTCTTACTTTTTGTGAAAATGTTTTTCTCTGGTGGTATGTTTTAATTTTTTTATTTGTATTGTGTGTGTGTGTGTGTATGTGTGTGTGTGTTTATATTTTTTAGGGTTTTTGATTTGAGGTTACCATGAGGCTTGCAAATAACATAACTCATTACTTTAAATCGATGACTACTTAACTCTGATTGCAAAAACAAAGAAAAACTAATAACAACTCTACACTTTAACTTCATACTTTTTGCTCTTTAACTTTTTGTTGTTTCTGTTTATATCTGCTTATACTATGTGTGTCTTTAAAAGTTGTTGGAGTTATTATTTCAGACAGATTTGTCTTTTAGTCTTCCTACTCAACATATGAGTAGTTTACACACCACAAATACAGTGACAATATTTTATATTTGCCTGTGTACTTATTTCCAGTCAGTTTTGTACTTTCAAATGATTTCTTATTGCTCCTTAATGTCCTTTTCTTTCAGATTAAAAAACTTTCTTTAGGAAAGATCTGGTATGGATGAAATCCCTCAGGTTTTGTTTGCCTGGGGAATTTTTTTATTTCTCCTTCATGTCTGCAGGATATTTTCACTGGATATACTATTCTCGGATAAGAGATTTTTGTTTGTTTGGTTTGTTTTTGTTTTTGTTTTTGTTTTTCCTTCAGCACTTTAGATATGCCATGCCACTCTCTCCTGGCGTGTAAGATCAAGACTTTAAGTCTGCTGCCAGATGTATTGGTGCTCCTTTGTATGTTATTTGTTTCTTTTTTTCTTGCTGCCTTTATGATCCTTTCTTTATTTTTGATATTTGGGAGTTTGCTTATTAAATCTCCTGAGTTAGTCTTATTTGGGTTAAATCTGCTTGTGTTCTATAACCTTGTCGTACTTAAATATTGATATATTTCTGTAGGTTTGGAAAGTTCTCTGTTATTTTTTTCAATATGCTTTCTACCCCAATCTCTCTTTCTATCTCCTATTTAAGGCCAATAACTCTTAGATTTTCCTTCTTCATGCTATTTTATACATCTTGTAGGCATGCTTTTTTTTTTGTTATTGCTCTCCTCTGTCTGTGTGTTTTCAAATAGCCTGTTCAAGTACACAAATTATTTCTTCTCCTTCATCCATTCTCCTCTTGAGAGAGTCTGATGCATTTTGCTGTTTGTCAGATAATTATTCTGTTCCAGAATTTCTACTTGAGTTTTTAAGATTATTTTAATCTCTTTGTTAAAATTATCTGGTGGAATTCTGAATTTCTTCTCTGTAATATCTTGAATTTCATTGCATTTCTTCAAAACAGCTATTTTGAGTTATCTGAAAGGTCACATATCTCTGTCACCCTGGGATTGCTCATTGGTGCCTTATTTAGTTTGGCAAAGTCATGTTTTCCTAGATGATCTTAATGCTTTTGGGTGTTTGTCAATGTCTGGACATTGAAAAACTAGTTTATTCTAATCGTTGCAGTCTGAGCTTATTTATACCCATAATTCTTGATAGGGCTTTCCAAGTATTTAAAGGGAATTGAATGTTGTTCTAAGTCTTTGGTCACTGTGTGCATCAGGGGGCACCCCAAGCCCAGTAACACTTTAAGTCTTGCTGACTCACACAGGTGCCACCTTGGTTATCTTCAGTAAGATACAAGAGAATTCCCTGTATTACCAGGTGAAGTCTTGTTCTCTTTACTTACTTTCTCCCAAGCAAACAGTGTCTCTATTTCTCTTCGTACTGAGCTGCCTGAAATTGGAGCAGGGGTGTCACAAGCCCTCCCGTGACTACCATTGCTGGGACTCTTCTTGGTCACAGCTGAGGCTAGCACAGTACTGTGTCTTGCCCAAGGTCTATGGTGACTACTGTCTGGCTATGGCTGCTGTATATTCAATGCTCAAGGGGCTCTTTAGTCAGAGGTAGTGAATCCTGCCAGGCCTAGGTCTTTCATTTCAGGGCCACAGGTTCCCTTCTGGCCCAGGGTGAGTCTAGAAATGTCATCTGGGAGCTATGTCCTAGTATTGGGGTCTTTATGAATTAGCTTTGTGCTCTATTGTACTATGGCTGAGCTGTTACCAAAGTTGCAAGACAAAGTTCTCTTTACTCTTCTCTCTCTTTTCCTCAAACTGGAGGAATTTTCCCAGAATTGTGAGCTGTGTTGCCAGAGTTGGGGGAGGGATAACACTCCCTTTGCTGCTCTAGCTAGTTTCTTCTTGAGTTACATGCACCCCAAGTCCACTGGCTCCAAGCCCAGCAAAGCACCAAGACTGCCCAGGAATTACAGTTCTTGTGGTCCACGCAGCCTTTCTAATTTATTTAGGATCTCAAGGCAATTTAACTCATGGTGGTGGTGCTTGCCATGGCTCAGGTTCTTACTCCTCAGATGTGCTATTTCCCTTTGACTAGGTCTGGTCCAAATCCTTCCTCCTTGGAGGCTGGCTGAATTCTGCCTTGCATTACTTTCCCCTGTGACAAGTCAGCACTGAGTTAGAATGCGATGTCTCAAAATCAATGCACTCTCCCTCTCCCAAGCATACAAATTCTCTGTCCTAGTGCCTTGTGGTGAACTGGGGGATGGGGGAGTGGTGGTGTACGCAAATAAAGACTGTCTTTCCTACCTTCTTTCATACCTGTTTCCTTGATATGAGGTTAAAGGCATACACTGTAATTGCTAGCTTGATTTTTGGTTATGAAGATGCTTTCTTGTGTAGACAGTTGTTCAATTTGGTGTTCCTGCAAGGGGAACAATTGCTGGATGCTTCTCTTCAGCCATCTTGTTTCTCTTCCTACCAAACGAATTATTAAGAAGAATAAATGGCACAGCCATTATTTACCTAATTCTCAAATTTATCTTATTATTATCTTATCTTATAAGAAATTTATTGTGACCATAGCCTTTCAGGATTGTTTGACTATTCTGTGGTAGTTTTTGTTTTCTTACTTAAGTAAAAACTTCATTTTCTTCAGAAGATAAAAGACTATTTGGCCTTCAGTTTTGTAGACAACCATGAGACTAAAAAACTGTTCTTAAGGAACATAATGTCTGCACAACAAAACCTCTAGTTATCAAGCCTCTTCCTGACTGGCAGATCTGAAGTTAGAAGACATTGGTAGTGGTGCTTTGAAGATCCTCCAAAGAGACCTGTTTGCAGCCCATACATATTGTCAGATTATTTCCTAAGAACTGAAGAAATGGATTGTCAAATAACTGTTGAAGATCCAGGTCCAAAAGCCTGTCACATAAGAATTAATGGAATTTTAAATTAATTAATGGATTATATATTAATAGTATATCTTTGATAAGATAATGAGGGAATATATGACCTTTGCAAGAAAATTGAATTTAGGCTTGGATAGCTACAACAGCTGTAATAGAAACAGACACTCTCCATAATGGGGCAAGGGAGCAAGAACTTATCCCCTTCCCCTTATTTTCAATTAATTACATTTCATCTCTCCACTAATTTATTCTAATATGACCTAGATATCATTGGTTTTTGAATCAAACTTATGCTGCACATTAAAAAAAAGTCTTACAATTCAACAACAAAAGATGGTTGCATTTTGTTTTATAAACCATCAACTTATAGAGCTTTAGGAAAGCTCTATAGGGCAGCTTTATTTCTGGGGAACTACTTCATAGTATATTTATTGATGTTTTCTTTTCTCCTCCTCCTCCTCTCTCTCCTCTTCCTTCACTGAATTTCTCTTGCTCTCAGTATAATTAAAGATTAGATTTTTTTTTAATTCTACAAAGAGTAGGTAGAAGTAGTCAAACCTAGTGCTCGAAATAGTATAATTATTGATTATTCCATCTTCTGGAAAATGTGACCTTTTTGTTTTTGTAAAAGTTACTAACAAAACCATTAAAAATCTCGTTAAGGAAACCTTAATTTTCTGAGTATTTTCTTACCTAAACCTGAATATTGAGACAAATTGAAGATGATAATCCCTTTCCATTTCATTTTAGATAATTTTCCATGAATAATTCAATAAACAGTTTTCATTTGACCTTTAATTTCTTTCATAGTCCCCAGGAATATTACAACATTTTTCTTTATGTTTGAGAAAAGAAGAAAAATACCTAATATGATTGCTAAGAAAAAGGAAAATTATTTTCTTTGAGTCTAAAGTGGATATTGTTGACCTTTAATTCACTATGCAGTTATTCACAAATTGTTTGTAGTAAGCTGGTAAAGTACAGGATAAGATATGGATCCTACCTTGGGATTCAATGGAACAGAGAAACAGGGCAGCAAGGATGTGTGCTGAGTCAGAGAATAATCTTACCACCCGCTGCCACTGCCTTAGTCCAAGCTGCCATGTCTCCTCAGTTGTATTATTCTAACTGTTTTTGCTTCCTCTCCTGGATTCTGTCAGCATATTCTGAATACAGCAACCAGAGTAAAACTTCTAAATTAGGCCAGTCATGTTATTTAGCTTCTTAGAGGCCTCTGGTTTATATCTTTGATCTCTCACAAGAATCTCACTAAACTCCATTAGGATAGAGAATTTGATGTGATTGGTCACTACCATATCTCCAGTTCTTGGGAGAGAGAATGCTTGATGTATAGGAACTATTTGTTCATATTTTTGAATTAATGATATTCTGGAAGCATGATGTCTCAAAGATAGAAATTTGAGCACCCTCTGTCAGTCTTCAGAAGGTGATTGGAAATGTGGAAGGAGACCCTAGATCAGTGACTCAGTGAAGCAAAGAAAGTCAACTTCAGCCTCCTAGAGAAATGTCCAAAATACATGCTAACTGGAGACATTAAGAGACATATGACACCAACATGATGAGTGATTTATCAGAGCATTGACAAGGCACAGAATTTACCCCATATGGTTCAAATGAAGATGGTTCTATGAAAGGAATGCATATGGTATGTGATCAGGATTAAAGGAGCAGAAGCAGCAGGAAACCATTAATACCCACTAGGGCTGAAGGAACAAGGAGAGAAAACAGTATTGTGTGACCAGTGAGATATGGAACTGTAGGCCACATGCAGTGGCTCACACTGTAATCCTAGCACTTTGGGAGGCCAAGGTGTGTGAAACACTTGAAGTCAGGAGTTCGAGACAAGCCTGGCCAACATGGTGATACCCCGTATCTACTAAAAATACAAAAATTAGCCTGGTGTGGTAGCACATGCTGGTAATCTCAGCTCTTTGGGAAGCTGAGGCAGGAGGATTGCTTGAACCTGAAAGGCGGAGGTTGGAGTGAGCCAAGATTGTGCCACTACACTCCAGCCTGGGTGACAAAGCACGACTCCACCTAAAAAAAAAAAAAAAAGAGAGAGAGAAGGAAAAAAAAGAAGATATGGAACTGTAAAAGAGGGACCAACCAGTAGTAATTCTCATCAGAGAGGGATACAGTTTTTACCACAGAGAGGGATGCAGCTCTGAGACAGGGGAGGGGAAGGAAATACCCTGAATTCTCTCTTCTACATTGCCCTCCCCTGTTGCCTTCCATTAACCCAGCTGGATGCCAGGCAGGAAGGGATCTCAACTGCTACCCTCTTCATGAGTTGGCCTTCTTGGGCTCAGAGCAGGGCAGAGAAGTGTCGAGAGACTGGATCTTGAGGGGGTGAGAATAGAGAGGCACAGGAGATATCACCATGGGATATAATCATGCCTCTGATTTTCTCACTGATCAGACCACACCTAGAGCACTGTACTCAATTCTGGCCATTACCTTCTAACATGGTCATTGACAAACAAACCTATTTAATACCAGTGATCATGAACAGATAGTGTAGGAACTCGGGTTATTAAGCTTGAGAATAGATGATTTAAGGATTATGCATAACTGGCTACATAATTTGCAAGGCCCACTGCAAAATAAAAATCAGGGAGCATTTGTTCAAAAGTTATTATGAATATTAAAATAGCAACAGGGAGGATTGAATCAAGCATATTGCTACTCAAATTCGCAATCCCAAGTTCCATGCTCATGTACGTAGACCTGGGAACATGTCAGCCTCCATCAGGCATTTAAGGGACTGGCATGAGGACAACAGGTCAATAGGTAAAGATTAGTCTGTGTCTTAAGAGAGTAAAACTCACATCCAAGGAATGGAATTTTATCAAGTGCCTTTCTTTGTTTGTTTTAAAATAAGTTCGGCTGTTTCGTAATGGAATATACTTCCTATTACTGGAAAATCTTTAAGAGATACTGTAGAAAGATTGAATGTTAGCAAGGTTGTTGGACAAAATGACTATTATGGATGCTTTCAACTATAAAGATTGAGAAATCTGACAGTTTAAAAAAACTTATGAACTGAAATATTATTCTTCATATGGACAGATTAGCCTGAGCCCTCTCTACTCCCACCAACACATACACATGCATGCATATACATACACAGTATATAATGATCTCCATGACAAAAGTGTGACAATGCAGAGAAAGAGAGAGCAAATCAAATGCATAGAGGGCAAATGCAAGCCTTTACCTGTGCACTTTAGGAAGCCAAGACCAGATGAGAGCCTTGTTTTCTAGTCTAACGTTACTTCCATGAAATATGAGAGAATAAAGTTCCTTAGGATAAGTCAGCCCCTTTAAGAAAGTAGCAAACATCAATTTGTTTGATGGCAGTAAATTGAAAAATGTTGCATTATCATTATTTTAGTTATACCAAAGTATGTACATCTTAAAAAATGTATTATCTTGATGCAGAATATCTATTGAAAAATAACAATGTTATTTTTGAAGCAATACTCCTGCTTCACAATCTCAACTTTTGAATGCTCTAATACTCTTCATTTGGTCCTTTTAGGAAGTTATACAGATACACGTTCCTCTGAACTTTGCCAATACTTACAGTATTGTACAATACTTGTGACTTCACATCAACACCCCAACTGGTTAGATGCTGTTATTTTTACTGGTTATATATTAAGAAAATAAATAATTTCATACTTGGGTAGCAAAGAATTGTTACTGACTAGTTCATATTTCTAGGTTCCCCACCACCATTTCCAATAGAGGGACTTTTTCTTCTTCCCAAATAAAATTGTGCACAGATGCCAAATGCATAAGGCAAATGAAAGTAAAACCACTGTATTTAAAGTAAGCACAGTGAGCACAGAGCCCTACTAATTTACTTCCCCCTCATCTCCAATTTTAGCTTCTGAGGCAACACAATGTGTAAACCAGTGATCTGGTTCAACTTGCTCAATTTACAAATAAGGAAACATAGCCTCTAGAGCTTTAGTGACGTATTCAAAGTCAAACAGCTTATTAGAAGTAGAGCCAGGATAAAAACAAAGTCTGTGAACCCCAATGCTGTTTTCTATACACTATGCTACCTGGGTGGTATACGAATTAAATACACTACGCATCATATGGATAGAAAAGAGTTTAGAGTACTCCAACAGTGAGGGAAAGTGTCACTTTTGAGTACAAAAAATCTATATGCTTTCTCATTTGTTTGTTTTAATTTGTTAAATTTGTTAGCTTATTTGATTATTCATTTTTCACAGAAAATTAACAGGAAACACAGGATAGATGAATAAATAGAAAATGATAAAGATACAGACACCATACAAGCTATGCAATTACAGTTCTGTGTAGGCGAAGGACTTGTTAAAAATGAATCTGTTCTCTTATGAGTGCCCAGAGACTCCAACTAGTTATCCTTATGCCTGGAGCAGAGCTTTATATAAATCGGGACTAGTCCCTTTTTTATTGTTTTTAGATGCTCTATGGTAAATATTTAATCATTTTCCATCTTTTGGGAACACATGAGTTGCATGGAAAAATCAAGAAGTGACTAGGAAAAAATATATTCTTATTTACAAAGCAACATTTTTTTTCCAAACATGACTGGATGCATTCGGTTGTTATTTTAGAGCATTTCAGTAAAAGATTTAAACCTTAAAATTCAGGAGAACGTTGGATTTATGTTTTTGTTCCTATTCTCTAGCTACTGAAAAGAGATAGAGACAAGCAATTTTAAAATATTTCTTGGATTTTGGGTTGCATATTTTAGGACTTTATCTGAAACAAAAACTATGTTCTACATTTTGTGTTTTTAAGTATTGAGCCCATTTATATGGCTATATATTGATGTAAATAGACATTTCACCTACTGGATTCTTGCTTGAAATACATTTTAAATGTATGGTTTATCATGTTCTTGCTTAAAACTGCTGCTGATTCAAACCATATAGGATATTTCTCTTTGTCTAACCATTTGACAATTTTAGACATACGTAGTCTAAACATATATGTTTGAGAATTGTTCAGGTTTTTGTCTAATTCACTCCCTCTTCACAGTCTCAGCTAAAGAAAAAAAGCCAATCAAAACTATACCCATCACAATGTAAAATGATGTAACTGCTGTGGAAACCATTCGGCGGTTCCACAGAAAGTTACATGTAGAATTTACATATGAAACAAAAATTCCACTCCTAGGTATTTGAGAACTCCTAGGTTCTCAAAGTATTGAGAACAGAAACTCAAACAAATATGTGTATATCAATGTTCATAAAAACATTGCATATGATAGCCAGATAAACTCAGTGTTCATCAGTAGATAAATAGATGAACAAAATGTTGTCCTGGCATATTTACAATGGCATATTTAGCCTTAAGAAGGAATGAAGTCTGATACATGCCACAGCGTGGATAAACCCTGAAAACACTAGACTGAAAAAATAAGCTAGATACAAGAAGACAAATATTGTATGATTTCAATTATATGAAGTATCTGGAATAGATATGTTGACAGAGATAGAAAGTAGAGTAAAGACTACCAGGGCCTGGGAAAGTGGGAACTGGGGAGTGATTGCTTAATGGGGATGGAGTTTCTATCCGAGGTGAAGTGATTTTGGAAATAGTGCTGATGGTTACTTAGCACTGTGAATGTGTATGATGCCACTGAATTTTACCCTTAAAATGGTTAAGATGGAAAATTTGATTATATGTATTTTACCACAATTTAAAAAAGTATATACAAATAATCTCTAGAGGAAAAACACAAGTAGCAGGAAAAATCGTATTTGTCCTCAAAATGACTATTATTGCAGTAGTTGGGCTTCATGCTCCAGAGCTTTGGGCACTAATATTAGATGAGAATGAATTTGTTATTATTGTGCTCCTCATTCGTGCTAGACACTGCTATGGTAACTGGGGTTACAGAGGTGAGTAAGAAAGGCGTACCCTCTGCATCTTAGAGATACCAGTGAGGGTGGCCAAGAAACAACAAGCAAACAGAAAGAAGCAAATGTAAGTTATAAGTGCCATCACAGAAACAAGCAAGAGATGAAAATAGAAAATGTGTGTGTGCGTGTGTGTGTGTGCGCGTGTGTGTATGTACGGGTGAGGATGAAGAATTTGGGAACATCCTGCTTTATTAAAAAGAAGCATGGGATTCAGAGTTAAAAAAAAAAAAAAGTAGACAAAAATTCAGAAAAAAAAGGCATGGCAGTGTAGTCTGGCCATTGATTTACCCGGCAGTGAAAAGTAGAAAAGAATAATATGAACGAGTCTGGAGACACTTTTTACCTTAGACAACAGCCACTTTGAGGGAGGAAGTATATGAGTAAGAACAGGATGGCAATTTTGCTAATATACTACATGTGCAATAAGTTTTAGATTGCTGTTAAATGTTGTTTGGCTAGAGAAACCCAGGATTAATAGAACCAAGCTTTATAAATCATCTATTTCCCACAAGGCTTCCAAGGCAATGATATACTCAAGGAACAAGGACAAATGAGAAATGAAAGTTCCACTTTAATTTTAGTTGGGGCAGTGCCTATAACTGCCAATTTAACGTTTTGAAGAATCTGGATTCAAGTACAATATATAAATTTGGACTTAATGTCTCCAAGAAAGGACTTCAGCCTCAAAGTCCAAGTCTTACCACTAACAGGCTGCCAAGTTCAAAGTGATTAGGGTTTCTGACCATCAGAGTACTAATACAAGGCAACTAAGAATGCTAGAATAATGGGTTTCCTTGCAGTATGGAGAGAAGGGGCCACCATATGCATATAGGTAAGCTCACACTTTGTAAATGTGACTCATTCACTGGGCATTCTGAAATCTGAACAAATAGTTTAATGTCTGCTCTTGGTGAAGTTTTAGGTTGAACTGAGATTTTAAAAGGATTTTCACAGTCAAATAATGAGGAAATCATAATTCATGTCAGTCAGAGAGAGAAAATGACCCCAAACTTGAAGACTGTATTCCAATACACCTAGAAAATGAGGTACTTTGTTAAAATAAGGTATAATAGGATAAGAAACTGAAAATAGAACTTAAGGCCGTACTACTTTTAAAAAACAGGCAAAAAAAAATAGCCTCTTATTTTTATGCTTTGAGCAGTCATTTTTTAAGCTTGTGGAAAGATAGTTACCGAATCTGGGTTTAGAAAGATATATTTTGGGGGCTATATGTGAAAGAGGTGGTGCGAGGAAAGAGACTCCTAGCAGGGATGGTAGTAAGCATGCAGTCACTACTTACCAAACCCAAGATGATCATTTTTAGTCATATTACTAGAAAAGAGACTAACAAGTTTTTTCCATTATGTAAGAAAATATGGTGAATCATGACCATTATTTTCAAAATCTATCACGCGATCATAGACGTTTCAGGAGCAATACTTCCTATTACAGTTGCTAGGTAGAAGACAGGGGAGAGCAGGTTTGCAAGATGGACAAAGTTGACAAGTATTTCCATGGCACATATAATTTTCTCAAATATGGAAAACATGATGTTTGTATTGAATGCTAAAATATGGATAAGTATAGATAAGAAATATTGCCCCATATTTTCCCTCATTTTAATAACCGTAGTCAATATTTTAGGGCATATTCCCATGTTTTCTGTGGAATTGTTTTATAACCACTTTCTCCAATATTGTCTTATGCTGCATTTAGTCCCCTCAGATAATATTTTTTCTAATCATGGTGGGATTACATGAAAATTATATAAATTATATACAACAGACAGAAAAATTGTTTTTAAAGCTACCTTTTATGTGCATCACCACTGCCACATTTTCTGCTATGAGATTCTATAAATATACATATGAGAATAAACAATTTTATTTAAATCTTTAATAATTCTGAGGGACATTTCTGAATTACTAGTTTTCAAATTAAAACACTGAGGCATAGAGGAGTTAAATGACTTGACCAGCTAGTAAACAACAAACCTGGGATCTAATCCTGCTTGATTCCAAAGCTCTGGTGTTCACGATTAAGTTATTCTGCTCTTCCACCTTGTAAATGGTAAAACCCTAAACAAATGTTCCATGTAATTATAATAATTTCTAATATTCGCATGAGTAAATACAGCTGCAGAGAAATTGTGACATTTTAAAGTCATACAAATATTTAGTGAGAAGATAGAGCACTAGAAGCCTTCCAAACTCTGCTCTGTTGTGATAAAATAGCATTTTGTTCTATTTTCACAATTCTCTCTCTCTCAGTCTTATTCTCTCAGTCTTGCTCTCAGTTTCTACGTCCATGTGTGGCACTACTAGCAGTTTTGGACAGAGTGGGGGCATGGAAGGCCAGAGGAGGAGACTCCTGTGGTCCGTTTGTGGGGCACTAGAGTGTGGCCAGCTGTGGCCTCCCAGCTGTTGGCAGGCTTTCAGGAAAACTCAGTGATGATCGCTACTAGCTAACATCCACAGGGCTGACATGACATTCCAGACAAGCCTCTAAGCACTTTACAAGTAGTAATTTATTTTTCATAACCATTCTCATTATATAGATGAGGACATGTGGCCCTGAAAAGTCAAATAACCTAACCAAGGTGTCACTTCAGGCAAATAGAACACTGAGAAATTGAACTCGGGTATCTGCTTCCAAGCCAGGATTCTTTCCCTGTTAGCCAAACTGCCTCAAATCCTCAAAGGAACTCTTTTTAACTGCTTTGAATAGCTAGGCAAAATATAACCTGTTACTAGCAGTACTAGATGTTCAAACTAGTAATTATTTAGTATTTTAAAAATTAATAATGGTAATTGATTAACTCCTTAATTAGCCTTTTCTGGCATGGATTCCTTAGCACTTTCAAATGTGGCATTATGTTTTAATTCATATAATGGCTCGATGGAGTTTCCATTATTTACTCAATTTTTAGCAGGTGAATATGATGTTAGTAAGATTAAGTGACTTGCACAAGGTTACATAGCTCATATTTACTAAAACTCAAAATGTATGCCTTATTTTCCAACTCTCGGTTGAGTATTACATTCATTACACCATAATTGTGGTTATTTCTGACACAGAGAATTTCCTATATTTTGACATATATGTATTTTCCAAAACCTTACCAACATCTATTTATCATAGAAATGTAAGTTTGCTCCTGTCTAGAAAGTAAAATAGAAATGAAACAAATGAAAACAGACAAAAATAATCCAGGGCTTTTGAACTTTTTTTTTTCTCCCAGATGAAGTAATTACTTCTACAATGGTACAAATATCTAAGTAAGCCATCTGGTGAGATAATCTCATGAAAATAACTCTCAGATTTATGTATGAATGTCCTCAAAATTTGGGGAGGGCTAATAAAGTAATAATGTTTGTCTCGCATCCTAGAAAAATCACTTGAGGAACACTGTTGTTTTAGTTGCCCTCTGTTGTGAGTCTTTCATCAAAATAGACCAATATAAGTGCTGAAAATTCCCCAATGACAGAAACAAGAGTAGATGAAATTAATAAGCCAGTAACCATAAATGCTTTTGATTTACTTGTCAATAAATATCAATGGTTTTATCTGGCTAAGAAAGACACTGTAAAATTAATTTGCATTTACAAAATGGAAGGTAACCAATATAACTCAGCTTTCTCTTCTGTTATACACTAAGTAAATTTAAGGGTACTTAAGTAAATTTGAATATAATTTTAAAGTCCTTAACAGTTTTCAGATCTTGCCCTTTATTTGTTCTGACTTCCCGTCTTGTTTTATTCTCTAAAAAATTAAAGTATAATAAGATTTGAATGTAGAGAATGCATATGTTTCTCTTCCTTGTCCCCCACCACTGCCTTCTGCCTTGCCACACTCCAGGGTTGATGTTCTCTAGAGTCAGAGACTTTTATTTTGTTCATTTACTCATCTCAGTGTCTGGCATTTAGTAGGTGACTCAAAAATGCCTTTCAAAATGAGCTTTGTAAAGAGACTGAAAGAGACTCAAAGTCAGGTATCACTAAGACCATCCTCCAGGTGAACCAATCTAATAAGAGGTCCTACCCCGTTTAATAAAGTAACCTTGTCCAGTTATGGTGGTTCATGCATGTAATCCCAACACTTTGGGAGGCCAAGGCAGACAGATTACTTGAGGTCAGGAATTCCAGACCAGCCTGACCAACCTGGCGAAACCCCATCTCTACTAAAAATGTAAAAATTAGCCACGTGTAGTGGTGGTCACCCATAATTCCAGCTACTCGGGAGGTTGACATGAAAATCGCTTGAACCCGGGAGGCAGAGGCTGCAGTGAGCTGAGATTGCACCACTGCACTCCAGTCTGGGTGACAGAGCAAGACCGTCTCAAAATAAGTAAATGAATAAATGAATGAATTAATGAATAAATAAATAATAAAATAAAGTAACTTCTTGTCCATACGGGCCTATCTTTTGCTCTTTGGCCGGCTCCTGCTTTCCGACCCCTCATCAGTATGCCCCTATCGTTGGGAACATGTACTCAGAGATGGTTAATTTCCACATTCTTCCCTACCTCACAATCTTCTCTCCAGTGAGAGTGACTTATCTTGTAAGGGTAATATTCTTTACTTACAAAGTTTCTGAAAGATAAACACATATATTATATAGACACAACTGAACTGAATCTTCTGATTGGATGAAGATGTTTGACACATTCATGCCCCAAATTAAATTCACAATTCAGCAGCATAATCATAGATCAATAAGAAATAAAATAACTATTGACTAGATAATAAGAGCTTCTGTTTATGAGTTCTTTTATATTAACATAATAATCTTAGATGTTTAACAAATAACGCAGCCTGATAGTTCTCCTTTCCAATACACATTTTTCCAATAAATACTCTGTGGTGAATTGAATGGTATTCCCTACAATGATAAGTCCACCTCCTAACTGTGTAAACCTGTGAATATGACCTTATTTGAAAGCACTGTATACACAATACATACATATATTCTAGAGATAAAATGCATTGTGTATAATATATGCACATATATGATGGAATACGTATATAATGGTTACGTAAGATACACATTCTATCTGTAGGTTTACATGAGTAATTTGAATCCCACACTTATGGTTCAGAGACTCCTAGGATTCCACCGAAAAAGAAAAGGGAGTATACAAGCTAAAGCTATTTCCAGTGTTTAAAAGAAACCAAGGCATAGAATATATTAATTGCAATAAGGTAGTACAGGTTGATGGAAATCATAGGTTCATTTGCTCTTGGCTGGAATGGTGACTCCAGGAGAGGATGACACTGGTTTGCTGTCGCCCATTGGAAGTTGAGATTGAGGTTACTTATGGCTTTGAAAAAATATGGTGGCATGAATTAATTATAAATAAATTATCTTTGGCTGAGAAAATGTTTTTAATGTATGGGCTCTTGAAGGAAAATAAATAGTCAAAACAGTTCTAGGCAATGAAAGCTTGACAAGTGGACCCATATATATACACATACAAATTGACAATTGTGCATAAATCACAATGCCTTTGTCTTAATTTTCTCTTTTGTGAGGTGAGTCTAGTTTTACTTCTTAACACCTCATTTGTCAACTCTCTGCCCTTCCCCGAACGTTATCTTTTTAATGCATCCTCTTCATCAGTTGGCTACTATACCCTTAATTATCTGAATCTATCTCGAGACCCTTTAATCATTTATTTCATTCTCAATGAGAGCATCTTCAATTCATTTCATAATGCTATTCCAAACCCTGAAATTCCTTCCATCTCACTCAGCATGAAATCTATAGTTTTTACTTGGCCAACAATCCCTAAAAATCTGTCACACCTTTTTTAATAAATATATGGGATGCAAGTATAATTTTGTTATATCCCTAAATTGCATAGTGGTAAAGTCAGATCTTTTAGGGTGTTCATCACCCAAATAATGTACATTGTTCTTATTAAGTAATTGCTCATAATCTGTGCTCCTCTCCACTACTCAACCTTCCTAATCCCTATTATCCATCATTACACATTCTACATTCATGCAAACATGTTATTTTAGTTCCCACTTATAAGTGAGAATGTTGAATTTGTATTTCTGTGTCTGATTTGTTTTACTTAAGATAATGGCCTCTTGTTCCATCCTCATTGCTGCAAAAGACATGATTTTGTTCTTTTTAATGGCTGAATAGTATTCCATTGTGTATATATGCCACATTTTCTTTATCCAATCATCTCTTGATAGACACTTAGGTTGATTCTGTATCGTTTCTATTGTGAATAAATGCTGTGATAAACATATGCGAGCAGGCATCTTTGTGATATAATGAACTCTTTTCCCTTGGGCAGATAGCCAGTAGTGGGATTGCTGAATCAAATGGTAATTCTATTTTTAGTTCTTTGAGAAATCTCCATACTGTTTTCCATAGAAGTTGTACTAGTTTAAAAATGTGTCACACTTTGATGCTCACCCTCTTCTCCTAACATTATCCCTCTTAAACGTCCTCTCATATCTCCTCTTCTACCAAATCAGTCCTTTCTCTTGCTTTTCTTTGATGATGACAGAAACCCTCTAGCCTCAGGGCCTTCGCATTTGCTTCGCCCCCGCCCCAACCCAGAGAGTTACAGATCTATCCCTCTTTTCGCTCAGGTGCACGAATAAATATTACCATAAACAGGAGTCTATCTCTGGCTACCTTGTCTAAAATAACACTTCCCCTGCTGTTGCTTGTCCTCTTACTCTGCTTTCTTTCCTTTCCTTTTCTTTGCTTTTTTTTTTTTTTTTTTTTTTTTTTGAGATGGAGTCTTGGTCTGTCGCCCAGGCTGGAGTGCAGTGGCAGGATCTTGGCTCACTGCAACCTCTGCCTCCTGGATTCAGGCGATTCTTCTGCCTCAGCCTCCCTAGTAGCTGGGACCACAGGCGTGTACCACCATGCCTGGCTAATTTTTGTATTTTTAGTAGAGATGGGGTTTCACCACGTTGGCCAGGCTGGCCTGGAAATCCAGACCTCATGATCTGCCTGCTTTGGCCTTCCAAAGTGCTGGGATTACAGACATGAACCACTGCGCCCAGCCATTCTGCTTTATTTTCACAGATATTTATTTTTCTGTTTGGTGTCTTTCTCCCTTTAAGAGAATGTAAGCTCTAGAAAAACCAGGGAGCAACTTGGATGTGCTCTCTGCTACCCTTCCAGGTCTTAGAAATGGGTCTAGCAAAAATAAATATTTTCTGAATGAATAATTCCTTTCATTTTCTTACTCTTCATTTAACATTTGAGTACCTAATAACAATAATAATGGTTTTTGAATACTCAGTATGTGCTAGATACCATGCCACGTGCTTTACATGGACCACTTAATCCTCACAAAAGCCTTTTGAAGTGAATTGTTTGATCTTCTCTTCCCAGATAGAATGTGAGTCTGGGGGAAATTTTTAAATGTTCCCAAGTCCACATGACTATTAAGTAGCAAAGGTAAGATTTAAACCTAGACATCCTAACTACAGATCCCAAGTTCTTCCACCCTAAGTTATACTGGCATTGCATCAGGTTCAAAAGATAAACTCATTAAAAAGAAACAAAAACAAAAACAAAAAACAAAAAAACTTTTCTCTGCCCTTAGGCAGTCTGCAGCCTAAGCCAGAAAGAGAAAAGCAGCATATAAAGTTAACACAGGGGCATTTTAGGACCTTCTCAGGGAATCATCTAAATCATAAAGAATAAGGAGAATTTAGCCATGCTAAGAAATGTAGAAAAGGATGGGAACCATGCCATGAAATGGGAACTACTTATATAATTCCAGAGTTATGGAAAAACCTGGCTCAATTATGGAATTTATTTTGGCTGTTTGCCTGAGAGATGGGAAAACAAAATTGAAGCATTTGGCTTTTTAGCCCTAAGTTTGAGATGCATTCAGAAAAGGAGGCTTCAAAAATGTTAAGTAATTAAAAATAAACAACTCAGAAGAAATGAAAAGAAAATATCAGAGGCTATGGGAAGACTTCTGTTGAGAGTAATCAAGCAAATGATCACTTTTCAAAGGACAAGGAGTGGATGGGCCTCTCTCCTAAACTGAGGAATATTGCTGAAAAGTTAATGTGAAGACTTGGTGGCAAAATTCCCTGGCATTTTCAGAGCTCATTCACAATAATACACAAACATGAAGGGACATAGCCTGGGTCTTTGATTTCCCTCACTCTGCTGTGTTGCCATCACAGCAGTTAGGGGAACATTCCAAGATACTTCTGGGGTCAAAGAACATGAAGGCTGAAAACAACTTCAGGAAATGTCTAAGAGATTAGAGTCAGAAAGAACTAGGTTGGAATTCTACCTCTGGTCTTTCCTAACATTAAAATTGTATATAGCTTACAATTATCTCAGATTTATCTAATATAAAAAGAGAAAGAAGGATATCAACTTTATAGGATTGTTGTGAGAACTAAGTGAATTAATGTATGTCAAGGGATATAACAACATCAAAGTCAATCAATAGATATTAGCTATGATTTTATTATTATTATCCACCCTAAACCATTATTTTTCCATTGATAAGGAAACTGACATACCAGAAAATGACTTGACTAAGCTCACACATGGATCTCACAAGTTACCCAATCCATCAGCATTCCTCTAGGGCTCTCCCTACCTGTCCATGTCAGGTAATATGTTTAAGTTCCATTAAAGATCTGATACCTTGCCTAAAAGTTCTATCTTATTTTAAGCCTCTGTTTACCATCCCCACAAAATCATGGACCTGCATTACCTTCAACAAAATTTATAGAGACCACTTCAAATATGGGATCGAAGTTGTAGTTGGCAATACTAGGAATAACTCTAAAGTAACAGAGCCTGTGTTTCATAAGGTGGTTTTGACAACTTCATTTTCCCAGAAAACCATCCCAAACGAGACTGGGCTAAATGGCTGTCTCTGTACTGTGGGACAGACGCTTACCTCTATCTTAGTATTTATTCTTCTATCTACTGGAATTATCCATTTGGTGGCCCTTTTTATAATGTAAAAATAAAAACTAAGTCCTAGCCATCTGTGTATCTCCTGTTCATAGCACAATGTCTAATATACAGTAGATGATCTCTAAAATTTTATATAATTGAATATTTATTTTGTTACAATTAATATAAGCTCCATACAGAAGGCCATTATACCATGTTTTAATAGCATCAGTATAATTACGACTGTGTAGATTTAGATATTCAAAATGATCATTTTAACCAACATGCTTTTCAGTATATAACATTTTCAGTTTTAGTTAAAAATTCACATAGATTCTTTGCTTTTGTATCTGTTAAAATAGTCATCCACTTTACATATCTATATGTAAGCAGTGGTGTGTTTCAATTTGTCACACTGACTTTCAAGAGTGGTGTCCATCTCTTCCCAAATCTATGTTCAGTGATTTCACATTTGTGGCTTGAAACTGGTCATGGTAGGAGTGCTTGTGCCATGGAAATCAACTAATGTTAGAAAGCAGAGATTTTTTCTTCCTCAGAAACCAGGTTGTTATACATTTACCAGTACATCACTATACATATAGTTCTTAATACTATCCACTCTAGTCTGTGTAGTTCTGCATTTATGGTTTTTATCAATCTAAGGTAGAAGCTACATCTAATTTTGTCTCTGCTTCATTTTTTATGCCACCTGGGTACCCATAAATAATTACCAACAGAGTTGTTTATATATTTAGCAGACATTCATAAAATAAATAAATAATATGAGACAGTCTCCATATCCAACTAGTTATTCCTAATATATCTTTTAAAGTCTTCTTACGTTTCATTAATTGAAGTTGGGAGGATCAGCTTTGTGAGTGAATCAAACTCACATTTCGGTGGACTGGACAAAAATATATTGTGGAACTAGAAAACAATGTCTTACCAAAATTGCATATAAATTTAATCAGCTGACAAAACTTTTGCACTGCATTCTTTATGCAAAGAAATGTGGAAATAAGGCAGCTATTCAGAATTTTCTTAAAAGATGTAAGGCTGAGATTGTTTTATACACATAAATGAGGTGTGGGCTTATTCCCACTTCAGATTTTTTTCAGGATAATACAAGATTATTTCAGGCCATTCTAGTATTATAAATAATTGGTTCAGGCCCCTAAATGGAGCTTAAATTTCAAACTGTAGGTTATTATTATAAAGTAATCTTTGGTGATAAATCAGTCCATTTCCTCTGTAGTTACTTAAGGGTGGAAATATTCAAGAATATGGATATGTTTTAAAATTACTGTTCTCAGTTCTTTCCCTCATAAATAATTAGTAAGTCTACTAATTATTTTCATCCAAAATTATCCACTTCCTAATTATCCACTATTTTTTTCTTCCAAATATAGTAAATGGGCAAGAAATAAGTTTTATTTTAAAATGGTTATATTACTCTACTATCTCAGGGTATATGAGATAAAATTTAACAGAGATTGATGGACGTCTAAATTTTAGCCAGCTTATTTACTGATGAGACTTCTCCCTATACCCTCTGCCTGACAGAATGTTCATGTTGCTCAAGATGAAATAACCTAAGAAAGCAATAAATTATTTTGGCAGATATTCTGAAAGAAAGCTCCTGGGAAACTGCTATAGATGTCATTAGGATTTTAACAATCTAAGTTTGTAGCCCAGTAAAAAAAATCTAAAGATCACAATCAGAAACCTAGGAAACTGACAAGTAACAATAATGAGAATGTACACAAACACATAACAAAAGCAAAATACGTATATCCCTTTGATTCGTTCGAATACCACCTAAACTCTGACCCACGAAGAGAAATTCGGGTATAAAGGGCATTTTTGGTAAGCTCTAGGCATATTCATCCATCCATTTTTCCATTTAGTCCTTTACTTGAAAAGTAAATTATTAATTAGTAAACTAAGTTATGTATTGATATAAAAGTTACTGCAACAGTTTCTAATATCAAAATAGTAGCAAGCCAGATAGATAAATGGATATATAGTTCAAATATAATGTAATGAATGGAAAGAAAAATACATCATGTTTTGTGTGAATACCGAAGAGACATAAATACCTGGGAGAAAAGGGAAAGTTTTATACACACACATACACAAACCTGTGTGTTTATGTGTGTGTGTGCATATATGACATATATGACTGGATAACAGGGTGCCCATATATATATTTGAGCACCTGTGATACAGCAGCTGCTATACTAGTTGGTTTTCCATAGTTTATTTCTTAGTCCATCTATTTTAATCTTTCAATTAATGCTACAGACAGTCAGTATTATTTGCATTTTACATATAAAGAAACTGGAGTTTTGGGAAATTAAGCAAACTGGTGTCTTGGTTGAATTGTGTTCCCGCCTCTACAAAAGAGATGTGAAAGTCCGAATGCCCATTACTACAGAATGTGACCTTATTTTTAATAGGGCCTTTACACAGTCAATCGAGTTAAACATATTTTGAGTTAAACATTATTATTAATTATTATTATTAATCAAGTTAAACATTATTAGTATGGGCCCTTATTCAATATAACTGATTTCCTTACAAAAGAGGGAAATTTGGATACAGAAACAGACATGCACAAAGAGAAGGCCATGTGAAGATGGAGGATTGGAGTGATGCATCCATAGGCCAAGGAACGCCAAAGATTGCTGTCACACCCTCAGAAGCTGGAAAGAGGCAAGGAAGAATTTCCCTACAAGTTTTAGAGGGAGCATGGTCCTGCAGTTTGTTCTTCTAGCCTCCAGAACTGTGAGACAGTATTTCTGTTGTTCTAAGGCACGTGTTTTATTGTATTTTGTTACAGCGCCCAAGGAAATAAAGTTGGTCAAACATAGGGCTAGTAAGTAGTAATTCACAATCATCCTTTCCTGGCTCCAAAGCTTACATGTTTTCTCCTTTACAGAGAAAGTTATTTTCACCCAAACCTTTTAAGGATGAATTAAAGCTTATAAGGTGGAAGGGAAAGGAAAGTGCCTCCTTTTATCGGAAAATTTTGTGAGTTCAGGCTAACTCTAAAGGCCTTCAACCTTAGCAGTATTGACAGTTTGAACTGAATATATATATTTTTTCAGGTGGTCTTTCCTATGCATTGTAGAATGTTTGACATCATCTCTGACCTCAACCTACTAGATGTCAGCAGCACCTCTTTCAGCTAAGACAGTAAAAAATGTCTCCAATTACCAAATGTCCCTCAGGAGGCAAAAATGATCCTGCAGAGAATGACTACCATCAGTAACTTGCTGATGTTCACCCAGGAACAGTATTGCAAGCAAATTCATTTCATGAATCTTACCTGATTAAGAGTAGTTGCCCAAAACATGGTATTAAGAAGGAATAATAATCAGGAAACAACAGGTGCTGGAGAGGATGTGGAGAAATAGGAACACTTTTACACTGTTGTTGGGACTGTAAACTAGTTCAACCATTGTGGAAGTCAGTGTGGCGATTCCTCAGGGATCTAGAACTAGAAATACCGTTTGACCCAGCCATCACATTACTGGGTATATACCCAAAGGACTATAAATCATGCTGCTATAAAGACACATGCACAGGTATGTTTATTGCGGCACTATTCACAATAGCAAAGAGTTAGAACCAACCCAAATGTCCAACAATGATAGACTGGATTAAGAAAATGTGGCACATATACACCATGGAATACTATGCAGCCATAAAAAATGATGAGTTCATGTCCTTTGTAGGGACGTGGATGAAACTGGAAAACATCATTCTCAGTAAACTATCGCAAGGACAAAAAACCAAACACCGCATGTTCTCACTCATAGGTGGGAATTGAACAATGAGAACTCATGGACACAGGAAGGGGAACATCACACTCCGAGGACTGTTGTGGGGTTGGGGGAGGGGGGAGGGATAGCATTAGGAGATATACCTAATGCTAAATGATGAGTTAATGGGTTCAGGAAATCAACATGGCACATGGATACATATGTAACAAACCTGCACATTGTGCACATGTACCCTAAAACATAAAGTATAATAATAAAAATAAAAATAAAATAAAATTAAAAAAAGAAAAAAAAAGAAGGAATAATAGACTTTTTGCAGATTAAAGAAAAAACGTTTCGTTATGAAATTTTGTGTCTGCTGTGGGCCCAGGAGGGGAAATATTGGGCTGTCCTTTATAAATTCTGACTTCTAGCTAGTAGTGCTAGGGAGAAGAAAAGGGATGAACCCTATGAATATTTGTATCAAAATTTTAAGTTTGGTAAATGTCAGTTTATCCAACTGCATATTTCTTCTTGCCTGTTAAGAGTTTCAGAGGAGTTTGAATTTCCTTTTGCAGTTCCTTAACTTTGTCTTTTTTAGAAGGTTGATTTCTTCCAGACATATGGTTATTATTAAGGAATAATTTTTTAGGTTTAGCAACCCATGATTGAACTGATGTTTCATCCTGTGTTTCAGAACACTAGTTGGGCAGTTCGTTTGATTAGGGTATTTTGTCCTGGAGTTCAGGGTCTGGGATGTTGCCCTTAAAAGGATCTGCAAGCTCAGACTTTTAACAAATTTTGCTCTTTATGATGGTTAATTTTATGTGTCAACTTGACTGGATTGCAGGGTGCTCAGATATTTGGCTGAATATTGTTTTTTGTTATATCTCTGAGGATGTTTCTGGAGATTAGAATTTGAATCACTAGTCTAAGAAAAGCAGACTGACCTTCCCAGTGTATGTGGCCATCATCTAATCTTTTATGATGCCCAATAGAACAAAAGATAGGAAGGGAGGATTCACTCTCTCTGTTTGATTTGGGACACCATTCTTTCCCTGTTCTCAGACCAGGACTCACACCATTGGCCCTTTGGTCCTCGGAACTACACCACTGGTCGTCTTCAGTCTCAAGCTTGCAGATTATGGGATTTTTTACTTCCATAACTGTGTAAGCAAATGCCTTACAATAAATAAACCTCTCTATATTAATAGATAGATAGATAGACGATAGATAGATAATATATTCTCCTATTGCTTCTGTTTCTCTGTAGAACCCTAAAATACTCTTATTTCCCTCTCTGCCCCATCTCGACTCTTGTTTTTGATACTTGCTATTGTTTTATTTCCTCCTTTTTTTCCTATCCCTTTCTACATATCTTCCTTTGGAAATCTTTGTTGTCATCTTCCTATTTATGATACGATGCCTTTCCCTTTTGAAATGTTCAGGAAAGTTTGAAATGCTTCTCTGATAATTGCCTTATTTATGTATGTCAGTGATTAGATGCACAAGTGTTGGAAACAGGCAAGCTTAGATTTGAGCCTTGGCCTACCCTCTACTAGATGTAGTTACCTTATCAAATTCATTAAATTCATCTATGAAATGGAGTAGTTATTGTGTAAGTGATATATTTGTTGCAAAACTTTCAATACATATTACCTTCTGTCTAATAGGCAGTTAATAATACAATTTGAAATGCCTTGTCCATTTCTTTGCCTGGAGAACCTCCTTCAAAATTCTAATTTTATCCTAATGTTACTTTTCTCAATTTTAGTGCTGTTTCTTCTAAAATATTATAAAACCTAATCTTTTTTACTAGTAAACATGCGTTTTTAAACTTCTACATCACAAGCACCTAACATAGTGACTAACACTTAGAAGATGCAATAAATATTTGTTGAATTACATTTGATCATACAGACCTGAATTCTATAATAGATGTGAGAGACATATTATTGCACAGTGTATGCCAATAAACAGCAAATATTTTCATAGAAAAATCAATTTAAAATAGTTCACATATTGACATTATTGTTTAAAAATAGCATAGATGTTAAGAAACCAAGTGAAAATTATATGGTGGACTTGTTTTTTTCCATTTTTGCCTTTACAAATAATCAGATTAGCTTGTGGGAAAAAATAATGAATACCAATAGAATAAACTTTTCAGAGTTTATAAATATTTTCACAATCCAATTATGATAGTTAATACTCATTGATTGTGCAAAATTTTTACTATATTAAATTATAATGGTTTCAGATATGATTATGGATTGTTCCCTCTTTACAGTTAAAGAGACAGCCTAAGGTTTAGTGATGCACTTGAAGTCACACAGCTATAAGTTGAGGTTAAAAATTCCAACCTGTCTACTGCCAAACTTATATTCATCATTCTTTATAGCCTAACTAGGATGTAGGGTTACCTCCACTTTACTGATGAGGAAACTATTTCAAAAAGATTGTAATTATTTAATTATGTGTTACAAATCACTTTCCCCAATCCAAAACAATTGAATTCTACAATGAAAAATCAACTCAGTCTTTTTTTAATTAATTTACTTTTTTAGTTATTTTCTTAATTGTTTCAATAGGGTTTACAGTGTATATCTCAATTTATCAGTCTACTTCAAATTTGCACAAACTTTATTCCAGTAATATGTATATTTTACTCCAGAGTTATCACTGTTGTCTACTCTCTTAGTCAGTTCCGGCTACTATAACAAAAATAGCACCAGGTGGCTTCAAAAACAGAAATTATTTTTTCTCACAGGCTGGAGGCTGGGAAGTCCAAGATCAAGGTGGCAACAAATCTGTTGTTTGGAAAGGCTTCACTTTCTGGTTTGTTGATGACAATCTTCACATTGTATTCTCATGTAGGGGAGAGCAGAGAGAGAAAAATTGTGTTCTTTCATTTCTCTTTTTATGAGGGTACTAATTCATTCATAAGGATTATGTCTTCATTACATAATATTGTCCCCAAATCCCTATTTCTTAATACTCTCACTTTAGGGATAGGATTTTAACATATGATTTTTTGAAGAGAACACAAACAGGAATAGGAACAAATAAGCAGTGAAGATAAAACCGTTTCTGCCATTAAGTTCCATGTTCAAGCACACAGCCAGAAAAAGGTTCTGAAATTCTGAAGGTTAGTGCCTGGGAGGCACTAGAACACAGGTTAGAAAATTGCAGTGGTGGGACCAAAGAGAAAGTACCTTAGTGCCATGGACAGACCTCAAGATGAAGCAGCTACATTGTAGTATAAACCTGGGGTTCGTTGTCACCCGCCAGGAAAATTTAGGACATGGACAAACACAAGCAGTACAAGAGTTGAGGTTTAATAGGCAGAAGAGAAGAGAAAGATAAACAGCTTTCTTTATAGAAAAAGGAGTTTCTGAGCCGAAAGGACTGGCTGACAGCAAATACGCCAAATTTTGTAGTCCAGTTTGAGGTGGCGGTGTCTGATTTACACAGGGCTTACAGATTGGTTCGATCAGGTATGATGTTTACATAATGCACAGGGAACGCTGGTCTCCCTACCCTAATGTTATTATGCAAATGGGCTGTCCAGTTGATCAGTACCATCTTGTCTGCTCCTTATAGTACGCATAGCTAACAGAGAAGAGAAGATGGAGCCACCATCTTGAAAATGTCTAGTGCTTAGTTTCTGCCGGCATTCACCCACGCAAACTCCCAGCTTGCTTGTTTATGTCTGCAGGTCAACTTTACAGGCTACTCTTTGTTAGTAAATGATTTGGGGCTCTGTTTCATTAAAAAGAAAAGCATTACCAAAGACTGTTATACCCTTGCTATCTGCCTAAGTGATTTCTTCTTAACTCCTCCATCATTCCCCTCTCTGGAGTGGTAACCCTAACTGCTGTTAAGGGGTGTTGGATGATGACTCCTCCTGGCTACTTCCTGCTGAAAAGGGGCATCATGTGGGGAATAGCAGCTAGGGCTCCTCTTGGTTCAATCTAAGGGTTCCTGAAAGAAAGATGCATCCATGTATGGTTCAGTCCAGAGCTCCATTTGGAGTTTGATTGCTGTCAGTCATTCCAATGGGTTGTGATACTGGTTTTCCTCCACCAGGTGCTGCTGAAATATTAATATGCAAGTAACATTCTTTTTTGAATAAGTGGTATTGGATTTGGGTAGCTAGAGTAACTTTAGTGTTAATCTTGGCTAAATCTTTCCTGTAATTATTAATTCCCTCATTACTTCAACAGACCATCTAAGACATGCTTAAACTTGTCCTAACATCCTTCTTTTTAAACGACCAACTATTCTTTTTAGGACAGGTATTTACCATCCTTGTAATCTTTTCATGACTTCCACAACCATCTATAACATGCTCAAACTTTCTGACTTCTCCTAAACATCCCTCTTTTAAACAACCAACTGTTCTCTTTAGGAGAAGTATTTATCATACAAGATCCCTTCTTATGTAAAATATTTTTCCTTTATAACCTTTGTATATAGCCAGGGTGTGACATTACCAAATCCAATAAGAAGTTCTAGCAGATTCAGTGATAGTAAAACTTTCATACTTCTTTTTTCTTTTCTTTTTTTTTTTTTGTGACTGTTATCCCTGCTTTAAGGATAATAATTAAGCAAAATACTAAAGCAATGGAAACTCTCTGTCTGATATTCCAGTTAGAAGGTGCTACTGTGTATAGGCCTACTGCGAATAGTAGAGTGAGTATAGCAATTTCTGCAAGTGTGGTGTAGTAGATAATTTTCATCTAAAATTGTACCTGCCAAGATATAGAATTTCCCTTTGGTGGGTCTATGAAGTTTCTTGGCTTTATTTTCCCAAACAAACAAACCTCTGGGTTATGGGCACCCTATTCACTTTCATTACCTGGCAGAATTTGCAGAATAATTGCCCAGAACTAGCATATTTATCCAGATTTTCACATTACCCATCTCTCTTTGTTTCTTCCAAGCTGCAGGAGATCACCAATTGATTCACAGAAATAAGCAGGGTTAGTCTAAAATGTAGGTAAAAAGCTTAAAAACAATTATTGTGACTAGAATTTAATGACAAATGTATGATAAGTTTTGGAGCACAATTTCTCTCTCCAGTCCTCATTTTTGGTAAAGACAAATTATGATAGGACTGTGTTGTTTGTAGAATAAACTTTAGCCTTATACATGGTGTGAATATTTGCATGAAGTGCAGCAAGAATACTTATCCCTACATAGGCCTTTTGGATTGGCTTTGATGGAATTCTGTTCCATAAGGAATCTCAGATAAGACCTCTTCAAGCCGAGTTCAGCAATGGGTTTTTAACCCCAAATAGTTTACACTTAAGGTCCCAAGATTAGAAAGTGACATTCTTACTGACCACAGGTTAAGAAACTTATCCAGGGACTGTGTAGACAAGGTATAAGGCCAGTCTTCTCCAATGTGCTTTTATCAGCTCTGCAAGCTGAGATTGATTCTTTAAAGGGGGAAGCATACACTTCCTGTCAAAGCTTTGATAAAATAACCAGTTTTTCTAATTGTGTCTTATTGCAAAAAAAAAAAAAAAAAGACTTCTTGTGGCACTGATGCAAACAACTATATTGCCGTAAGTTAAGATTACTCACAGATAGCTTCCAAATTCTAGAGGAACCAGGTACAGAGAAACAAACCTGCTCCAAATTTTGTTCACAAGAGTATAACTTACTCAATTATTAAAGGCTGTACATAGTTCAAAATAAGTTTCCTTGACTCTGAACAACAAAATAAGGATCAGCAATATTCTAAGCAAAAGTCAAAAAGATTGCTTTAGCTTTCTGAGTACAGTCCATTTAAGTCAACTCTTGTTTCACTTGATACTCATAAACATTTCAGTTCTTCATGAGTACTGCACACTTTTTCCGATGTTACAGTCTTCAAAGCTATTGGAAATCTGCATTTGAGAACACCTGTTAAAGTCTTATAGCTTGATTATATCCCATCTTTTGAGAAGGAACACAGCAAGATAACAATTGTCTGTAAGTGACAAAATTTTCAGGGTAGTTACAGTTAAAAACATGACTGACAAAGAAGTTTAGTTATCTCCATGGTTTACAATAATTTTAAAATTAATTATGATTGACAGCATATACTTAGACATTAGAATTTTAGAAATCCCATAAAATTTTGGAACATATATTGGTATTATTCACAAAAATATAAGTTAAAAAAGATTGGACATCATTTTGGCAATCCCAATGTGATTAAACATGTCAAATAATCCTGTTCACCTATTTTCTGAATGTTTCAGGGACCCCGTGAACCATCTAGAAAGCCAGGCATCAGGAAAGACAATTTTGAAACTTGAAGTTTGATTTTAGGATGTCTGTTAAATGTTAGAGGTTTAAAACAGTTGATGTTATGAAATAGAATTCCAGATAGTCATAAATTACTTATTTTGCCAAAATGATGACTCAAAAGGGAAAAATCTTTCATTAGCCTTTACTATTACATAAAAATCGTGCTCAAAGCCAAATTTTACCTTTGCATTAACTTATTAATGTTAACCCCAATTTGATTAAATGCCACCCTAAAGACAATTCCATCTAATCTTAACCAATTTGACCATGAGATGAAATCCTTACAAACCCTTTATAACCCATTTTGCTAAAGGGCAGATTAGTGTCTTAAGACAGCCTTGTGGTGCTTTTATTTCAATGCTCAATTTATGAAAAGACCATCTTTCCACAACATGCTTAAACCTGTAGCTTTATCTTATCAAATTTGAGATAATTCCTAATCCCTGGGCAATATTTACATTTCTATGCTTTCTTATAATCCTTTAATAAAAAACACATCTTACTGTTTTTATACACCTTACCTTTAAAACTGTTCAGTGATCTCAAATACATGCTGCACTGTTAACTCTTAGCAACTTTTACATTTGGTGAGAAACCTGGTTAGTAAGCAATTTTAATTATGTACCAGGCCTGGAGCCCAGGACCCAGACAGAAATGCAGATAAGATCTGACTCTTTCCAGCATCTAACTCCATGTGTCCCAGGCCTTACTTATCTGTAAATCAGGCAGTATGCAACCTTTGAACATTTAGCAAACCTAGTATCTGTTTTACGATTTAGACCACCTATTTGGATTTTGATGACCCTTGCATTTTACCAATAATCCTTAAGATTATTTTTATTTCTTAAAAATTAAAGTCACATGAACTAAAATGTATTTGATTTAAGCACTATTTTTAAGCCAATTAATTAGAGCTCTTATTATAGACATTACACACAACACATATATAGCCACACAAACAGAAGATTCAGCACTTGTAAGAGTTTTCATTTGTCAGTTTCTTAATTGGATTACTGGCCTCAGGGTGGAGCCTTTGGTGGAAATGGGCCAGGTAGCATACATTTTTAGGGCCTAATAAGTAGGCACAGCTGAAGGCAAAGGCAGATCCCTAAAATTAAGTGTGCCATTTTATACTAGATTTTTGATTCCCCTAAAGGAGGGAGATACTATGGGAGAAAACAGTGCATTGCTTCTACCACGTATTTCATTGCAAGGCAACCCAAAGCCAATCAGCTTTATCCCCCATGGGAGTATCATCTCTCAGTTGGGGGTGGGGATGTTTCCATATCTTTCATGTGGCCAAGAGCATGCTTCTCTGATTTATAACTACTATTTGCCATCCCTTAAAGTATATTTCCTACCTACTTATTACACATCAAAGCTCTCTCCTAATGTGAAGTATTTTGATACACCCAAAACTCAAAATGGTCAGAACACACAAAGCAAAACTGAACAGAGCCTTTAATTTTGAGAGGGAACTATCTGCTCTTAATTCCTGGGGTTTCATGAGGAAAAGAGAGGTTTTTTTTTTTTTTTTTTTTCCTCCACAATGGGGTCTGTGGCACCTCCTCTGCTTTTCCCAAGGACTACCAGAAGTTATCTTAGGGCCTCTCATGCATGCGTTAAGAGTGTCAAGAAATAAAATGGAGAAAGATGATTTAGTTAACTGAGAAAAATAAAAAAAAACTTTTTCCAGAAAACAAGATCCAAGAAGAGAAAAATATAAAGGCCTTTTAAATATAGTTATTACTTGAATACCGAGTTTTAATTAAGCTGAGCACTCTTTAACAAAATCCCTTTAAATCCACTGTTACTCAACTTTATCTATGCCAAGCACTTAAGATTTTCAGCTTTTGAACTTTGCAAAAAGTAACCTCATAGGTGAAATCAACAAACCTTAATTATGTTACGATGTAACAGTGAAGGTACAAGGTGTTTTTAAAGGGGTGATAAGCAGCTTTTGAAACTGTCATTGCAAAATTGTGACTGAGACAGTGAAAGAGATCTGACCCTAAGAACTCTATTTTTTTTTCCAGCCTGCAAGCTGTCCTTGTCCATCCCTGGGTGTAGGCTGAACCAACTTTGGGAGGCACCTGGTTTACAGTTTAGACTCTAAAACAAAGATAATATCAGCCCTTTCTTAAAATATACTTTCCTCTTGCCTGGAGACCAGACCAAGAAACTAGCCACAAGATTAAAATCCATGGCTTAGGAGTTACACAGCTGGAGGCTACAAGATTTTGACCCTCCCTTAACTTAGCCCTCAAGATTAGTGCTTAAGATATTTTGTAAACCCTGCCCTTGATCAATCAGCTGGCAGCTCCCTGATTGACAAACTGGCTTATCTGATTTTGTGGCCCTCACCCAGAAACTGACTTAGCATAAGAAGTCAGAAAACATTGTAAAATGGCGGAGACTAAAACAAATCATTGCCACATGGTTACAGGTCATGTTCCCAAGGACAAGAAGCAAGATGGAGGCCTTTAGCCAAGTTTGTTACTGATCATTTTGTTGGGCTGGCTTGAACAGCAGGCTTATGGGGTCCTGGGTCTGCATCCTAACCTAAAGTAACTTTTCTTTTGACAGAACCATACAGAAAGACAAACAAAGCACACCAGATTGTCTACAACTTAAGGTCAACCTCACAAATCCTTTCTCATTAATTAAAACTTTTCAGAGAATATAAACAGTGATCCTTATTATTTCTTTTACCGGTTTGCACAGGGATAGAGAAGCCAAAAATCCAACTAGTAAAAAAAACTTTTACCCTTTTGCCGGCATGTCAGGCTTCTGGGTTTTCTTTCTGCCCCAGCTCAACTCTAAGCCAAGCACTTTTTTTTTTTTTTTTTTTTTGAGACGAAATCTTGCTCTGTCCCCCAGGGTGGAGTGCAGTGGCGCGATCTCGGCTCACTGCAAGCTCCGCCTCCCAGGTTCACGCCATTCTCCTGCCTCAGCCTCCCGAGTAGCTGGGACTACAGGTGCCCACCAACACGCCCAGCTAATTTTTTGTATTTTTTTAGTAGAGACGGGGTTTCACCGTGTTAGCCTGGATGGTCTCGATCTCCTGACCTCGTGATCCGCCCGCCTCGGCCTCCCAAAGTGCTGGGATTACAGGCTTGAGCCACCGCGCCCGGCCTAAGCCAAGCATTTTAAGGTTTGGGGAAATTAACTTCTCCCAGCTTGAATGAACATCATAAAAGGGCCATTGAAAACAGTGAAAAAAGGAAAAACACCATAGAAGAGTCTGGGTCTTCTAATTAGGATTTCAAGAGGTATTGCCTCTCTTCCTACTGGGAATGGCATTTCCCCTATTTCTTCACTTTATCTTCTCTTTTCCTATTTGACCTACTGTAGGAGACCTATTGCTCACCTCAGAAATTCTCTGCTGCTTGCAGAGCTGTCTGTTTTAGCTGCAGTTAGGGTTTGGCTTAGAGGCAACACAACATCCCTCCATGAGAGGTCAAATACCTGAGTTAAATTCTGGAAAACATCTATATGCCTAACAGGGTCATTAGAAAATTGACATAAATCTGCCTTTAATTGCCTGAGGTCCTGCAATGAGAAGGGTACTTGAATCCTAGTGACATCACCTCAGTTATGTATTTTCTGTAGGGGTAAGTGAGAAGGTGATGGAATGGAAAATTTTGGAGATGGTGGAGGTAGAAGAACTGGTGGCGTGGTTGGAGGTGGCCCCAGTTAAGGAGTACTGGAAGGGCTGATACACCCAATACCTGCCTCAGATGGTTCCCTTGGAAGTTGCTTTTCTCATTTTGGAGAATTATTCTCTTTTGGCCTGCCTGATATGATTGCTAAAAGAGCTGGGTTGATTTTGCAATGCTTGCAAAGATCTAGTAAAAAGGCCATGCCCTTGTGCAAAAGAAAATGAGCTGCTTTTTCTTTAAAGTCTCAGGTTAAGAGGAGTCTCTGTGCTTCAGAATGCACTCCAGGGGAGTGCAGGCTGAATATGGTACCCATCTAGAAAGAGAAATAAGAAAAAGGCATCCCTTTAGTCTCCTTCCTTTTCGTGTGACACAGAGTGGAGAGGAAAACAGTGGGGGCCTTCCCCTTGCTGTATTCCCTCCATGGTTCCTGGGTCCCGGCACCTTGTTGAACGTGCCACCCATGGTTGCAGGCATGACTGCCAGCCATGAAAACAGAGGCACTTAGAGATTGGGGTTTGTCACACTCACCCAAGTGGCTCTAGTCCTCTGTCCTCTGCCTGTGATTTCCCTTTGACTTCCTAGATTTGTGTGACCTGTCTGGCTCCCTGAAAAACGGATCTCAAAAAAAACTACATAATAGTTGGGCAAGGCCTCCTTAATGGAAGGGGCATGCTAGACTGAAATCTATACCTGATATTATGGGCTGTACTAAAGCGTTTACCCTTAGAGAATGGTTCTGGTTAACTTCCAGACTTAAAATCCCCTTACTAATTAAGTACCATTCTAATTGGAGGCAGAATAGATGCCTTAAAAATGTAGGGACTAAATGGCCATTTTCCTGCTGATGGGACAGTATCAAGAACTAGCATTTGGTTCCAGAGGACATTTTAATCCTAATTGTTGAAGGTAGAGTTTTCCTGTTAACAGAAGCAGCATAAAGCATGGTGTCTAGTAGAGGGATGCAAAAAGGGAGAGAATTGGGTAGCTAGAGTGTTTTGGTAAAGGACCAATGATGTGCCTCATGGAAAAGATCCCTGTTCCACTAGATGGGGCTGTTGGCCTTGAAATGTCATGTGCTTTTCAGACCAAGGGCAGAGAGAGATGCTTCCTGTGGTGAGGGTGACCCTCTGTTCCTTGAAAATCACAAAGATGCCTTCCCTTGAGCTATATCCCTGGTTATTATGACATTCCCTGATCTTGCCAAACAAGATTACCTCCCTGAACTATAAAATTTCCCACACATTGCATACACAGAGAGGATGAAATAGATATGATGATCACAGAAAGGAAAGGAGGAAATTATGATAAAAAGTTGGAGATTCTGTTGCCGACATCTCATCAGGGTAGTCAGAGGCTGGTGTCAGTGCAAACACCTTTGGATAACAATGGTGGTAACCCTGGCCAGAAATCCTCAGGTGCACCAGGACTTCTTCCAGTTCCACATGACAGCTAAGTCCTCCTGAAAGGAAGCTGGTTCAAACAAGGCCAGTATGCCCAGTGACCCATGGGTACTGGGGATGCTCCATGTTCTCCCTAGCAATCCTGTCCCCCAAGTCTTGTAAGGCTGGCAGCCATGCTAATCATTTTTAAATGGCTTAAAGGGGCCCTGTATTTGGTTTGATCTGGTTCTAAAATGGAAGCCAAGGGCCTCAGAATAAAAGGACAGAGTTGGAGTCTGCTCCTCTACTCACCATCTCGATGAATGGTGTATGTTGTTATCCCGGACGAGCCCCCATTATAAAGCAGCTATGTCTGGGGTGTAAACCCAGGGTTTGGCATCAGGAAAATTTAGGACACAGACACACATGAGAAGTTTATGAGCAAAGGTTTAATAGGCAGAAGAGAAGAGAAAGAGAAACAGCTTTCTCTATAGAGAAACAGGTCTCTGAGTGGAAAGGGCTGGCTGGCTGCAAATGCACCAAAATATATAGTCTAGTTTGAGGAGGCAGTGTCTGATTTATATAGGGTTCATAGATTGGTTTGATCTGGTATGATGTTTACATAGAGTGCAGAGAAGGCTGGTCACCCCACCTTAATCTTATTATGCAAATAGGCTTTCCAGTTGATTGGCACCATCTTGTCTGCTCTTTACAGTATATGTGGCTGGCAGAGAAGGGAAGAATGGAGCTGCCATCTTGAAAATGTCTAGTCCTTAGTTCCTGCCAACGTTCACCTGTGCAAGCTCCCAGCTCGCTTGTCTACGTCTGCAGCTCAACTTTCCAGGCTGCTCTTTGTTAGTAAATGATTTGGGTCTGCTTTTCATGAAATAAAAAGTGTGACTGAGGATTCCCAAACCCTTGCTATCTCCCTAAGTGATTTCTTTTTAACTTCTATATCAAAGAGACTGGAGATTTTTTTGTGAGAACTGCATATTGCCTCTTTGGTTTGGTTTGTTTTAAAGGCAGGTTATCTGTGGAGACCTTATTTATATATTAATTTGTTTCTCTTACTGGATCTGAAAAACTTTTTAAGGAGGGATACTGTACTATTCAAATACCTTTCTAAAGTGCCCTAACTCCCACCCAGCTTTAGACACAGCTGGTTCACCAAAAAAAAAAAAAAAAAAGATAACTAATACAGAATTCAGAAATTTTACTAATGATGACCGTAATTTAAAAATCAAAGTTCTCAATTGATTTTTCTATAGAAGGATTTCTAATTATAATGAAATTTAAGTGGAATAATCATAATACTTTTACTGAGTTGCCATTTGTTGTGTCTTTATAAAACATATGCTTCAGAGGATTTAATCTTGATTTGTATTTTTTTCCTTTCTGCACTTTGAGTTGTGGTTCAGTAGATGGAAGATCTAAAATGTAACAATTATATATTTAAACTGATTTAAACTATAGCCTAAAAAATAGGATAAAACAAGAATGGGATGTACCTCATTTTATAATACATATAAATTCAGAAACATTTATAAACATATAAATAAAATATTCTTTTAAAAATGGCTTCTTTTCAGATCTTAGGAATGTGTAATTCAGTTAAGGCAGTAATGTGGAAATTTTGAAATGTGGAAATATTATTCAATTTTAAGGACAAATATGGTGTATTAGTCTGATCTCATGCTGGTAGTAAAGACATATCCAAGACTGGATAATTTATAAGGAAAAAGGTTTAGTGAATTCACAAATCCACATGGCTGGGGAGGCCTCAGAATCATGGCGGAAAGCAGAGGAGGAGCAAAGTCATGTCTTACATGGTAGCATGCAAGACAGAGAGCATGTGCAGGGGAACTCCCCTTTATAAAACCATCAGCTCTCATAAGATTTATTCACTACCACAAGAATAGCATGGGAAAGACCCACCCTCATGATTCAATTACCTCCCACTGTGTCCCTCCCATGACACATGGGAATTATAGGAGCTATAATTCGAGATTTGGGTAGAGATACAGCCAAACTGTGTCATTCTACCTCTTACCCCTCCCAAGTCTCATGTCCCTTTCACATTTCAAAACACAATCATACCTTCCCAACAGTCCCCAAAAGGTTTAACTCATTTCAGCATTAACTAAAAAGCCCACAGTCCAAAGTCTCATTTAAGACAAGGCATGTTCCTTCCTCCTATGAGCCTGTAAAATCAAAAGCAAGTTACTTACTTCCTAGGCACAATGGGGTACAGGCATTGGGTATATATGCCCATTCAAAATGGAAGAAATTGGCCAAAACAAAGGGGCTACAGTCTCTGTGCAAGTCCAAATTACAACAGAACAGTCATTGAAGTTCCAAAATGATCTCCCTTGACTCCATGTCTCACATCCAAGTCATGCTGATGCAAGAAGTGGGTTCCTATGTCTTGGGGCAACTCTTCCCCTGGGACTTTGCAGTGTAGAGCTCCAGCTCTTGTCATGAGCTGGCATTGAGTATCTGTGGCTTTTCCAGGCATGTAGTGCAAGCTGCAGGTGTATCTACCATTCTGGATATCTGGAGGACAGTGGCCTTTTTCTCACAATTCCACTAGGCAGTGCCCCAGTGGGGACTCTGTGTGGGGGCTCCAATCCCATGTTTCCCTTCCATAGTGCCCTAGCAGAGGTTCTCCATGAGTGCCCTGACCCCGTAGCAAACTTCTGCCTGGACATTCAGGCATTTCCATACATCCTTTAAAATGTATGTGGAAGTTTCCAAACCTCAATTCTTGACTTCTGTGCACCCACAGTCCCAACACCATGTGTAAGTTGCCAAGGCTTGGGGCTGCAGATGAAACAGCTGGGATGCAAGGCACCATGTCCTGAGGCTGCCTACAGCAAGTGGACCCTGGGGCCTGCCCATTAAACCATTTTTTCCACCTAAGCCTCCAGGCCTGTGATGGGAGGGACTGCCATGATGGTCTCTGACATGCCCTGGAGACATTTTCCCCACTGTCTTGGTGATTAGTATTTGGCTTCTTGTTACTTATGCAAACTTCTTCAGCTGGCTTGAATTTCTCCCCAGAAAATTGGTTTTTCTTTCCTACTGCATCATCAGGCTAAAAATTTTCCAAACTTTTATGGTCTGTCACCTCTTGTATACTTTGCTGCTTAGAAATTTCTTCCACCAGATACCCCAAGTTATCTCTCTCAAGTTGAAAGTTCCACAGATCTCTAAAGCAAGGACAAATTGCCCACAGTCTTTTTGCATAGAAAGAGTGACCTAGTTCCCAACAATTTCCTCATCTACATCTGAGATCACCTGAATGGGACTTCATTGTCCATATCATGATCAGCATTTTGGTCAAAGCCATTCAACAAGTCTTTAGGAAGTTCCAAACTTTCCCACATCTTTCTGTCCTCCTCTGAGCGATCCAAACTGTTCCAGTGTCTGCCAGTTACCCACTTCCAAAGTTGCTTCCACGTTTTAGGGTATCTTTAGGGCAGTATCTCACTCAACCAGTACCAGTTTACTGTGTTAGTCTGTTCTCACACTGCTAATAAAGACATACTCAAGACTGGTTAATTTATAAAGGAAAGAGGTTTAATGGATTCATAGTTGCACATGGCTGGGGAGGCCTCGAAATCATGGCAGAAGGCAAAAGAGGAGAATGTCTTACGTGTTGGCAGGCAGGAGAGAGAGCATAGGCAGGGAGACTCCCCTTTACAAAACCATCAGATCTTGTGAGACTTATTCACAGTCATGAGAACAGCATGGGAAAGACCCACCCTCATGATTCAGTTACCTCCCACTGGGTCCTTCCCATGACATGTGGGAATTATTGGGGCTACAATTTGAGATTTGGGTGGGAACACAGCCAAACCTTGTCATATGGAAATACAAAATAATTAATAATAATAATAAACATGACATCAGCTGTTTGATCTTGAATTCAATGAAATTATTGAAATTATTAGCTATAGGCTGACATATTAATATAATAAATAAATTGTAGTCTACACACAATTTTACAAGGGGCCGAATGAGAGGTGAATTTCATTCTATCAATTCTTTTTTTTTTTTGTGAGACGGAGTCTCGCTCTTTTGCCCAGGCTGAACTGCAGTGGCGCTATCTTGGCTCACTGCAAGCTCCACCTCCTGGGTTCATGCCATTCTCCTGCCTCAGCCTCCCGAGTAGCTGGGACTACAGGCACCCGCCACTGTGCCCGGCTAATTTTTTTGTGTGTATTTTTAGTAGAGATGGGGTTTCACCATGTTAGCCAGAATGGTCTCGATCTCCTGACCTCATGATCCACCCGCCTTGGCCTCCCAAAGTGCTGGGATTACAGGCATGATATTTTTCTTTTTATTATTTATTTATTTATTTACTTATTTTGATTCAGATTGTCACTCTGTTGTCCAGGCTGGAGTGCAGTGGCAGAATCTTAGCTCATGGCAACCTCCACCTCCTGGATTCAAGCGATTATCCTTCCTCAGCCTCCCGCGTAGCTGGGATTACAGATGCTACCACACCCACCTAATTTTGTATTTTCAGTAGCGAAGGGGTTTCCCTGTGTTGGCCAGGCTGGTCTCAAAGTCCTGAGCTCAAGTGATCTGCCCACCTTGGCATCCCAAAGTGCTGGAATTACAGGTGTGAGCCAACGTGCCCAGGATTCCATCAATTCTGATTTGTATTTTGTATAGAAAATGACAAATTTCCAAGAACTCCAAAGCCTCAAGCAGTTTTATATAAATACTCATTATGCCATTGAATTATTTCTTAAGTAGGATATGATTTGTATTCAAAATTTTTAAATAGTTTGTGATTTTCACAGAACAATACGGATTTTTTTTTCCATTTTGTGTTTCACAAAACCTGAAAGTCTCCCATAGGAAATTGGAGTATTGAAGCTGAAGTTAGCAAGAGCAAAACACATGGCCACTATTTAAATGAGAACTAGAAAAGTCTAAGAGAACTGAGTTCACATGATTTTCATCCTTTGTTACTACAGTTTCCATTTATACTTGAACTCAGTTTCATCTTTTTGAAGAGTTACTGCTTTTCTTCTAGTGAAGAGAAAATAAATACATGCTTGATTACTTGCTATTCCATATAACTGAAACCAAACTAACTTGTTTTTTAAGTTTTCAGATTCTTTTGATATATTATAGTTTAATATCCTTATTTTATCGCAGAAGATGTTTATATTTTGCCATCTGCCAAGTAACTTTCTACAGTTATTAAATCCATCAAGTTCATCTCTTGTTGATCATCATAGTTGAAGAAATCAAGGTGACAGTTTTTTTTTTTTGAGGCCTATTACGGTTGAGCATGGTAACATTTTTAGAGAAATTGTTTAAAATCATTATGATAGTCTCAAACTTTTAAAGTCTCAAATCCATTAAAAATTAAAGTTTTTAAGAGGATTCCTTTAGAAAGAAAATAAGATGGAGTTAACACAATCTTATGTCTAATATATTTTTTTTAATTTGAAGCTTACACTGAAAAATACATATCACTTAATGTCCTTCCCTTGACTATATAAACCCTACTAAGGGACCAAAGAAAATGCCACCTTCATTTAGGCTTTCCTGGACTTCTCCAGTGTCTAGTGTTATTGCCTTTTACCATAATTCCTGTCATTTATTGAGGGTCAGTGTTGTGTCCTTCTTGACTTATATTAACTATTTAATTTCACAACAATTCTATAAGATAGGTATTGCGATTTTTTTCCCCGGACAGTACACTGAGTCTTAATTTGTGTAAAGTTACACAAATAGTATGTGCAGAAAGAGAATTGACCCCAATCCAATAAGACTTCAAAGTCTAGACACTTCCCATCACACTTAATTGTTTGTACCTCTCCTTTGTCAGTAAATCATGTTTCCTTTAAAACATTCTATTTACTTATGATTTCCCGATAGGATAACAAATTTTTGAAGCCATATGTCTTGTCATGATATAAGTCAAATGGTTTTGTGGGAAACACAATGGACCAGGGTCAGAAGACCTCCTACCAAGTTCTTGCTCAGTAATAAGTTTAAAGTAATTCAGAAATTTCAAATTTAAAATGAGGAAAGAATTGTATTCCGGGGTTGTTGTTTAAATGTAAATATAAGGAAGGCTTTTTATAAAGTTAATTCAGTGTATGTTATTCTTATATAGAAATATACCAATTTTGGGTCCTAGTCACAAAAGAGCTGACTAATACATATTGTTAGAATGAATGAATAATATGAGAGTTAGAGAAATATACAAAATGTACAATTTTTACTCACTTTTTTCCTATTGCCATGATCTCTTCAATGCATATTTGCAATTCCATTTCATTTATTCATGTGCTGTACCTAATATTTACGCATTGCTTGCTCTTCACATTTTTGTTTCTGTTAAGACCTTCTTTTTCCTTCATTTCATGCTTCTTTTCTCTCTCTTCCCTGCCTCATAGCGTTCTTTGTTGGCAATCAAACAGCCAAAAATTGCATGCTGTCTATTTCATGCCTAGCAAACGATGCTTCTATTCTTGTCTAAGACTTGGCTGGCTCATGTCAAAATTCTCATACCATCTCCTCTCCAGTCTTTCATATTGAAATCTCAAGCATTTCTCCAGAAATTCCCTGTGTACCCAAAACACTTCATTAAAGGCTTATTCATTTTCTTCATTAAATACATGTATCTATTTCTCTATAATAAGGCTAGTGTTTAGTTTTGTTTCCTCCCACCCCACCTTCCATCCTCATGGAAATATAAAGTAATATTTAATAAAGACTGAAAATTTGCTGCAAAGAAAGAGCTGTGATTTCAGCTCTATAGGCAATCTGCTGAGAGCCTCATAGTACTAAAAGCAGATTATCTGATAATGCTTGCCATACTGATCATTTCATCTACCAAGGTAGATGAAAGGTAGATAGAATAAACTGATAAAAAATATTTACTCAGGAATTATTTCATATTAATCGAGGGAAAATATGCTCATATAAATATAGAAAGGTGATGAAAATCTTGGAAACATATGGCTGACATTATAAAAGAAAGAAAGGGAAGGAGACTGGTTACAGGTAGATTTCTCACCAGCCTTTTTAATGTGTGTGTTTTTCTTACATTTATTTATTACTCTAAATTTCTCTTTTGAAATTTGCTATTGTCCATTATTCATTTTTCTACTAGCATTGACATTTTTTATTAATTATTAATATAATATTCATATCTAACTTAAAGACTTAAGCTCTTTTATGGTATATCTATTTAAAATTTTCCCAATTTAAAAAATTGAATTGTTTATTTTCTTGTTATTGAGTACTAAGATTACTTTTTATATTCTGGATACAAGTCAGATCTGTGATTACCGGATACTTCCTCCCAGTTTGTTATTTTTAAGAGAGGAAAATGCTACATTTTAATCCATTAAATCTATTCATTTTGCACTCATAACCCCCTTTATTACATTTATATTTAGAGTCCTTCTCAGTAAATTATTTATATAAAATTTTCCTAACATTTTATATTTTATTTACAGTTTCCATAGTATTTCTTATCCTATAACTGACATCTAAATTTATATACAACAAAATTCACTTTTTGAAAAAATTCTCTTTATTGCTTTTGACAAATATACACGTTTTTATCACCAAAACTAGGTACAGAAAAGTTTCATCAACCCCCCTGCCAAATTGCCTAAATGTAATTTGTGCCAGTCTCTTTTATCTGCTGCAATTGCTGATCTGATTTTTACTCCTATAGTTTTGTCTTTCCCAGAATGCCCTGAATGGAATCATACAGTATGAAACCTTTTGAGTCTAATTTCTTTCTCTTAGCATAATACATTTGGAATTTATCCAAGCCATCGCATGAACTACTAGTTTGTTCCTCTTTATTGATGATGAGTATTCCATTGTATGGATGAACTACACTTTGTTAATTCATTCATGTTGGAAAAGACAGTATCATGAGTACAGTCTTTCTCCTACTTGGCCACCTAATGTATTTTGGGCCTGGAATACTTTCTTACCAAGATAAAAAGAGTGCACACCACCTGTGCAGGGCCTATTGCCTTGTGTGAGAATATCGTTCTCCATTGCCAGCCTAGTATATTTCCCTTTGTTCTGTTTAAGCAAGTGTATCACTTGTCACTTGGCCAGCTGCATTGTGGGGAGGAAATAGGGACCTTCTGTGGCACTCAAGGAGTGTGCATGGGCAATTACCCTGCATTCATTGCTGGGAGAGACCCCCTGGCCATGGGGTATTGAAAAATACTCTCAGAATGAATTTTTCTCTGTTTCCTCTCTATGTGAATAAAGAGTTGTTCCATCCAGTGCTTGACTGTGTTGTGATTCCCATGATAACTGCAATACCAAAATGCAATGGGCAGAAATATTTGGAGTCCTCTCCAGGGATTGGCAACTGGTGCATGGTGTTCTGCTTAATAATTCACCTATTGAAGAATATCTGTGCTTTTTTGCTTTTTCCAAATTTGGCAATTTTATATACCTAGTGTAAATAAATAAACATTGTGTAGATTTTCTGTGAACATAAATTGCTATTTCTCTTGGATGATTACAATAAGATTGCTGAGTCATATGGTATATTTTACTTTCCTTCTCTTTCTTTCTTTCTTTCTTTCTTCTTTTTTTTTTTTCTTCCACAGAGTCTCTCTGTCAGCTAGGCTAGAGTGCAGCAGCAGCATATTGGCTCACTGCAATGTCTGCTTCCAGGGCTCAAGTGATCTTCCCACCTCAGCCTCCCAAGTTCCAAGTAGCTGAGACTACAGGCATGTGCCACCATGCTCAGCTAATTTTCGTATTTTTTTGTAGAAACAGGGTTTTGCCATGTTGCCCAGGCTGTTCTCAAATTCCTATGCCCAAGCCATACATCCATACATCTGCTTTGGCCTCCCAAAGTGCTGGGATTACAGTCATGAGCCACTGGGCCAGACTGATATGTTATATTTCTTAATGATAAACTGCCTTAATAATAATAATAAACTGCTTAATGAAAAAGATAAATATTTCTCTTCCCCAAATATCTATACCATTTTGTATTCTCACCAGTAATGTATGAGAGTTGCCCTTGCTTCACATCTTTGCCAGCATTTAGTTTCTTTTTTTTCACTTTAGTCTTTCTAATACTTGTGTGACATTATCTAATTGTTTTTAATTTGCATTCTTCTAATGTCTAATGATGGAAATATTTTAATGTGCTAATTTACCAGGATAATTAGCATATTATTCACCTCAAACACTTGTCAAAATCATCTCTTCTTGCTACTTTGAAGTATATAATACCTTATTCTTGGCTATAGTCACACTACTGTGCAATAAAACATCAGAGCTCATTCCTCCTATCTAACTGTAATTTTGTTCCATTTAACTGACTTCTCCCCTCCCCTCTTCCCTGCTACTCTTTCCAGCATCTGGTAACCACTATCCTGCTCTCTACTTCAATGAGCTCAACTTACTAAGATTCCAATTATGATTGGTATCATGCATTATTAGGCCTTAGGTGCTTGGCTTCTTTAACTTAACATAATGTCTTCCAGTTTCATCCATGCTATCACAAATAGCACAATTTCATTATTTTTTTATGGCTGAATAGTATTCCATTGTGTTTATATACCACATTTTTTATCTGTGTTTAGGGAATCCCAAATCATGCCCATCTATGTTGGTGAACTTAATCAATAAACGTTTGTGTTCTGACTGCTCCACCAACGGGCCACTCCCCCTTTTGTGTCCTGCTTCTTGGGGCTTCCCTGTTGTCAGAGACAGAACAATATTGAAGTTAGGCCAATTAATCATCTACAATGGCTTCTAAATTTTCAACTGGAAGGAAGAGTCACATGACTGTCACTTTAAATGAAAGCTAGAAATGATTAAGCTTAATGAGGAAGGTGTGTCAAAAGCCCAGATACACTAACTAATCTAGGCCTCTTGTGCCAATTAGTCAAGTTGTGAATGCAAATAAAAAATTCTTGAAGAAAATTTTAAAAATGCTACTCCAGTGAACACACAAATTATAAGAATCCGATACAGCCTTATTGCAGATACAGAGAAAGTTTTAGTGGTCTGGATCAAACCAGCCACCACATTCACTTAAGCCAAAGTCTAATTAATAGCAAGGCCTTGAATCTTTTCAACTGGCTCAAGGCTGAGAATGGTGAGGAAGCTTCAGAAGGAATGATTGCAGCTAGCAGAGTTTAGCTAATGGAGTGTAAGGAAAGTAGCCATCTCTATAACCTAAAAGTGCAAGGTAAGTAGCAAATACTATTGTAGAGGTTGCAGCAAGTCATCCAGATATAAGATAATTGATAAAGGTGGTTACATTAAACAGTACGGTTTCAATGTAGACAAAGGAGACTTATATTGGAAGATGATGCTATCTAAGACTTTCATGCTAGAGAGGAGAGGTGAATGCCTGCTTCAAGGCTTCAAAGGACAGGCTGACTCTCTTGTTAGAGATAATGCAGCTGCTGACCTTAAGTTGAAGCCAGTGTCCTTTTATTGTTCCCCAAACCCCAAGGCCCTGTAAGAGCTATGCTAAATCTACTCTGCCTGTGCTCTAAAAATGGAACAGCAAAGCCTGGATGACAGCATATCTGTTTATAGCATGCTTTACTGAACATTTTAAGCCCACTGTTAAGAACTACTCTTAAGAAGAAAAGCTTCCTTTCAAAATATTACTGCTTTATGAAAATGCACCCAAGAGCTCTGATGAAAAGTTACAAGGAGATTAATGTTGTTTTCATGCCTGCTAAAACAACATCTATCCTGAAGCTCATGGATCAGGGAGAAATTTTGGATTTCAATTCTTATTACTTCATATTCATAATGCAATAGCTGCCACAGATCGTGATTCTTCTGATTAATCTATGCAAAGTAAACTGAAAATATCTTGGAAAGGATTCAACATTTTAATTACCATTAAGAATATTAGTGATTCATGGGAGTGGGTCAGAATATCATTATTAACAGGAATTTGGAAAAAGTTGATTCCAACCCTCATGGATGACTTTGAGGCGTTCAAGACTTCAAGTGGAGGAATTAACTACAGATGTGGTAGAAGAGTAAGAGAACCAGACTTAGAAGGTGAGCCTGACAATGTGAATTTATACAATCTCATGGTAAAACTTGAGTGGATGAGAAGTTGCTTCTGATACATAAGCAAAGAATGTGCTTTTTTGAGACGGAATCTGCTACAGCAAAGATGTTGTGATGCTTGATGAAATGACAATGATTTAGACAATTACCTAAATCTAGTTGGTAAAGCAGCAGCAGGGTTTTAGGGTATTGACTCCACTTTTAAAAGCAGTTCTACTTTGGGTACAATGTTATCCAACAGCATTATATACAACCAAGAAATCTTTCATGAAAAAAAAAACAGTCAATTCATGTGGCAAACTTCATCATTATTTTAAGAAATTGCCACAGCCACCCAAACATTCAGCAGCCACCGCCTTGATCAATCAGTAGCCACCAGTATCAAGACAAAATCTTCTATCAGCAAAAATATTATGCCTTGCTGAAGGCACAGATATTCATGAGCATGTTTTAGCAAAAATGTATTTTAAAATTAAAGTATGTCCATTTTTTATACCTAATGTTATAGCACACTTCATGAACTGCAGTGTGGTATTATACCTTTTGTATACACTGGAAAAGCAAAAAATTGTGTGACTCACTTTACTGTGATATTTGCTTTATTGTAATGGTCTGAAATCAAAACAGCAATATCTCCCATGTATGCCTATATATTCTTAATATTAACCCCTTTTCAGGTGCATAGTTTGCAAATCTATTCTCCCATTCTGCAGGTTGTCTCTTCACTCTTGATTTTTTCCTTTGCTGTGCAGAAGCTTTTTAGTTTGATATAATTCTCTTATTTGCTTACTTTTTCTTTCGTTGCCTGTGCTTTTCAGGTTTTATTGCAAAAACCTTTGTTCAGATCCATGTCATAAAGCATTTTTTCCTGTGTTTTCTTCTATTATCTTATAGTTTCAGGTCTTATATTTAAGTCTTTAATCCAATTTGAGTTGATTTTTGTTAAGTGGTAAGAGATACAGTTGTAGTGTCATTCTTCAACATGTGAGTATCCAGTTTTATCATCACTCTTTATTAAGGAGACTGTCCCTTCCCCAATGTGTGTTCTGATACTTTGTCAAAAAGCAGTTGGCTGGAAATACATGGATTTATTTCTGGATTCTCTATTCTGTTCCATTGATCTATATGTCTGTTTTTTATGCAAATACCATGCAAGAATGAATTTACAAGGATTCCTTGTACTTCCTTTTTTTTTAAATCATCTCAGAAAGATTGGTATTATTTCTTCTTTAAAAGCTTGATAGAATTATTTGGCAGTGAACATATCCAGTGCTGAACTTTCCTTTCTGAATCAATATCATTACTCATTATTGGTCTGTTCAGGTGTTCAGTTTTTCTGTGTCTTCATTATTCAATCTTGGTAGGTTGTACATATCCATAAATTTATCCATTTCTTCTAGGTTTTCTAATTTGTTAGGGGTATAGTTGTTTATAAGAGTCTGTAATGATCCTTTGTATTTCTGTGGTATATTTATTTTTAGTCTATATTCTGTTTATGCTCTGATCTTTATTATTTCTTCATTCTGTTACTAGTTTGGGGTTTATTTTGTTCTCATTTTTCTAGCTTTTAGAAATGCAACTTTTGCTTATTTCTTTGGAATCTTTCTACATTTTTGATGTAAGTGTTTTTGCTGTAAACTTTCCTATTATAACTTCTTTTTCAGCATCCCATAGGATTTGGTATGTTGGGTTTCCATTTTTCGTTTGTATCAACATTCTTCAAAAATGTTTCTTCACAGTTTCTTCATTACTCATTAGTTGCCCATGAGCATGTTGTTTAATTTTCGTTTATTTGTACATTTTCCAAGGTTCCGCATGTTATTGATTCCTAGTTTTATTATATTTTGGTTAGAAAAGTTATCTGACATAATTTTAACGTTTTTAAATATGATAAAACTAGTTTTTTTACTTCACATATGGCCTATCCTGGAGAATGTTCCATGGGCTGCTGAGAAAAATACATATTCTGAGGCTGTTACATGAATTTTTCTGTAAACATTTATTAGGTTTATTTGGTCTACAGTGTGGCTTAACTCTGTAAAGAAACTGATATTTCACTATATCTGGATGATCTGTCTATTGCCAAAAGTGGAGTGTTGAAATCCACCACTATTATTGTGCTGCAGTACAATCTCTTTCTTTAAGTCTATTAATGTTTTCCTTATGTATATGTATACTTGTTATATCCTGTTGCTCTATTGACCCTTTTATCATTATGAATGTCTTTATCTTTTTACAGTTTTTGGCTTAAGCTCTATTTTGCCTAATGTAAGTATAGCTACTCCTGCTTTATTTTAGTTTCCATTTGTGTGGAATATCTTTTTCATTCCTTACTTCACTTTCAGTCTTCATGTGTCTTTATAGATGAAATGAGCTTCTTGTATGCAGCATATAGTTATGTCTTTTTTTTTAATTCATTCAGGCTTTCTGTTTTATTTTGATTGAAGAATTTCATTTATATTTAAGGTAATAAATGATAGGTAAGGGGTTACTACTGTCATTTTGTTACTTGTTTTCCAGTTGATTTGTTGATCCTTTTTGCATTTCTTCTTTTACATTTTTTCTTTGTGATTAAGTGATTTTTTCTAGTAATATGCTCTGATTCCTTGTTTTTTATTCATTACCTCACAATTGCTGTGTTTTCCCTCTCCAAATTCCCAGAGATGCTCTCTGTTACTGCCAGGGTGAGGAAGGGGTGGTGTCAGTGATTCAGGTCTGTTTATTAAAGTCTCTTATTCTAGTTTCTATTTGTGTGAAATATATTTTTCATCCCTGCCTTGCAGTGGGAGAGGGAAGATCTTTGAAGCTTTCTATTTGCCATCTTCTTCTGCCTCCCTCACAATTTATATATTTTTAAATATTGCCTATCTCTTAATAATAATAGCTAATATATAAAAATATAAAGGTCTTGAAGGAGGAATAATTGCAGCCTCACCTTAAATTATCATGAATTTATCTTATAGAAGGCTCACTTTAATAAAATATAAAATTTAAATGATTACTAATTTGCATCACTTCTTTGTATTACAATTTTTAGATGATTGAATTTATCTTATTACATTGTGTTAGTGCCTTGTTTCCTGCTTTTTGATATGCTTCTTCCTTGGTAATTAATTTTATTTTTCATTACTCTGAGCATTTATGATAATATGATATCTTCTGAAACATGTAGCTTTCATTAGTGTCACAAAAATTTCCAGGAATACCTTAACAATGCTTAATAATATTAATTTGTTCCTCTCTGTCCATCTCATTTTTTTCTCACTAAAAATGTAGGTTTTTCTATTAGTTGAATGATAATTAGATTTACAGGTTTCTGTGTGATATAATGGAAACAGTGCTTGATAAAATTCAGCAGCCTGTTTTTTTTCCTAACATTTATTAATTTTGTGACCTTCAGTATGTTACTGAATTCTATTGAACTTTTTTTTCAGCTGTTTATAGGGTATAATTATTTCTACCCTATTATCTCCTTTTTGTTATGGGATTACAAGATATTTAAGAGTCTAGTAAATTGCTTTAATAAGTTACGTAGTTTGAAATTACAGCAATTTGTTCAACACCTATAAATTCCTTTTCAGTACACACAGTATTTTATGTAACTCTGAAGAATGAAAATATCACATGAATAAAATCTTCCTTAATATGCTAGGGTCTTCCTTGCCAATATGGATTTACCTGACTTAGATGGATTCTCTCCTTTCTTTCATTTCCATATACTAGAATTTGCATTCCATAAATATTCTTTTTACCTCCTATTCTTCATCCTAACTTTGCACTCAAGTCTGATTTATGCTCTACTGCTTCATTAAGACAATGCTGCTGCAGGTCACTAACCACCATGTCTTGCTGCCTTCTTTCAGTCCTAGTTATTTTTATTTGCATTATGGCATTTAACACTATAGGGCACCTTTCCATTCTGGAATCATCGTCTTTCTTAGATGCATGTAGGTCTCCTCTGTTTCCAGTGACCATTTTTCTTTCCTGCAGTAGGTTGAACAGGCTTGTGTATAAATACCTAAGCTTTGATATTAGAACTGATTTTAAGTTCTTACTCTGTGTCCCTTTAATAGTTATTTGACCTTGAGTAAGTTGTTTAATCTCCTGCTGTAGTTTCTTCATCTGGGAAATAAGGATAATATTTCATTCCAGTCTCACTGGGTTGTTTTGAACATTCATTGAGATTATGTGCATAAAAGCTTAGCCAACTCTAACTCTCAATAATGTTAGATGTCATTGATATATTTTTTCAACATTTTTAAATTTTAATTGACAATAATAATTGTACATATTCATGGAGTACATAGTGGTGTTTTCAATACATATAATGTATAGTGGTCACATCACACTAATTTAGCATATCTATCATCTAAACATTTAGCATTTCTTTGTATTGGGTGGGAGCATTCAATCTATTACTATTATTGTTTTCAAACAACCTTTCTTCCCTTTAATCATTTACTTAATTCTGAGCATAAGCTCTGGCGTAAGCTCTCTGTTCTTTCTCTTCACTCAGTTTCTTGGCTTTACCTCTTATTTTTACACGTACACCCATATCCCCCACTGCCCAGACCTCTCATGAGAGCTTCATTATTAGATTAATTTTTGAGTCCAAAATGTCATTTTGTAGATTCCTTGTGGTAATCCATGTGTCCATAATGGAACACAACATTCCCTGTCAAACATCAGCTTCTACGGCCTGGCTATCCTATCTGTTAGTTGGTCTATCAGACTACAAACTATGAAATCATTCTTAACTCTCTCTTTTTATGTATTACTTAGCCCTAGACAAAATATGGTACCAAACACCATGATTTCTTTGTAGAAATGGCTTTATGATTAACTCTTTCTTTGCTTTCTGTTGTCTGTGACCTATTTAAAGTTCTTGTCATTTTGCAATTGGATTTTTTTCAGTAGCTTCTCAATGGATCTCTCTCACACACCATTTTTGCCTCCAGTCACCCTTATGAACCATTGCCAGAAAAATATTTTTAAATATTATTTTCATTCTATAACTTTCATGCTTGAGACATAAACTGTCTGCATTGCCTAGTGTATTATTAGGTTGCAAATCTGTCTGACTTGGCGACTTCTGTTTATTTTAGTGCTTTCTCCCATTGTTCACCCATATGGGCCCTATGATTCAGAAAAATCTAATGACAACCAAAAACATAATTTATATCCGTATCTGTCACTCCACTCCCTATAAAGCTCTGTCCCATATCTAGAATATCCTCTCATATAGTGAAGTATTTCTTCTTTTCTACCCGTTCTTTGTGGCCTAACTAAAGTTCTAACTTCTCCCTAGAATTATTTCTTCCCTTATATTTTTTCTTACTTCTATTAGAAAGACAGGATGCTATCACTGTAAGTGATGGAAATTGAAATCAAGCAAAAAAAACCTACTTGTTTATGTAATTGTGAAAAAACAGGGATATAGTAGGGGCCACTAAAAAATATAACCAGGGATTTTATACTGACAGATTCACCTCCTTACACCTATTAATTTCCCCTCTTTTTTGTAGAGGCATTGTTCTCTCTTTTCATTTCTTCATGAGGTTGGAACCATGGCTAATGACTGCTGTTGGCTCACATTTTTGAAGAGAATAAAAATGTTTTTCAAGGAATAAAGTGATTCTCTATTAGCTTGAGTTTGAAAAATGTAAGCAAAAGGCCCGATGAGCAGTTTAGGTGACATCTCAGTCCTTTAAGCCAATAACTGAGGTTAGGGGGTTGAAGAGTCATAAATCTAAAATAAAATTATACTTTATTAAATATAAATTATTATAACACTTTTAAAAACTTATGCCTTACAATTTATTAAGTAAAGTGGATCATGTACACACATCAAATAAACAGAGAAACAGGGATCTATTTCCAGGAAAAGGGATTATGAACAGTCATTGCACTGCTGGAGTTCTTGGAAACTGGACAGGTACCATTTTTGTATCAATAATAATGAGTTTTTAATTAAACTTAAAGCACATCCATGATTATTTCCTTTTTCCATAGTTACCTACACAATTTCATGAGCTCATGACCCAGTGTAATCCGGAGTCCTTGAAATGTTTCTAAAACTGATTCACCCTTTCAGTGAAATAGGAAGAGATAGGACTTCCATTTCCAGGATTTTTCTCAGCCAGAAGTGTCCCCTGGAGGCTTGGGCAGAATTACAGATATCTTGAGATTAAAGGAAAAAAAGGAGCCACACTGGCTGCTTCCATCTGCTACAGGGCAAAACTTGCTATTCCTGTGTGTTAGGTAATCCCAAATGTTTTTTACATTCTAGTATCTCAAAGGTATGGTTAAAGGATTAGGGTGGAAAGAAAACCGCAGACATTAGTGCAGCAGAGTTGAAAAAAGCCAATACTTTGGTACTATCCCGGGATTTCATCAGCAGCAAAATGAGGACAGGAGAATTAGACCATAAGTGATTTTATTAAAACACTAGGGGAATCCAATCAAGATGCTTTAGCTATTAAGATCCCTGATTACAGGGGATATATCTGTTCTAATTTGCTTCGTGAGGTGCCTACATAAGCAAAAGAGACAAGGACCATGTTTTTAAGAAGTACTAAGGTGTTGTTACTTTGGAAAAACTACTGAATACTCAGTGCATATCTAATGAGCAGTTTTAGTTTTAAATTTCTAGGAAGAATGCTTGGCAATAGTTGAATTAACATTTGCCAGGTATCTAACTGAGAATATAAGTTAGGAGCCATAGGTGTTAGTGAAACATGGAGAATAGATGGTTTTCATTCAGGAGTGTGTCATAGTTGTGACAAACACCAACAACTAAGAAGTTAATAGCAAAATAAGAACTCATAAAAATGTGTGTGACTAATATTAAAAAATACTACTCTACCATTATTTATATCTCAGGCTCTGATATAAGCACTTTCCATGCAAAATCGCATTTAATCTTCATAACCACCTTATGAAAATGTTATAGATGAGAAAACAAAGGCTTAGAGAGATTAGGTAACTTGCTCAAACATCCAAACTAGTAGATGTCAGAGCCAGGATTTGAAATCAGCTTTGATTAATTCAAGTGAAGTTCAAATTTCATCTAATTTCAGAGCCATTCTCATAAGAGCTCTTTATGATTGCCTACCGAGAAGAAATTATGAGAGAACTAAGACAGAAACTAAATTTTGTTGAGTGTCTATCCTGTGCCAGACTTTGGTCTGGTGATTGGCCTACTGTATCTGATATAATTAAAGAAACTGAAGCTCAGAGACATTTAAATAACTTGTCTAAAGTCATGTATCTAGGAAATTATGGATACAGGAATCAAACTCAGTCTATATATGGCAAAGGCCAGTGCCCTTTCCAAGTATTATAATCTCTATGACAATAAAATTAACTTCATCTTGCCTAAGGATTTGGGTACTCTTTGTGACTGCAAGTTTTGGTCAGCTGCAGAGGACTATATTAGTTAGCTTGAGCTACAATAACAACAAACCCACAGACTCAGTGATTTGTAAACAACAGAAATGTATTTCCTTATAGTTTTAGAGGCTGGAAGTCCAAGATCAAGGTGTCAATAGGCTGTGTTCCTTCTGAGGATCTGTCTCCTTGGCTTGTAGATGCCATCTTCTCCTTGTGTCTTCACATGATAATGTGCATGTCTATTTCTTAATCTCTTCTTATAAGGACCCCAAACAGCTAGATTAGGGACTACCACCACCCATATGATTTTTTTGCCTTAGTTTCCTTTTTAACGACCCTGTATACAAACACAGTCACATTCTGAGGTACTTGGGGTTAGGATTGCAACATAGGAACTTTCTGTAAGACACAGTTTGGCCTATAACAAAAGCCAACAGTGCTCTGACATGACACTAAGAAGTTAATATAAACTTCTTATGACAAAAGACACAACAAAACATCTTAAAACTGAACAGCCCATGTATGATATAGTCTTCGCTTTCATCACTTTCTTTCAAATTACTGTCGTTTCTCATCTGGACTCCTTACTACATTAGCCTCCAAACTAAGCTTCTTGCATTTTCTCATATTCAACCTCAAATGAAGTAATATTTTGCCAGTAATTTTTAGATTCAATGCTATCCCCATTAAGCTACCATTGACTTTCTTCATAGAATTAGAAAAAATACTTCTTTAAATTTCATATGGAGCCAAAAAAGAGCCCATAGAGCCAAGACAATCCTAAGCAAAAAAAAAAAACAATGCTGGAGTCATCACACTACCTGACTTCAAACTATACAACAAGGCTACAGTAACCAAAACAGCATGATACTCATATCAAAACAGATATATAGACCAGTGGAACAGAACAGAGGCCTCAGAAATAACACCACAAATCTACAACCACCTGATCTTTGACAAACCTGACAAAAACCAGCAATGGGGAAAGGATCCCCTATTTAATAAATGGTGTTGGGAAAACTGGCTAGCCATATGCAGAAAACTAAAACTGGATCCCTTCCTTACACCTTTTATGAAAATTAATTCATGAGGGATTAAAGACTTAAATGTAATACCTAAAACCATAAAAACTCTAGAAGAAAACCTAGGCAATACCATTCAGGACACAGGCATGGGCAAAGACTTCATGACTAAAACACCAGTAGCAATGGCAACAAAAGCCAAGATTGTATAGCATAATTCCAAAGATCATTATTTACTTTGTATTCCAGGGGAATGTCAAACTCTACCAAATTACATTAAAAAGTGGCCCTGCATATTGTCAATGCTTCATTTCATGGTAAACATCCAAAATCAGGCCTTTGTTCATTTTATGTGCTTTATTTTTATGTATTTATTTTTTATTATACTCTAAATTCTGGGATACATGTGCAGAATGTGCAGGTTTGTTACATAGGTATACACATGCCATGGTAGTTTGCTGCAACCATCAACCTGTCATCTATATTAGGTATTTCTCCTAATGCTATCCATCCCTAGGCCTCAATCCCCCAACAGGCCCCAGTGTGTGGTGTTCCCCTCCCTGTGTCTGTGTGTTCTCATTGTTCAACTCCCATTTATGAGTGAGAACATGCAGTGTTTGGTTTTCTGTTCGTATGTTAGTTTGCTGTGAATGATGGTTTCCAGCTTCATCCATGTCCCTGCAAAGGACATGAACTCATTGTTTTTTATGGCTGCATAGTAGTCTACGGTGTATAAGTGCCACATTTTCTTTATCCAGTCTATCTTTGATGGGCATTTGGATTGGTTCCAAGTCTTTGATATTGTGAACAGTGCTGCAACATATGTGTGCATGTGTCTTTATAGTAGGACGATTTATAATCCTTAGGGTATATACCCAGTAATGGGATTGCTGCATTAAATGGTATTTCTGGTTCTAGATCCTTGAGGAATCACCACACTGTCTTCCACAATGGTTGAACTAATTTACACTTCCACCAACAGTGTGAAAGTGTTCCTATTTCTCCACATCTTCTCCAGCTTCTGTTGTTTCCTGACTTTTTAATGATCACCATTCTAACTGGCCTGAGATGGTATCTCATTGTGGTTTTGATTTGCATTACTGTAATGACTACTGATGACGAGCTTTTTTTCATATGTTTGTTGGCTGCATAAATGTCTTCTTTTGCAAAATGTCTGTTCATATCCTTCACCGGCTTTTTGATGGGTTTTTTTCTTGTAAATTTGATTAAGTTCCTTGCAGATTCTGGATATTAGCCCTTTGTCAGATGGATAGATTGCAAAACTTTTCTCCCATTCAGTAGGCTGCCTTTTCACTCTGATGCTAATTTCTTTTGCTGTGCAGAAGCTCTTTAGTTTGATTAGATCCCATTTGTCAATTTTGGCTTTTGTTGCCATTGCTATTGGTGTTTTAGTCATGAAGTCTTTGCCCATGCCTATGCCCTGAATGGTATTGCCTAGGTTTTCTTCTAGAGTTTTTATGGTTTTAGGTATTACATTTAAGTCTTTAATCCATCATGAATTAATTTTTGTAAAAGGTGTAAGGAAGGGATCCAGTTTTAGTTTTCTGCATATGGCTAGCCAGTTTTCCCAACGCCATTTATTAAATAGGGGATCCTTTCCCCATTGCTGGTTTTTGTCAGGTTTGTCAAAGATCAGGTGGTTGTAGATTTGTGGTGTTATTTCTGAGGCCTCTGTTCTGTTCCATTGGTCTATATATATCTGTTTTGATATGAGTACCATGCTGTTTTGGTTACTGTAGCCTTGTTGTACAGTTTGAAGTCAGGTAGCGTGATGCCTCCAGCATTGTTCTTGTTCTTTTTTCTTAGGATTGTCTTGGCTGTATGGGCTCTTTTTTGGTTCCATATGAAATTTAAAGTAGTTTTTTTCCTAATTCTATGAAGAAAGTCAATGGTAGCTTGATGGGGATAACACTGAATCTACAAATTACTTTGGGCAGTATGGCCATTTTCATAATATTGATTCTTCTTAATCATGAGCATGGAATGATTTTCTATTTGTGTCCTCTCTTATTTTTTTGAGCAGTGGTTTGTAGTTCTCCTTGAAGAGTTCTTTCACATCCCCTGTAAGGCTGGTTCAACATAGGCAAATCAATAAATGTAATCCATCACATAAATAGAACCAATGACAAAAACCACATGATTATCTCAATAGATGCAGAAAAGGCCTTCGATAAAATTCAACACCTCTTCACGCTAAAAACTCTCAGTAAACTAGGTATTGATGGAACGTATCTCAAAATAATGAGAGCTATTTATGACAGACCCACAGCCAATATCATACTGAATGGGGAAAAACTGGCAGCATTCCCTTTGAAATCCAGCACAAGACAAGGATGCCCTCTCTCACCATTCCTATTTAACATAGTATTGGTAGTTCTGGCCAGGGCAATTAGCCAAGAGAAAGAAATAAAAGGCATTCACATAGGAAGAAAGGAAGTCAAATTGTCTCTGTTTGCAGTTGACATGATTGTATATTTAGTAAACCCTATCATCTCAGCCCAAAATCTCCTTATGCTGATAAGCAACTTCAGCAAAGTCTCAAGATACAAAATCAATGTGCAAAAATCACAAGCATTCCTATACAACAATAATAGACCGACAGAGAGCCAAATCATGAGTGAACTCCCATTCACAATTGCTACAAAGGGAATAAAATACCTGGGGATAAAACTTTGTTCATTTTAAACTCTGTCATTGTAATACTCTATTGTATCCTTCTGGAGTGCCACTCTACTCTCTTATCCTGTTATTGCCAGTGTAGTCTTACTTGCAGTTTAAATCATGTTACCTGCCTTCAGAAACCTCTTCTATTGCACCTCTTTATGTATGAAGTTTGGGCCTCCACCTTGTAATCTTAGCCTACTTGCCCTCCCATCATATAGCCCCAACTGTAGGCAGACTGGATCTTGACCACATACTACCCACTTTAACCTGCCTATGCTCTGTTTACTCCATCTAGAATGCCAAAGTCCACTCCTTCTGCAGGGTCAAATTTAAATTATACTTTATGAACAGAACTTTTCCTAGCACAGCAAAACAGAAGTAATAATATTTTCCATTCTACATCATTAAACTTTCACCTTTATTGTACTGGATCTTTATATAAAGGGAGTCTCTATTATATCCAGTTAAGTCAGTGATCCCTTCAAAGTCATGGAGTAACTGAAAATGTGACAGAGATCATTGACTAGAAGAATTTTAGGATATTTTATTGGCATAGTCCAGTGTTGTGCTGGAACCAGCTCATCTAGGCAATTGTAAGAGAAATAGTAAATTTTTAAGAGTCTGTTGTTAAACACAACCATTATTAAAAATTAAATTATATAAACAATAATTAAACTGTAAAAAATAGAAGTTAACTATCAGGCAATTCTAATTAAACATAATTCCTTTTAATGTATTTTACAGTTTTATATGCCCTTTAGGCTATTTTCAGCTCTACTGTCTATGTGGTCAACATAATATATATGGGTGTGTTGTTCCTCTCCCTGTGTTCATGTGTTTTCATAATTCAGCTCCCATTTATAAGTGAAAACATGCGGTGTTTGGTTTTGTTTCCCAATTCATTTGCTAAGGATAATGGCTTCCAGCTCAATCCATGTCCCTGCAAAGGACATGATCTCATTCATTTTTATAGATGCATAATATTCCATGGTGTATATGTATCATTTTTTAAAATCTGGTCTATCATTGATGGACATTTGGGTTGATTCCATGTCTTTACTATTGTGAATAGTGCTGCAATGAACATACACATGCATGTATATTTATAATAGAATGATTTATATTCCTTTGGGTATATACTCAGTAATGGGATTGCTGGGTCAAATGACATTTCTGACTCTAGACCTTTGAGGAATTGCCATACCATCTTCCACAATGGTTGAAATAATTTATATTCCCACCAACAGTGTAAATGTGTTTCCATTTCTCCACAACCTCGCCAACATGTGTTATTTCTTTACTTTTTAAAAATCACCATCTGACTGGCATGAATTGGTGTCTCATTGTGGTTTTGATTTGCATTTCTCTAATGATCAGTGATGTTGAGCTTTTTATCATGTATTTGTTGGCTGCATAAATATCTTCTTTTGAGAAGTGTCTGTTCATGGCCTTTGCCCACTTTTTAATAGGGTTGTTTTTTTCTTGTAAATTTATTTAAGTTTCATGTGGACTCTGGATATTAGACCATTGTGAGATGATAGATTGTAAACATTTTTCCCTATTCTGTAGATGGTCTGTTTGCTCTGATGATAATTAGGAAGAGCATCAGGAAAAATAGCTAATGCATGCTGGGCTTAATACCTAGGTGATGAGTTGATAAGTGCAGCAAATACCCATGGCACAGGTTTACCTATGTAACAAACCTGCACATCCTGCACATGTGTCCCAGAACTTAAAAAAAATGAAAAAAATAAAATCTTCCCTGTAGATACAATATCAATACTACACAGTCCTTGTCACACTAGTCACCATATAGTAAAAAGGCAAACATTAAATTTTATAATTAGAGTAATGCAACTAGTAGCACCATAGAAATATGCATAGTGGATATATCTATTGACATTTCTTCTATTTGAATTTAAAACTGAGAATTTTTAAGTGTTTGTTATTCATTTACTCTGCATGTTAACATAAATAACGTTTATATGAAAATGACTATATTTCCCCAAAAAACAATAAAGTTTACTAAGTGAAATAAACTAGTCACAAAAAGAAAAATATATATATAACAATATAACAAAACAATATAAGCAGGTCTAAAAATCCACTGTCTAAGGTTTCTTAGAATACATATAATTTTGTAACTGAGGAGACAAATTTACATAAAAAAGGTAAGCCATTTCCCAAAAACCATGTAAGTGATAAATCAAACAAATAGATTTTCAGTCATTGTCTCCTCACTCTATCGAGGGCACTTGTGACGAAGCTGTGCTGTCCTTGATAATATATCTTATCTTAGCCCAGCTTAGTGCTTTTATATCACAATGAATGCAGAGTAGCTTCAATAACAGAAGCTGCTATACACAATGATTCATAGTAGATGCTCAGTAATTTACTTATGAAAAATTGCTGCTCATTTTCTAAAATTTATTTATTCAACAAATACTTAGGTGGCCTAGGCTCTAGAGATAAAGGCGGTAATTAACCCCTTTGTTCAACTATCTCATAGTCTTTTATGGAGTAAGACAAATATGTAATTACAATAAAACATAAACAATATCCTATGACATTGGAGGGGAGTTGAGCAATGAGAGCACAGTGGAAGATATCTGTTTCAAATTGTGGGCCAGGTGTGGTGGCTCATGCCTGTAATCCCAGCACTCACTCTGGGAGGTTGAGGCTTCCCAAAGCCTCCTGGGATTGCTTGAGCCCAGGAGTTCAAGACCAGTCTGGGCAACATGGAGAAATTTAGTCTCTACAAAAAAATACAAAAATTATCCGGGTGTGGTAGTGTGCGCCTGTAGTCCCAGCTAACTGGGAGGCTGAGGTGGGAGGATCACTTGAGCCTGGAAAGTTGAGGCTGCAGTGAGCCGTGATTGTATCACTGCACTCCAGCCTGGGTGACAGGAGTGAAACCTTATCTCAGAAAAAGCAACAACAACAACAACAATAAAAACTTAATTTAGAGAATTCTGTCACTTTCAGCCGACTCTTGAAGGATGGGTAGGAATTAGCTAAATAGAAAGGTATTCCAGGAATAAGAGAGATTGTGTGAAATTTAGAGATATAAAAAAGCCTAGTGTATTTGATCTACATATCCTTTGTTATGGCTGGAGCATGTGCTGTGCCTCAAGAAAAGGCAGGCAGTGAGACTGGAGAGAAGAGTTAAGCAGCAGATCATGAAAAGTTTGGATGCCATTAAATATCCTAAGAAGTTTGGATTCTATCCTGAAATGGATAGGATCTAAATTTCTTTGCATGCCCAAAGTGGTACTGTCTAACAGAAATGTGATGTTAGCTATATTTGTAATTTTAAGAAAAAGTAAAAATAAATGGTATTAAATTTAATAATACATTTTATTTAACCCAATATATCCAAACTTCTATCATTTTAACATGTAATCCACATATTAATGGGATATTTTGCATTCTTTCTTTTATATTAAGTCGTTGAAATCTATTTTGTGTTTTACACTGATTAAACATCTCAATGTGGCAAGTGGCTATTAAACTGGACAGCACAAGTCTAAATTATAGAGGAAAGTCACCAAGGCTGTAATGCCTGAACACAGCATAGTTACCCACCCTTAAATGAGGCTCAAAATTTGGCAACAACGACAGCACAGCCATTACACTACACTTTAATTCTTTCTTCTCATTTCTGAATCCAAAGTGAGTTCCTCCTCTCAGTACTGTGTTGAGACACCAAGTCCTTCCAAAGGGAATCTGGCTACAACAGAATCCAGGCAGCACAGATCTAAACTGGAGAAGGTGGTGGCAGACCAGGGAGCTGCTGTCAAAGAGGCGACTTTTTTTCAGCAAAAGCTGTCAAGCGTGAAGAATTTTGGCTACGCTGTGGAGGATTTTCTGCCTTCAGCTGGTGATGGGAGAATTTCTGCATTGTCATTAGATCCAGTTAGAATCAAGGATCATTGGTGACTAGTGAGCTAAAACAGGCAAAATAAGTAACACCAATCCACCCAACCCATTGACATGCAGCTCCGTATAGAGTTTTGTCCTTTCTGTGGAAACGGAATTAGTTTTAATGAGACATGCACCAAAGGCTTCAGCTGTGAATTTGACAGCTTACAAAGAAAGCAGAAAGAAGTTGAATTCTGGAAGCTTAGAGTGGGAATCTGGGTCATAGCTTCTGTCTCAAGTTTTTATTTTCCTCTAGGAAGAATAGCCAGAGGAAAAAAATGAGGAAGACTCCAATATTTTTAAGAAGATTAAAAAAGTGATTTTTTCATTATGCAAATCTCAAACCATTTTAAAAAATAATAAAAGCTTGGAATATTACAAAAAATTTAACACCAAAATCACTGTTTTTGTCATTTTCTATGGTCCCTCTGAAGTTTCTCCCTCTTCAGCAATGATGTAGTTAAGTAACTAATACAAGATAATATGGTATGTCTATTTTCAAGAGCCTCCTCTTATTTTACACGACTTTGTCCATAGGAAAGCTATAATTAAGCGTTGTGTATTTTGTGGAAAGGCTCTGGGATTTAAACACCATCTATCAGCAACATGAGGACTGAATCATTTAGTGCTAAATCACATACATCTATAATCTTTTGGAAATTAAGCAAAATACTTACATATTAAATAATATGTTTGCTGAGACAAATTCAATTCAGTAGCTATTGGAATTAGTTTCAAATGAAATATTTAGTAGCAGGCCTTTGGAAGAACCACAGGACTAAATTGAACAATTTCTACCCAGTGTCTTAAGATTAACAATAAATGGAAGGCAAAGAGCATGGGCTTTGAAATTTGACAGAATGAGGGTTGAAATTTCAGCTCTTCTATTTACTAGCTGTCAATTATTTGGCAAATTCTTTCAGCATCAACACCTTATTTAGAAATGTGGGAAATAATAGTAACTTCATTAGGTTGGTTGGTTTTAACAATAACACATTTGGAGTGAATAGTGCAATAATTTGTTCATATCATTAACCTTTTACCAAATAATTTTACAGGATCTAGATAAATGTTGAGGATGGTGATGATGATGATTATAAAAAAAATCCTGTATTCAGTGCTTACTCTGTTCCATTTTCTGGGCTAAGTACTTCACCTAAAATAACCCCTTCTTAATATGAGCAAACAAAACTTCTTGAATTTCCAGATTCTCTTCTAATCACCACCATACTCTTAGCTCTTGTTCACTGCCAAGTGTCTCAAAAAAGTTGTATAAATATATTGTCTTCACTTTTTTTACTCCCATTCACACAAGCCTACTCCTATACATCTTCTACTATGTTGCCAGAATTAGTGGATTTTTTTCACTACACATCTTACTTTAGTTTTCAACAGAGTAAATGTTTAAAAAAAAGAATGTAAAAACAGTTTATTTTCCTGATTTCCATAAGAATACATTATCTTGGTTTCTCTTCTTCTTCATTGTCTTTGTGAGCTATTGCTTCTCAGTTAATGCACACATATTTGAATTCTTTAGGGTATAACTCAGAGCTCTCTTTCCTTCACTTCCTACACTTTTATCTATTATTGTTGCTATCCGTATTCTGAAGACTCCCAAATAGTTCCAACTCAGACTTCTATTCTCTTAGCCAGAATGTTCTTATTTAATTTCCTACTTGGCATTTCTACTTGGCTATTTCACAGAAATTTAAAAATTTCTTTCCAAATTTGGTTTTCTTTCAGTTTTGTCTATATCAGTTCATTCAACCCAATTATATGAACTAGAGTTGCTGGAGGGAGTAGATACATGTTGAGAATCAACTTTTGATTCCAGGGCTCAGGAATCTACCAAACCAAATATGACACTCAAACTTGTTGTCCTCAACATGTGTGGTGGTTAAAACTGTCACGTATTCTTCTTTAAATAATCTGATTTCCTGTTTTCTACCGTATCTAAATTTATTTGGTCAACATGTACCTTTGCTCTTAAGATCAAACTTCTTTCTCTAACTCCGTACTTGATAGCCAGAAGAAAATGCACCAACTCAGCATACCACTCAGCAAACCACGTGGCATGTACTTTTACGGCAATATTCAGTAGCCCTGGTTAGTATTCCTTTAAATAATGTTTTATACATATAGTTTAAAATCCATGAGTGGGGCTATGCATAGTTATAAACTTATAACTTATCTACTTTTATTACATAATTATACTAGCAATTTGTTTTCTGCTTAATTTACTGTTGAAGAGTTCATCAAATGTTACTTACATAATCCATTCCTGGAGTAATAACTAAAGCAAATTTTCTAAAGGAGATCCTTCTGGTACTTCCAATAATAAACACCTTGGATGAGATTCAATAACGCCGTACCTTATGCCTAATGCTGTGGTATATGGGTCGTGTTACAGAAAGACTCCAGGGCAGAATGAGAAATAATTGAGCCAGTGTTCAAAACTTGGAAAACTGTTTGTTAGCAAAGTTTTCATATCCATGACATTTATAATTCAGGTACCTTGATGAAGGTGCCTGATAATGATAACTTTTTATTACAGTCCTTTGGCTTTAAAACTTTCACATTAATGAAATATGTCCAGGTTCCTAAACACCTAAATCTCAATTATATAGGAATTTTTAGGAATATCATTTAACTTCCTTCTTTCTTTCCATAAAAATATGTATGCACATTTCTTGCATCATTTAACTTCCTTCTTTATTTGCATAAAAATATGTATATACAATGTTTTGTTGTGAAGATAGAAATATCTGCGTTAAAGAACACTGTCTAGTAACAGGAGATAAATATTAAAAAAATGAGTGTAACACAGAGTTTAGAATGCTATATCCATTGCACATATGGCTGTAGTGGGGAAAATGGCATCAAACAAAAGAACACCTTTATGAAACTATTAATCAAATAAGAAGAGGTGCTTCACTGTCAAGCTTTTCCCACTCCTGGCCATTTTGGTTAATCACTAGTTTAAACCATAACCCTGTCAATATGGGCAGTTTGGGCTAAGATCTCTTGATGAACACTTCTAATTCACATTAAAGGACATGAAGTGGAGACTGGACACTGCTTATATGTATATTTAGGGGATGATATCATGCCAGACTAATGTCACAACTCACATGAGAAATGACTGAGTTTTACTTCACTAGTAGTTGTCAGTAAAATGAACTGTGTTTACAGTAGCAACAAGATATTAGTAGTTAAAGCCACTTGAAATATACTTTAAAATAATTGTTTATAATGGGAATCTTAATTTCCTTGTGAGGAAAAGATACTTTGGACCAACTAAGATGGAAAATAAAGTTCTATTGCAGAAGGTTAAACTTATTCCTTTTCTTTGCAAAGATCTAGTATTTCCTGAAGTGAATACTTTCTGAAAAAGTATTTTCCACATTCTTTTAGCATCTGCTTGGTGTTCTGCTTAGAAAAATGTATTTACTCTTCCAAATTTTTTTTTGCCTATTTTTCTGTACCACTTTTCTGTACAAGAAATACGTAAGTACCTACCATGTGATGATATGTAGTTAAATAAAGCATTAACTATCCTCTATGGGCTCACAGTTTTGAAAAGTAGGATATGAAAATACATCCAAAATATAATGAATATGTGCAATAGGCAACATATATAATATAGAATATCTATTTTAATTTAAGCCTAATTTATCATAATACTTAGTACCTTAACTCATTTCCTGACTCTGAGACATTTTAGAAATCCCATGATAAAACACATTATTTAAAGTGAGTTATGTTTCCTAAGAAAAAATTCAACATCATGGTTTATATTTTTAACCAAGTTTTCAGAATCAAATAAATCATGAATATAATCAGCCTTGTTATAAAGGTGAAAGATCCACAATTAAAAACATTTTTAGCAATTACAAACTACAGAGATTATAAAAATACTGTAATTAAATAATGGCACTATGGAGAAGATGCAGTCTCTATCCTAAAGGAATCTAGGGAATTGAATTTGTACAACATGGGAAAAGGTATTCCATGTAGAAAGAACAGCATTAGTAAAAATAAATAAATGAGAATATGTGGGGTGTCTATGATACATATGAAAGAGAATAGTAAAAAGTACAAAACAAAAAATAGTGGTTGGTAGGGTTTGGGAAAATGAAAAATAAGAGATGATAGAGAAAATAGTATACAAGCTTCTATGCAGTGAATCGGGGTCTGATTTATGGAAATAAAGATACTATGAAAAAAAGAAAAGTATCAAAGAAAACAAAATTACTTGTATCTTTACTATGATTATAATAGTTTGATTTTGATTCCAATGATAGTTTTCCCTAATGCATGAGATTGATAAATTTAAACAATATATTTAATGGCTATTTTGCCAGAAAAATGAATATCTCACTAGGTATACCTTGTCTATGCTATTATACTTTATTATCTTTATCTTAAAGTGACCCCTGTAACACAGTTGTTAATGATATTGAATTTGTACCATCTGAAATAGCATTTACCTATGATTACAAATTACTTACTAAAGTATGATTCACTGCCTTTTGACATACAGTTCAAATAAAAAATTTTTCCTAGGTTAGCAGAAAGTTTTTTATTTTATAATTTAATCTAATTTAATTTAATTTTATATCCACGGTGTTCATGTGCAGGTTTGTTACATGGGTATATTGCCCTTTGTTGGATTTGAGGCTTGTAGTGTACCCATCACCCAGATGTGAACACTGTACCTAATAAATAATTTTTCAACCCTTACTCCCTTCCTACCCTCTTCCCTTTTGGGGTCCTCAGTCTCTATTACGAAAGAAAGTTTTAAAGTTACTCTTTAACAAATCCTGTTTCCAGTGTGTGCTTTGTAGGGTCAATGTAGGCAGATACTTCTAGATCTCAGCTGACGCAATTCAGGTCAAATAGTATTAGTGAAAGCACTAACTTTAACCAGTATTTGAGGTTGAATTATTAAAATCTGTTATGATCTGAGGAAAAAACTGGGGTCCTCAGGGTAAATATTTTGATTATTGTGCAACTCTGTTCATGTTTTAAGTGAAATGTTTTATAATAGCTTATTAGAGTGATGCCCCCTAGACACAATGTGGCAATCCTGATTGCTGGCCACATAGTTGGGCTATTATTTTAATCTGGAAATAGACATTGATTATTTTGTACTGCTCATTCAATAATTTATTTCTTTATTCAACATGTGTTAGTTATCTAACAGGTCTCATTCGCGGTACAAAAGTGAATAATATACTGTCATTGCAAATGGCAGAAATTTTTCTTTTTAAACCCATTTTTCAGGGTTTTTAGGCTGACTAGTATTTCATTATGTATATATATACACCACATTTTTTAATTCATTTATCTGTTGATGGATATAACTTGGCTTTTGTAAATAATGCTGCCACGAACATGGGAGTGCAGTTAAAATTAGCTGGAAAGGTAGCCAGAAGTAGGGGTGCTATATCATATGATAATTCTATTTTTAGTTTTGTTGAGGAACTTCCATGAAGTTTTCTATTAATGGGTATACTAATTTACATTTCCACCAAGGGTAGCATATAAAGAACTTCTGTGAGTTTTATCTCTAAAACAGGATAAGATGATAAAGCAGAGAGAAGACAATTACTTTTAAAATTATCTGCATCAACTCTCTCCTTTCAATGACTTTTAAGTATGCTAGTTTATTTTTTTCATTAAATGTATATTTTCATATTTTTAAAAGTCAAATAGTACAGCAGGGCTTAAAGTGAAAAAAAGTGTTTTAGTTTATCATCCTTTTATTTTCACCTCCATATCTCTAATATGAATATGTCTTTTTAAAAAATAACTACTTTTAAATGACTGTAGACATTATCCCTTACCTTGTACATCTTCTTGTTCCTTCTTTTAATATAATTCTCTCAATACATTAGCTACCTTCTGATTATTTTAGCATCAAATAATTCCCTTAATCACATATATTTTATTTTCTATATATCTTGACTTCCAAATTGGGAGTGGGTGATTTTAATGGCCTTCCTCTTCCCAACAACTTTCCCTGCATCTACCTCTCAGCCTTCATCATCTTTCTTTGTCTTTGCGAAAGTTGATAACAAATATATTTTATTGCAAAATGAGTTTTTCCATTTGTCTATAGGTGGATTCTTAAGGTTGAAAATCAATGACTGGGCCGGGCGCGGTGGCTCACGCTTGTAATCCCAGCACTTTGGGAGGCCGAGGCGGGCGGATCACAAGGTCAGGAGATCGAGACCACGGTGAAACCCCGTCTCTACTAAAAATACAAAAAAAAAAAATTAGCCGGGCGTGGTGGCGGGCGCCTGTAGTCCCAGCTACTCAGAGAGGCTGAGGCAGGAGAATGGCGTGAACCCGGGAGGCGGGGCTTGCAGTGAGCCGAGATTGCGCCACTGCACTCCAGCCTGGGTGACAGAGCGAGACTCCGTCTCAAAAAAAAAAAAAAAAAAAGAAAGAAAATCAATGACTGACATTTGCATCATTATACCTGTAAGTAGTGTGAGCTACGAGTGAAGACACTGGGCTATGATTACATTTTCTCCACGTAATTCCAAGTTGTAAACCCCTTGCTACCTAAAGAAAAACGTTCTACGGATTCTGTCTTACTTTTATTCATTGTTTAAAATAAAGTCACATGTTAGTTTCATATTTTATACCACAGCTTTCTTTCTCAGTTACTTGTTTCCCTCTGTTGGCAAAAGTAATAGTTGCTTCCTTAGCTTTTTCCTCATTCTACATATTACTTGAAATGTGTTCTATTCTTATTTGAGAAGCCTGTAGACTTTTTTTTTTTGCTGCACTTTTTTCATTATTTTAAAATGTATAATTATAGAATACAGTGTTTCTATCAACTACCAGAAAGTCTCAACACTTCAGTCTTTTCCATTTTATTGGAAGACATATTCTCATTTGTCTCCCAGCTTACAAAGGATTTCTTTTGTTAAATCAAAATTATATTCTGTAAAATTTTTATGTCACACATGTATTAAAACTTTCTTATTTAAATGTTTAAAGTAAACTTTCTTTCTTAGAGCAGTTTTTGATTCACTGTAAAATTGAGTGAAAATTTTTCATATACCCCCTGCCTTTTTTAATTTTAAAGAGTACAGCTTGGGATTTGCTCTGGGAAAATAATACTTTATTCTGCTAGTGTAAGCTTATTTTTTTAGTCTAGTGTACAGTAATGGTGCCATTTGCTCCACTGTTTGTTTTCGATGCTCCAGTAAAGAGTAGCTAAACTCTGTCTGGAATATTCTTTATAATTTCAGTAGGTTCAATTAGTTGGGTTCAGGTGAACTACCAGATAGTTTACATACATTAAATATAATATTAAAATATCTGAATATGAAGCAATGTTACTTCAGAAGGCTGAGATTAAAAAGACGATATAAACTGGAGTTGAACTCAGGTTTCTCTGATAACAAAGTTCTCTCCACTATTTCAAGCTGCGTCTCAACAACATATTGTATAAACAAAAACAGAGTTAAAGCTGTTAGGAACAAAGTGCTAAATAATCTGAATTTGTTAGGTGTCTTTTCTTGCTTAACAGTGAATATATTGAGAATAAAAGTAAATAAATGATGTGAAATTCTCAATAAATTCACATCACAATCACTATACCTAATTTCAAATTATTTATGCAAATGCCTCTGCATTAAATCAAAACATGAAATGCAAGACAGTCTGTTGAAAAACAGAGTTAGCTAAAAATAAATCAAAGAATAATAGATTACTCACATTAGTGTAAAACTGGTAGTAATTTAGGCCCATTGGCACATTTTTCAGAAAGTGCCCTTTAAACTTTGTTAATTGCAAAATAACTAGATTGCCCACCTGCCATCATGACAGAGGCTTCTTGTTGCTTTTAATTCTGGAGAAGGAGGGAAAAGATGCAGCTGGCCCACCAGTATTTTTGGCTGAGACTCAAGCTGACCTGCTCTGCTCTGCCCTTTGCAGTTTGTTCATGGAAATAAAATTTCACCAAAATCCACCCTCAAAGTTAACAGATTTCATTTGCAGCAAGGTACCTGTGGTATGGTAGCTCCCACATCAGGACAGGAATCAGAGATATATGTTCAGACAAAGATCCTGACACCTACTATCTGTATTTGAACTTCAGTTTTATCAGCCAAGGGGAGATAACGTTAACTTTTATCACAGAGTTGTTGTAAGGGGCAGTGAGCTAACATATATAAACTGACTTTCCCAAAATCAAATTGTTGCGGAGTTATTTTTATTGCAGTTATAGACATATAGTGAACCCTATGCAGTGGAATGCCCACAGTGCTCCTTATTAATTTGATATCTACTCCTCCTGATGAGATTCCAGTTCCTAGGTCAACTTGATTTTTAGGTCAGTCGCATCCTTATATGTTCTACAGCTTGGTTATCTTGTAATAGCCTCTTCAAAGCAATCCCCCTCATATATCTAATATTTTGAAAATTCAGAATATGAGTCCTGTATAATATATAGAGCCTTAAAATGTTCCAAAAGTGTCTAAAATTGGAGAATTGCCACTCTGAAATGGGAAAGAGAAATGCGAATGTAATTAGAATTCTGAGACTCCTAAGAGTCAGCCTTAGACAAGTAGAGGGAGCAGAACCTATGCTATTAGATCTGTGAATGGAGTTCAGCCCTCCACTTACCGCTAGTGTAACTCCAGGTAAATGTGGACCTAACTGCTCTGTTTTCTGATCTATGTATGGAATGGAGCTCATAATATCTACATCAATATTTTATTGTGAGTGCTAAATTAGATCACATATATAAAGGTCCTTGTGTCCTGGCATACAGCTGACTGTCAATATTAATCCCCCTTTTTCATTAATTTTAAAAGACTAACATTAGTCCTTAGTCCCCAAATTTTACAAAAGACTTTGAACTTTTTATCCTTATCAGTAACTTCTCCATGGTTATATAGGATAAAACTGTAAATGTTTTTCATAAGTTTACACATTCATCTGTGACAAGACTTAAATCTTAAGCAAGGATCTCAGTTTTTCAATTAAGACCAAACCATAAATTCTCATGATTATAAGTATATAATATACTGAGTATTATATATAGTATAGTGCTTTATAAAATATTTATATGGCAACATCTATACTATATAAACTACATATATTACTTATATGTACTATGTCTTTAAATACAAAAATCTCAGTGGGATGAAATTGTCATCAATGAGAAGTAAAGGGAAGTGAGATAGAATGCAAAAAAAAAGCAGATAAATATTTCCATCAACTCATATTTAGAATAAGAGCTATTTTGTGTCATAAAAGGATGATGAATTGCTTACATTTTTTATATTATTCTCTCCATCACAGTGGAAATATAAATGATCAATGCATATATAATGTGTTTCAATTGTAATTTGCCCAAAATAAGCAATTCAGCGGAAGAGCAAAAACCGAAATTCAGGTCTTCAGGTTACAAGTCCCATACCAATGACTTTCATGCTCCTAACACCTGCATTCTGATTATACCCAATATATGCAACACTCTCATTTCACTATCCCTCTGCTTATCTATGTTTTCACACAGGCAACTATGGAGAAAGTGGGATGGAAGCCTTCAAAGATATGTCAGCGAAGGAAGGGATTTGCATCGCCCACTCTTACAAAATCTACAGTAATGCAGGGGAGCAGAGCTTTGATAAGCTGCTGAAGAAGCTCACAAGTCACTTGCCCAAGGCCCGGGTGGTGGCCTGCTTCTGTGAGGGCATGACGGTGAGAGGTCTGCTGATGGCCATGAGGCGCCTGGGTCTAGCGGGAGAATTTCTGCTTCTGGGCAGGTGAGTGATAAGAAAATTTACATGGAGTTAATACCAGGAATTTGGCAGCACCGAAGGGTAGCTTTTAGTGTACAATAAAAAATTATTTCAAAGCTTAATCTGTGCAGTGGAAATAGAGCTTAAATTTCATAACGCACCTGTGCCTAGAGAAAATCATGAAAAATAAGTAGACCCGCCACGTGCTGATTAATAGTAACAGGAATCAACAAATGGAGATGATGCATCTTTAAGTCCTAAAAACCATGACTGTAAGGTAGTGAAATGGATTTTTATATCCTTGAGTAATTCACTTGGAAAGTAAACATGACTCAAACTCATAGTTGCTTTTAAAACTGATTTTAAAACTCATAGTTGCTTTTAAAAATGACTACATGAGCTTGGTTTATAATGTGGAATCATAGAATTTGGGGGTTTGAAAGTGAGGGATTGCTTTCAGAGCACATTTTTAAAGCATTAGAAAATTGGCTTGTTATTTTATATCACAAAAATGTAGGTGCCTGGTGACCTACATTGTTTCTAGACAAGATACTAAAATACTAGCTTCTACAGAGATTGACTTTAATTATCTGAATAATTCACTTGATTGACACAACTCAGCACATTCTCTGTTGTTGTGGCTGAATCAGTGTATTAGTCAAATTCTCCAGAGAAATAAAACCAAAAGTATATACATAATAACAAAAATATGCATATATGTGTCCTGCACACATATATATGTGTATGTATACATTTGTGTGTGTATATACATATGTGTGTGTGTGTATATATATACACATATATATACACATATATACATATATATACACATATATATATACATATATATATATGTATATATATATACACATATGAGATTTACTACAAGGAATTGGTTCATGTGATTAAAGACCCAAGAGAGCCAATGTGTAGTTTCAATCCAAGTCCAAAGGTCTTAGAACTATGAGAGCTGATAATATTAAGTTGCAGTCTGAAAGTTGGTAGGCTTGCAATTCAAGATGAGCCAATGTTTCAGTCCAAGTCTGAAAGCTGAAAAAGACCAATGTCCATCTCATGCTATCAGGCAAAAGACATTACCTTTTAGCCTTTTAATACTATTCAGGTCTTCAGCTGATTGTTTGAAGTCCATCCATATTAGAGAGGGCAATCTGCTTTACTCTGTCTGCTGCTTCAAATGTTAATCTCATCCAGAACACTCTCACAGACACAGGCAGAATAATGTCTGTTAAAATGTCTGGGCACTCATAGCCCAGGCACTAGACACATAAAATTAACTATCATAATTAGTAAGACAACACCGTAGTTTTGAATGTGTGAATGAGGTGCACTTCTGAGATGGTAACACTGGAAGTTATAAGTGGTAGGGAAGCTGCTTCTTCATTGCATACCTTTAAAACATTATGTACCATATATCTTTTTATTAACATGTAGCCAATGTAAAGAACTGCAAAAACCTTAGAAACCATTGCATCTTTCTCAGGATTTCTACCCCAAATAGAGAGCCAAGTCACTTGTTAATAACTTTTGATGGCTTATTAAAGGAAACGTACTTCCGTCCTTTTCCAAATGCTTAACTGACCGTCTGTGATCAGACTTAGCTCCAGCTGGGATACATTTTATGACAGCCATTTTATGTACCCAATTCTTTTCTGTCCGATCTGATGGCAATAGATTGATGGGGCTATTTTGGTATGAGGCCACACATCCTTCAATAAAAATAATATTGAGTGAGATTCCTTTTTTATCAATGTCATACATTTTGTCAAAATCATCGCTAGTTGGCAGGAATGATGCACCAGTTAGTTTCATACAACCCACGAACATGCCGACTGCCAATATTCTTATACTGTATTCTGAAGTGCAGTGTTACCACTGCAGTAAAAAGAACAGAAAAGAAAAAAAATCCGGTTTTAAGTAGTTCTGCTTTTCTGATAGGGAATAAAGAATTCCACAATTCCTATCTGCTCCATTTGCCAGCATTAATAAGAAAAATCAGCAGCATTTGTTTTCAGTCATATGGTGTATTTGCCAAAAAGCAAATATTCTTTGATCCCATGTACACTAAGTAAATAGATTGGCTTTTACAATATTTGCCATTTTCCATCTATGATTTTATTTCCAGAAGCATTGCAAAATTTTATATTTTGTGTATTTTAAAATTTATTTTGTATATGATAAACATAGAGTTCTTCCCATATCGTTTAATTCATGGAATACTGAATTTATAGCCTTTAGTTAGATCTTTTATCCCCCCCATTAACTGGCTATTTAGTAATTCAACATTTACTTGAACATCAGTTCATTTCATTTTTGAGCAGTTTTGTTAGGTCTTCCTTACTCCAAATTTTAAAACTATCTCCCTGTAGTTTCTGCCTCTTGGCCTATGTTTTTTTTTCTTTAAAAGTAACGTGTGATGCTCTTTCAAATATTTGGGAACAGCAGTGTGGTCCTCAGTACTCTCCAACTTCTCTTTGAAATATCCCAACTTCTTCCAACTATCTTAGTGAGATGGCACTGTGGGTGTTAATAAAATCACTTATCAGAACCATCTATAGGATCATTTATCAAATACTTTGTGCCAATTACTGTGCTAAGCACTTTACATGTATTGTTTCATTTAATCATTATTTGACAAATGTTGAGTGTTTACTATATAAAAGTGCTTGAAATAAATCAGTGAACAAAACAATAATTATTGCCCTTATGAAACTTACAGATAAGTCATATAGAAGGTCATATAAGTGTTATGAAAAAACCCATATCTAAGAACAACCTGAATATGAAGTACTATTCTATTTTATACACAGGAATTCTAAGTAAGACTCAATAAATATTGATGTGCGAAATGGAACAGAAAAGCAACAGTTAATAGTTTGTAAGAAAAAGTTGACATCTACTAACTCTAATTTTACAAATGAGGAAACTGATACCTCCAAAATTTGGATAACACAATTACCCAACTACCATAACTTATAATCCTGTGTTCTTTTCTACTAACTTGTCTTCTGTACAGTAGAAACAGAGGGAAAGTTATTATTTGATAGCAAACCCTAGGTTGTACATAGAACCTGAGTTTATTTTAAAAAAATTTTAGATAATTCAAATTTTTAATTTTAATTAGTATTTTATATCAATGTTACCTCCTAAAAAATTTTATTTAGTTCACCCTATAACTTCTTTCAGTATTCTAGTGTTATTTTGTTTACAAATATTCTGCAAATCTCTCTTTTTGCTCCTTCTCTTCCCCAATTCAAACTTGAATGAATACCTTTAGGAACTAGAAGTCAAAGCTATGTGGAAAAAAAAAAAGGCTATATTTAGAGCCTACTAGAAGGTCCATATTTAATAGCTGTAGTTACTTATAAATATCTCCAACTGCCTTAGGTCAACCATGTTTAATAGGTTGTTCAACTTAAGTGCTTGGCAAGACTAAGACAACTCTGCTGCTGAGACAACCTCATCCATCAACACATCTCACCATCTGTGCTGCACATCAATAGAATGTTAGAATGATACAGACCTGGCCACTAGGTCTTTCCATTTGAGCTGTGGGTAATCTGCTGTCTCATTGCCAATAAAAATATCCTGTTCAGGTCCCTGGAATAGTCTTCCTAAACACTTTGGCTCTGACAGCAGGCTGAGGTCAATAATCTGAACAGTAATGGCATTTCTTAAGGGGCTTATTTTCTGCAATGAATACACCGTCTTAGTTCTAGATCTAGGAAAGAATTACTTGAAATACATTATTTAAAAGTTAGAAATTTAAATTAAACTTGGAAACAACTAGTTTTTAGCAAATTAACTACTGAAAGATGGTTTTATTTGATCTATAATTAATTTTATTTGAATAATTTGAGAATATTCTTTAATACGATGATTATTACAAAGCCACAAAAAGGAAATGTACTTAAATTTCAAAAGTACTTGAGGATTATAAGTAGCATTTCTTAGTGAGAGGTCAATCTACATCAATATTTTTCAAAATGGAAATGATAAGAACTTACTGTAAGAAATATCCTTGCCAATGAAATTACAGTTTTTCTAGTCAAACTATGGTAGTGACTATTCTCCAGAGGTAGATATTATTCTTTATCTTTACATGTAGCAAGAATGTTTATTCCAAATTAAGTCATTTTCAAACAAGTATACAGGCATTCCTTGCAGAAAATGTGCGTTCGATTTCAGACCACCACAATAAAACAGTATCACAATAAAAATCACACAGATATTTTGTTTTTGTTTTCCCAATTCATATGAAAAGTGGGCTGGGTGCGGTGGTTCACACCTGTAATCCCAGCACTTTGGGAGGCAGAGGCGGGCGGATCATGAGGTCAAGAGATCAAGACCATCCTGGCTAACACAGTGAAACCCCGTCTCTACTAAAAATACAAAAAATTAGCCAGGCATGGCGGTGTGCGCCTGTAGTCCCAGCTACTCCGGAGGCTGAGGCAGGAGAACGGCTTGAACCCAGGACGAGGAGGTTGCAGTGAGCCGAGATTGTGCCACTGTGCTCCAGCCTGGGTGACAGAGTGAGACTCTGTCTCAAAAAAAAAAAAAAAAAAAAAAGAGATGTTTATACTATATTGTAGCCAAATAAGTGCACAATAGAATTATGTCTAAAAATATATAAATCTTAATTCAAATGTACTTTATTGCTAAAAAAAAAAAAGCAAGTGATCATCTGAGCCTTCAGTGGGTTATATTCTTTTTTATTTTATTATTATTATATATATATATTTATTATTATACTTTAAGTTTTAGGGTACATGTGCACAATGCGCAGGTTTGTTACATATGTATCCATGTGCCATGTTGGTGTGCTGCACCCATTAACTCGTCATTTAGCATTAGGTATATCTCCTAATGCTGTCCCTCCCCCTGCCCCCTCCCCAGCACAGTTCCCGGAGTGTGATGTTCCCCTTCCTGTGTCCATATGTTCTCATTGTTCAATTCCCACCTATGAATGAGAACATGCGGTGTTTGGTTTTTTGTCCTTGCGATAGTTTACCGAGAATGATGTTTTCCAGTTTCATCCATGTCCCTACAAAGGACATGAACTCATAATTTTTTATGGCTGCATAGTATTCCATAGTGTATATGTGCCACATTTTCTTAATCCAGTCTATCGTTGTTGGACATTTGGGTTGGTTCCAAGTCTTTGCTATTGTGAATAGTGCCACAACAAACATACATGAGCATGTGTCTTTATAGCAGCATGATTTATAATCCTTTGGGTATATACCCAGTAATGGGATTGCTGGGTCAAATGGTATTTCTAGTTCTAGATCCCTGAGGAATCGCCACACTGACTTCCACAATGGTTGAACTAGTTTACAGTCCCACCAACAGTGTAAAAGTGGTCCTATTTCTCCGCATCCTCTCCAGCACCTGTTATTTCCTGACTTTTTAATGATGGCCATTCTAACTGGTGTGAGATGGTATCTCATTGTGCTTTTGAGTTGCATTTCTCTGATGGCCAGTGATGATGAGCATTTTTTCATGTGTTTTTTGGCTGCATGAATATCTTCTTTTGAGAAGTGTCTGTTCATGTCCTTCACCCACTTTTTGATAGGGTTGTTTGTTTTTTTCTTGTAAATTTGTTTGAGTTCATTGTAGATTCTGGGTATTAGCCCTTTGTCAGATGGGTAGGTTGCGAACATTTTCTCCCATTTTGTAGGTTGCCTGTTCACTCTAATGGTAGTTTCTTTTGCTGTGCGGAAGCTCTTTAGTTTAATTATATCCCATTTGTCAATTTTGGCTTTTGTTGCCATTGCTTTTGGTGTTTTAGACATGAAGTCCTTGCCCATGCCTATGTCCTGAATGGTAATGCCTAGGCTTTCTTCTAGGGTTTTTATGGTTTTAGGTCTAACATGTTAAGTCTTTAATCCATCTCCAATTAATTTTTGTTTAAGGTGTAAGGAAGGGATCCAGTTTCAGCTTTCTACATATGGCTAGCCAGTTTTCCCAGCACCATTTATTAAATAGGGAATCCTTTCCCCATTGCTTGTTTTTGTCAGGTTTGTCAAAGATCAGATAGTTGTAGATAGGCGGTGTTATTTCTGAGGGCTCTGTTCTGTTCCATTCATCTATATCTCTGTTTTGGTACCAGTACCATGCTGTTTTGGTTACTGTAGCCTTGTAGTATAGTGTGAAGTCAGGTAGCGTGATGCCTCCAGCTTTATTCTTTTGGCTTAGGATTGACTTGGCGATGCAGGCTCCATTTTGGTTCTATAGGAACTTTAAAGTAGTTTTTTCCAATTCTGTGAAGAAAGTCATTGGTAGCTTGATGGGGATGGCATTGAATCTATAAATCACCTTGGGCAGTATGGCCATTTTCACGATATTGATTCTTCCAACCCATGAGCATGGAATGTTCTTCCATTTGTTTGTATCCTCTTTTATTTCATTGAGCAGTGGTATGTAGTTCTCCTTGAAGAGGTCCTTCACGACCCTTGTAAGTTGGATTCCTAGGTATTTTATTCTCTTTGAAGCAATTGTGAATGGGAGTTCACTCATGATTTGGCTCTCTGTTTGTCTGTTGTTGGTGTATAAGAATGCTTGTGATTTTTGTACATAGATTTTGTATCCTGAGACTTTGGTGAAGTTGCTTATCAGCTTAAGGAGATTTTGGGCTGAGACAATGAGGTTTTCTAGATAATACAATCATATCATCTGCAAACAGGAACAATTTGACTTCCTCTTTTCCTAATTGAATACTCTTTATTTCCTTCTCCTGCCTAATTGCCCTGGCCAGAACTTCCAACACTATGTTGAATAGGAGTGGTGAGAGAGGGCATCCCTGTCTTGTGCCAGTTTTCAAAGGGAATGCTTCCAGTTTTTGCCCATTCAGTATGATATTGGCTGTGGGTTTGTCATAGATAGCTCTTATTATTTTGAGATACGTTCCATCAATACCTAATTTATTGAGAGTTTTTAGCATGAAGGGTTGTTGAATTTTGTCAAAGGCCTTTTCCACATCTATTGAGATAATCATGTGGTTTCTGTCTTTGGTTCTGTTTATATGCTGGATTATGTTTATTGATTTGCATATGTTGAACCAGCCTTGCATCCCAGGGATGAAGCCCACTTGATCATGGCGGATAAGCTTTTTGATGTGCTGCTGGATTCGGTTTGCCAGTATTTTATTGAGGATTTTTGGATCGATGTTCATCAGGGATATTGGTCTAAAATTCTCTTTTTTGGTTGTGTCTCTGCCCGGCTTTGGTATCAGGATGATGCTGGCCTCATAAAATGAGTTAGGGAGGATTCCCTCTTTTTCTATGGATTGGAATAGTTTCAGAAGGAATGGTACCAGCTCCTCCTTGTACCTCTGGTGGAATTCGGCTGTGAATCCATCTGGTCCTGAACTCTTTTTGGTTGGTAAGCTATTGATTATTGCCACAATTTCAGATCCTGTTATTGGTCTATTCAGAGATTCAACTTCTTCCTGGTTTAGTCTTGGGAGGATATATGTGTCGAGGAATTTATCCATTTCTTCTTGATTTTCTAGTTTATTTGTGTAGAGGTGTTTGTAGTATTCTCTGATGGTAGTTTGTATTTCTGTGGGATCAGTGGTGATATCCCTTTTATCACTTTTTATTGTGTCTATTTGATTCTTCTCTCTTCTCTTCTTTATTAGTCTTGCTAGTGGTCTATCAATTTTGTTGATCTTTTCAAAAAACTGGCTCCTGATTCATTAATTTTTTGAAGGGGTTTTGTGTCTCTATTTCCTTCAGTTCTGCTCTGATTTTAGTTATTTCTTGCCTTCTGCCAGCTTTTGAATGTGTTTGCTCTTGCTTTTCTAGTTCTTTTAATTGTGATGTTAGGGTGTCAATTTTAGATCTTTCCTGCTTTCTCTTATGGGCATTTAGTGCCATAAATTTCTCTCTACACACTGCTTTGAATGTGTCCCAGAGATTCTGGTATGTTGTGTCTTTGTTCTCATTGGTTTCAAAGAACGTCTTTATTCCTGCCTTCATTTCATTATGTACCCAGTAGTCATTCAGGAATAGGTTGTTCAGTTTCCATGTAGTTGAGCAGTTTTGAGTGGGTTTCTTAATCCTGAGTTCTAGTTTGATTGCACTGTGGTCTGAGACACAGTTTGTTATAATTCCTGTTCTTTTACATTTGCTGGGTTAGATTCTTTTTGCTAGTTGAGGGTCTTGCCTCAATGTTGATGGCTGCTGACTGATTAGGGTGGCAATTGCTGAAGGTGGCGGTGGCTGTGGCAATTTCTTAAAATAAGATAACAATGAAGTTTGCCACATCAAATGAGTCTTCCTTTCACAAAAGGAAGTGGTATTTATCTGTAGCGTGAAATGTTGTTTCATGGCATTTTACCCACGTTAGAACTGCTCTTAAAATTGGAGTTAGTCCTTTCAAATTCTATCACTGCTTTATCTACTAAGTTCAGGTAATTTTCTAAATTCTTTGTTGTCATTTCAACAATGCTGATAGCAACTTCACCAGAGTATATTCCTCCTCAAGAAACCACTTTCTTTGCTGATCTATAAGAAGCAATTCCTCATTCATTTAAGATTTATCATGAGATTGTAGGAGTTCAGTTACATCTTTAAACTCACTTTCTAATTCTAGTTCTCCTGCTCTTTTCACTACATCTTCAGTTACTTCCTTGACTGGAAGTATTGGAACACCTCAACGTCATCCATGGGGATTGGAATCACTTCTTCCAGACTCCTGTTGTTGATATTTTGACCTTCTTCCATGACTCATGAATGTTCTTAATGACACCTAGAATGGTGAATCCTTTCCAGAAGGTTTCCAACTTACTTTGCCCATATCCATCCGAGGGATTACCATCTATGACAGTTATGACTTTAAGAAGTGTATTCTAGAAATAATAAGACATGAAAGTCAAAATTACTTGTTGATTCATAGGCTGCAGAATGGATATTGTGTTAGCAGGCATGTAAACAACATTAAACTCCATGTGTGTCTCCATCAGACCTCTTGGCTTGCTGGGCACATTGTCAATTATTAGCAGTAGTATTTTGAAAGGATTTTTGTGAATATATATATATATGTGTGTGTATGTGTGTGTGTGTGTGTGTGTGTGAGTAATAATTCTCAAAAGTAGACTTAAAATATTCAGTAAACCATGCTGTAAAGAGATGTGTTGTCACCCAGGCTTTGTTTTTTCATTTTTAGAACACAGTCATACATTTAACATGATTCATAAGTTTCCTAGCCTTCTCAGAATGGAAATGATTATTGGCTTCCACTTCAAGTCACCAGTTTTATTATCTCCTCATAGAAGAGTTAACCTGTCCTTTGACAATCTGCAGCAAGATCTTGGCTTCTCCTATCTAGCTGAGAAAGTGTTAGATGGCATCTTCTTCCAAAAAAAAGGCTGTTTTGTCTACACTGAAAATGTGTTGTTGAAGCTTCTCTATCAATCTGCACTTGCTGCTTCACCCAGCACTTTGATGTTATAGAGACAGTTTCCTTCCTTCAACCTCATGAAATAACCTCTGCTAGCTTTACACATCTTCTGTAACTTCCTCCCCTCTCTCAGCCTTTTTAGGATTAAAGAGAGTTACGGTCTTGCTCTTGATTAGAGTTTTGGTTTAGAAGAATGTTGTGGCTGACTCGATCTTCTATCAAGACCATGAAAACTTTCTCCATATCAACAATAAGGCTGTTTCTCTTTCTTATCATTTCTGTATATTCACAACTTGGCTGTTTTTTTGCAACAGGCCTAATTTTTGGCCTATATTTGCTTCCACCATACCTTCCTCATTAAGTATAATCATTTCTAGCTTTTAATTTAAAGTGAGAGACTTACAATTCTTCCTTTCACTTGAGCATTTAGCCGTTGTAGGGCTATTAATTAGCCTAATTATAATACTGTTGTGTCTCTAGGGATAGGGAGGCCTGTGGAGAGGGAGAGAGACGGAAGTACAGCCAGTGGGTGGGACAATCAGAACATACCACCCTCATTACTGTCTTATATGGGCATAGTTTGTGATGCCCCAAACCAATTACAACAGTAGCATGTTCCTAACACAAAGAAATAATAAATGTCTGAGGTGATGGATACGTTTATTACCCTGATTTGATCCTTATATATTGTATACATTTATGGAAATATCACACTGTATGCCATAAATGTGTACAATTATCATGTAAATTGAAATAATAATACAAGCAAAAAAAGATCACTGATTACAGATCACCATAACAGATATAATAATAATGAAAAAGTTTGAAATGTTGTGAGAATTAACAAAATTACACAAAATGAGAACATGCCATTGGAAAAATAGTGCCAACAGATGTGTAGGACAGAGTTGCCAGAAACCTTCAATTTGTAAAAAATGCAGTATCTGTGGAGTTACAATAAAATGAAGTGCAATAAAAAGGCATATCCATAATTTTCTTCTACTGGGCCATTCAGTGTCATTAATTTGTAATGTGGGATAAAAGTTAACAATAGGAATGATAGTACCTTTACTGAGGTCATTGGGAAATGTCAGATATGAAGTAAAGAGCAGATCGTGAGTTCAGTTTTGGATAAGTGGAGTTCAGGTACATTTCAATGATAAAAGTAGTCTACTAGGTAGGAGAATATGTAAGTTGAGAGCTCAGAAGAGATATATAGGCTGTAAATAGAACTGAGAGAATCATTAGGATAATATCAAATCAAGGACGTGTTTGTTAAAATTAAGAGAGGAATTCTAAGAAATTATCTTTGAGGGACCTCAGCATTTAGGTTGAAAAAAACAAGATGAACTCTAAATCGGAGACAGGAACAGGCAAATCCAGAGATGTAGACGGGAAACCAAGAGTGTTGTGTCATCCAAGCCAATGGAAGAGAGTATTTACAGGCAAGACCACCAGTGTCAACTGAATTTAGGAGATCAGGTGAAAATACTACTGAAATGGCCATTTGGATTTATTGAGGTGGAGAGAATTGGCAGTTTAACAAGACATGGATGAATAGAATAATAAAAGCAGATTAACAATGAAGTAGCTAAGAAGTGAGTAGAAGGTGAGAAAATGAACCCATGACGTATAAGCCAGTATTTTGGGAAGTTGAACTAATAAGGAATGAAGAACGAAATCTACAGTTCACCCTTGAACAACATGAGTTTGAACTGTGCAGGTATCCGTTTACATATTTTTTTTCTGTTGATAGGTTGAAATTTATTTTTGAGATTTGCCATAATTTGGACAAACTCACAGACAAACCATGTTGCCTATTTTAAAAAATGTTTTTTAAAAATAAGAAAATATGTGTCATAAATGAATATAATATTTACATATACTATTTTATCATTTACTACCATAAAATCTACACCAATCTATTATAAAAAGTTAAAATTTATCAAAACTTTTATGCACACTTATGAGCCATTCCTGATTAAGAGAAAACAAAGATTTACTATTAAATCATAACTACATAAAATTAACTGTAGTACATGTTGTACTACGGTAGTAATTTCAAAGCCACCTCCTATTGATATTGTAATGATCTCAAGTATTGTGAGTATCTGCTTAAATCACAGTTTGAGGCTAATCATCTCCCTGTGAACAGTTCATTTCAGCACTAAATCACACATCACAGTGAAAAGTGATTGTTCCTGGTTATTGCACATTTTTTATCATGTCTGTTGCAATACTGTGAACCTTAAATAACACCATGGGAATGAAAGTGTCAGTAGTGATGCTGAAAGTGCTCCCAAGAAGAAGAGAAAAGTCATGATATTATAAGAAAAAGTTGAGTTGCTTAATATGTATTGTGGATTCAGGTCTACCGCTGCAGATGCCCTTCATTTCAAGATAAACAAATCCAGCATAAGGAAAGACCAACGTAACGAAAGAAAAGGAAACGTATGAAGCCATCCCTGTGGCTACACCAGCAGATATGAAAACCTTGCTCTTCTGGGGAAATCCCTTTTTATGTAATTTTGAAAATGCAGCTTTTATGTAGGTGTAGGATTGGGTATAAGAAAGGCATACATATAGAGTCTAATATTATTCAAGAAAAAGCAAAGTCATTAAAGGATGACTCACTCAAAAGGAAGGTGAAGGATCTAAAGCTGGAGAATTTAGTGTTAGCAAAGGATGGTTTGATAATTTTAAAAAGATATTTGGCTTAAAAATTGTCAAGATAATGAGAAAAACAGCTTCTGTTGCCCAAGAAGCAGCAGACAATTTCCAAGACACCATTAAGAAAACCACTGAGGAGAAGGAATATTTGCTGGAACAGGTTTTTAATGTGTGTCAAAGTGCTCTATTCTGTACAGAAAAATACTGCAAAGAACATTTATTAGTAAAGAAGAGAAGTGAGCACTAGGATTTAAGGCAGGAAGGAATAAGCTAACCCTCCTGTTTTGTGACAATACAGTCAGGTTTATTAGGATCATGACTTTTCTTACCTACACAGTTGCTAATCTCCTAGCATTGAAGGGAAAAGATAATCATCAGCTACCGGTTGTACAAGAAGAAGACCTGGACATTTAGAGCTATTTTCCTTGATTGTTTCCATCAGCACTTTGTCCCTGAAGTCATGAAGTACCTGGCGAGGAAGGACTGCCTTATAAAGTTCCTTTGCTATTGAGCATTGCCCCTTACCACCCAGAACCTCATGAGTTCAACATGGAAAGTATCTACTTGCCTCCAGACACAAAGTCTCTAATTCAGCCTCTAGATTAGGGGTCACAAGGACCATAAAGGCTCATTACACACAGTAATCTATGGAAAGGATCGTCAACAGTTTGAAGAGGATCCAAATAGAGACAATATCATGAAAGTCTGGAAAAATTATACCGCTGAAGATACAATTGTTGTTATGGAAAAAGCCCTGAAAGCCATCAAGCCTGATACAATAAATTCCTGCTGAAGAAAACTGTTTCCAGACCTTGTGTATCACTTCACAACATTTATGATACAGCCAATCAAGGAAATCATGAGATCATGGATATGGAAAAAAAAGGTGGGGGTGAAGGGTTTCAGAATATGGATCTTGGAGAAATTCAGGAGCTAACAGACATCACACTACAAGAATTAACAGAAGATGACTTTGATGGAGATTAGTGCTTTTGGACCAGTGCCAGATGAGGAGGAAGATGATGTTGAAGAAGTAGTGACAGAAAGCAAATTGACATTAGATAATCTGGAAGGAGGGTTTCAGTTATTCAAGACTGCTTTTGACTTCTTTTATGACATGATCCTTTTTATGACACAGGGACTGAAATTAAAGCTAACAGTGGAAGAAGGAGTGGTACTGTACAGAAACATTTTTAGAGAAATGAAAAAGAAAAAAAGGCAAAAATGCATTTCCTTAAATGTGTTAAGTTAAATTAAGTGTGCCTGCCTCTCCTGCCTCCCCTTCCACCTCATTCGCCTCTTCCACCACTGCCACCCCTGAAACAGCAAGACCAACCCCTTCCCTTCCTCTTCTCTATCAGCCTACAGTAATAAGACAATTAGAATGAAAACCTTTATGATGATCCACATCTACTTAATGAATAGTAAATATATATTTTTCTTCCCTATGATTTTCTTGATAACATTTCTTCCTCTTTATTATAAGAATACAGTATATAATGCATACAACATACAAAAATATGTGTTAATCAACTGATTATGTTATTTGTAAGGATTTGGGTCAACAGTAAGCCATTAGTAGTTAAGGTTTAGGAGAGTCAAAAGTTATATATAGATATTTGACTGTGTAACATGATGTTGCCTCTAACTCCTGCGTTGTTCAAGGGGCAACTGTATATTTTAAGGGAAAATGAGATAGAGATTTTTCAACATTAACATTTTATTTCTCTCCAAAGATGTAATTTATAATCATGAAAAATAATTTAAGTGGCGAACAAAATGTATAGTGAAAAGCACTTGTATTTCTGTGTCAACTCATGGTATTATTAAATCATTTGTACTTTGATAATATTATGAATGAAAATGGCATCATAATGTTTTAATTTGTAGTTTTAAAATTATGAGTAAGATAGTAAATATTATCTTATGTCAATATTTCCTAAAAGCTACCTATCTATGTACTAAAACCATTTTTTTGTTTATTTTTCCTTATTGATTTCTAAAAACTTTATAAATTAAGGAAGGTAGCTCATTGGAATATGTTGAAAATATTTTTACTCTTGTCATTTAATTTGGGCTTTATGATCTTCAGACAATGCCAAGTTTTGTAATTTTTAGATTTTTAAAATTTTATGATATATAGTGTCTGTATCTTGCATGCAAAGGTCAGTTGTTTATTTAATTGGTTAATTTTGGTATCCAGGTAGGATAGGTGATTTAATTAATGAAAAGAGGGTTATGAATAGTATAAAATGCATAAAAATGTGGAAAGGGGCGGCATTTAAAGTCCAGGTGGAGGAAACCAACTGAGAAGATGTACTACAGACCTAGAACAGAAATTTAAAAATGTGTTGGGGCAGATATAGCTTAAAAGTTTAGAAATAGAAAAATCACTTTATGACCTTTCTTTCTAAATTTGGAGGCAAGTGGAGAAGGAAGATGTGTGTGTGTGTGTGTGTGTGTGTGTGTGTGTAGCATAAGGGGTGTGGCAGTGGGTTGAGAAACAGTCAGTGGAGATAGGAAACCAGGAAACCTATACTGCTAATAAGTGGTTTCATTTATTAATTTTGAAAGATATTACTCCATCTGTTATAAACAATGAGGAGAGAAAGATTTAGGTAAACTATAATGCAAGATATTTTTAAAGTAACACCAAATTTAACATTTGTAACTGTAGAGTCACATAAAGTATTATATTACTTTCTCACTGTTAGGGATTTAAAAGTTCATTAAACAATAGCTCTTTTCTCAAATTAAATACCAGCAAGAAGTCATGGAGTTAGTATATATTAGCTAAATGAAAACCAAATCTTTGATCTGTGACCAAGTATTCTTCTCCATCCCCACAGTCACAGACAGGGCTGCACAATCACAGGACTTGCTTGCTTTAATAGATAGCTTTTAGAAGGACAATAGAAAAACTCTTAGGTTCAGGGAACAGACTGCTCCATAAAAAGAAGAGATGGAGTCATACACACTTAACCCCTTCTCCAGTTTAATCAGACAGGTGAGTCACTATCCCCAGAAGGGATAGTAGGAAGATGGTGGAATGAAGCTGTGTGTTTTCCTTCCATGCTTTTCTCTCCTGGAGCATAAAAGTTCCCCTCAAACACCCCTATTAAAATGTAAAGAATGAGATATTTCTTTTATTTCTCACAAGTCCCTTCTGAAGTGAGTAATATTAACCCAACTTTATAGATGAAGAATCTGAAACTCAGAGACGTTATTTATGTCTTTTTTTTTTTTTTTTTTTTTTTTTTTTTTTGAGATGGAGTCTCGCTTCTGTCACCCAGGCTGGAGTGCAGTGGCGCCATCTCGGCTCACTGCAAGCTCCACCTCCTAGGTTCACGACATTCTCCTGCCTCAGCCTCCCAAGTAGCTGGGACTACAGGTGCCCGCCACCACGCCCAGCTAATTTTTTTGTATTTTTAGTAGAAACGGGGTTTCACCGTGTTAGCCAGGATGGTCTTGATCTCCTGACCTCGTGATCCGCCCGCCTCTGCCTCCCAAAGTGCTGGGATTACAGGTGTGAGCCACCGCGCCCAGCCGACGTTACTTATATCTTTAAAGGCAACTCTGCTTGCTAGATATAAGCTGAAATTTAAATAATACCAGTTGCCGTGGGAGGTGCTGTAGGTCTGACAACTGAAAATGAACAGGGGCTTTTCATGTTATTGGATGAAGAAGTATTCCTATGTCCAGAATGAAACCAACCCAGGACTTTGAAGCCCTCTTCTAATAGTAGAGCTTGTGCTTTAAAGCAATCTGCATCTCAAAGTGCGCTGGTGGCTTTGAGATTGATTGCACTGTGAACATTTGTTTAGATAAATATTTAAAACATTTTAATAATGATCACTTTTTATAGAGTGATCTTTATTTAGCAAGCACTGTTCTAAGTGGTTGATCTTCATGTATTAATTTATTGACTTTTTATAGCAATTCTATTTGTAAGCTATTATTATTAACTTCATTTTATAGCTGAAGAAACTGAGACACAGAGAGACAACTAATTTGCTCAAGGTCCCACAGGCAGTAAGTGGCAGTGAGGATATTAGAAGGTAACCTGTATCCTAAACCATTCTGGAAAACCATCCCTGGATCTTTGATAATCCTCAATTTCAGTAATAAATTTTGTCCTTACAGTATAAGATAATACGTTTTTCTCTATTTTCAAGATAGATAATTTAAGCAAAGGAAAATGTAGAATTAAAGGTGATTCTGAAAATGTTTCTTTTTTAAAAAATATAAGATTAACAAACCAGGAGCAATTACACTTTCTGTAATCAAGAAAATTAATAATTAGATGGACTATTCAAACTGCAATTCCATTTTCCCAGGAAACTAAACTTCTTGATGAAACTTTAGTTTTTAGTAAACAGAAAAGTTTGAAGTTGCTTTATAAGTGTATATAAACATCTACAGAGAAATAAAGGCAAACTGAATATTATTCTGTGCTGAATTCTGGTCAAAAACATTTGTTCTTTTTTGTTTTCTAGATTTGTTTTTTTTTGTTGTTTTTTTGTTTTTGTTTTTGTTTTTTGTTTGTTTGTTTTTTTTGAGACAGAATCTCACTCACTCTATCACCCAAGCTGGAGTGCAGTGGCGGTATGTCAAGTCACTGCAGTCCCTGTCTCCTGGGTTCAAGCGATTCTCCATCCTTAGCCTCCCAAGTAGCTGTGATTACAGGCATGCACTACCATGCCCAGCTAATTTTTGTATATTTTTTATTAGAGACGAGGTTTTGCCGTCTTGGCCAGGTTGGTCTCAAACTCCTGACTTCCAGTGACCTCAGCTTCCCAAAGTGCTGAGATTACAGGCATGAGCCACCACGCCTGGCCTGTTTTCTAGAAGATTGACATGATTTGGTGGAATTAACAGAAGATGTGAACTATCATACATATATATACACACACACACATTTATATACACACATATATACATATGTATATTTCTATTAGTTGACAGGCATTGTGATAAATCATACTAAAAGCTGACTGATTAACTGAGGCCCATCAGCTGAATTCTATTTTTGTACGATAGTTTCATTGGAACATAGTCGCATTCATTGACATAATGTTTATGGCTGCTTTGGGGCTATAATTGCAGGATTGAACAGTTTTAATAGAAATCATATGTCCCATAGAGCCTTAAATATTTACTATCTGACCCTTTACAGGAGAGGTTTGCTACCTGATCCAGAGTTTTTTCATCTGTGAAGATGAATATGCCTACTTACATAGCAGTATAAAGTTTTCAATATTACTCAAAAGTAGTCATGGTTTGCACATAAACTCCACTTTTTTTTTCAATCCTTCCTGAGGTTTAAGGGCTTCTGATGGGTTATGAGATCGGAGAGTCTTAGGAGTGTTGGTTGGAGTTGAGGGTAGAGGCTTGAATGCCGTGATTCTCAGTGGAGAGGAGACCCAGAACAAAGGAGCTTTTTTTGACTTCAACATCCTGGAACATAATGTTCAAAGCAATTGCAACAGGCAATGCATTTGAACTACCTCCTCATTCAACCCTAAGTGATTTAATTTTACCTAAAATAAAAGAATGTGCTAAGTTTAATAAGAAATGTACTCTTTGGATATAGATATTAGTCTTTTTAATACAGTTATTTTTACACCTCTCATTTGCTAAATTGTATCAATAACATGGATTAAAAATGCTTCTTTTCTTTTTTCCTCATCCCATCATCCCCAGTTTCCTCAGAGTTGTTTTTTCTATAAAACAAATGTAATTGTGTCATCCTTCTGCAAAATGACCTTAGTTGACTCCCCTTTGCCGTCATATTCCACTCCATAATTTGGCATACACTACATGGCCTAAAATCTGCCAATCACTTCCTATGATACTCGGAGGTGAGATTTAAAATATGTAACAACTAGTAAGATGTGGATCCAATCAAAACAGATGCAAATCATAACCAATGGGTTAATTCATGCTGATGCATACCAGCCGAATATCAGAATTGACACACTTCTGCACCTTCCCACTGCTGTGTCTTCACCTATTCTATCTCAAAATGCTTACAATTCTCTGAACATATCTAGCTTACAGTGTAACCTACCTTGTTTTCTCCCTGGAATTACTTCCCTGTCTTTTACCTATATACTCAGGTTTATATATCAGGTTCATCATGTAAGACATTTCCAGGCAGTTTGGAAGACATCCTGAACTCCAGTAGGACTTCCACAGACCCCTTAAAAAATCCCTTGAATTTTTGTTTTTATTTTTCTGTTTTCTTCTTTTTCTTCTTACACTAGAATATAAGCTCCTTGAAAGTGTGGGTAAAGGTTTATAAATCTTCATACCTTTCATACCTAACACATTATAGATATTTTAGAGTGGCTGAAACTGCATGGGGAAAAAATTGGCAGTAATAGAGAGGGAGAAAAACGATTCTGTTTAACTCAGTCAGCCTAAGTAAAAGGCAGGATTCTCAAACCCTAAAAGTGAAAAAGTAGACTAATTGTATATTTCTCTGCAAGTAAGCCAGCTAAAAGTCTCCTGGTGGAGAACAGAGGTGACTCCCTTGGACACCCTCCCCAAGAGGTTATGACAGGTCTATTTCATAGCTTTTCTCACTGAATGGTGAATCTCTGGCCTTTGCAAAGCATGTCTGAAGAAATGAGCACTTTCTGTGAGGCTTAAACATGCATTTAACTAATCAATCACTTGCAATAGGAAAAGTCAAATTATTAGTAAAGTGGTGAGACAAGGAAGACCAGATACATTCTTGGACACATGTCTGTGCTGTTTTAAAGGAAGCCTTCATAGGTTTAACTTCCTTTCAAAGGCAGGGAAAATAGATTGTTTCTTCAGTACTCTGACTTCATATTATTAGACTTGCCAGCTAATAAAGTAGATATTGATTAGATATCATTCAGTCATTAGTTCAGGATATTTTAAAGCTTTATTGTTTTCTAATAGCTTATCAAGTCATGAATACAAGTCTTTAGGCTTCAAGATGATTTATAGAGATTCTCTCAATTTACCTTTTTGTACATGCCAAAATCTGTTTTCTTACTTAATTTTACTTTAAAAAATAATATTTGGCAATTTTTTTACAAAAAGTAATTTTTTAAATTGCTTTTGTCATGGATACATATTTGTACATATTTATGGGGTACACATGATTTTTTTCTACAGTCATAGAATGAGTAATGATCATGTTAGGGTTAGGGTATTTACAGTATCCATCACCTCATGTGTTTATCATTTCTATGTGTGGGGAACATTTCAAGTTCTCTCTTATAGCTATTTTAGAACAAACAATATATTTTTGTTAATGATAGTCTACTCAGCTAACAACATTAGAATGTTTTTCTTCTATCTAATTGTATGTTTTTACCCATTAACCAACCTCTCTTATTTACGCCCTACCCATGTACACACCCTTCTCAGCCTCTGGTATCTATTTCCATGCGAAAACCTTTTTTTTCGGTCCCACATATATGAGTGAGAACATGTAATATTTGTCTTTCTGTGCCTGGCTTATTTAACTTAACGTAATGAACACCAGTTTCATCCATGTTGCTAAAAATGAAATGATTTCATTATTTTTTATGCGCTAGTAGTATTTCATTGTGTTTATATATACCACATTTCTTAACAATTAATCCATTGATGGATACTTAGATTTATTTCATATCTTGCTTTTGTGAATAGTACTGTAATAAACATGGAGGTGCAAATATCTCTTTGATCTACTGATTTCCTTTTCTTCAGATATGTACCTAGTATTGGAATTGCTGGATCATACAATAGTTTTATTTTTTCTTTTTTGAGAAACCTTTATACTGTTTTCCATAGTGTCTGTATAAATTTACAGTTTTACCAACATTGTCTTTCCATTTTCTTTGCATTCTGCCCAGCATCTTTTATTTTTTGCCTTTTTAATAATAGCCATTCTAACTGGGATGATGATACTTCATTGTGGTTTTGACTTACATTTCCCTGGTGCTTATTGATGTGGAGCATTCCTTCATGTGCCTGTCGGCCATTTATACATCTTTGAGCAATGTCTATTCATGTCTTTTGCCCACTTTTTCATGGAATTATTTGTATTTTTAGGGGGCGGTGGGAGTTAGTTTTTTTTTTAAGCTGTTAAGTTCCTTGTATATACTAAATATTACTCTCTTGTCAGATGAAACATTGTGCAAATATTTTCTTCCATTTCAACAGGTTATCTCTTCACTCTGTTGATTGTGTTCTTCACTGTGCAGAAGCTTTTTAGTTTAAAACAATCCCATTTGTTTATTTTTGTTTTTGTTGTCTGTTTTTTAGGTCTTAGCTATAAAATCTTTGTCTAGACCAATGTCCTCAAGTGTTTCCTCTATGCTTTCTTTTAGTAGTTTTATAGTTTGGGGTCTTACTTTGAGTCTTTAATCCATTTAAGATGATTTTTATATATCATGAGAGACAGGAGTCCTGTTTCTGTCTTCTGCATATGGATATCCAGTACTCCCAGCACTATTTCTTGAAAAGGATGTTCCTTCCTCATTGAATATTCTTGATACTTTTTCCAAAAATCATTTGGATAAAAAACGCATGCTTTTATTTCTGCGTTCTCTATTCTGTTCTGTTGGTCTGTGTACCATTTTTCATATCATGCCATATTGTTTTGGTCACTATATTCTTGTAATATATTTTAAAGTCAGGTAGTGTGATGTTTCCAGCTTTGTTGTTATTACTTAGGATTGCTTTGGTTTTTCAGGCTCTTTTTTGATTCCATATAAATTTTAAGAGTTTTTTTTTTCTTTTTTTGTGAAGAAATTATTGGTATTTTCAAAGGAATTACATGGAATCTGTAGATTGCTTTGAGTAGTATGGTCATTGTAACAATGTTAATTCAGTCTATGAATATGGGATGTCTTCATATTCAATTAAGTTCTCTTAAATTTCTTTCATCAGAATTTTGTGGTTTTCTTTGTAAAGGTCTTTTTCTTCCTTGGCTAAGTATACTTACAGGTTTTTTTAATGGCCATTGTAATTGGGATTGCCTTTTTATTTTCTCCTCAGTCAGTTCATTATTGGTGTATAGAAATACTACTGGTATTTTAGTTTAAATTTTGCATCCTGAAACTTTACTAAATTTATTAGATCTACAAGGTTTTTGGTATAGTCTTTAAATTCTTCTAGATATGTAAGATCATGTCATCAACAAATTATTTAGTATCTGTGGTATTAATTGGATAGGGCACTTTGGCTCTGAGTGTGTGCAGTAGTGTAATTTTTGTATGATTTCTTTGGGTATAGGCAGTATCAGTATAGTCTGTGATTTCCTTAGTAGCTTATGGTACAATTGGTAGTGAAGTCTGTAGTGATGTTTTGCTGGAGACAGGAACATCCACTGAGATAGTCCTCAGGCCCCAGTGGTGGTAATGGCAGGCTAAATGTGCCTGGGCCTCACCAAGCACAGCATTCACTGGCACCAATGTTAATGGGCTCAGGCTAGCTGATTCATTGGCCTCCAGACAGCTTGCTCAGGTGCTGGTACTGGCAGCTTTGCACTGGGCAGGTTGGCAGATACTTAGGTCCCTGAGCAGTGGGTGTTGTGTTGGTGATGGGAGTAGCAGTGGCAGAACAATCCTTTGGATCCCAAGCAGTCCAAGCTGGTGTTATCAGTGGCTGCAATCACTGGCCCACATTTGGTGTGTGTGGATAGATGCCAGCTGTGGTGGTAGTGGCAATTTGGGTGGGCTCATCTTCAGCACCATGAGAGATGGTGGATGGGGCAGAGCGATTGCCAAACCCCCAGATGCCAAGTGACATGTTCAGGCACTGGGGGAGGGATACTTGAATGGGGTGTGACTATCCTGAGGTCCCAAATAGGTACATGCTGATGCTGGCTGTGTGTAGGCATGGGCTGAATGATGCCCAGATTCCTGGCAGAATGCTTGGTTAGGGAGGCAGCGGCTGCACTGTGGCCCTGCTTCTGGGAATGGTGGAGTCGCATTCAGTGGCAGAAGCCATAGGCAGAAGGCTGGGAGTTCAAGCTTTAGCCCGAAGTGGTGGCTATAAGTGAGATAGTCTTTCTTCATGGCACTTTTAAATGTACGATGGCCCTGCTACTTGTGGCAGTTGGGGTTGCTGCCAATGGCTCGTACTTTGGCACTGGCCATAGCATCTGACAGCAGCATCCATCTGTGATCAGGGGATATTAGTTTTACTCCAGGAATAAGGAGATGCAGGATACAGACTGGTGGTGACTGGGCTCTCGAAATGGTACCTCACTGTAGTTGTTTAGGGCTTGAGATGTATGTGGGATCCAGCGTGATATGGTTTGGCTGTGTCCCCACCCAGAACTCATCTTGAATTCCCGTGTGTTGTGGGAGGGCCTCGGTGGGGAGTAATTGCATCATGGGTGTCAGGTCTTTCCCATGCTGTTCTCATGATGGTATGTCTCATGAGATCTGGTTACTATAATGGGGAGTTTTCCTGCACGAGCTCTCTTTGCCTGCTGCCATCCATGTGAGACCTGACTTGCTCTTCCTTGCCTACCTTTGTGATTGTGAGGTCTCCCCAGGCACGTGGAACTGCAAAATCCAATTAAATCTCTTCCTTTTGTAAATTGCCCAGTCTTGGGTATGTCTTTATCAGCAGCATTAAAAACGGATGAATACACAGCGTGACTTCCCTTTCTGGAGCCATGCTGTCAGAGCTGTCTCCACGTAGCTCTCTCTGTTAGTCTCATAGCCAGTGTGGGTAGAATGGCTCTGGCAAGTATTGCAGGAATCCGTGGTGGGGATATGGACCATTAGGGGTCACTCACTTACTCTGTCCCCACGTTGGGAAGTCTCTCCTGGCTCCTGGCAGAGAAGGCTGCCTCACTTCCCTCTCCTTTCTGCCTTAGGTGTTTTCTGTTACTTCTCTGTTGAATTCCAGCATTCTTTCTAAGGCAATACATTCAAAGTGTGATTATCCATTTGCTTGGAGTTTTTATAGTTTTGTTTTTGTTTTGCGGAGGAGGCAAGTACCAGATACCTCCAGTCAGCCATTTTGAAGCCTCTTATTTAAATGTATTTTTACTGTATTGCTGTAATGTCAGAAGAATACTTTCCAAAATCCAATCCCCAAATCAAATCTTTGTTTTCATTTGCCTTTTCCTCTTTGATGCTTTGCAATGTGTCCATTCATCCTTTTTAACATGTAGCATTAATGTAAGTAGACATTATGCTAGTGCATATATTTTTTTAATTTTTCCATTATCTGTTTTGTTTTCTTCTTTCCATTATCTCTTTTGGTTTTTGTGGTTTTGTTTGTTTTTCCTTTTGTCTACCTTCTCCTCTCCCTTCTTCCTGTCTCTTCTTACTTTCTCCCCAGGTAATCAATGTGAATATGGACATTCTCTTCCTCACATTTCTCTTTGGCTTTATAATCATTGACATACAGATTTCCCCTCAATATATACTTTGGTTCTAGGATATTGATTATGCTAAATTTGCCATTTTTTGCTTGTACATAATCAAATACATATTTAAAAGTTATTTTATAGCTTCTTCACTCCCCTTTTTGATCCAAAAAATTTGTCTGAAAACTGGCAAAGTTTTGTTTTCTTGTTTTGTACCTTTATTCATTTAATCCAGCTACAATTTTTTAAATTAAAATCGGTACATTGCGAGGTCCTTTGAGATAGATGATCAGATGTGCCTGCATGATTTAGTAAATAATTCTTTCCCACTGAAATAACAACATTTCTTCATATTTCATTAAAATTGTACATATTTTAAATTATATATTTTCTGTATACTATTATATCATTTTAGATACTCTCTTTGGTACTATAGTTTTATTTATCTTTTCTTTTGTAGCAGCATAGTAGGTGGATGTTTGTTTGTTTTTGAGACCAAGTCTCACTCTGTTGCCCAGGTTGGAGTGCAGTAGCACAATCTCAGCTCACTGAAACCTCCACCTCCCAGATTCAGGCAATTCTCCTGCCTCAGCCTCCCTAGCAGCTGGGATTATAGGCATGTGCTTCCGCGACCCACCAAGTTTTGTATTTTTAGTAGAGACATGGTTTTGCCACATTGGCCAGGCTGGTCTCGGACTCCTGGCCTCAAATGATCTGCCTGCCTTGGCCTCCCAAAGTGTTGGAATTATAGGCATGAGCCACCAAACCCGGCCAACATAGTGTTTTGATTACACTGTTTTTCTATTATACTTAATACTTGTAAGTCATGCCACTCTAATTATTTTTAGTTTTCATATACTAATTTTGTTTTTCTCTTAAATATTGTTGGTCTTTAAGAATTTTTTAAGATTATTTTTCTAATTATAAAATTAAGTTTTTAAATATTAATATTTAGAGGGCTGAAATTTTAATAATATTAAATATTCTAATAAAAAAGAGAAGACATTTAATTCCTATTTTTATATTCTGCCTTAAAGACAGATTGCTTTATAAATATTTTGTGTTTTCTTTAATTATTACCACCCTTTGTAATTTTGTTAGTACATTTTTGATTTCTAACCAATTGTTGCTAATAATGAGAAAAGCCACTTAATATTTGTATAATTCAAAATTCTTATTTAATATTTGTAGTTTTCTCCAGAAGTTTTGGATTTTATACATGCACAATAATTTTATTAACACAAAGTATCTGAGTCAATTTATCTCCAATCCTTATACTAATGATATGATTTTCTTGATTTATTACACTCACTAAAATTTTTTAATCACTGGTGTATAATAATTGTGATAACAAGTATCCTTTTCTTTACTTTTTATGGGATTGGTTTGTTATTTTACTATTTAGAAATAAGATTTTATATTTTTGTCTTTATCAATTTACTTATTTTCTTCTTCTTATATTGTCCTGTCATGATCCTAGGTCCTCATATCTCCAGTTCCAAATAAATACTTTAAAGAAAAATACACATATGCCCAAATTAGAACAAATAAGATTGGATGAGAATTAGGATTGTAAATTGTGAATGTACAATTACCTATATCTCAAGGAACACAAAACAATTATATCTGGACTCTGGTTTAGATGGTAACTAAAGTATACAAGTTTATCTTTTTTCTCCTCTAACAATCCATCTAATTTACTTGCCATTTATTTACAGTAAAACCCACAGTCTTACACTATGTTACCAGATTAACACATACCTCTTCTGCCTTTCCCATCCATGTCCTATTGCTCCTCCCATGTCCCACTTCACTTCAGCCACAGTGGTCTTCTTGCTGTTCCTAGTCTCACTTCCACCTCAGGGCCTTTGCACTTACTGTTCTCTTTGCCTGAAACAATCTTCCCCCAGATATCAACATCACTAGATTTGTCACGTAAAATCTTCACTCAGATGTCACCTTCTCACTGAAACTTCTCTGACCATTACATTTAAACATAAAACATACCCTATCATTGATAGTCTTTACCCCACACCCACTTTATTTTTGCCAATAATATGTATTGCCTTATAACATGTAGCATATTTGCTACAAAATTTATTATTTATTTGGTTTATTGTCTCTCTAGTCTATGCTAGAAGGTAAGCTCCATGAGGAAAGAGATTTTGTTTGTTTACTGCTCTATCCTATGTCACTATAAAGAATACCTGGTACAAAATAAGCACCTAATGAAATAAATAAGCTGAAGAAACCTTAATCCATATTTTAGCAGAAAGGATTTTTTAGTTTCTCCTTTAGAATCCTGGAATCATCTGAGATCAAAATAGCAGGTCTGGGAGAAGAAGCAGGATTCAAACAACCAGCCAAGTGAGTAGTTTTATGTTCTGGTACAAAATAAGCACAGTCAGCTGTTCAAAGAGTGTTAGGGTGAAATGAAAATGGTGTAAGCAGGGGAACTAGCTGACTCTTCATTCGTCCTAAAGCAAAGTTTACATAGCAAGAAGAGCATAACATATTCGTAGAAAACTAAAAACTAAAAGATCTAGAAATCTCCATGAAATATGAGGTCTAGAAATCTCTGTGAAATATGAGTATGCATGTAAGGATGTGTGACTAGACATCCAGAAAGATGAAGTGTGTTGGAAGATTAAGGGAGGAAAATGTAACATTGCTGATGTGGAGTAGTGCCAAATGAGGTCCAGTAGGTGATCCTAGGAGAGGGTGATGGAATTACAGGAGAGGTGAATGGCACTGCCCTTAGCACAATGATTAAATTACTTACATAGGTCTTGCATTTGAAGTTATTTACATAGAGGTTTGTAAATAACTGGTGTTCAGATATCCTCATTTCTCAAGCAAAATAAACACATTTGTCATTTGTACAAATTGCTTATTCAGCCAGAGAAGACAGTGCTGTATAAAAAAAAAATACTTCATTTTAAATAAATGTCTTACATCCTACAATAGAATCTTGATCTAATGATATGCCAAAATACTTTCAAGATGTATTTATATTTAATATGACATCTCAAGAGATTGTTATAGCCTGACACTTCCACTTTTCCATTTTTGAAGTTTCTATAGCAGGCTGGATTACGTAGCAAAACAATTGAAAAAGTTGGTGATTACCACTCCCATGGGAAAATTTTATTTCTAAAAGTCTACATAGTCTTGTGATTTTTAAGTAGATATATGGAATTTTTTTCAGCTTAGAATTTGTTACTGTGCATTCTGAGGCAATATCATAACCGTAACAGTACTAATTCCTTATATTTATTTAGTGCTTTAAAGATTACAAAATGCTTTTTATGGGCATTATGCCATTTAATCCTTCTTGTCCAGTAAATATATGACAGTCACCAGTGATAGTATGTCCAGATGGTGGAAAATGGACATCAGTTACCTAATACACATTAGACTAGTGGCTACCAAATGCTGGTCCATTGGCCCTTGGAAGGCTTTAATGAAATTTTCAAAGGTCACAAATAAAAGAAAAATAAATAAAATAATTATATATATAATTATTTGTAAACACACGTGTGTCTGTGTATTTGTAGTTGATGATGGCCTTTATTTTAAAAATGATTTTTCATCACTAATTCCTATAGAACTTAAGGTCTGAGAAAAATAGCAAATATGTACTAAATATTTAATACTTAATTTTGGTAAGTACAACGAAGAAACTATCTTTTTTATTTTGATAAGTAAAATACTCTTTCTTTTATTAGGTGACAGTAATTTATGGTAATTTCTTTTGCTTAAAAATTGCTAAAACTGAAAATTGAACTGTCAATACTCTGTTGGCCTTACATTATTTTGACATCATAATGGTCTCTGTGAACTACCATTCAAGGCCTCCCCCAGCTGTTCATATACCTTTAAGGATATTATTCTAGAGGAAAACACCTCTTAACACCAGCTTAACACCTAAAGTGAGATTCATCATTTTCTTTTATATAAAAATAATTATTTCTTCCTACATAACCCAGTGACTGTCCAAAAAAATATAATGCCTTTTGTTTCTAACTTAGAACATGGAGTTTGGTTAATGTTTAGAGTAATGTTTGGGCATGCCTTGTGTTAACAGGTGAAATGAATTAGGGAGAACTGGAAATATTAAAGAAAACATGTAGTGTTATTTGCACTAAAACCCAAGCCACCTTAATTTCTTTGAGTGTTCCTTCAGAAATAGGCAAACAGTGATAATCTCTCTTGTGGTTAGAGCCAGTATTTGCCCTAATTTATTTTAATTCTAAAAGCTGTAATCATTTGAGTCCAGCTTGTCTTTCCACTTTCATATTTTGAGAGATTTACTCATATTTAAAACATAAAGCAGCTCTCTAGCATTAGTCGTACCCCACTTGTGATTTGTGTTGTCAATTTCTTTTACAAGAGACACCCACACTGTATGTTGAATATCTATTCCCTCATCTTGATAAAAGTGATAGAAAATGTTGGTTTGCTGATTTAAGACATAACTCATTTCTCAATATAATGAAGATGGTAGAGTGGCAAGTAAGGCAAGTAAAGACTGCCTCTGGTATTTCTGAGCAGATTGGGCTAATGCAAATATAGTACCCCTAGAGGAAAAACTGAAGGCAACTGATACTATGGATGAAAGAGCAAAATTGTTTCAATCTTATTTGAGGGGTGTTCACAAAAACAATATAAATCAACAAAGAAAAAATTCAGCAGTACTTAAGAAAATAACAAACCTTAACTCAAAAAAAAAAAAAAAGGTTCAGGATCCAGTGTAGTTGATTTTATCCTGTTAACTGAAATAACTGTGATGATCCTTAGCATAAATTAAATAGCCATCAGATAGGTAATAATAAAGACTTGCACATGAAAAGGTAAAAAAAAGAAAACACGGCAGACCAAGGCACTAAGAAATGTGCAGGGTACCTAGTTGCAAACTTCATGCTTAGAGAAGTTTTCACATGAGCTCATAAATACTAACTCATCTGTGTTATATATCTAAAATTAAAACATATGTTTAGATTTACAAATATGACTATGCATGTAGTATATGTTACTCTGAAAATGAACATGCCATACAAAATATGACTCATAAAAGATGATGGTAGTTAAGAAATGTCAGTTAGCCATATACATATGCATACCCCTCTGCACACACACACATACCCATATGTAGGTACTGGTAAATTATTTAGAGCAGGGGTCCCCAATCCCCAGGCCAAGGGCCAGTACAGGTCTGTGGCCTGTTAGGAACCAGGCAACACAGCAGGAAGTGAGCAGTGGGCAAGTGAGCATTACTACCTGAGCTGTGTCTCCTGTCAGATCAGTGGTAGCATTAGATTCTCATAGGAGCATAAAACCCCTATTATTAACTCTAGATGCAAGAAATCTAGGTTGTGTACTACTTATGAGAATGTAATGCCTAATAATCTGAGGTGGAACAGTTTTGCCCTGAGACCACCCCCCTGCCCCTCCCCACTGTCCTGTGGAAAAATTGTCTTCCATGAAACTGGTCCCTGGTGCCAGTAAAGTTGGGGGCTACTGATTTACAGCTTTCTAAATAAACCGCAGTGCTTGTGTACAGGGTGGTGGGGAGGAGAGCAATTCGTATAGCGATTCCAAGGGATAAAAGAATCTTTCCATGTAATCTAGCTCTGGTAGTTCCTTATATGTTCATTGAAGACTGCTAATATCCTCAGTCCTTCTCCCCCGCCACCAGAAAATTCTGTGAGGCCCACAAAAGCCAATCAGAACAACTTCCAATAATGACAGCAGATTGAACACTGACATTTAATTTCAGGGTTTTTTTTTCTTAATGCTTCCAAATAGAATAAAGAAACATTACCCTTAAATCTTACAAAGACCGAAGGAATGCAAGAAGAGATGATAGCAACACTAATTTTAAAATGGACAAGTAGTAACTAATTTACAAAGAAAGCCAAGTTCTCAACCAAGGAGTAATCCAATATGCAGTATAGAACCCTCCAAAAGCTCGGAAATCTGTGATAGCGGTTACTTCTGGAAGCTGGAATGATCGTAGGAACAAAAGAAGCAAGAATAATAAAAAGTTTGTTTAAGCAATAAGCATCCCCAAAATCCCATCTAGTTAGATGAAGAGTTGAAATTTATCCAGAGTACAAGGTGAAAAAGAGGATCTCTGGATTGAAGGTCCCAACATCTGGTGAGAGGCAAGGCACTACACTGAAATGTGGAAATAAGAAAACTTTACAAACTAAATGTTGATAGCCCAAGTTCTCTTCTCCAGTTGGGATTCTATAATGCAGGTAGCCAGAACTTTCTATGTAAGCAGGAGAGTTGGAGTATCTTCTTCCCTGAAACCCATGAAACCAGCTCAACATCAGTGATCAGCCAGAGAGCATCCTAGTCAGTAGTATTTCCTAATATAAAATCTACAGTAGACAGGTCCCACTCACAGACACAGTCTCTAGTGTTTTTTTTTTTTTTGAAATCCCCTAACATTAATTATGAAAAGACCACTGCACATCACTAGTACATCTGAGGAAAACTTCTAACACTGAAGACACAGCACAAAACCAATAAACTTAAAATACTGAAGGATATAGAAACTCTTCAGGGAGATGGAAAGTTACAGAACTAATAGTAATATTCTCAAACACAAAACAAAATATACAGCATCTTTAAAAGTGGAAGGAAACGCTGTACAAAGGAATATAATAAGGTCTTAAAATGAAAGCATATGTAACAAATAAAACACCTAATAGAAGGGTATGAAGAAACAAATCGAGGAAATATATAAAAATGTAAAACAAAAAGCAAAGGAATAGAATAGAGGAGAGAAAACACAAGAAAACTGGAGAACTGCTCTGGGATTTCCCAGCATTTGAATAAGAAAAACTTGCAAAAGAATAGAGAAAATGAATTGAATAAATTATTAAAATCATGTTTTAAGAACAATCCTCAGAACTGAAGAACATGAATTTCAAGATTGAAATCACCCTTTTAATTCCTTAATGGTTGAAAACTGTCGAGCTGCGTTTTAGTTACACTTCAAAAAACTGGAGAGAAAGAAAAGATATCTCAAGTTTCCAGAGAGAAATCAGGGGACAAAAGGGGAGGGAGAGAAGGAGGAAGAGAGGAAAGGAGAGAGAGAGAGAGAGAGAGAGAGAGATAATATGGATTGAAAGGTTGAAAAGATTAGCAAGCAATATCACCGAGAAGAAATAAGACTTAAAGGGAAAGAGGTACCACATTCAGGAACTGGAAGAGTCAATATTCTTAAGAAGGTAATTGTATTCCAGCTCTGTCTGCTGCCACACTTTCACATCTTTTATCAGCTGAACTGAATTTGTTTGAGTTCTTAAAATATGCCAAGCTTTTCTCTGCCTCCGTATTTGCACATGCTATTCTTTTAATTGGAATGATCTTCTTACAGTTTTAGCTCAGCTAATTCCTACTCATCCATCAAATATCAGTGTAGATGTCACTTCCTCAGTGAAGTCTTCCCTTGCTACCTAAAATAACTTCACCTCTTTTGCATGATTGCTTATTATCCTACATCTTAAAATCATTGCCTTTATGTAATTTGTAATTAAATATTATTTGGCATTTTAATCTATATATCTCTTATTCACAAGATCGTAAGCTCAACTATGTACAGCACAGTGGCTATAACACAATAGGTCAATATCAAAGTATGCGTCATCCTGTACAGAAATTATTCATTTAATTAATTCTCTTTCCAACCAAGATATAAATTCCAGAAGACATATATTATATCTATTTCTTTACCATTGTATTCTCAGTGTCTGGCACTTAGCAGTTGCTCACAAAATATATGGTATATGAAGTCACTTAAATGATTTGATTTAAACAATAATCTGGGAAAGTAATCATCTCTTCTCAATTCAAAAAATAATGTATAAAAACTTCCACTGAAATGATTTTCCATGAAAGAGTCATCAAAAAGAATTAAGCATAAGCTGCTTCATGATAAAATGTAAGTAGGAAATTGGGAACTCCAGTATCAATAATTCATTCTTCACCGAGAATGTATTGAGGGCCTAGCTCTTGTCTCTCATCTAAAAGGGACAAATGAGTTCATGGTGTTCATGAGTTAAGGGTGTTTTTCAAGTTTTAATTTTCTGTGGCTAGAGAAGACTCTGGAAACATAGGTTCAAAATTTGAAGTGATTTATTTTCCAGACTAAACTTTATCCTGAAAGCAGTAGAATTATAGAAGATTTCAAGCAGGGGAAATTCAGGAGAAAGTTTTGTATCTAAAGGATCACTCCAGACTAGAGCTTGGGAATATCAACTGACCTATCATTGCAATAGTCCAGAGAAGAACTGCTCAGGATTGAAAGCAAAGTAGTATTGGAGAAGGAACAGAGAAACTAAGAATATGGCTTACAAATCATGGAGGAAGGTGACATTGAAAGCTGAGCTGCTCTTTGTCTGGGGATGGTCTGGAAATATTTTGGAACTATGACCCTTCCTCCTCATACCTTATGCCCCCTGCTTTTTTTTTTTCTTTTTTGGCCCCTCAAGCAAATGTCCAAAGATGCAGAGAACAAAAAAATAACAGTTACGAACAACCCTTTTAATAGAAAACAGGAGGCCAGTGAATGGAATAAGCCTAAATTCTCTGCTTTCACTTTTCTCTTTTTAATGGTTTGCTTTCAGAAACTTAGAACAGCTCTTTCAAATATATTCTCAGGACAGATAGTTAGTTATATTGTTATCTATGGCCATTTTAACACTAATGTAGAACCCTTTCGGGAATTCAACTGAGGTCATTGATTACTACCTTGGCTTAAAAACTTCCTGGCTTCAGTGATGTGTATCTGTAGGCAGCACCCTCCATTTGTATATATTTCTAAAATGATATCTTATACATTAAAATAAAAATAATTTTTCTTTCCTTGTATGAGGCTATATTTTCTAGTGCCCCGAAAGAAAATCACTTTCAAGAGGAATAATTTTTGTGCTTTTGTTGGCTTATGCAAATTTTAGAAAAACTATTTTTTAGTGCTCACTGTATTTTCTACTTGTATTATATGTTTAGGAATCCATGCCTCCAAAGGACACACTTAGAAATACTTCACTCTGTTTCACAGAGGAAAGTGGGATGATAACAAAACAAGACATAGAGAGATAACATTTGGAGTGAGACGTTTACTAAATATTTTGTATACATTATTTCCTTTAATTTTTATCACAAATTGCCAAGTTAAAAATGTTTTCTGCATTTCTATCAGTTAGCAATTCAATGCTCCGAGAGGCAAAGCTATTTGCCCAAGATTGCAGGGTTAATAACTGTAAAAGCCAGGTTCATCATAGTTTTTCAAATTATAAAGTGCTTTTATCTAATACTTCTCTGCAAAGACCAGCAAACCAGTGAACACCTTATTTTCAAAAGGTACAGGGCTCGAGAAAAAAGAACAGCAATAATGGAAAAATAATATTACTGATTATATTTACATTGGCTTGGTTTTGTTTTTTGTTTTTTGTTTTTGTTTTTGAGATGGAGTCTTGCTCTGTCACCCAGGCTGGAGTGCTATGGTGCCATCTCAGCTCACTGCAAGTTCCGTCTCCTGGGTTCACACCATTCTCCTTAGTAGCTTGGATTACAGGTGTGCGCCACCAAGCCTGGCTATTTTTTTTTTTTTTTTTTTTTGTATTTTTTAGTAGAGACGGGGTTTCACTGTGTTAGCCAGAATGGTCTCGATCTCCTGTCCTTGTGATCCGCCTTCCTTGGCCTCCCAAAGTGCTGGGATTACAGGCATGTACACTGGCTTATTTTAAAAAATCTGCTATGATTTGAATATGTCCCCCAAAGTTCATGTGTGGGAAACTTAATCCCCAGTACAACAGTGTTGAGAGGGAGGACTTTAAGAGGTGATTAGGTCATAAGGGCTTTGGGCTCATGAATAGATTAATTCTATTATAATGGAAGTGGGTTACTTATGGCAGAAGTGGGCTCCTACTAAAAAAGATGAGTTCTGCCCCTTTCCTTTCTCTCTCGCACACATATTTGCTTGCCTTTTTGTCTGCCAACATGGGATAAAGCAGCAAGAAAGCACTTGCCAAATATGGGTCCCTGAACCTTGGATTGCCCAGCCTCCAGAACTGTAAGAAACAAATCTGTGTTCTTATTAAACCACCCATTTTCAGGTATTCTGTTATAGCAACAAAAAATCAACTAAGACAAAGTCCTTAAAAACGAATTAAGTGATCCACAGTAACCCACAAATATTTGCTAAGGATAATTTAAGAAAAAGTAAACTTATTTTCATTTTTAACAAGAATTAATGACAAATCATGCTATTGCCATTAACAACATGAATTCTTTCATTTTTGTTTCAAAAAGTGACTATTGAGATAATAAACTTAGCAAGATATCTTGGAAAAATCTGTGCAGTTACTGTCTAAGGTTATATAAATATATGAGTTTAGATGAATTAATAGCTACATGTTAATTTAGACCGATTCATTATTTAAATAATGTTTATTAATAGCAACTGAAAAATATTCTTGAGTAGCATATCTACTGCACAATCTAGACAAGTATGTAAATTTATATAGTCATTTTCAGTTGATAAAGTATCTTCATATTTTGATACATTTTCTCTGCTCCAGAGGAGAAAGCTGGAGTTCACAGGGTTATGTGATTTAGCCAAGGTCACAAGCTCAGAAATTATGTCATCAAGCCTCAAACCTATTTATTTTGATTCCAAGACCTATGCTCTTTCCACTCTATTAGGACTGCCTTTCTCTCTTTGGAAACATTCTTATTAGTGATTTGTATGAATTCATGAAAATGTTCCTTTTGAAATTTGTCCTTCATGTAGAGCTGGAAGTTTAAACCAATGTGACTAATTATAGAATAAGAATTGGAAGGAAAAAATCCTTTCTGATGGAAAAACTGGACATATTCTAGAAAGTTGAAATTTATTAAGGACAAATGTAAACTCTCATAATAGATTCAATTAATGGATTCAATGACTTTGGGGGTTCTGTCTAACCATAACAACTTTTTGAGTCTATACAATAATGCTGTCTTTTTTTTTATTTCCCTTTGCATAACATTGAAATCTGCATTTACTTTTAGTGTCTTCTGCTGATTTCATTGAATATTTATATAAACTGTGATTTAGAGACATATGTTTATTAGTCAGCTTTGTTCTGCAAATGAACTACTTTATTAGAGCTACTTTCAGAATAATAATTTGAATGACAGAAATGAATAATGCCTTCTGCAAATATAATAAATACATTGGTCTACTATCACTTTCAAAGCAATAATTTCTATGTAATAAGTGTTTAAAAATAATAAGAAAATTATACAAGTATCAGAGCAGTCCTACATTTATAAATCTAATCTTGCTACTAGAAAGAACATGACTTATTCACATCTTAAAGATGTATTCATCATTCTACTTCTTTAAGTTTACTGAATAAAATAATTTTTCTTATTTTTATAGAGCCAAAAGACAGCATATAATCATGTACATAGTTTTAAGATATAGGTTGGGCAATAATTTTGCACAGAATGGAGGCATTTGAGGAATGTCACAGGCTGATTATTTTTCTGTCATAATCATGATACAACATATTGCTGAATAAAGCCAGCAATAATGGTGGCAAGTAAACCAAATGTGGTGTCCCAACTAAGACATGTAAAATTTCATCTGTCCTCCAAGGCATTATAAAAATCAGCCTGTCACAGATCCTTTAGCCAGTTCATTCATTTTCACTTTTTTCTTTTTTTATAATAGAGGTAGATTTATAGATTTGTATGTTTATATTTTATAAACTATCTTTTCATACCAAAAAGGAACTGAGGTTTAGATTAGTTTAAGTAATGAAAATGTTAGCAATCAACTTTCTCAACATGTAATAAGCATTCTGTGAGTACTTACTGCTTGTAAGTTACAATGACTATAGAAATGAAAGAAACAGACTTAGGGAAGCAGTGTAACATGTTGGCTAAAAATAAAGACTTCAAAGTTTAACAGAGCTCAGTTCAGTTCTTAACACTGTGGATTATCAGCATGAGACCTCAGCCAAGTTACTTAATTTATTTAAACCTCATTTTTCTCATGTATAATGATGATTATAAATTAATCTCACATTTTTGTAGGAAACAGAAAAGATATTTAAAGGACTTAGTACATGGCTACCATAATGTTAGCACCCAATAATTTAATAAATAACTCAGTATTATTATATTTCCCTCAAGGAGCTTTCAGTTTGTTTTCTAACACATTCAGAGTGATTTTGAATTTTTGTATGTTGATTGGTAGGTAATAAAAATACCTTACACTATTTGATGCTATTTCTATATACGTTAGTCAAAGAAATTAGAAATCAATGCAAAAATTTAAGTATGGTTAAATATTAACACTTTTTGAGTTGATATCACATGATGACGTGAAACTGGAAAATAATTTTTCAGGGTTTGGGAATTGTATCAAGTACAGCTGAAAATTGGATAGGTCCACAAGTTCAAACAAAGAAGTCTAGTGGAAAAATAATCAATAGAAAAAAAAAAGAGAAATTTAAGTTCTGTAGTATCTAATATTAGAATTTCCTAAATCAAAAGGGCATTTTATGCACTGTTTACATGTAAACAGTGGCAAAATAAGCAAACATACCCAAAATTATTTGTATAAAATATCCATATATGTTTCTACTAAAAATTTCCAAACCAATTTGAAGATATTTTACCACTAATCAACTATATGAGCCAAATTTTGTTCTCTTCATAGAGTGATATTTTGGTTCTTTAGTTTAATTATGTATTTAATAAACCAGTTTCAAATTATTAAAAGCAACTCAACAATAAAATATAAAATTTTTTGCTTATTCGTTTGCTAGAAAGCTACACATTGATTTTTCAAATTTATGTATATAGATAGATAGATAGATAGGTAGATATATCTGTTTGAGTTATCTGTTTCTTCCAGAATTAATTATGAAGGAACTTTTCTATTTTATTTAAATTGTCAAAATTGTGGGCATAAAATTGTTTACAATGGTTTTTTATGATCCATTTAATATTATATAATTTGTAGCAATATAACTGCTCTAAAAACTCATATTGGTTATTTGTGCCTTTTCTTTCTTTCTTTTTTTTTTTTTTTTTGGACCAATCTGGATAGAGATTTATCAGTTTTATTGATTTTTCTCAAATAACTAGCTTTTCTGATTCACTGATTTTTTAATTGTTTTTCTGTGTTCTCTTTCATTGATTTTTGCTTCGATTTTTGTTTTCTATTTTCTGCTTATTTTTATGTTCATTTGTTCTGTTTCCAATTTCGTTTTTTTTTTTTTTTTTTTTTTTTTGAGATGGAGTCTTGCTCTGTTGCCCAGGCTGGAGTGCAGTGGCATGATCTCGGCTCACCACAACCTCTGCCTCCCGGGTTCAAGTAATTCTCCTGCCTTAGCCTCCCGAGTAGCTGGGACTACAGGCATGTGCCACCACATCTGGCTAATTTTTGCATTTTTAGTAGAGACGGGGCTTCACTATGTTGGCCAGGCTGGTGTCAAATTCCTAACCTCATGATCCACCTGCCTAGGCCTCCCAGAGTGCTGGGATTACAAGCATGAGCCACTGCGCCCAGCCTGCTTCCAATTTCTTAAGGTAGGGGCTGAAGCCTCTGATTTGTGACCTTTTTCTCTGGTTTGCATGTTTGTCCCCCAAATATTTAATGTTGAAATTTGATTTCAGTGTTGGAGGTGGGGCCTAATGACAGGTTTGTGGGTTATGGGAACAGATTCCTCATGAATAGATTAATGCCCACTGTCAGAGATGAGTGAGTTCTCACTCTGTTAGTTCCCACAAGCAGTGGTTGTTAGAAAAAGGCTAACACCTCCCCTCTGTCTTTGTTTGCCCTGTCACCATGTGATCTCTGCACATACAAGCTTCCCTTTTGTTATTTTCCGCGATAAGTGAAATCAGCCTGAGGCCCTCACGAGATGCAGATGACCAATCTTGAACCTTCTAGACATCAAAATTATGGGCCAAATTAAGCTTTTTGCTTTATAAACTACCCAGTCTCTGGTATTCTGTTATAGCAACACAAACTCAATTAAGAACCTACTTTCTTTTCTAATATAGCATATAATGCCCTAAGTTGATAACTCACAAATTTTAATATGTTGTGTTTTATTTTTATTTACTTCAAAATACCTTCTAATTTTCATTTTGATTTTTGTCCTTGACACATGAGTTATTATAAATGTTTTATTTAATTTCTAAATATTGAAGATTTTTCAGGTATCCTTCTGGTACTGATTTATAATTTAATTCTATTGTAGTCAAAAGTATACTTTGTATGACTTGAATTGTTTCAAATTTATTAAAGCTTGTTTTGTGGCTTAGAATATGGTTCATATTGGTAAGTGTTTTGTGTGTCCCTAAAAAGAATGTATATGCTGTCATTGTTTGATGGAATATTCTATAAATTTCAGTTAGCCCTTGTTGAGTGATGGGTTGTTCAAGTCTACTATATTCTTATTTTTCAGTTGACTTGTTTTGTCAAGTTATTGAGAGAGGGACATTTAAATTTTGACTGTGGTTGTGAATTCTTTTTATTTTTACAGTTTCATTCATTTTTGCTTTATGTATTTTACAGACCTGTTATTAGGTGCTTACATGATTAGGATTATTCTACTACTTAATGAATTGACACTTTGTTCCATGGTAATGTTTATTTCAATTCTGGGAAAGTTTTAATTAATTGTTTTTTTTTTCATTATTGGCTGTTTTTTCCCACTATTGTGTATGCCTGGTAGCTTGTTTAAATTGGAATTCAGATGTTGTAAATTTTACTTTTGTGATTGTTGTATTCTTTTTATCTTTATAAATCTGTTCAACTTTGTTCTGGGATGCAGTTCAGTTAGTTGGAAGCAGCTTGTTCTTTACTGTTACTATTTTATAATTTGTTAGGTAGGACTACAGCTGTGTTTAGTATATATATAGAAATATTCTCCACTACAGAGGCAAGAGCCTTCTGAGTATTCTACTGTGTCTGTGAATTATAAGACGTCCTACTTAGATTTATGGACACAGGTACTAATCTAGGCCCTGTGTGTATACTGAGTACTGTTCAATCCAATATTTTCAGACTGTATGTTTTGTAGGCTCTAATGGCTAACTCACATTCAGATACCGATAAATTATCTGCTAAATACTCAAAAAAGGCCCTCTGTGGATTGCCAGAGTCCTCTTCTATAGTCCTCTGTCTTGAAGATGTTAGAAGCCTTTGTGTCCTCAGACTTCTGTGTGCAGTTTTTTAATTGTTTCACATAGGATGGTATATCTGATTTCTGTTAAAACATTATGGTCAGAAGTCAGAGTCCAATAGTATTAATTTTGGAATCATTTAGTAATTAAAAGTAGTATTACATCCAATAAGCAACTGGAATTTAGAAAGCTAAGTCTTGTTTTTTTATCTTTTGAATTAATGGTTAATCAGGGAAAGTATTATTGTAAAAATTGTGTTTAGGATATATAGGTGGAGTCAAATGAGATGAAATAAAAAGATAATATTTCTTTTCTAAAAAGTTATGAGCCACTTTATTCAGTATTGTATATTCCTACCCAAGCCTGAAATTCCCTAGATGATTCAACATTTTATATGAATCTTTATATGTTATATGTAAAAATGTATGCATACTCATCTGTGTATCTACTTTGCTTAATTTCTAGAGATACTACGGATCAGTACAAAAGGTTCATAATCTGTTTCGCTTTCTCATGAAACTGTTGTGATATAAAACTATGGCTTTTTGAGATATGTTTAGAAAACTTGTACTGGAAGAAGCTGGGAAAACTAGAAGTCATTCCACTAATATGAGCCTCAAAACGTTTCAAGCATATGGCAGAATTTTCATTGGCATTCTTTTTTTAAATGAGTTATAGAAAATTGAAGTAAAGTAGATGGTGGTAGAATAAGTCACACTCAGGCTGACTCTGAAGTGGTACTCAAGGAATACTGATTGAAACATCTTGGCAAACCTGGTGAGAGAACTAAAAAATCCCAGCCTGGGGTGCTCCCCTTTGTTCTGTGCCATTAATCATTCATGCACTTAGCAGACAGCATTTAGTACCCCCTACCTGCAAGTCACAGGGATACAAACATGAATAAAACGTCAGCAACTTGTTGGAAGACTAAAAGATGGTGTTTAAAAGATTTATTTGTGATACAAACCTGGTAAGAATCTCCAGTTTCTTTTGCAAGAAATTTAAAATTTTGGAGGACATTAGAATGCTAAAGCAATGTACTGAAATGCACAAAGAGAAAATATTAAAATAAGATAAACACAAATCTTCCCCTGGAGTTAAAACAAAAATCAAATACAAATATATGAAATTCAGGATGAGTGATAGGGAGGTAAGACAGAAAGATAAGGATTTACCAGAATTCAAGTGAGAAAAGCTATAAAATATGAATGAAATAAGCATATACAGAGATTGAGAGGCCTTTAAGTAATTTTCTAGCTGTGAAAACTATGTTCAAAACATTTAAAATATTTGTTTCAATTTCCCTACATGCAAAATTGGGTGTTTAGTATTCTAGCTTCAAAAAGAGTATTTAAATTCCTGGAGCTCAAAGTTTTCTGTGTTAAAACCTGGGTTTTGGGGAAAAAAAATGAAATTTTGTCTTTTATGATGAAAGGTTTTCATAGGTTTCTTTGCATTTTATTATAATACACTTTAAGGCAGAGAGACAGTGTCAGCCATATTAACATCAACAGTAAGAGTTTGTTGATTGAAAAATATTTTTGTCTCTTCCACTTACTGAACAATGCAGAGCAAATAACATCTCCTGGTCTTAGTTGCTTTATCTCTATAACAACTGCGTTAGAAAACAATTAAGTGAAAAGACCTGGTTCAGAACCATCTCTTCCATTTCTTGGGCAATCCTAAGCAAATAATTTAACATTTCCAGGTCTTAATTGCTTTATCTCTATGATAAATGCATTAGACAAGATCCTCTCCAGTTGGAACATTCTATAATTCTAAGATTCCTATTCAGACATAACTGAGCAGCTCTCACAAATATGGTTTTTGCAGTTGATGTATCACATATAATTATCTCAATTTTTTGGTGCCTCTTCAGAGCCTCATCACTAAAATGGCTTTTCCTGCTGAGCTAACTTCAATATATATGAATATTGGGACAATTTCTCTTGGATATTTATGAAATTATCAAAATATAGTATTTACTTTGGCAGCAAATGGTTAATATTGAATGTAGGTTATCATTTCAATATCGTACCCTTCAGACTTATAAAACAGAACTTCCGAAGCAAGGGAAATTAACTTCACCTTCCTCCTGTTACCACTTGAAGGCAGAAACATTAACAATATCACCAAAGTGGCCCAGAGTGTACTTGTTTAATATGAGTCTTATATAACTGACCTAATTCTACCCTCTACACTGCAGAGAAAAGTCTTTTTTGGGAAGAGTATGTCATTTCTGGCTATTATCACTGATAGGTGCTGTAAATTTGTACCACTGGGCTCCGGGTAAATTGGTGCATGGTACCCCTGGAAGGGGATATGCATTGGACCTGGAAGGGTAGGGTGTGACTGGAGAAGGAAGGAAATCACCATATATTGTGTGCCTGTGGTATGCTTTATATAAGATATCTCACTTAATACATACAACAGTACATAATTTTGTATCATTACTTCCCTTCTTGTCATACATATAGTTTGTCCTATAGTTATTAAATTATAGAGACAGTTCTCTTTAATTTTGAGAATTCATTCTACTTTCATTCTACAGAGTGGGCCCAATCTGCAAAAATGCTCTAAGGCTGATATCAGACAAAAAAAAACAAATATTCTTCTCTACTTCTAAAAGAGACCTGCTGGAATGTTTTCTTCTCTCTGTGTCTAAAAGGACCCAGGGTCATAATTTTTCTACAGCACAGAATAGTAGAGAATACTGTGGATTCTACAAAAGGTCTTTGTTATAAAATATTCAAACTGAGTTTCTGTTTCCTGGTTCAGATTCCCAAAGTCCTTGTTTCCTTATATTTTAGAATTTAAATATCCCGCTTTTAATGCTCTGTATCTTTTTTCTCCAAACTGTCACAATGTCTATCAAAATGTGTTCAGAATGTTTTCCAAAAAAATCTTCTGTTATTTGTCCTCAAAGGCACCAGCTTAGCCTCTGTCCTGCTGGAAACACATATTTGAATACATGAATTGTTGTCCTTCTAAGTGATCCACCCCCCGTGTTGTTAAGGCATAGCATCACAAAAGGTGTTTGTAGAATAATGGCTTTTCCGCAGGAGGGAACTTAGAATATTAGAGCTGAGATAATCTTTGCCCAAAACTTATCTAATAGAATCCTTATACTTTTTCTCTGAGATAGTCTTGTTCCCATTTTACAGATGAACAAACTCTGTTAACTTGTTAATAGCACAACCAGATTTCCTAATTCCAGTTCTGTTTCTCTTAAGTAGTGACACAGTTTTTTGAACTCTTTGAGCACAAGGAGACTATCTGCCTATATTGACTTCCTCTTTGGACATAGATGGCAATAAATAGATTAAACACAACTCTTTTTTATTCAGTGATCCTGGCTGGCATTGGTCATCTTCATACTGACATATATATTTATACTTCACAGTTAATTTAACTTTGAATATTTAATATGATAAAATATCAATGACTGACACAAATATAACTTCTCAGTAAAAGTTGTTTCCCTTCCTCCTATGCTGCATGTTTGTGAATGAATCCTGCTCGTTGCTCCCTTCTGCAGGATGCTTACTCTAACAGCTGCCTGACTGATCTTCAGTATCTACTCTCTTCCTAATTTAATCCCTGTCTTGCTGGGCCCCACTATACCTTGCTAATCTTATTTATGAGCATTTACTTTTTTCTCAGCTGCTTCTTCATGTAATATTTATGTAGCTACAGATGTTTGTACAGAATTGATATTTGAAAAGGACTCATTCCCATGTTTTATTTTTACCAATGCCACCAGAGACTAATCCTCTTTTACTCCTCTTCATATACTCATCTTTCAAGAGCCAGCCCAAGTTTTTCTAATCAAAGCTTTACTCAGCTATCCAAACCTAATTATTACTGGCTTTTATGGATCTCAGTGTTACTGCCATACATAGCACCCTTCCCTTATCTCAAACTTGCTAATCTAGGCTGCAGTTTTTCCAAACCATTTTACTCTTTAATCTTTCTCATACTTGGAGCCTAATCTCCAAGAATGAAAGTCATCATATTTGATGCGTAATCAAAGCACACAGGTCCTACTGTAACAGCTTTCCCAGTTCCTGTCCTCAGTAGTAGAGGCCTCTCTAGCCTTTATTTCTTATAAAGGAAAGTCCCTGAGTAGGGCAGTCAGATAAAATACAAGACACACAATTAAATTCAAATATCAGGTTTAAGAAACACATTTGTTTAGTATCAGCTGTCCCTAAGATTGCATGGGATATACTTATGCTAAATTAACTAGTTTTCTAAAATTCAAATTTAAGAGATATTTGATATTTTTATTTGCTAAATCTGGCAACCCTATTCCTGAGAAATCTCCTCAACTTTTTTTTTTGACATATTAACTGCATTATACCTGGTCTCAGTTCATCTTGATTGAATGTCCTTATATGATGTCATATCTTACATGTCTTTAATGCTGCCTTGTTTTCAAAGTACATATATTATTTTATTTCTTCCCCCAAATTGCCCAAGTATATGTTTATTATCTTTACCAGTCATTAAATTGGTTGTTTAATATCACTGGGTTTCCATTTTCTAGAATATAACAAAGTTAATCATGCCTACTTTGATGAACAGTAAAAATAATAATCTTTACGAAGATTAAATGAGATGAACTACATAAAGCAAAGTGCCTGGCTGACCAAAGGAAACAAATGACCAAATGAATCTATATAACCTCTACACTCCTCTGCTACCATCCTAATTGACTTGCTTAGGATTGAAAAGCCAATACATGATGAAGCTGAGAGCTTAAACTTGAACAAACTGGCTACAGTTAAGAGCTTATTAGAATAAGCCTCTAACTTGGCCCTTAGAGGGGAAGGAAGTCTGATGAAACATAAGAAAATACAGTGACTTATCACCTCCTTTCTGATATTCCCCTATCTCCACGATGAGACTATTTTTCAGTTAATTCCTCTCATAAGAAATATATGAGATAATGCTTTGTTCTTAATTTGAATCAGTTGCTCTATGCTTTTTCTCAGTAACTTGTGAATTAAAAAAGAAATAAAATGCTTTTAAAGAGTCTAAGGTTAAACTAATTAACAATCTCCAAACAGAAACAAACACGTTATTAAAAGATAAAGGAAGTGGACTGTTAGATTATGTCTATTCTTCCCCATGGATATACAAGGATGTTAATTAGTGGAACATGGATGCCGATAAATGTCAAACAATTATTTCTCATAAATCTTTGTGAAATGTGAAAAATAAAAATATATCCTGGGAAGCAGAATTAATTCATGTTCAGGGATCATATTTCGAGATACATGATTAGTATTCATGAACATGGAACGAGCAGAATTCAGAGATTTCTGCCAAGCTAGGAGTTCATCTAGGAAGACTAAGAGATTGAAAAAGAGAAGCTGTTAAGGGAGATAATTTTGATGCCATTTTTATTATCTTTCTTGCAATAATATTTTAGATTCCAACATAACATGATGACACTGAGAAGTGTCATATGTTATGGTCACTATGTTACAAAGGAGCTTTGAGAAATTCTCACCTCTTAATAATGTCTATGGAAATTTACTTTTTCACTTCACTAAAGTGGTTTTTCACAAATCCATGCTATTTAACTATAAAGATCCATGCCATTCTCTGCTTATCTGTTCCTTTATAGTGGAAACATTAAAAATGATAATCTAAATGCAAACACATAGTCTTAGTATTCTATTTATTTGACCATCTGTAAATTATTTTAAATATACAGTTTACATGGTAAATACATACCCTGCATGCTGCAACTAAAATTCTATGACTGTCAAGTACATATATACAGTATCTAAGGACAGCCAGATTTTCTTATATCTTGCTATTATAGTTAGAGATTAGAAAATAAAGTCATTTCAAAACTTATATTCTAGTGGAAAATTCAAATATGAGATATGAAGTGACAAGGCTTAAATACACATGTCTGCACATTCCATATATATACTATGTAAAATGACTCTTCTATAAATAATTGCCAGTATGTAATATATATACCATCACATACACAATTATTAAATAGTAGATATTATACAGTGTAATCAGTAAACACCCTATTATAGGTTAACCAGTATCTAGAAATTTATAAATGAATATTCTACCAAAACATATGCTATAAAATGTCTAATATGCCTATTTTTGGGATTAAAATTATTCTATAAATGATAACAAATACTGAGAAATAAATGTTCTAAAGTGTTATAGAAACTACATGGCAAATGAGAAGCAGGTTGTTAATTGACTAATAGGTATAACTCAATTTCTCTTAGCACATTTTTATTCAAATTGTATAAAACATGTTATTTGAATTTTGCAATTCATTAATTTCAGATGCCTACAAAATAGTAGTTTATATGAAGAAAATCTCCTGGCTGCACTCAGTTTTTTGAAACACTAAATGCAATTTGAATATCAGATCTCTCTTTTGGTGACAGACTTGCTTAACAGACTGATTACCAATGATAACTTGTAGTTTGAAGGTTTCTCAAAAAGATGGCATACCATCAATTGCTCGACTCACAGGGCCCAGCAGTGAGTGCTTACCAAGTGGGTCCTTTTCTTATTCTCCCACTGACACCAGCCTAGTTTCAATCTTAATTGCTTCCTATTTGAGTAAAAGTCTCCTAATCAGTTTCTCTTTTTCTTTTCTCTTCAGATTTTAAAATAACATTCCTATTGTAGATAGGATAAGCTTTCTAAAATAAAATGAAGTGACAAGATTTTGTTGAATGGACATTACAGGCTAGGGACAGAGTTGAGTTTAGTATAGGTTTGTAGATAGGGTAGAAATTCAGTAATATGCTTCATTTGAGAGGATTCCAAAGATCCCCTTTCTAAGGTCAACTGAAGGTTTAAGACAGTTTTAAACATTTTTTGAAATTCTGACATTTTCCACCTATTCATTTGTTCAATAAGCATTTTTTAATACTGTATATGTCAAGGTTTATGGTAGACAACGCAGATACAGAGGTAAAAAGGCAATGCCTTTACCATTAAGAGATGTAGAGTCCAGTGAGAAATGCATGTCAACAGATAATTTGTACAACATAAAATAAAATGCAAATACAGCCTAGGGAAAGTAAAACCTTGTTTTGCCTGGGCAAGTTAGGGAAGACTTCACGGAAGAAGCAATATTTGAATCAAGTCTTAAAAGAAGATAATCATTGTCTTGAAGTTCTCTTTTAAAATTTAAGCAATATCTTACAGTTTAGGCGTAAAGAAGATGTGGAGAGGTAACAATACTATCTGGGGACCAATTAGTATATTAGAACCTTAACACATTGAAAGAATACAAGTATAAAAAGATGGGAAAAGTTTCACAGGACAGCAAAAAAAATCCTAAAGTACTGTATGCCCACATGATTCCCAGGATGAGGGTGTTGAAGGGAATAAAAAGCACCAGAGATGAGCTTGATCTACTCCATAATTAGGTATAAATCTAGCCCCATGTAAAGTAACCTCAGTATTGTCAGCCACAGAGCTATCCTCTCTAGCATTAGTCAATTCTTGAAAGCTAGTTATTTTCACAGTTGAGATCAACTGCCTAAAATATTCTATATTACTTCCTTGCCTCTAGAACTTGATTAACTATAGGCAGAAACCAAAGGAATTCGAACTCATTTGTTAATAATTAAATTGACCATTAAAATTGATGATTAATGGAATAATTAAAATGAATTAAGTCAATGTCGAAACATCTAGCGTATTTCTTCCAGAGGATTTAAAATAAAAAGAACACACCATATCTTTAATAAATTCTTGCTAAATAAATGATTGAGAATTCCAGGAATTGCTGAAACTACAGACTGAAATTTATGGATCATTTTAGAAAAGCAGACATTTTCTTGCTCTCCTCCTCCCTGTGGACCTACTGAATCAGAATCTCTGTGTATGAATCGTGGCTTGTGTATGTTTAATAGAGGTCCATAGATGATTTTGGTGAGCACTTCTAGTTAAGAATCACAAAGTTTTTTCTTTACATTGTACAGATGAGAAAACTGAGGTCCAAAGGGATGAAGCAAATTGTTCAATGCCATGCAACTAGTAGATGCAGAATTGGGATTTGAATTATTATCTTCCTTTCCAGTGCTATTGGCAGTACTTGACAGCTGCCTCTGGAAGAGTCTGACCCTAGAGATCTGGGGCAGAGTAGCAAGTCAAAGCTAGTTATAGAAATAGAAGCCCTGATCAGAAATTTAGTATGTCAGTGTCAAGGAAGAAAATAAAGGGAAGATTCCTACACCCAAAAGTTCAGATAATTGTCAATTAGGGGAAAAACGTCAGAGAGATATATTTTTTCATGAGATTGATGGGTTCCCTTACTGAGAAAACATTATTAAGTACATATGTGCTAATCACTGAGAACAAAAGGAAGGAGAAGACAAAACATGAACCATAAGACATACTCTCTAAGTCTTTAGAATTTTTAAAAGAATGTTTGATTAGAAGAGTGAAGATTCATAGTCAAATCAATACCGTTCCATTTGCATTGAAATTTCATTTTGCTTTGTATTAGTAAAGCTATGAAGATGGTTAAACTGCTCTATTTTTTGGAAGCCAACATTTAACATATTAAGAATCAATATTTTCTGTTTTTAATAAGTATATGGGCCGTGCGTGGTGGCTCACACCTGTAATCCCAGCAGTTTGGGAGGTCAAGGCGGGTGGATCACAAGGTCAAGAGATTGATACCATCCTGGCCAACATGGTGAAACCCCATCTCTACTAAAAATTCAAAAATTAGACAGGCGTGGTGGCGCATGCCTGTAATCTCAGCTACTCAGGAGGCTGAGGCAGGAGAATCGCTTGAACTCGGGAGGCGGAGGTTGCAGTGAGCCGAGATTATGCCACTGCACTCCAGCTTGGCAACAGAGTGAGACTCCGTCTCAAAATAAATAAATAAATTAAATAAAATAAAATAAGTATATGGAGAAATATCAGCACTCATGAGCTGATGCATGTGAAAGTTGATACAGCAGAAACTCTGGCTCCAGCCCTTTAACGAACTGCCTACTAGGGTTGCAACAATCCCTCTAACACATGCATTTACAGGAAACAGTCTACAAAAATCACTGAATTTATTACAATCAAGCTTTTGGTATAAGACTTCTCTTTTTTTAGTTTTTTAATTTGTTGAATTTAAAGGGTATAAATGCATTTTTTTTTACACAGATATATTGTGTAGTGAAGTCTGGGCTTTTAGTGTAACTATCACCTAATAAGTTACATCGTACCCATTAAGTAATTTCTCATCCCTCATCGTCTCTCACCCCCCTATGTTTCTGAATCTCCAATGTCTATTATTCCCCACTGTATGTCCATGTGTACATGTCATTTAGCTCCCACTTATAAGTGAGAACCTGCAGTATTTGACTTTCCGTTTCTGAGTTGTTTCATTTATGATAATGACTTCCAGTTTCATTCATGTTTCTGCAAAAGACATGATTTTATTCTTTCAATGGCAGAATACTATGTATATACTATACATAGTATATATACATTTTCTTTATTCAATTATCTGTTGATGGATACTTAGGTTGATTCTATGTCTTTGCTATGTAGAACTTCTGATCTTTGTGAGCTGAGCTGGACCTCAGAGTCTTAAAGCCTACACCAGAAGTGTTTTTCTTAGTTCTTTGTCTTTATGACCCTACTCTTAAATGTTGATCCATGAGCTCTCATCACTGTCACTGCAAGATTTGAAAGCAAGCATAAAATCAAAGAAACCCAGGAAAAAATAGAACCTATCTTCCTGAAACTTAAAAGAGATATTCTAAAGCTTTTCACCACATCTCCCTCCCCCACGCTTGTTTCTGCTTGGTGCAGAGAAGGGGTTTCCTGCAGCTTAGGAATATTCCTGACCCTTATTGCATCATCCACATGGGTGTAACCAGAAAAGGGTTAACCTCTGCTCAGCATACTAAATTCTCTGGCTCCTGACACCAAGGCCTATATAAGTTTTTCTCCTAGAGGTTATAAAATTTGATAGTGTATAACTAGTATATAGCAAGACTAGAATTGAAATTCAAACTTAAATGGAGAAATATGTGCCCTTGAAGCAAATGTGCCTTTCATTTCACTATACTTACTGTCTCTGTGAAAGAGGTCAAATTATTCCATCATGTGGGTTTCTCACCTATGCCTCACTCTCACCTATGCCTCCCACATTGTCCTCTTAATACATTCTTTTAACTCATGCAATTTATGTTGTGGGTTTTGTTAAGATTCAATTGTTCCTTAATTTGATGCTAATAACCCTTGCATGGATGATTGTTTACAAGCAGATATATTTGTCTCAAATAACTAAATTGTTCTGTGCAGTACTAGCAGACTGCTGCCAATATGGAATTTAACATTTACAATTTCTCCTATACTAGAAGGAACCCAGAAGCATGAACCGTGTTAGGCTGGTGCAAATTGCCTTCGAGAGTGCCTCTCAAAAAGTAATTACATTACTTTTGATGGCAAAACTGCAATTACTTTTGCACCAAGTTAATAGTAATTTATAGCTTCAGTGAGACACAAATAAAAATCTCACATCTGGAGACATATAGGAACAAATCATTTGGCCAGCTTCTCAGTATCTACATGGCAATGTAGTTTTCTTATTCCCCACCAGCAATTATACATTTTAGGAGAAAATTTTAGAACTTAGAATCTCCACAAGTTTATGGAATCCCCAAATCTGTGGATGTATCACTCAAAAGTCAAAGGCTTAATGGTATGCCTCTGGGCTGTCATTACCCCAGTACAATATAGCCAATGACTTTGGATTTCTAAAAAACATACCTGAAGCATATAGCATATATAAGTAGAAACAATCCTATATATTTTATTTTACTATAGTGGACATTGTACTCGAATGGTATGCCCTGAAAAAGCTAGACCCTGTTTAAAAGGCCCCCACACAGATTCCTTCTATGCATGTAATAATTTGCTATTAATAAAATTGCTGTTACTTTCACATTTATCACAATTGATCCTCATGGCCACACAGGAAAGTAGCCTAGCAGGTATGATTTCTCACAACTTATGAATAAGGAATGTGTTGCTCAGGGCAGTTGAAGGTGTTGTCATTGCCATTAGGAACTGATAGAGGAGGGACTTAAATCCAGGTGTCAACTATCAGAACTTGCTGTTTCCATCATATCATAATGTCCCTTGGCTAGTCCATTAAGAGTGCCTCTCCTCACTAGTGAATCTAATGAATGGGATAAAACATTCATTCATTTATGAAATATTTGCTGAGTACCTGCTATATTTTGTGCAATGCAATTGGCACTAAGGATTTAAGGTAAACACAATATGATTCTTGTCCTTCAGGAACACAAAATTTACTACTGGAAATAGATAAGCAAAAATTTTGATATTGTTTTGCAAGTAATCTAGTAGGTTTTTTTTTGTTTGTTTTTTTTTTAAGTACTATAGAACCATGAAAGAATTACGTAACTCTGCCTGTTGTTGTCAGAAAAGGAATTGCTATGACAATCTCTCTTTGTCGAGAAAATTACATAGCATACAAAAACAGTACTGTTTTGGCTGGAGAGTCCTACATAAGAACTGCACTAGGTTAGGAATCAGGAGATTTGACTTTATAGAACTAATTTTTAGAGCAACTTTGGCAATTTGTCCTCCTTTTAAGCCTCAATTTCTTCATCTGTGAAATGAAAGAATCAAGCTAAATGATAGGTAAATTCCCTGCCAGCCCCGAGGTTTTGTTTGTTTGTTTATTTATTTATTTATTTTTTACTTTTCTCACAGATGTGCATAAACTCCCTGTGGGGCTGTTTCAGAAATTGCTTCTTAGATTTTCTTTCAAGTTAGGACCTCATTCATGATGTTGGTTTCTCTTTTCACTGGGAGGTTGATTCTCATTTCCATTGCCTATTGGCCCACAGAGTCTGTTGTTTGCCAGGAAGTCTGGGATCAAAGCCCAGACTGTTTCAATTGGGATTATTGATATGTGCTTTACTGCATTATCCAGTATCTAGTTTGAGCTGAGAACTTTCTAAACTATGAAGGCCATTTTCATTTCTGTAGGTGAAGGATAAGAAAAAGGAGAAATCTTCTGACTTTTATTATCGTAGAACTGCTGTGACCATGGATACACAAAATAGCTAAAGTTGCTCTAGGGAAACTCGAGATTGGGGGCCATATATATCCATATTTAAACTTAGGCTGAAAGCATATCTAGTTTCCATTAAAGATGATGAGTGTGTTATTTTAAGTTTGGGATATCTTTGCTGTGTGAGTTTCTACTTCTTTGTATTATTTATTTCATTGTCTACTTATCCATAGTATACATAATTCCACTACACTCATAATAAAACATAATTAGTTCATATGTTTCAAAAATTTCCATACACTCACATACCTATATCAAAATGCATCACATGTATAATACGTGCCTAAATCTCTTGAAGTATACATATATAGATAATTACAAAAAATTATATTAATGCTATATATACTATTTTGTGGTCCCTAACTTTACTATTGTTGATAAATTGCTATGTTAAACAGTTAGCTTTAAATCTTTGTTTTTAATGTGTTTAATCTTTTTTAAGTTTCTGCTGTAAGTTATTTAGAAAATTAATGCAAATCTAATTTTCATAATTATAAGCAGCAATTCAATGAAAATTCTCATGTAAAAATATGTGAACACTTTCTTAGTAGCTTTTAAGAGAAATTTCTAAAAGTGCCATATACTTTTTAAGTTAAAAGCCATGTACTTTTTAGAACTCTCTATGCGTATTATAAAATTTCCCTTCAAAAGGGCACAAGAGTTTCTGTTTTTCACATCTTTACTAACTTTGGATACTAAACAGAGATTTACTTATGAAAACAAAAGCTTTTATTTTTTATTTATACCTTTTTAATTTAACATACATCTAGAGCTAGCTTAGAACAGGTGCCAAGGTTGCATGCTTTATTCCTTTTGAGTCTTCCCTGGATTGTCATATAAAATAAGTTCTACTGTTGTACAGTTTTTTGTTTTTTTTTTTTTTTTGGTGTTTTCATTAGGTAGTGAAGAGTAGAGAAACACTCATGACTTTGACTCAGTGTCAGGAATTTCAATCCCAGCTTTCTCTCAAATGCTCCTATCCACAAAACAACAATTATGACCGTGATAACTTTTACAACACCACAGTCTTTCCAAAAACATACATATTTATTTTCTCTTTATTTTCCATGTCAATGTTGTTAAACCTGGGGAAAAGACATAACTTTTAAACTTAATGATGTGAGATGAAGATGGTTGTTCTTTGTCCTGCCTTGATCGCTGCCCCACATTCACTAGCTTTTCATTTAAGACCTTTTCTTAAAATAAGCCTTGTAGAATTTCCTTGATGTATTGTAAGGTCCAATTTATTCATTCTACAAAAGTGTTTTCTGTGTAATATACTGAACTTAGGGTCAAGAATTTCTAGCAACAAATATAGTGCTTTACACATAGTAAATATTTAATAAAAGTTTTGGGACTGATAAAGATTAATTGGACATAGTGCCTGCCCTCAAGGCATTTTTCAGACAAATGAAGAGGATAGGAGAAAAAAAATTGAACGATATTGTCATATCCAATGATAAGATTGATTGAAATCAAAGCTAAATATCACTCGACACTGATTTAGGTAAAGGGGAACATGTAGTCTCAGAAAGATAATTTCCTTTAGAAATTGATACTTGACCTGGGACTTAAGGAACAAGTAGGAGTTTGCTATTTGCTAAGAGAAAGGAGAAAGAGCAGACAGGAGAGCATGAGATTCCAGTCAGTGAGGGAGAAGCATGAGATAAAGGAAACATTATAATATGCATGGAAGGAAAAACCAGCATGGTATTTTACCATGTGTCATGATAGTCATGACATATTAAGAGTTATTATTTTCTATGTTTATTCTTAGCTCCCCAACTAAATATAAAGGGAGGTGAGGCGAGAGAGAGGAAGAGATCAAGATCCATAATGCTTTTTTTTAAACAACAGCAATTCATGAAAATGTTTAAAGGGACGCAGTAAATAATATTTTCAAAATCTAGATAGAAATAATCAAGATAATCATCCCGATTATCTTATACCAAAATAGGATCCTATATTGTGACAGGTAAGAGAATTCAACAAATTTAGAACCTATTTTAAAAAGCAAAAGAAAGAAGAGATTATTAGCATTGTAAAATTAGAGATGCTGGACTTACTAAATTCTAGTTTCTGCTGCTTACAGTGTCTTAGTATCATCTCAAGCAAATTAGAATAATTTAATGGTAAGATTATTTGTGCTATTTCTTAGGTCATTTAAGGTATGCTTACTATATCTGACATTTTCTCAGGATTTTTTTAAGTGAGTTTATAACTAAAAACCCGATCTTGGGCTGGGCGCAGTGGCTTATGCTTATAATCCCAACACTTTGGAAGGCCGAGGCAGGCGGATCAGGAGGTCAGGAGTTCAAGACCAGCCTGGTCAACATGGTGAAACCCCGTCTCTACTAAAAATACAAAAATTAGCGGAGCGTGGTGGTGCATGCCTGTAAACCCAGCTACTTGGGAGGCTGAGGCAGGAGAATCTCTTGAACGCAGGAGAGAATCTCTTGAACCCAGGAGGCAGAGGTTGCATTGAGCCGAGATTGCACCACTGCACTCCAGCCTGGGTGACAGAGCGAGACTCTGTCTCTAAAAAAACAAAAACAAAAAACAAAACAAACAACAACAACAAGTAAAAAAAATCCAGTCTTCTCATATTGAACACCTAAATTTTGCAGAGATGGTATCAATGCACAGTCTCTGAAACTAATTTGGTATACATTAATTCAACAGCAAATATTTCCTGTTTGTCCACTCTGTACTAAGAAATTATCCAGGTTCTAAGAGTGTAATAAAACTGTGCTTGTTTCTGTGTGTGTGTGTGTGTGTGTGTGTGTGTTTACTTTCCTTTCATCTAGGTAATCACAAAAAGAAATACAGGCACCTGTTTCTTTCCACATCTTCCCTAGAGAGCAATATTGCTTCATGATCTTCACAGAAGTCAACTTGTGAAAAAGAAGAATTAAGTAAAGATCCTAAGATCTCAAGAGCATTTTTAGCAGTTTATGAAGTTCAAATCATTTTAGCCTATTTATAAGACATATATAATGTAGGACTCATGGCAGATATGACTTCCCATGCTTAATGAAAATCAGTCATGAAAATATCACAGCACTTAAAAAATAATTGCATTCCTTACCATTTGTTCCTGGCTTGTTTTTATCATAAATCTTCATAGAAGTAACCATACAGAATTGAAGTCAAATATTATGTTCTGATCTAATCTTCACTAAGTCATGTGGTGAGTGTCATATGTATATTTTAAATTATGTCTTTTGTAAAATTTAAAAGAAAAGACACTTTTTATAAAAATTTAATTCACTTATTCAGCATACATTATTAAGTATCTTTTATTCCAAACAGCATACTAGGACCCAGAAGTATGATATTAAATAAGATAGTAACTTTTCTATTAAAAAGGTGTTTAATAGTTTTTTGAAATTGATGATTCATAGGAACAAAAATATAACAGAATCCTAATTGCTGGAAACAGTTCAAATACTGACCTTGCTTTGCTTTCATTAGCTAACCACATGACTGATTCCTTGAAACACATTATGTCCATGGATCTTGTCTCTCCCACTACTTATTTTTAATTACGTTGGAAATGCAAGTGGTCTTGAAGATCAGTAATAGTGTTTATGCTAGCAGTAATAGTACACTAGGCAATTTAATTATATCCTTCAGAAGACTTTTCTGGACCAATTAGTTGAACCCATTTTCTCTGAGTAATTCATTGTAGTCCATTTCAAATTACTAATACATTTCATTAAATAAGTAACAATCCAGAGGATTAACTAATTGTTTTTCTTTTTTATCAAGAAAGCTTCTAAAATATCTCTCCAGGGCTCTCCTACACAATAGGGACATTTGCAACTATTAAACTTGTTGTTTTCTCAGGCTAAGGGACCCACTATGATACCCACATTGGCAATATAGCAAAATGGTTATGAACATAGGCTGAATTCTGGGACTCAGTTCAACTGCTTACTACAGAAATGATTTTTGGCAAATTATACAGCCTCTTTAAGCTTTCATTTATGCATATGTAAAATGGAGAGTGCTAATAATATCTCATTGATAGGGTTGTCACGATATGTTGAACACTCATCACAGAAGCTTGCATTAAAAAATCTGTTCAATATTGTAGGTATTATTGTTATTATTAACAGTAATTATTTATTTCTAATGGCTTCACAGATACCTTCAAACGGAAAGCAATCCTTTCACTATTATATTTGCCCTTCCCTAGTATATGATCCATCCTAGTAGAGTATCTTTGTTCATGGCCAACTTATTTTCCCTTCTCTTCCAGCTGCACAGTCCACTTCAAGCCTTTCCTTTATGATGTCCTTGAGGTAGTCACAACACTGCTCCTTGGCCTTGGGTAGCCACCATTATGTAGCATGGAGGTCACTGGGCTGTGAATCTGAAACTGGATCAGAATCTGTAACCAGCTGTACAACTTTGGCCAAGTTGCCTGCCCCTGTCTGTAATACTGCTTTCTCTCTTGTGAATTAAAGGCCCTTTCAGTTCCATATGCCCTAATATTGTAGAATTTCTACATATGGAGATCTCAATCCCTCTCAATATAGTCTCATGTTCATATAATGGGAATTCTACCATTTTTCCACATGTTCTAAGTCTGATTGTTAAAATATTCTTGTTTGTTCTTATCTGAAATTTCTGTAAGTTCTACTTATTGCATTTTGGTCTTTCATTGGAGGCACACAGTGGAAATTCTTTCTTATGTAATAGATCGTGAAGGATGGTAATCATACCGTATCAGAGATCTTTGGGCTTTACAGCCATAGCTATCTTAGCTATTTTTTTGTGCTAACTGGTCTCATGAAGAACATTGGATGCTATGTGTAGCCCATCTAAGAGGAAGATTTATTATGAAATGTACTATTTGGCCTAATTCTTTATCCAAGCAGACAAAGTAACCATAATAACCCTCCAGTAACAGGATATGATGCTTCACCTTAACACTTGTTCATCATCATCTTCTTTATTGCTCAGGTTTGAAGCTATTTAATATCAAATGCATATACTTTCTTTTCTTTTCTTTTTTTTTTTTTTTTTTTTTTTTGAGACGGAGTCTCGCTCTGTTGCTCAGGCTGGAGTGCAGTGACGCAATCTCGGCTTACTGTAAGCTCCAACTCACGGGTTCACGCCATTCTCCTGCCTCAGCCTCTCCGAGTAGCTGGGACTACCGGCGCCCGCCACCACGCCCGGCTAATTTTTTTGTATTTTTAGTAGAGACGGGGTTTCACCGTGGTCTCGACCTCCTGACCTCGTGATCCGCCCGCCTCGGCCTCCCAAAGTGCTGGGATTACAAGCGTGAGCCACCGCACCCGGCCTGCATATACTTTATTTTCAAGTTCCATTAAACTTACCTCCATGATGCTCCTCACATCCATGCCCATGGACTCACCTTACTTTATGTTCCTAACATGTCAACTGGAATAGATTTCTAACTGATCACCTTGCCTCTAGTGTTTCCACCTTGATTCATCCTCTAAATGTCTAACAGAATATTTTTTTAAGAAAAAAAAAAAAGAATTTATTCAAAGTCTGTGGTCTGACTGTAACCCAATTTTCCAGGCTGACTACACTCTCACAGATCTGCCAGGGAATTTTAAGCCATGGTAAATAATTCAGATTGATAACAACAAAAAGTGTCCACAGAATGGTGTTACAGAGGAAAGTGAAATAACTCATATTAGTAGAAACATTTTAATTTAGTGCAAATAGTGGCTTGAATATGGGGTAAGATTAGAGGCAGGTAGAGCATTCAGGAGGTTATTGCACTAGTCCAGGTGAGAGATGCTGGTCCCCTGAAGCAGAATAGTGGGGATGGGAATGCTTAAGAACAGGCATGTTCCAGATATATTGAGGATTCCAAACCATTATATTAATTATCTCTCACCTTCAATCCCAGCATTTTGCAAGGCTAAAGGCTGAGGCAGGCAGATTGCCTTAGGCCAGGAGTTCAAGACCAGCCTGAGAAACATAAAGAGATCCTTGTCTATATATAAAATTAGCCAGGAATAATAGTGTGTGCCTGTAGTCCCAGCTACTCAGGAGGCTGAGACAGGAGGACCACATGAGCCCAGCAGGTTGAAGTGGCACTGAGCTGTGATCACACCACTACACTTTAGCCAGAGTGACAGAGCAAGACCTGTCTCTACAAAACAACAACAACAACAACAACAACAACAACAAACAGTCTTCTCTGTTGTTTCCTTTCCCAACCTATCCCTGCTTCTTTCAGATCCTTCTTTCTTAACTTCTTGAGTGCTTCCTGACTCCAGTATTGGCCCTCCCAGTAGGTTTGTTCTGAAACTATTAAAGTTCTGGAAAGTTATGTAATGACTATATCATAAAATATAAGCTTTACTGAGAATCTCAGAAACACATCTTAATTTTTATATCCACATTAGGAACGTTATTCTTAGATCTAATTAAAATTCTTCCCAATACTATTATTTCTATTTCTGTGTCTTATAAAAAGAAGAACCTTCCTCAGAATATGCAAAAATATACCATACTTTAAATGCCAGATTGACACTACAGTTCTGCCATCAATGAGTTATTCCCATGTTTTTAAACCTGAGGTCCAGAAATACCTAGCAGTCCTTAGATGTTCACTATAAAATCCATTAATTCTCTCGAATTATATGTCAAATTTTGATATATGTGTAAATCTGGAAAGCCCGTAGCTTCTATCACAGGTTAAAATTAATTGAAACAATGAAAAGATACAGTTCATATATATGCTTTCTTGTTCCTATAGAAATACCTACCTTAGGTTTAAGTTTGGGCTAGATTATATATTTAAGTGCTGTTGCACTTTCAGTTAGGGTTGATATGAGTTATTCAGTTAGGTGTCAACTGCTCTGTAATACGTATCATCAGTTTGAGATAAGAGTCTGAACAGAAGGGTATAATCTGTAACTATAAAAATGAATGGTGATCATAAACATAAGGCTAGTACTCTAAATAGTATCAGAAATAGATCATGATGATGCATATTACAAGGCCCGTCTTACATGTTTAACACTTTGTAATTTTTAAATATTTTTCAATAATACTTGCACATATTCTAAGTGTATGTAAACACAAATGGTTATGGTATGATTTCATTAAAAAAACACTCATAATTGGTTTAAGAAAAGACAATTTAAAAGGCAGTATTTGACCTCAGAACCATGTCTTATAGTTTTCATACCCCTTCCCAAATACCTCAGTATGTTGGGTGGGACACAAAATATGTGCAGACTAAATATTGATTGAGTTGTATAGAAAAATCCCCATCTTTAAGATAACTTTTTTACAATAGAGAAGTAAGCTGGAGCTTTATCAGACCAATCTCTAGAAATATCCCCTAGTTGTAATGTTACTATCATTTCTTTGATACCAGAAATAATAGGAGTCCTGTCATAAACATGTTTTGCTTTTTGAACACAGTATGTTAATGGAAACTCATAAAAAGAGTAGTTTTCTTGGTCACCACATTACCACATATGTTTAGCTTTTTTTTTTTCTATTTTGAGATTGGGCACCAAAGATGCTAATTCTGGCCTCTAAATAGCCCAAATCAGAACAATAGAATAAATGTCTTAAGTTCCTCATAACCAATATTGCCCAGGTAAGATTCATACATGCAGACTCATCTATGCATGAAATGGACTCTTTCTAGAGCAATAATATCTATGAGATATTTTCAGGCCCCTACTAAGAAAACAGGGCTATTGATTTTAGTGTAAGGCCCAACTTTCTAATGCCACTACAATATTTTTTAAAAAACTAGGTTGTTGGTAACAAAATTGGGTGCTGAGATGAAACAACCTAAAGAGTGAGTCTTATTCCTGGGATTCCATATTCTATCTAACATGCTTTCCCAACTTTCTTTGGTTTCAAAACATGTTCTACTACCTAGCTTTTACATTGACCTAGGTAGTACAATGATCAATGCCATAAAATCCATTTTACTCTTTTTTCAGCTAAGCTAAAATGGGATGTTACAAATTATTGAATAAGAAGTTAGTGACATAAAAGCCCGGAGAAAACCAAATGAGTTTACAGAGTACAAGGTAAACACTGATTAAATGAAAGAGTATAAACCTCTAACTAGAAGTCAAACATGAATTAGAATTGATTTCATTTCAATACTGATTATGCCACAAACTTGTATGCTTTTAAAATATTGATAGAGTATCTTAAAATAATTTAAATGTCCTTTATTTAATAGCACTTGCCCCATATACTTCAGTATACATTGTAATGTTGGTCATTTGTCGTGTATTCATATTTTATATTCTAGGACATATAATAGAAACAAAAAGGGCTGTCCTTGTCCAAGTTACCAAGTTATCAATGAAATTTCCATTTATTGAGCCCTTATTATGTGTCAGGAGACTTGCATCTATTAGTTTTCTAATCAAGGGAGCTGGGAAGTGGGTGATAGTATCAGTTTAACATTAGCAGTAGCAGCTCAGCATTTGCTGACGGTTCAGTCTTTATGTGTGGAGTTGAGAATAAAGAGTAAACAAGACAAAGCTGCTCTTCTCAAGCATCTTATTATGTTTTCCTAAATGTATGTTTTCAACTCAAAATTCTCTCCTAACGTATTCACCTGCATATTCAGCTGCTTATATGACATTTCCAGGGCATTTTTCATAGGCATCTCAAACTCAGCCAGTGCATTATCTTACCATTGACACTTCCTCCTGTCCTCCTCTTGGTTTAAGTCTTGAAAAAAATGAGAGTAAATATAACCTCTTACAACTTTATCCCTAAATTTTAATTAAGGAATAAATCCTGTTCATTCTACTGGTTTAAATTCTTTCCTATGTGTTCATTCCTCTGCGTTCACACTGCCACTGTTTGCAGACTTTTGTAATCTCTTACCATTCCAATTGTCTAGTATTTTCTGCTTCCATTTCCTCTCCTGTGCTTGCAATTTATCTTTCACATTGCTGCCAGTGATTTTTCTAAAATTCAATTCTAACTGTTATAAATTTCCAGAGGCTCCCCATTGCCTGCAAGATAAAGTTCAAATTATTTGTCATTGCATTTACAGCCCATTATACGCTAGCCATTGCCTTCCTCTCTAAACTTATCTTCTACTGTGTTCATTTTTACTCCTAAATGCTCCAGATTTACCTTTACAAAATACAGTATATCGTGATATTTCCTACTTTCAAACCATTACCTCTGTTGCCTAAGATACCCTACCCCTTGTCTTTATTCCTCATTTGTACTTCCTGCTTTTTCTCTCTCTTCCATTCTAGGCATCCTGTTCTCTCCTACTATCCTGAGAGTTGATCTATCTGTCACATACGTCGAGCATCATATATTTATTTTTTAAATTAGTTATTATACCTTCTCTCTTAGTACTATTCTATATATTAAAAAAGAAGAGTTTCATGCTTCATCTAAAGTTGTAACTCTTATATGGTAAAATTTTTTGTAGGACAAATATTTCCAGCCAAGGTTGCTGTTATGGAGTATCTTTAAAATTAATTAATGCATAGTTTTTAAAAATTAATTCGCTTATTTAGCAAATATAATTAAGACAGAATTATGTTACTCAAATAAGTCAAAGTTTGGTGGGAAAAACAAACACAAAGATTGATAAACACAGTGCAGTGTGATGTTCTGTGTTTGTAAATAATATGACTCATACATTATAAATGAATTAATGGGTGGACAGAAGAAAATATGGATTTAGAGCAAAAATAGCATACAGGATATGGGAGAATACTTAGAAGTTGCTTGTACGGGTCAGGTGTGGTGGCTCATGCCTGTAATCCCAGCACTTTGGGAGGCCGAGGAGGGTGGATCATCTGAAGTCAGGAATCGAAGGCCAGCCTGGCCAACATGCCAAAATCCCATCTCTATTAAAAATACAGAAATTCGCCAGGCATGGTGTTGCATGCCTGTAATCTCCCAGCTCCCAGCTACTTGGGAGACTGAGGCAGGAGAACTGCTTGAACTTGGGATGCGGAGGTTGCAGTAAGCCGAGATTGCACCACTGCCCTCCAGCCTGGGTGACAGAGTGAGACTCCGTATCAAAAAAAAAAAAAAGTTGCCTTGTACATTGTAGATGGTCAATAAATATTTGTTGAATTTTGGGAAGCTGCAAGTACATTAATATTGGTACAGCATATAATTTACCATAAGAATAAGTGGAAGGAAAGGTCATTTGGACTGGTTAACTTCATATTCACTAGCTATGCTGTAGGCTTTGGAATGCCACTGGTGTGTAGTTTGAGGAGTTAGAAAATTTCCTTTGCATTTTTAATATGGTACCACAAGGGAATAATCAAGAGATTTCTATCATTCTAAAAGATAAGGTTCATAAAAGGATTTTAGGAATGTTTATAAATTCTCTGAGTATTAAAAACATCAAAAATGGCTAAATATAGTGTACTTGAACAAAAATGTTCAATTCGTGACAAAAATGAAAATTATTATATATTATCAGGTACATTAACTTACAGATAAGCCTTACCGAAATAATTCATTCTTTTTTTTTTTTTTTTTTTTTTTTTTTTTTTTTTTTTGAGAAGGAGTCTCGCTCTTTCACCCAGGCTGGAGTGCAGTGGCGCGATCTCGTCTCACTGCAGGCTCCGCCCCCCGGGGTTCACGCCATTCTCCTGCCTCAGCCTCCCGCGTAGCTGGGACTACAGGCGCCCGCCACCTCGCCCGGCTAATTTTTTGTATTTTTAGTAGAGACGGGGTTTCACCGTATTGGCCAGGATGGTCTCGATCTCCTGACCTCATGATCCGCCCGCCTCGGCCTCCCAAAGTGCTGGGATTACAGGCGTGAGCCACCGCGCCCGGCCCGAAATAATTCATTCTTAAATTTTCACTTAAAGTTTTCTTTTCTTTTTTTCTTTTGCTTTTATGTTATTTAAATTGAACTTGGCCTCCAGACCTTGACAACTGATCTCATCACCCACAGTTTCCTTCTCGTTAAAGGTATTATCCTCTACTTTGTGGATTGCCATTCACCTGTCACTCACAGATTAAATGATTATAGGTAAAAGGAACTCTAACAATTATTTCACTCATATCCAGATGCTGGAACTGGAGACCAGGGAAGAATTAGCTTTCCTAAGTTCATATCTGGGTCTGGTTTAGAACATGATTCTCCTAATTTTTAGCCTAGTGATCTTTCCTGTAACTATATTAACATTACTGGTCCAAAAAGATCTTAGCTTTTCTTCCAGGATTACTCACCTTCCTTAAGAATACATTCCCCAAGAGGACAATGAGAACATTGCTGCCCTCCAAAATAACAATGGTTCATGGTAAAGGAGGCACAGAATCTCTATCAAAATATCAATTGAGGAGACATTCATCCTTCACTTAGGATTTCACACGTTTTCTTGCCTATGAAAAGTTTTATCTAACTACTCACATCTTCCACTTAATGTATTTTGGAAAATAGCTTTCCATACACAATTTAATAGCCCCCTTTCTAGTTTCCCTAGCAGCTGACAGAATTTTGAAAACAGCATAGTTGCTTTAAACAGAATTGGAAATTAAGAAGCATTTATGTTTTAATCTACTTCCATCAGATAGTTACATTTCTAAATATCTCAAATATTTTAACATATTTTTAGTAATTTATCCTTATTACTTTTAGAGCCAAGTTGGACTATGTTTCTGTTCTCAATTAGAAGAGATATCATGTGAAATATATACCCTGTGGAATAAAATATAAAATGATAATTTCAATACTTTTGGTAAATGGAATTATTGGATAACAATATGATCTGCTTGTTCATAAAAATTCTTCCCACCATCCCATTTTTTTCCATGTGCTTTAACACTTCACATGGCCCCTGGCTTCCTTTGACTCTATTCCTGCTGTTTTCCAATCCCTCTCAGGATCCCTGAGTCTAAAATTATTCATATTTCCTCTGACAATATTACTATTATGATTGATCTGCTTTGTTTCTTCTAAAAATACACCACCTAGCTTATTGTGTTATATCCGAAGGGCTCATCAGGTCTATTTTCAAAATGAAGTAAAATATTTTTGAAAAGTTATTCTGGAGCTAACCATTTACATGTAATGGCCTGTTCTGATCTAAGGAACAAAGAAGAATGAGGAGATGTTCCTCCCAAAGCTAGAGTGCCCAGCGTGTCTAGCTGGTAAGCCCAGCAGGATATAAAGAGAGTAGTCTTTTAGTGCAACATTTATAAAACAACAATTTTGCCAACTGCTGACCTAGGGATGAATACAGTAAAATAGCTTCCCTTGGGAAATTCATTGTGTAATGATGAAGACAGGCAAAAATCCAGCCTATGTATTGACCTGCCTACATGACATTCTCCACTTGGATATCACATAAGCCTTTCAAACTTAACATACCCAGAAAGAAACCAAATTTCTATCCCCTTTTTATCCCTTTTCTCCCATTCATTTCCCTACATTCCCTATCTCAATAAATGATATTATTTTATTATCAAAGCCAGAAAATGAAGAGTTGTTTTTCCTCTCTCTCTCTTTTCTTTACCTCCTAAATGCAATCCAACATCTAATGATCTATCCTTGAAATCAATCTTAAACATATCCACGTATCACCATCATTTATATTCTTAACCCAAATTATGGGATCTCACCTGGATGGCTATAAGAGCCTTCTATTATTCCAGTTCCATTCTTGTCACAGTCCTATTCAAACACTACACAGGATCTTTAAAAGAGAATACTCTTTAAAATCTATAGGAAATCATCCCATTTGCCTAATTAAAATCATTTGATACTTTCCAAAAAATTCTTCAAATAAATCCAAATGCCTTATCATGTCTCCTACAACCTTGTATGGTGTGGCCTCCACCAATAACCATGCTCATTCCACTGTCTTCCACATCCTCCCCTTTTTAATTTTTGTTATATAAAAAATTTCATTTATTTCCTTCCCTGGATATTTTTTAATACTTACTCCATCCTCTGCTTTGAATAGTACTGACCTCTGCTCACCAACTCTATAAATGAGTGCTGCTTGGATGTCGGATCTCAGCTCATCTCTTCAGAGAGGCATTTTCTGATTGTCCTGGTTTAAAAGACACACACACACACACACACACACACATATCATATCATATATCATATTTTCAAATAAAGATATCTGCTTGTTTCATTCATTCTATTAATGACAATCTGTAATTAGTACATTTTACTTATTTACTTGTATATTGTCAGTCTTTTCCACCTAACAGCCATCTTCAAAGGGCATCTGAAACATTATAAAAACTTACTGTGTATTCTGAATAATATATACATTATTTCAGTTTTAAATCACTCTACAAACATTTGTAGATTGCCTCTTATGTGCCAGAAGCTCTTCTTGTCCCAGAGTCCAGCAATGAGCAAAACAAACAGAAGCCCCTGCCTTCATGAAGCTCATATTTAAGTGGAGTGAGGAAAGGGGATAGATAATAGACACATAAAGGTATGTAATGTAAAAAAATAAATAAAGCAGGAAAGGGGCATTAAAAGAGTGTCTGTGGGAATGATCTTTTAAAATAAGGTAGTCATGAATGTCCTTACTGAGAAGATGATATGTGAGAAGACTTAAAGATGGGGCAAAGGGAGCCATGTTGGTACCTATGGAAAGAGCTCTCCAGGCTGAGGGCACAGCAAGAACAACGAAGCTCAGAAGTAGAACATGTTCCACACGTTGCAGAAGTAGCAGAGTCTAGTTGGCTGAGATGAGTTGAAGGAGATGAGTTCAAAAAGCTAAAGAGAGTAGATCGGTTAATGTAAGAACTATAAGCACTTTGGCTTTTGGAAGCTTTTAAAGGATCTGCGCTGTATAGCTAATTATATAAGTCATGGCAAAGCAATGCATTAAGGATTCTGTGAGCTCAAAGGTAACACCTCAGATTCATTCCAGGTGGTGCAAGGGAGGAATGTCAAAAATGACTTGTTGGAGAGAATTATAGCTGAAATGAAATGACTCTTACCTATCAAATTCCTATTCACATTCAGAACACATGTCCAGTGTTACCTCCATCACCTGCTGCTACATCTTATAGATAGTTCCATTTCATTAGGCTGTATGTTTATCATCTATTTCTCAGACCACAATTCTCTTTGTACTAGGGACCATGTCATATTCATGTACCTGGCACAGTGTATGACAAATATTTGATATCTCTTGGACACATGAGTATAAAAGCAGAGAACAGAAAATGTATGTTTCCCCTTGGTAGTTCTGAACGAGCAGATTTTTACACTAAGTGAATGGGCATCCTATCTAATGTGTCAATATATGAATAGGTAACATTTATTGTCTTTGGAACCTGAGCAAAGCAGGAAAGTGCTCTTACACCTCAAGATATCAGCTTGTTTTCTTTCCAGTAGTTTACTTTCCACCCTTCCTGAAGGTAAATGGTGCATAGTCACTACTATTATCGCTAACCATGTAAAAAATGGTAACATATGGATACTCTTTCATAACTTCTTTAATTATAGAATGTTCAATAAAAATTTGAGGCTTCACTTCATCAGTCACAACAGACTTTTCCTAAACACTTTTTATTTGCAAATCCTGTAGTAGAAATGACTAATTGGGTCAAAGAACTGAATGCTTTGACTGCATAATGTTGTGTCTCTGAGGATAATACATCATTTTCCATGATGTTTTTAACATCATAAGTACACAAATATTCTTAGATATGATTGTTCATCTGCCTAATAATTTTAACTATAGATGTTTTGAGGTCATAAGTAATAGGACAAAAATATTTATTTCATCTTTTTCAATTTATTTTTTGAACAACTTACGTCTATTTCTTCTTGACCTATTCATCTCCAAATCAAGTTTTGATACAAACTAGCCTTTCTTCTTTAAAACGTAAAAAAGCATTTGGAGAGGAAGATCATGCCCATTACATTTAGAAATTTACCAGAATAACTACCAAAACAGAAGGAATGAAATTCTGACAAAGTATGTAATTAGTTCTCAAAACTATTTATTTGAAGGCCGCTAATTGTAAAGGAACTTAATTGCAATTTTAATGTTACTAAGTAACCAAATGCTTACTGTGGGATCATTTCAGTTGAGATAGAAAGATAATCCCATACACTCCACCTCCACTGACAATCCTCTGCAGAATGCATTTGGAATATTTTAAGAGATCTGTTTAATTCTAGTAATTGAAATGTCCTGCAGTTTTAGTGTGTTCGTTAACATAGTGTGCTAAACTGAATATAAAATTTAATACCATAACATCTCTTGAGAATGGTTTCAAAATGTTGGCTAAATTCAGCTCTTGGTCTATGATTTATATGTCATATAGAGAGCTATAAATATATTTCATGATAAATTTACAAGAAGAGATTATGTGATGGATAGAACAGTTAAACATTTGCGACATGTAACCAGAGATTAACATTCCCGAAGACAGGCAGCCCTGTATCTGCTAATCGGGTTTATGGACTTGCCTTTTATTTTGTAATTCTATAGGGAGAAATGAAATCCTGCATTTATGGAATCATGTTTTAAAAGCGTTCATTTCCTAATCCCTCAGTTACCTTTATTTATAAAATGAATAATTTCTACCCATTACAACACAGTATTTATTCAATAGAATGGGAAGGGATAGAATACACTGATAAAGAACACAGGCTTTGCAGTCTGTGTTCTAGCCAGTCAATCTCTAACACAGCTCTTCAACATTAAGTCCCTTACTTAGCCTTGCAGGCCTTATTTTATTCCTTTATAGTAAGTGGTGGGTGATACCTATCAAAGAAAATTACTTGCTTGATTAAATATGATTTGTATTCAAAGTACTTAGTGTAATATGTGGCACAGAAGTATGTGTAAACACAGTGAGAAGAGTGTACTAATCAGTTAGTCCTACATTGGGCACATAAGTGGAGAATAGGAAAAGTGTGCTTCCTACTGGTATTTCTGAACTAGCAGATTTTCACTCTAAGATGTTGAAAATCTCATCTAATGGATCAGTATATAATTAGGTCACATTGCATTGTCTTTGACACCTCAGCAGAATATGAGGCTGCTGCCTAACACAAACAAGTTATATGCTTGTTTTATTTCCAGTAGTTACTTTGTAACCTTCCTGCTACTAAAAGATTTCCTAGAGGAAAGAATATGGAAGATAAATTATGGACACAGTGGTATAGTTGTAAATGTATAAAAATTGATCTTAATTTTTAGCATCATTAGAAGCTGAGAAGAAATTAATGTAATCAGCTCCTGTAAGCTGGTATGAGGCTGTCATCAGTACTCCACTGATAATGGGGAATTATTTTTTCTTCTTTGTACAGAAGGACTCAAAAGGACTTATGGGATCAAAAGGTGGAATGTGTTTCCTATGTGCCGGTGTATAAGATGCTTTGCAAGTACTAACCTATATAATCCTCCTAAAACCCTGAAAAGTAGGTGTTTTCATTCATTTTGATGAGAGAACTAATGCTACGATGTTTTCTAAGTGCATACAAAAAAGTAAGACACAGAAGTGCCCTTTTGAGTCATTCCTATATCATCTGTGCCTCAGTCACATAGATGTTCTAGCATCCAAGATGAGTATAGGTAGAGTTGCCTTCATTTTCCAGAGAGAGAGAGGGAGAAAACAAAACATTCGAATTAAAAGTCAAACTCTTGGAAAATCATGATTATTGTTTAACAGACCTAACTATACAATGTGGTTGCTGCTCAAACTATGACATTTGCTTCTATTGTTTCCCTTGTCTTTGCATTTATTCCAGTTACAGCTCCGACACACCTACCTACCTGCGTTATTACTTTTTTCTTATTAGTGTGCTAGTGCCTGTAAAATTTTAAATAGCCACCTTGTATGTGATAAATAGACAACATCTAGAGTGATAAAATATTACTTCACAGCAGTTCAGTCATAATGTATATGGACAATGAGTAAGATACCCAAAATTTAACGTTCGATTGTTTACAGGATTCTAAAGATTCAAGTCTGACTATAATTAATACATCATTTGAACACAAGTCCTTTATGTTGAGTTTGATTTGAAGATGTCCCCAAATTACTGTAAGAGGGGATAGTTAAACCTCTAACATTATGGGAAAATGTTTTCTCTCCCTCTTAAAAGTATAGACACAAACAAAATGTTTAGGAAATAATTGATTTAAATACCACTGGTTAGCATAGTAATGTAGAGTCCAGCCTTTAAGTTGGGTGGACTTTAGTTCTGGATCTAGTTTTGCCACAATCTAGCATGGTGATCCTTAGCAAATAGCTTAATCTCCAAACTTCAATTGTCATCTGTCAGAAGAAAACAATATTAATCTTTAACTAATACATTTGTTGCCAGGATAAAAATAAATAATATCTGTAAAGGGCTTAGCACTCTGCTTGGCATATACAGTGAATGGTCCATGAATGAGTTCAGCCATTATCACTATTGATGTTTCCTCTGAAACCTGCCAGAACAACAGCCCGTCAGCTTTGGACCACGTGAATTGATATTTTAATTATTTGGGAATTATATTCACAAAGACCATTTTTCTTCCATAACATGGTGAAACCTAAAGCTTTCCAATTTTCGAAGAACAGAGACTTAAAGCTTCATTTATAACAGGGACAATGTTAAATAAGCCAATATATATAAGGTGATATAGAAGTGTATGTCAAAAAAATATGCAATTAGTGAAAGTTACCCATTGATATGGTTTGACTGTGTCCCCACCCAAATCTCATCATGAATTCCCATGTGTTGTGGGAGGGACCCCGTGGGAGGTGATTGAATCACAGGGGCAGGTCTTTGCTGTGCTTTTCTTGTGACAGTGAATAAGTCTCATGGGATCTGATGGCTTTAAAATGGGAGTGTCCCTGCACAAGCTCTATCTTTGCCTGCTGTCACCCATGTAAGATGTGACTTGCTCCTCCTTGCTTTCCACCATTATTGTGAGGCTTCCCTAGACACTTGGAACTGTAAGTCCATTAAGCCTATTTCTTTTGTAAATTGCCCAGTCTCGAGTACATCTTTATCAGCAATGTGAAAACAGACTAATACAGCAATTATTATTATTATTATTATTATCACTGCTACTTCTAGAAGAATTGTCATTTTCTTATTAGAAATTCATGTTTTAAAAGCTTTTGTAAAAAATTAGATTTAATAATATACATATTAATAAATACCATGCAATACAGTAACAAAATCTGTAGAGAATCCAAATTATAATAATAAAAATTATAATTTTATGAATCACAATACTTTTCAATGAATAAATGCAAAATTTACACCCAAGAAGGATGGCATGTGAGGAATGCTTGGAAATCAAGTGTGTGAATCCAATACTGTGTTAATGTGATTCTCAGTCCCCTGCTGTCATGCAGCAATGCTGTGGGCAGCCCCATTGCTTGTAATTCTTCTGCTCAGCATGGGATCTCAGCTTTGTTGGCTTGTCAGTTTCAACAGGTGTCATTTAGCAAAGAGATGATTTAATCCATTATGCTAGTTTCCCTGTGGTGGCCAGAGGAGTTTGTGGTCAGCACATAAATGTCTTCCTGCTTTGTTCATGCTTAGCAGGAATCCAGGAACTCTTCAAAAAGTCACAGAGCAGCAGAACAAGCTAACTACTTGCCTTACAAATGGACCTGGTTGGATGCAACCAGGGAACCATTTGTGAGAATCAAATGTATTTATGATGACTGGAATCACAGCCAGGACAATCAGCCTGCCTGGAAATTCTGAGCAAAGTACTGCACCATGCCTTTGCCTCCTTTAGCTGTACTTCCAGACATAAATATGGGCATGGAGGTCTGAATACAGTAGTTTGGGTCCTGAATATATCTGTGAACAAATGAAAGATGTGTACCTGTATAATTAGGATGCCTGAATGTATCTTGTGAGGTCCATCTCCATTTATGTAGTGTTTCCAGTTCTTTGCTGCTGATTCTCAGAGCATATTTTAATACTCTTTAGAGTCAGACATGCCCAGTTATGATAATCACATACATGCATCTTACAGATTTTGAATTTTCTCTTTCCCTTCATTCTTATTTTCTTAAACACCTCCACTCCCACATGCTCTGCAAAATAAGCCCCTGCACAAAAGGATACACCAGATATATATACATATATATATGTGTGTATATAATATACAGCTTGGTTGTTTCTCTATTGTCCAATTTATGTGTTTTTCCAGCTCTGTATGCCATATGTATGGTTACTAAGAAAGACTAGGATCAGCCTGAGGTTATTTTCAATAAGTTTAAAGATTTCTTAGTGGAAAAAAAAAGCATGTTTAATGACTACAGAAATGAAATGTGTGAATAGATCAAAGGAGGATGCAAATTTGTCTCACACTTGAGAGCTCTTCCCCTTGGTACTCAGAATTTGTTTCTGAGAAGTTATATTGAACAGTTTTTCTATAGGAAAAATATACAGGATCTGGCATGGTGGCCCATGCCTGTAATTCCAGCACTTTGGGAGGCTGATGTGGGGGGCCAGAAGTTTGAGACCAGCCGGGGCAACATAATGAGACCCCCATCTTTACAACATTTTTTAATAAAAATAATGAATAAATAAATATATAGATACCCCTGAAATGTAAATTAATATTTGCCAACTTTCATGGACATTTTGTATGTACCCTCAAATATATTATCTGAATTAACTTACATCTGTATATTACCTGATTTACTTTTACCTGTAAAGCTCTGAAGGGTTCAGTACTATTATTATCCCCATTTTTCAGTTGAGAAGATTGACTCACCCACAAGCTAAGGGACTCTCCCAACATGTTAAACTTAACGGCAGCTTGATCAGCCTTATATAGGGAAGCTAAGAAGAGTGTTAAGTTATGACTATAAACTCATGTTCTCAACCATCTATAATGGGAGTTAGAAATAAATGAATAAGCACTTGTTGCATTTATAAATATTTTAGAAATTTTCAAAGATGCCCCAATGGAAGTAATACAGGAAATTGTTTATTAGAAAAAAGCAGCACAGTGTAGTATAAAGCAGCCCAGCATACTATTTAAGGGCATTCCAGCAGGGAAGACAGCTATTAAGGATATCATTGTACAATTATTGTTATCATTGTGAATGCCACAAGGAAAACAGGATACCGTGAGAGCCTATTAAAAGAAGACCTCCCTCATCTGTGCAGGTCAGGAATGGATTCTGCAGAAGAGTTGAGATCTGAAAAATTAGTCAGACTTAGCCAGAGAAAGAGGGCATGGGGAGAACATTCCAGGCACAGGGCATAGCTCTCGATTCTGAGGAGATTAAAGAAAAACAAAATGACTGGAACATAGTGAACAAGAGGGAGATGGGGCACTAATCCAGGAAAAGGGAATGGGACCAGTGACTAGGGCAGTTGCCATGACAAAGAACGGGGAAGGATGCAAGAAACATCATGGAGTTGGAATTCACCAACCTTAGCAACAGTGTTGATGTACGAGGTGAAAAATGGATCATTTGAATCAGATGATTTCTGGTGTTTGCTTTTTGGCGACTAAGAATCCAAATAAGGAAAAATTTTAGCTGCAATGTAGAACTTAGGAGGAGGAGCAGCAGTTCCAAGGGTGATGAATCTCCTGTATAGCTCTGTGCGTGGGTGGGTATGAGGGTGTGTGTGTGAGTATATTAATTTCTTTAATTCTGAAATTAGAAAACTTTGATGTCATTTCCTCTTCTTTCTGAAAGAGCACAGAACAAAATTCTGTTATTGAAATTTTCAGATAATTGGGGGTTTGCTAAACAGCAGGAAAACTGAGCACTTATCTAGACTTGACGGTGCTCCTTCCTCCTTAACTTCTGTTGCAGTATGATCCACTAAACCCAGCAGAGTCTGATGTATTCTAGGCACCAGAGGGAAAAGATATGAGAGATGCTTATTTTCTTTAGAGCAAATATTACCATGCTAGGTTCTGCCAGATGAAGAATTGAAGGAATATCAACTTCTTACTAATCCCAAACAGCTGTGAAAGGCTAAATAAGCCTTACAGGGTTTCTATCCACAGCTGTAGCAGCTTAGACAAATATTTTATGTGTTCAGAAGCAGTTGAGAACAGCGGAGAGAACACAAGCTTTAGATCAAGAACTGCATTTAAATACTCTGTTTACCACATTCTGATTAATGTGGTTGCTTAAGCAAATTGCTCTCTGAGCATCAGGTTCTTCATCTATAAAAGATTTTTGTGAGAATTATACTCAATAATAAATTATGTGAGCTATTTATTATACAAAGTGCAGCACTGGTCTACATGGCGTAAGCACTCAATAAATGGTAGCTCATTTTATTTAACCCAGAAGGGCAGTAGGCCAAGATGTTACTTGAGTAGAAAACAGTGAAAATGTTATGTAAAATATATTTGAACTTCATGAAGCCTAAGTGAAAATTTTCTTAGTGATAGATAACTTGAAACAACTCCTCTCCCCAGTTAAATAGAGAAACAATTTTGTTTAAAAATATCCAGATCACTTAAAAACAGGACCTGGCATTGAGCATAAGTTCTCTGGGCCATAGGTTCTTTCTTTACATAAAAAGCAACATAGACTAGACCAATGTTGTCTAATAAAACTATAGTGTGAGAGGCCTCAAATATAAGCCAATTCATAGTTGTAAGTATTTTAATAACAACATAAAAATGAAGAGCAATGGGCATTCCAAGATGGCTGAATAGGAACAGCTCCAGTCTGCATCTCCTAGCATGATCGATGCAGAAGACGGGTGATTTCTGTGTTTCCAACTAAGGTACCTGGTTCATCTCACTGGGACTGGTTGGACAGTGGGTGCAGCCCACAGAGGGTGAGCCAAAGCAGGGTGGGTCATCTCCTCACCTGGGAAGTGCAAGGGGTTGGGGGATTTCCCTTTCCTAGCCAAGGGAAGCCGTGACAGACTACGTGGAAAAATGGAACACTCTTGCCCAAATACTGTGCTTTTCCCAAGGTCTTAAAAACCAGCAGACAAGGTGATTCTCTCCCGTGCCTGGTTCAGCAGGTCACACGCCTACGGAGACTTGCTTCCTGCTAGCACAGTAGTCTGAGATGGCTCTGCGAGGCTGCAGCCTGGCTGGGGGGAGGGGCGTCACCATTGCTGAGGCTTGAGTAGGTAAACAAAGTGGCCAGGGAAGCTCCAAATGGGCAGAGCCCACCACAGCTCCACAAGGCCTACTGCCTCTAGACTCCACCTCAGTGGACAGGGCACAGCTGAACAAAAGGCAGCAGACAATTTCTGCAGACTTAAATGTCCCTGTCTGACAGCTCTGAAGAGAGTGGTGGTTCTCCCAACGTGGCATTTGAGCTCTGAGAATGGACAGACTGCCTCCTTAAGTGGGTCCCTGACCCCCATGTAACTGGGAGATACCTCCAAGTAGGGCCTGACAGATACCTCATATAGGTGGCTGTTCCTCTGGGATGAAGCTTCCAGAGGAAGGATCAGGCAGCAATATTTGCTGTTCTGCAATATTCTCTGTTCTGCAGCCTCCACTGGTGATACCCAGGCAAATGTGATATGGAGTGAAACTCCAGCAAACTCCAACTGACCTGCAGCTGAGGGACCTGACCATTAGAAGGAAAACTAACAAACAGAAAGAAATAGCATCAACATCAACAAAAAGGTAATCTACACCAAACCCCATCTCTAGGTCACCAACATCAAATACCAAAGGTAGATAAAACCACAAAGATGGGGAGAAACCGGAGCCAAAAAGCTGAAAATTCTAAAAATCAGAGTGCCTCTTCTCCTCCAAAGGATTGCAGCTCCTCACCAGCAACGGACCAAAGCAGGACAGAGAATGACTTTGACAGGTTGACAGAAGTAGGCTGCAGAAGGTTGGTAATAACAAATTTCTCCAAGCTAAAGAAGGATGCTGAACCCATCGCAAGGAAGCTAAAAATCTTGAAAAAATATAAGACGAATGACTAGCTAGAATAAACAGCATAGAGAAGACCTTAAATGACCTGATGGAGCTGAAAACCATGGCATGAGAACTACATGACGCATGCATAAACTTCAATAGCTGATTCAATCAGATGGAAGAAAGGGTATCAGTGATTGAAGATCAAATTAAGGAAATAAAGCAAGAAGACAAGGTTAGAGAAGAAGGAGTAAAAAGAAATGAACATAGTCCAAGAACTATGGGACTATGTAAAAAGACCAAATCTACGTTTGATTGGTGTACCTGAAAATGAGGGGGAGAATGGAAACAAGTTGGAAAACATTCTGCAGGATATTATCCTGGAGAACGTCCCCAACCTAGCAAGGCAGGCCGACATTCAAATTCAGGAAATACAGTGAACACCACAAATACACTCCTCAAGAAGAATAACCCCAAGACACATAATTGTCAGATTTGCCAAGGTTGAAATGAAGGAAAAAGTGTTAAGGGCAGACAGAGAGAAAGGTCAAGTTACCCAAAAAGGGAAGCCCATCAGACTAACAGCAGATCTCTCAGCAGAAACCCTACAAGCCAGAAGAGAGTGGGGGCCAATATTCAACATTCTTAAAGAAAAGAATTTTCAACCCAGAATTTCATATCCAGCCAAACTAAGCTTCATAAGTGAAGGAGAAGAAAAATCTTTTACAGAGAAGCAAATGCTGAGAGATATTGTCACCACTAGGCCTGCCTTACAAGAGCTCCTGCAGGAAGCACTAAACATGGAAAGAAACAACCGGTATGAGCCACTGCAAAAATGTGCCAAATTGTAAAGACCATCGATGCTATGAAGAAACTGCATCAATTAATGGGCAAAATAAACCAGCTAACATCATAATGACAGAATCAAATTCACACATAATAATATTAACCTTAAATGTAAATGGGCTAAATGCCGCCATTAAATGATACAGATTGCCAAATTGGATAGAGTCAAGACCCATCAGTGTGCTGTATGCAGGAAACCCATCTCACATGCAGAGACACACATAGGCTCAAAATAAAGGGATGGAGGAAGATCTACCAAGCAAATGAAAAACAAAAAAAACCAGGGGTTACAATCCTATTCTATGATAAAACAGACATTAAACCAACAAAGATCAAAAGAGACAAAGAAGGCCATTACATAATGGTAAAGGGATCAATTCAACAAGAAGAGCTAACTATCCTAAATATATATGCACCCAATACAGGAGCACCCAGTTTCATAAAACAAGTCCTTAGAGACCTACAAACAGACTTAGACTCCCACACAATAATAATGGGAGACTTTAACACCTAACTGTCAATATTAGACAGATCAACAAGACAGAAGGTTAACAAGGATATCCAGGACCTGAACTCAGCTCTGAAACAAGCAGACCTAATAGACATCTACAGAACTCTTTACCCGAAATCAACAGAATACACAGTCTTCTCAGCAACACATCGCACTTATTCTAAAATTGACCACATAATTGGAAGTAAATCACTCCTCAGCAAATGTAAAAGAACAGAAATCACAAAAAACTGTCTCTCAGACCACAATACAATCAAATTAGGACTCAGGATTAAGAAACTCACTCAAAACTGCTCAACTACATGGAAACTGAACAACTTGCTCTTGAATCACTACTGGGTAAATACTGAAATGAAGACAGAAATAAAGATGTTCTTTGAAACCAATGAGAACAACGACACAATGTACCAGAATATCTGGGACACATTTAAAGCAGTGTGTAGAGGGAAATTGATAGCACTAAATGCCCACAAGAGAAAGCAGGAAAGATCTAAAACTGACACCCTAACATCACAATTAAAAGAACTAGAGAAGCAAGAGCAAACACATTCAAAAGCTAGCAGAAGGCAAGAAATAACTAAAATCAGAGCAGAACTGAAGGAGATAGAGACACAAAAAGACCCTTCAAAAAAATCAATGAATGCAGGAGCCAGTTTTTTTGAAAAGATCGACAAAATTGATAGACTGCTAGGAAGACTAATAAAGGAGAAAAGAGAGAAGAATCAAATAGATGCAATAAAAAATGATAAAGGGGATATCACCACCGATCCCACAGAAATACAAACTACCATCAGAGAATACTATAAACACCTCTACACAAATAAACTAGAAAATCTAGAAGAAATGGATAAATTCCTCGACACATACACGCTCCCAAGACTAAACCAGGAAGAAGTTGAATCTCTGAATAGACCAATAACATGCTCTGAAATTGAGGCAATAATTAAAAGCCTACCAGTCGTCTGTCCAGGACCAGATGGATTCACAGCTGAATTCTACCAGAGGTACAAAGAGGAGCTGGTACCATTCCTTCTGAAACTATTCCAATCAATAGAAAAAGAGGGAATCCTCCCTAACTCATTTTATGAGGCCAACATCATCCTGATACCAAAGCCTGGCAGAGACACAACAAAAAAAGAGAATTTTAGACCAATATCCCTGATGAACATCGATGCAAAAATCCTCAATAAAATACTGGCAAACTGAATCCAGCAGCACATCAAAAAGCTTATCCACCAGGATCAAGTTGGCTTCATCCCTGGGATGCAAGGCTGGTTCAATATATGCAATAAATGTAATCCATCACATGAACAGAACCAAGGACAAAAACCACATGATTATCTCAATAGATGCAGAAAAGACCTTTATCGAAATTCAACAGCCCTTCATGCTAAAAACTCTCAGTAAACTAGGTATTGATGGAACATATCTCAAAATAATAAGAGCTATTTATGATAAACCCACAGCCAATATCATACTGAATGGGCAAAAACTGGAAGCATTCCCTTCAAAAACCGACATAAGACAGGGATGCCCTCTCTCACCACTCCTATTCAATATAGTGTTGGAAGTTCTGGCCAGGGCAAAAACTGGAAGCATTCTCTTCAAAAACCGACATAAGACAGGGATGCCCTCTCTCACCACTCCTATTCAACATAGTGTTGGAGTTCTGGCCAGGGCAATCAGGCAAGAGAAAGAAATAAAGGGTATTCAATTAGGAAATGAGGAAGTCAAATTGGCCCTGTTTGCAGATGACATGATTGTATGTTTAGAAAACCCTATCGTCTCAGCCCAAAATCTCCTTAAGCTGATAAGCAACTTCAGCAAAGTCTCAGGATACAAAATCAATGTGCAAAAATCACAGCATTCTTATACACCATAAACAGACAAACAGAGAGCCAAATCATGAGTGAACTCCCATTCACAATTGCTACAAAGAGAATAAAATACCTAGGAATCCAACTTACGAGAGATGCAAGGGACCTCTTCAAGGAAAACTACAAACCACTGCTCAATGAAATAAAAGAGGACACAAACAAATGGAGAAACATTCCATGCTGATGGACAGGAATAATCGATATCGTGAAAATGGCCATACTGCCCAAAGTAATATATAGATTCAATGCCATCCCTATCAAACTTCCAATGACTTTCTTCACAGAATTGGAAAAAACTACTTTAAAGTTCATATGGAACCAAAAAAGAGCCTGCATTGCCAAGACAACCCTAAGCAAAAAGAACAAAGCTGGAGGCATCACGCTACCTGACTTCAAACTATACTACAAGGCTACAGTAACCTAAATGCATGGTACTGGTACCAAAACAGATATATGATCAATGGAACAGAACAGAGGCCTCCGAAATAACATCACACATCTACAACCATCTGATTTTTGACAAAACTGACAAAAACAAGAAATGGGGAAAGGATTCCCTATTTAATAAATTGTGCTGGGAAAGCTGGCTAGCCATATGTAGAAAGCTGAACCTGGATCCCTTCCTTACACCTTATACAAAAATTAATTCAAGATGGATTAAAGACATAAATGTTAGACCTAAAACCATAAAAACCCTAGAAGAAAACCTAGGCATTACCATTCGGGACATAGGCATGGGCAAGGACTTCATGACTAAAACACCAAAAGCAATGGCAACAAAAGCCAAAATAGACAAATGGGATCTAATTAAACTAAAGAGCTTCTGCATGGCAAAAGAAACTATTATCAGAGTGAACAGGCAACCTACAGAATGGGAGAAAATTTTTGCAATATACCCACCTGACAAAGGGCTAATACCCAGAATCTACAAAGAACTCAAACAAATTTACAAGAAAAAAAACAAACAGCCACATCAAAAAGTGGGCAAAGGATATGAACAGACACTTCTTGAAAGAAGACATCTATGCAGCCAACAGACACATGAAAAACTGCTCATCATCACTGGTAATCAGAGAAATGCAAATCAAAACTACAATGAGATACCATCTTATGCCAGTTAGAATGGCAATCATTAAAAAGTCAGGAAACAACAGGTGCTGGAGAGGATGTGGAGAAATAGGAATGCTTTTACACTGTTGGTGGGAGTGTAAATTAGTTCAACCATTGTGGAAGACAGTGTGGTGATTCCTCAAGGATCTAGAACTAGAGTTACCATTTGACCCAGCAATCCCATTACTGGATATATACCCAAAGGATTATAAATCATGCTGCTATAAAGACATATGCACATGTATGTTTATTGCAGCACTATTCACAATAGCAAAGACTTGGAACCAACCCAAATGTCCAACAACGATAGACTGGATTAAGAAAACCTGTCACATATAGATCATGGAATACTATGCAGCCATAAAAAAGGATAAGTTCATGTCCTTTGCAGGGACATGGATGAAGCTGGAAACCATCATTCTCAGCAAACTATCACAAGGACAGAAAACCAAACGCCGCATGTTCTCACTCATAGGTGGGAATTGAACAATGAGATCACTTGGACACACGGTGGGGAACATCATGCACCGAGGCCTGTAGGGGGGTGGGGGGCTGGGGGAGAAATAGCATTAGGAGAACTACCTAATGTAAATGATGAGTTGGTAAGTGCAGCAAAGCAACATGGCACATGTATACCTATGTGTCAAAACTGCACATTGTGCACATGTACCCTAGAACTTAAAGTATAATAAAATAAAAAATAAATAAAAATAAATAAAGGGCCAGATAGTAAAAAACATTAAATAAGTACATGATTGATATTTAAAAGAGTTTTCAAAAAGGAATGTAAGAAATAAAGCAAGTCTGCAATGAGGCAAAGAAAACAGTTCAGAACTTCTTACTGCCTTCATGTGTATTTGAGGGTCAGAGGAGTGCACCCACATTTTGTTTCTTCTGTTTTACATTTGTTTTTGCTTTTATTTTTGTTTTCACCAATCATATATTAGTCCTGAATTTAAAATAAGAGCAATAATAACGTTTCAATAGATATCTTTATGCTTAAAATAAAATGTTAACAGTTTAAGAGTTTCAAGATACAGTAAGTAAAACAAAACAAAATGTCCTTCAATGGGTGAATAAATAAACAGCAGAATATCCACAGGGAATATTGCTCAGTTAAAAAAAAAAAAAAGGATTGACAGACATTGATACATGAAGCAACTCAAGGGCAGTATGCTGAGTAAAAGAAGTTAGTCTCCAAAGGTTACAAACTACATGATTTCATGTTTAGGACATTCTCAGAAAGACAAAACCATAGTGAGGGAGAACAAACCAGTGATTGCTGTGTGACTGGAGGGAGATGTTCAGGGAGATGAAACTTTTCTGTATGCCGATTATATAAAAATTATTGAGCTATTTTGCTTTCTCTTTTGGTACTAAGTCTTCAAAACCATGAGTGTGTTTCACACTCACATAATTGTGATTATTAATATTAGATGTCAACTTGATTGGATTGAAGGATGCCTAGATAGCTGTAAGTATTATTTCTGGGTATGTCTGTGAGGGTGTTGCCAGAGGAGATTAACATTTGAGTCAGTGGACTGGAGAGGAAGACCCACCCTCAATGTGGATGGGCACCATCCAGCACCCATTAGAACAAAGCAGGCAGAAGAAGGTGGGAGAAGCTGGCTTGCTGAGTCTTCTGGCTTTCATCTTTCTCCCATGCTAGATGCTCCCATCTGTTCCTCTTTCCCTTGAACATCAGATTCCAGGTTTTTCAGCCTTTGGACTCTTGCACTTACACCAGTGGGTGGCTAGGGGCTCTTGGGCCTTCAGCCATGGAATGAAGGCTGCACTGTCAGTTTCCCTACTTTTAGACTGTTGGACTTAGACTGAGCCCCTTCTGGCTTCTTTTATCCTCAGCTTGCGTATGGCCTATTGTGGGACTTTAACTTGTGATCATGTGAGCCCATTCTCCTTAATAAACTTCCTTTCATATATACATATATCCTATAATTTCTGTCCTTCTGGAGAACCCTAATACAAGCATGTCTTAATTTCTACTAGCCACATTCAAGGGGCTAGAAGCTACCATACTGGACAGGCCAGGGCTAGGTGATCTCTAAAAATATTTCCTTGTCTGTCTATGCTATTAGCTACCTATTAAGACATTTGTTTTCAGATTTTATCAAATATTATTTTTCTTAAGCACATGGGTTTGCCATGTTGTGAGAGATACATGTCTGATTTAAGTGGCTACAAAATGAAGAAAATTCATTTAAATTTCTTGGCTACTGCTGAGTGGCAATATGGTCATATCTGTCCAGGAATCCATTCTGACGCTAAGTGACAAATGCCCCTTTGTTATTCTATTTCAAACCGAATACATTAGCACATGATTATATTTAGATTAACGTTCTGACAAATTCTAGTAATACATGTGTCATAAAAGATTTAAATCATTAGATGTCCCCAAATTGTAACCTATATCAATTCCTATCAAGAATACATTCTTTTCTGGAAGCATATTCCTGTTACTCCTTTCATGTGATAAAATTCTGTTCAGTTTTGGTGACACATACCATCCATCACATAGTAATAAATCAAATATATAACCAAGCCAACAATTTCTGCTTTCCACAAGGTTAAAACAGGAACTATTTAGTTATATCATCAATTAACCAAAAGCAACATTTGTTCAATTGATTTTCTATGAATCAACTTCATTTTTAGGAACACTTTTAGATTCACTAAAAAATTGAGCGTATAGTACAAAGAATTCCTACATTACCTCTCTTTCCTCTGACATACACAGAGTTTATTATTAACACATTACATTAGTGTAGTATATTTGTTAAAATTAATGAAACAATATCAATACATAATTATTTATTAAGAGAATATTTATTAAGAAGTCTATAGTTTATTAAGATTCTCTTTGTTTTTATCTAATGCCCTTTTTCTGTTCTGGGGTCGCATCCAGTATACCATATTACATTTAGTTATCTGGACTCCTTAGGCTCCTCTTGACTGTAACAGTTTTTCATACCTTATTTACTTTTGATTACTTTGAAAGTTTTGATTAGTATAGGTCACGCATTTTTTAGAATGTCTCCAAATGGAGATTTGTCTCATGGGTAAATTAGCGTTATGGGTTTTAAAGAGCTAGATCACAGAGGCAAAGTACTATTTTAATCACATCATATCCAGGGTGTATACTATCAACGTGATTTATAACTGTTAGTATTGACCTTGATCACCTGACTGAAGTAGTGTGTGCCAGGTTTCTCCACTGTAAATTTACTGTCTCCTCCCCACTTCCATACTTTACTCTTTAGAAGGAAGTCACTCTGCACAGCTCATACTTAACAGTGGAGAGTTTTGCTCTCCCTCCTTTTGGATGAAGTATTTACATAATTTATTTGGAATTCTTATGCATGGTTGATTATTGTCCTCCATTTATTAATTTATTCGATTTTTTATTCAAATCAGTCTGGACTTGCAGATGTTAATTTTATACTTAGAATTAAAATCCAGCACTATTTTGCTGCTTAAATTGTCCATCTTTGTCCACTAGGAGTTCTTTCAGTTGATTCTTGTGCTTTTTTGACATACTGCCATCAATGTATTCTGTTCTTGCTGTTGCTGTTATTGTTGCTTTGTGAGGGCTTCCTTACCTAATGCAACCACAACATGCTCCAGGCTCATCTTTTATATTTCCTGCACCTGAACCAGCCATTTCTCCAAGCAACACTGGTTCCTTTCATTGGAGAATAATAATAGAAATCAAGATCTGGATCTGGGTGTTGCATATACTCATTACTACTCCAGTGCTATTTCTTTTAGACGCTTACAGTTGGCAAAACAAAGAAATAGATGTGTGTATAATGACCTGTGTATATACACATGTCCATAAATATCTCTACATGAAACCATCTATATCTATATTAAGGTGAACATGAGTTTTTATTGTTGTCTCCAAACAATTACCATATGGATCTTGTTGTTGTCTCTTATTGTTGTCTCTAAACAATTACCATATGGATCAATCTCACCTCCTCACCATGCCAATCCACAAATTCCCACTCCAGAAGTGGAAAACCTGGCTGCCACCATGAGCTATTCATTTGCTTCCTTGCTTAAGGAATATTTATATATCAGAATCAGAATTGTTACCCCATATCCGTATGGGAAACGAATTTATTGACTACAGCACAGTACTTAGATGCAGTTTCTTTAGCCTAGTCTTACAGATTCCATTCATTTCTAAAGTTAACTTAGGCCAGCAACTCCTTGGTGAGGCTATTTGATTCATGGAGGTTTGAAGGGAAGCATAAAACAACAAAGTTTTATTCTGTTACATTTCTGGAGGTCCAATATATAAAGTGAATGTGTTATCTGGGCTACATACCTTCTGGAGTCTTCAGAGGGAAGTCTGTTTTCTTGCCTTTTTCAGCTTCCAGAGGTTGTCTGTATCCTTTGGTCCATCTTCAATAACTCCTTCTCATCACCCCTTCACGTGGCCTTTTCTTCACATCATGACAACTTCTGTCATCCCATCTCTCTCCCCATTCACTCTCTTGTCTCCTTCTTATAAGGACAAGTGTGATGACCTTTAAGGTGTCGCTATTTTTAAATTATCTCTTTTTTTTTCAATTTTTATAGGTGGCTAATACGTATAACAAAAATGGATCATATTCAACATTGTTAAGTGTATGGTTCACTGGCATTAAATTCATGATGTTGTGCAAACATTACCACCATCTATCCCCATAACTCTTTTTATCTTGTAAAACTGAACCTCTATACCTATTAAAGATTAACTATCCATTCTCTCCTCCCACCAGCCTCTGGTAACCACCATTCTACTTTCTGTCTTTATAATTTTGACTACTCAAAGTACCTAATATAAATAGAATCATACATCATTTGTCTTTTCTGTGATTGGATTACTTCATTTAACATTGTCTCCTCAAAGTCATCCATGTTATAGCATATGAAAGTCCTTCTTTTTAAGGTTGAATAATATTTCATTGTATGCATATATTATGTTTTCTTATTCATCCATCCATCCATCAGTGGGCACTGGGGTTGCTTTCACGTTTTAACTATGGCAAATAATACACTTTGAACATGGGTGTAAACATTATCTCTTTGATACCTTGTTTTCAATATTTCGTGTATGTACCCAGAAGTGAAATTTCTGGATCATATGGAAATTATATTTCTAATTTTTTAAGGACCCATCATACTGTTTGCCACAGCAGCTATACTGTTTTATACTTCTTTTTTGTTTTTTAAAAAATAAATTTTATTGTGTATATTTGAGGTTTACAACATGATGATACGAGATACGCATAGATAGTAAAATGGTTACAATAGTTATGCAGATTAATGTCTGTCCTCTCACATGTTTTTTGGTGATAAGAGCAGCTAAAATCTACTCGTTTAACAAAAATTGTTAATACAATTTTATTAATTTCAGTCCTCATGTTGTACATATCTCTAGACTTGTCTATCATACATGTCTGCCATATTGTATCCTTTGACCTACATCACCCCATTTCCTCTCCCCACTCCCACCTGTGATAACCACTGTTTCATTTTCTGTGTATTTGAGCTTTTAAAAAAATAGATTCCACAATATGTAAAACCATGCAATATTTCTTTTTCTATGTCTGGCTAATTTCACTTAGCAAGCATAATGTCCTCCAAGTCCATCCATGTGGTGGCAAATGGCAGAGTCTCTTTTTTTAAGGCTGAATAATCTTTCATTATGTACATATACCACATTTTCTTTTTTTATTATTATTATACTTTAAATTTTAGGGTACATGTGCACAATGTGCAGGTTTGTTATATATGTATCCATGTGCCAGGTTGGTGTGCTGCACCCATTAACTCATCATTTAGCATTAGGTATATCTCCTAATGCTGTCCCTCCCCCCTCCCCCCATCCCACAACAGTCCCCGGAGTGTGATGTTCCCCTTCCTGTGTCCATGTGTTCTCATTGTTCAATTCCCACCTATGAGTGAGAAAATGCGGTGTTTGGTTTTTTGTCCTTGCAATAGTTTACTGAGAATGATGGTTTCCAGTTTCATCCATGTCCCTACAAAGGACATGAACTCATCATTTTTGATGGCTGCATAGTATTCCATGGTGTATATTTGCCACATTTTCTTAATCCAGTTTATCGTTGTTGGACATTTGGGTTGGTTCCAAGTCTTTGCTATTGTGCATAGTGCCTCAATAAACATACATGTGCATGTGTCTTTATAGCAGCATGATTTATAGTCCTTTGGGTATATACCCAGTAATGGGATGGCTGAGTCAAATGGTATTTCTAGTTCTAGATCCCTGAGGAATCGCCACACTGACTTCCACAATGGTTGAACTAGTTTACAGTCCCACCAACAGTGTAAAAGTGTTCCTATTTCTCCACATCCTCTCCAGCACTTGTTTCCTGACTTTTTAATGATTGCCATTCCAACTGGTGTGAGATGGTATCTCATTGTGGTTTTGATTTGCATTTCTCTGATGGCCAGTGATGATGAGCATTTTTTTCATACGTTTTTTGGCTGCATAAATGTCTTCTTTTGAGAAGTGTCTGTTCATGTCCTTTGCCCACTTTTTGATGGGGTTGTTTGTTTTTTTTCTTGTAAATTTGTTTGAGTTCATTGTAGATTCTGGATATTAGCCCTTTGTCAGATGAGTAGGTTGTGAACATTTTCTCCCATTTTGTAGGTTGCCTGTTCACTCTGATGGTAGTTTCTTTTGCTGTGCAGAAGCTCTTTAGTTTAATTAGATCCCATTTGTCAATTTTGGCTTTTGTTGCCATTGCTTTTGGTGTTTTAGACATGAAGCCCTTGCCCATGCCTATGTCCTGAATGGTATTGCCGAGGTTTTCTTCTAGGGTTTTTATGGTTTTAGGTCTAACATGTAAGTCTTTAATCCATCTTGAATTAATTTTTGTATAAGGTATAAGGAAGGGATCCAGTTTCAGCTTTCTACATATGGCTAGCCAGGTTTCCCAGCACCATTTATTAAATAGTGAATTCTTTTCCCATTGCTTGTTTTTGTCAGGTTTATCAAAGATCAGATAGTTGTAGATATGTGGCATTATTTCTGAGGGCTCTGTTATCTTCCATTGATCTAGGTCTCTGTTGTGGTACCAGTACCATGCTGTTTTGGTTACTGTAGCCTTGTAGAAAAGATCAACAAAATTGATAGACCGCTAGCAAGACTAATAAAAAAGAAAAGAGAGAAGAATCAAATAGACACAATAAAAAATGATAAAGGGGATATCACCACCGATCCACAGAAATACAATCTACCGTCAGAGAATACTACAAACACCTCTATGCAAATAAACTAGAAAATCAAGAAGAAATGGATAAATTCCTCGACACATACACCCTCCCAAGACTAAACCAGGAAGAAGTTGAATCTCTGAATAGACCAATAACAGGCTCTGAAATTGTGGCAATAATCAATAGCTTACCAACCAAAAAGAGTCCAGGACCTGATGGATTCACAGCCGAATTCTACCAGAGGTATAAGGAGGAACTGGTACCATTCCTTCTGAAACTATTCCAATCGATAGAAAAAGAGGGAATCCTCCCTAACACATTTTATGCGGTCAGCATCGTCCTGATACCAAAGCCTGGCAGAGACACAACCAAGGACAATTTCTGACCAATCCTTGATGAACATTGATGCAAAAATCCTCAATAAAATACTGGCAAACCGAATCCAGCAGCATATCAAAAAGCTTATCCAGCATGATCAAGTGGGCTTCATCCCCGGGATGCAAGGCTGGTTCAACATATGCAAATCAATAAATGTAATCCAGCATATAAACAGAACCAAAGACAAAAACCACATGATTATCTCAATAGATGCAGAAAAGGCCTTTGACAAAATTCAACAACCCTTCATGCTAAAAACTGTCAATAAATTAGGTATTGATGAGATGTATCTCAAAATAATAAGAGCTATCTATGACAAACCCACAGCCAATATCATACTGAATGGGCAAAAACTGGAAGCATTCATTTTGAAAACTGGCACAAGACAGGGATGCCCTCTCTCACCACTCCTATTCAACATAGTGCTGGAAGTTCTGGCCAGGGCAATTAGGCAGGGGAAGGAAATAAAGGGTATTCAATTAGGAAAAGAGGAAGTCAAATTGTCCCTGTTTGCAGATGACATGATTGTATATCTAGAAAACCCCATTGTCTCAGCCCAAAATCTCCTTAAGCTGATAAGCAACTTCAGCAAAGTCTCAGGATACAAAATCAATGTACAAAAATCACAAGCATTCTTATAGACCAGTAACAGACAAACAGAGAGCCAAATCATGAGTGAACTCCCATTCACAATCACTTCAAAGAGAATAAAATACCTAGGAATCCAACTTACAAGGGATGTGAAGGACCTCTTCAAGGAGAACTACAAACCACTGCTCAATGAAATAAAAGAGGATACAAACAAATGGAAGAACATTCCATGCTCATGGGTTGGAAGAATCAATATCGTGAAAATGGCCATACTGCCCAAAGTAATTTATAGATTCAATGCCATCCCCATCAAGCTATCAATGACTTTCTTCACAGAATTGGAAAAAACTACTGTAAAGTTCATATGGAACCAAAAGAGAGCCCACATCGCCAAGTCAATCCTAAGCCAAAAGAACAAAGCTGGAGGCGTCATGCTACCTGACTTCAAACTATACTACAAGGCTACAGTAACCAAAACAGCATGGTACTGTTTTATACTTCTATAAACAATATAGAAGGGTTCCAATTTCCCTACATTCTAACCAACACTTATTATTTTTTTCTTTTTATAGTGTTGCTATCCTATTGTGTGTAAGGTGGTATCTCATAGTTTTGATTTGAATGTCCCTAATGATTAATTATGCTAAGCATCTTTAATTTTTATTTAGGTTCTGGGGTACATGTGCAGGTTTGTTAATATAGGTAAACTGGGTCTTACAGGGATTTGGTGCACAGATTATTTTGCCACTCAGGTAATAAGCATGGGATCCAATAGTTATTTATTCTGATCCTCTCTCTCCTCCCACCATCCATCCTCAAGTAGCTCCCAATGTCAGTTGTTCGCCTCCTAGTATCCATGTGTTCTTGTTGTTTAGCTCACTTGCAAGTGAGAACATGCAGTATTTGGTTTTCAGTTCCTGTATTACTTTGCTTAGGATAAAGGCCTCCAGCTTCACACATGTTGATGCAAAGGACATTATCTTATTCTTTTGTATGGCTGCATAGTATTCCATGGTGTACATGTACCACATTTTCTTTATCCAGTCAACCATTGGTGGGCATTGAGGTTGATTTAACGTCTTTGCTATTGTGAATAGTGCTGCAATGAATATACACATGCATGTGTTTTTATGGTAGAACAATTTACATTCTTGTGAGGATATGCCTAATAATGTGATTTCTGGATCTAATGGCAATTCTGTTTTAGTTATTTGAGAAATTGACACAACTGCTTTTCACAATGGCTGAATTACGCTCCCACTAGTAGTGTATAAGTGTTCCTTTTTCTCTGCAACTTCACCAGCATCTTTTATTTTTTTGAATTTTACATAATAGCCATTCTTGGCCAGGAACAGTGGCTCAGGCCTCTAATCCCAGCATACTGGGAGGCTGAAGATGGGGTTGCAGTGAACCGTGATTATGACACTGCACTCCAGCTGTATCAAACAAAAGAAAAAAATTAAATAGCCATTCTGACTGGGGTGAGATGGTATCTCACTGAGTTTTTTATTTGCATTTCTCTAACGATTAGTGACATTGAGCATATTCTCATATACTAGTTGGTCACATGGATATCTTCTTTTGAAAAGTATCTGTTCACATCCTTTGCCTATTTTTTAATGGGGTTGTTTGGTTTTTGCTTGTGAATTTGTTTAACTTCCTTATAGATACTGGATATTAAACCTTTGTCAGATACGTAGTTTGCAAATATTTTCTTCCATTCTGTAGGTTGTCTGTTTACTCTGTTGATGGTTTCTTTTGCACTGTAGACGCTATTTAGTTTAATTAGAATTGTCAATTTTTGTTTCTGTTTCAATTGCTTTTGGCATCTTTGGTCATGAAATCTTTGCCTGGTCCTATGTCCAGATTGCTATTGCCTAGGTTATCTTTCAGGATTTTTATAGTTTTGGGTTTTACATTGAAGTCTTTGATCAATTTTGATTTGATTTTTGTGTGTGGTGTAAAGCAGGGGTCTAGTTTCAATCTTTTGCATATGGCTAGCCAGCTATCCCAGTACCATTAACTGAATAGAGTTCACTCCCCATTGCTTCTTTTTGCTGGGCTTGTCAATGATCACATAGTTTTAGGTGTGTGACATTATTTCTGGGCTCTCTATTCCATGCCATTTGTCTATTTGTCTGTTTGTGTACTAGTACCATGCTGTTTTGGTTATGGGAGCCCTGTAGTATAGTTTGAAGTCAGGTAATGTGATAACTCCAGCTTTGTACTTTTTGCTGAGGATTGCCTTAGCTATTTGAGCTCTTTTATGGCTTCATATAAATTATAAAATAGTTTTATCTAGTCATGTGAAGAATATCATTGGTAGTTTGATAGGAATGGCATTTTAATCTACTAATTGCTTTGGGCAGTATGGCCATTTTAATAATACTGATTCTTCCTATCCATGAGCATCTTTTTGTGTGTGTATGGGCCATTCATATACGTTCTTTGGGTAAATCTCTATTCAAGTTCTTTGCCTTTTTTTGAATCAGATTGATTTTGTTGTTGAGTTTTAGGACTTCTCTATATTTTCTGGATATAAGTCCCTTATATATATAAGTTGCAAACATTTTCTCCCATTCTGTGGGTTTCCTTTTTATTCTGTTGATAGTGTCTTTGTATACACAATTTTAAAACATATTCCTGAAATCAAATTTGTCTATTTTTTGTTGTTGTTGTCTGTGCCTTTGATGTTCTATCCAATACATCATTCCCAAATACAATGCCATGAAGCATTTTCACTAAGATTTTTTTTTTCTTTGAGTTGTATAATTTAAGAATTATATTTAGGTCTTTCATCCACTTGAGTGAATTTTTGCATATGGTGTTAGGTAAGGGTTCGACCTTATTATTTTGTGTGTGGATATCCAGTTATCCAAGCATTTGTTGAAGACTGCCATTTTCCCTTCTCAAGAATGGTCTTGACACCCTTCTCAAAAACGATTTGACTATATATGTGAAGGATTGTTTCTGGGATCTCTGTTCTGTTCCATCAATCTAGATGCTAAAACCACACTGTTATGGATTACTATGGGTTTGTAGTAAGTTTTAAATTGGAAAGTGTGAGTCCCTCCACTTTGTTTTTGTTTTTGTTTTGTTTTGTTTTGTTTTTTTCAAATTGTCTTGGCTATTTGAGCTCACTTGAAATTCCATATTAATTTTAGGAAAAGTTTGAGAAGTATTGGTGTTAGTTTTTCCTTAAATAGTTGGTAGAATTCACTCACAAAGCTATCAGACCCGGAGATTTTCTTCGTGGGGAGATTTTTTTGATTCCCAGGGCTTTTCTTTTTTGGGAGACATTTTGCTTACAGACTCAATATCCTTACTACTTACAGGTCTATTCAGATATTCTATTTCTTTATGATTTAGTCTTGGAGGTTTTGTGTTTGTAAGAATTTGTTCATCTAGATTATCTAAATTGTTATTGTACAATTATTCTTAATATCTTTCATAATCCTTTTTATTTCCCAAGAATTGTTCACCATGTCTCCACTTTTATTTCTGACTTTAGTAATTGAGTCTTCTCTCTTTTTGTTTGTCCATCTACCTAGAAGTTTATCAATTCTGGTGATCTTTTGAAAAAACCAAGTTTGGTTTTATTGATTTTCTGTATAATTTTTCTAGTCTCTATTACTTTTCTGTTTAAGTTATATGTGCTCTAATCTTCATTATTTCCTTCCTTCTTCTATCTTTGGGCTTAGTTTGTTTTTATTCTACTATCTTAGTTTGTAAGTTAGGTTGCTGATTTGAATTTTTCTAATTTTTTAATATAAGTATTTATAGCTATAAATTTCCTCCTTAGCACATAATTTTTGGTATATTGTGTTTTCATTTTCATTCATCTTTAAGTATTTTCTAATTTCCCTTGTGATTTCTTGTTCTGATTCATTTATTGTCTAGGAATGGTTGTTTATTTCCCACAATTTTGTAAGTTTTCCATTTTTACACCTGTTACTGATTTCTAATTTCACTCTTTTGTAGTCAGAGAAAATAACTTTGTATGACATCTATAAAAAATCTATTGAGACTTAATTTGTGGTAAAATATGTATGTTTTATTCTGGAAAATGTCCCATATGCACATAAAAAGAATGTCTATGTTGTGTTGTTTGGTAGAGTGTTCTTCTGTATATGTCTGTTACATCTAGTTGGTTTATTGTGTCATCTTTATTTCCTTCCTTATCTTTTGTCTTGTTCTAATCATTATTGAGAATGAGGTGTTGAAGTCTGCAACCGTTATGGTAAAACTATTCTCTCTTTAAATCTGTTCATTTTTGCTTCATATATTTTGATTGTCTGTTCTTGTGTATGTAGACGTTTATATCTTCTTGTTGTATTGAACATATTTTCTCAATATGTGGCACCCTTCTTGTCTCATGTGACACTTTTAAATTTAAAGTCTGTTTTTTCTAACAGTAATATAGTAATGTTTTCTGTGTTTTGGTTTGTATTTGCATGGCATATCTTTTTTCATTATTTCACTTTCAGTCTATTTGTGCCTTTGAATCTCAGTGGGTCTCTGGTAGACAACACAGATTTGGATCAATTGTTTTGTTCATTCTGCCAATCTCTGTCCTTTAATTGGAGAAATTATTTACATTTAAGGCAATAAATGATAAGGAGTGACATTTCTGTCATTTTGCTATTTCTTTTCTATATGCCCTCACTTTCTGCATTAATATCTTCCTTTGGGTTTATCTGATATTTTATCGTGGCAAATTTTATTTTTCTAGATACTCTATAGCTATTTTATTTGTGGTTACCATGGGGATTACATTTAACATCTTATACTTTTAACACCGTAATTTGAATTTATACCTGTTTAACTTTAATAACTTTAATAACATATAGAGATTCTGTTCTTTTGAGAACTCTGTCCTCACCCCTTTGAGCCGTTGATTTTACCATTACAATTTTACACACTGGAGCCCAAACACTAATAATACTTTAAACAAATTTGTCTTATAAATTATGAGGAAAATAAAATGTGGATTTACTAACCAAAGTTAATCCTAGCTTTAAACTAATAATTTTAAAGTGTTTGATTATGTAATTTAGTCATGTAGAAAACAAGAAGTGGCATTGTAAACCATTGTTACAATGGTAGTAATTTTTATGATTGTGGACATGTTTACCTTCAGTGACATTGTTATATCTTCTTATGGCTTTGAGTTATTATCTAGTGTCCCTTAATTTAACCCTACAAGACTCCCTCAAGGCCTATTTCATGTATAAAAGATTTAGTGCTAATTAATTCCTTCAGCTTTTACTTGTCTTAGAATGTCTTAATAGCTCCCTCACTTTTTTAACTTTTATTTTAGGTTCAGGGGTACATGTGCAGGTTTGCTATGTAGGTAAACTCGTGTCATGGGGGTTTGTTGTACAAATTATTTTGTCACCCAGGTATTAAACCTAGTACTCATCAGTTATTTTTCCTGATCCTCTCCCTCCTTTCCCGCTCCACCCCCTGGTAGTCTCCCACGTCTGTTATTCTCCTCTATGTGTCCATGTGTTCTCATCAATTAGCTCCCACTTGTAATTGAGAACATGCAGTATTTGGTTTTCTGTTCCTGTGTGAGTTTGCTAAGGATAATGACCTCCAGTCGATTCCATGTTCCTGCAAAAGACGTGACCTCATTCTTTTTTATGATTGCATAGTACTCCATGGTGCATATGTACTATGTTTTCTTTACCAGTCTACCTAACATTGATGGCCATTTAGGTTGACTCCGTGTCTTTACTATTATGGATAACTTATATGTGCATGTGTCTTTATGATAGAACAATTTATATTCATTTGAATATATACCAAGTAATGAAATTGCTCGGTCAAATGACACTTCTGCTTTTAGCTCTTTGAGGAAGTACCACACTGCTTTCCACAATAGTTGAACTAGTTTACACACCCGCCAACAGTGTATAAGTTTCCCTTTTTCTAAGGAACCTTGCCAGCATCTTTTATTTTTTGACTTTTTAATAATAGTCATTCTGAGTGATGTGAGATGGTATCTCATTGTGGTTTTGATTTGCATTTCTCTAATGATCAGTGACACTGAATGTTTTTTCTTATGCTTGTTGGCTGCAAATATGTATTATTTTGAGAAGCGGTCATGTACTTTGTCCACATTTTAATGGGGTTTTTTGCCTTTTACTTGTAGATTTAAGTTCCTTATAGATGTTGGATATTAGACCTTTGTCAGATGCACAGTTTGCAAAAATTTTCTCCCATTCTGTTGGTTATTGGTTTACTCTGTTGATAGTTTCTCTTGCTGTGCGGAAGCTCTTAAGTTTAATTAGATCTCATTTGTCAGTTTTTGATTTTGTTGCAATTGCTTTTGGTGTCTTTGTCATACAATCTTTTCCCATTCCTATGTCCAGAATGGTATTGCCTAGGTTGTATTCCAGGGTTTTGGGGGTTTTACATTTAAGTATTTAATCCATCTTGAGTTGATTTTTGTATATGGTTTAAGAAAGGGGAACAGTTTGAATCTTCTGCATATGGCTAGCCAGTTATCCAAGTACCATTATTTGAATAGAGGGTCCTTTCTTCACTGCTTTTTTTCTTTTTTGTCAGCTTTATCAAAGATCAGATGGTTGTAAGAGTGGCATTATTTATGGGTCCTCTATTATGTTCTGTTGATCTATGTGTCTGTGTACCAGTACCATGCTTTTTTGGTTACTGTAGTCCTGTAGTATAGTTGGAAGCCAGGTAGTGTGATGTCTCTGGCTTTGTTCCTTTTGCTTAGAATTGCCTTGGTTATTTGGGCTCTTTTTTAGTTCCAGATGAATTTTAAAATAGTTTTTTCTAGTTCTGTGAAGAGTATCATTGATAGTTTGATAGGAATAGCATAGAATCTATAAATTACTTTGGGTGGTATGGTCATTTTAATGATGTTGATTCTTTTTATTCATCAACTTGGAATGATTTTTCATTTGTTTATGTCATCTCTGATGTCTTTGAGCAGTGTTTTGTAATTCTTCTTGTAGAGATCTTTCACATTCCTGGTTAGCTGTATTCCTAGTTATTTTATTCTTAAGGGCGAAGTTGTAAATGGGAATGTGTTTATGATTTGGCTCTTGGTTTGATGTTTGTTGGTGTTTAGAAATACTAGTGACATTTTAATGTTGGTTTTGTAGCCTAAAATTTTGATGAAGTTGTTTATCAGCTTAAGGAGCTGTTGGGCCAAGACTATGGGGTTTTCTAGGTATAGAATCATATCATCTGCATACAGGGATAGTTCGACTTCCTCTCTTCCTACTTGGATGCCGTTTCTTTCTTTCTGTTGCCTGATTTCTCTGGCCAGGACTTCCAATACTATGGTGAATAGGAGTGGTAGAGAGGGCATCCTCATCTTGTGCTGATTTTCAAAGCAAATGCTTCCAACTTTTACCCAGTCAGTATGATGTTGGCTGTGGGTTCGTCATAGATGACTCTTATTGTTTTATGTTTCTTCAATTACTAGTTTATTAAGGGTTTTTAACATGAAGCAGTATTGCATTTTTTGAAAGACTTTTCTACATCTATTGAAATAATCATGCGGTTTTTGTCTTTAGTTCTGTTTATGTGATTCATCATGTTTATTGATTTGCTTCCCTTGAACCAACCTTGCAGCCCAGAGATAAAGCCCACTTGATCATGATGGATAAGCTTTTTGATGAGCTGCTGGAATTGGTTTGTTAGTATTTTGTTGAGGATTTTTGCATCAATGTTCATGAAGGGTATTGACCTGAAATTTTCTTTTTTGTTGTATTTCTGTGAGATTTTGGTATCAAGATGATGCTGGCTTTGTAGAATGAGTTAGGCAAGATTCCCTCCTCAATTTTTTGAAATAGTTTCAGCAGAAATGATACCAGCTCTTTTTTGTACATCTGGTAGAATTTGGCTGTGAATCCATGTGGTCCTGAGAATTGTTTTGGTTGGTAGTCTATTTATAACTGATTCAATTTCAGAGCTTGTTATTGGTCTGTTCAGGTAGTCAATTTATTCTTGGTTCAGTCTTAGCAGAGTGCATATATCCAAGAATTTATCCATTTCTTCTAGATTTTCTAGTTTGTGTGCATAGAGGCATTCACAATATTTTCTGGTGGTTATTTGTATTTCTGTGGGGTCCGTGGTAAAATCACCTTTGTCATTTCTAATTTTATTTATTTAGATCTTCTTTCTTCTTTATTAGTCTAGCTAGCAGTCGATTTTATATTTCTGAAAAAACCAACTCTCAAATTCATTGATCTTTTGAATGTTTGTTTCTTAATTTCCTTCAGTTCAGCTCTGATTTTAGTTATTTCTTGTCTTCTGCTAGTTTTGGGGTTGGTTTGCTGTTGATTCTCTAGTTTTTTTAGTTTTGATGTTAGGTTGTTAAATTGAAATCTTTCTAACTTTTTGATGTGGGCATTTAGTGCTATAAATTTCTTTCTTAACATTGCCTTAGTTATGTCTCAGAAATTCTGGTATGTTGCATCTTTGTTCCCATTAGTTTCAAAGAACTTCTTGATTTCTGCCTTAATTTCATTATTTACCCCAAAGTCATTCAGGAGCAGATTATTCAATTTCCATGTAATTGTATGGTTTTGAGTGAATTTCTTAGTCTTGATTTCTAATTTGATTTTTTTTTTTTTTTTTTTTTTTTTTTCTTTTTTTCTTTTTTTTTTTTATTATACTTTAGGGTTTTAGGGTACATGTGCACAATGTGCAGTTTTGTTACATATGTATCCATGTGCCATGTTGATTTCCTGTTGTGGTCTGAGAGAGTAGTTGTTATAATTTCAGTTCTTTTGCATTTGCTGAGGGGTGTTTTATGTCTGATTATGTAGTCAGTTCTAGATTATGTACCATGTGGCAATCAAAGAATATATATTCCTTTGTTTTGGGGTGGAGAGTTCTGTAGATGTCTGTCAGGTTTATTTAATTCAGTGCTGATTTTAGATCCTGGATATCTTTGTTAATTTTCTACCTCAATGAGCTGTCTAATACTGTCAGTGAGGTGTTGGAATCTCCCACTATTATTGTGTGGGAGTCTAAGTCCCTTTGTAGGTCCCTAAGAACTTGCTTTATGAATCAGGGTGCTCTTGTATTTAGTGCATATATATTTTGGATAGTTAGCTCTTCTTGTTGAATTGAACCCTTTACCATTATGTAATTCCCTTCTTTGTTCTTTTTGATGTTTGTTGGCTTAAATTCTGTTTTGTCTGAAATTAGGATTGCAATGCCTGCTTTTTTCTGTTTTCTGTTTGCTTGGTAGATTTTTCTCTATCCCTTAATTTTGAACCTTTGTGTGTCATTGCCTGTGAGATGGGTCTCTTGAAGAGACTGTACACTGGGTCTTGCTTCTTAATCTAGCTTGCCACCGTGTGTCTTTAATTGGGAAATTTAGCCCATTTACATCCAAGATGAGTATTGAGATGTGTGGATTTGATCTTGTCATCATGATGTTAGCTGGTTATTATGTAGACTTTTTTTGGTTGCTTTATAGTGTCACTGGTCTGTGTACTTCAGTGGGTTTTTGTAGTGGATGGTAATGATGTTTCCGTTCCATATTTAGTTCTTTCTTCGGGAGTTGTAAGGCAGGTTTTGTGGTAACAGGCTCCCTCAGTATTTGCTTGTGTGAAAAGAACCTTATTTCTCCTTCACGTATGAAGCTTAGTTTGGCCAGATACGAAATTCTGGGTTTGAATTTCTTTTCTGTAAGAATGCTGGCTTCAATCTCTTCTGGCTTATAGGGTTTCTGCTGAGAGGTCTACTGTTAGCATGATGGGTTTCTCTTTGTAAGTGACCTGAGCTTTCTCTCTAGCTGCCACTAATATTTATTCTTTCAGTTTGAACTTGGAGATTCTTATGATTATGTGTCTTGGGGATGATCTTCTTGTGAAGAATCTTATTGGAGTTCTCTGCATTTCCTGAATATAAGTATTTGCCTCTCTGGCTAAGTTGTAAAATTCTTATGAATGATATCCTGAAATATGCTTTCCAAGTTGATTCCATTCTCCCCAACACTTTCAGCAACACCAGTCAGTCTTAGATTTCGTCTCCCTACATAATCTCATAGTTTTCTGAAGTTTTGTTTGTTCCTTTTTATTCTTTTTTCTCTATTCTTCTCCAACTGTCTTATTTCAGAAAGCCAGTCTTAAAACTCTGAGGTTCTTTCTTCAGCATGGTCTATTTTGCTCATTACTTGATAATACTTGCAATTGCATTATGAAATTCTTGTAGTGTGTCTTCCAGGTCTATTGGGTTGGTTACGTACTTTTCTCTACTGGCCATTTTTTCTGTCAACTCATGCATCATTTTATTGTGATTCTTAGCTTCCTTGGATTGGGCTTCAGTGTACTACTGCCTGTCAATGATCTTCATTCCTACTCAATTCCAAACACTACTATCATTTCAGACATCTCAGCCTGATTGAGAACTCTTTGCGGGAGAGGTAGTGCAGTGATTTGGAGGAAAGAAGGCACTCTGCCTTTCTGAGTTAGAGTTCTTGTGCTTGTTCTTTCTCATCTTTGTAGGCTGGTGTTCCTTCAATCTTTGAAGTTTCTGTCCTTTGGATGGGTTTTTGTTTCTTTTATTTGTTGACTTTGAGGATTTGATTGTGGTATAAGGTGGGTTCAGTTGATTGGCTTTATTTCTGGAAGATTTTAGGGGAGCAAGGCTCAGCTTCCAACACCTGGACTGTGCGTTCAAACTCTAGGGGACTTGTGAGTCTGACTTTCCTCTCTAGCTCCTCAAGGTTAGAAACCAACTACACTGGCTGGGTAGTGGGGGAAGCCATGGTGCCCTTGGACCACTGGTCTCTAAACATCAATGGGAGGTGCCAAAGCATTTTGTAGGGCTATGGCAGCAGGATCCATTCTTGTTCACATGTGCCAGTGGCAGAGGTAGCATGGTGAGGTGCACATTCATTGACTGCAGCAGGGTGCTAATGGGTGCCAAAGTTCCTGCCTCTGTATGGCATTCATAGCATACATAGCCTCAATATGGCATTCATGGGGGAGACAGCATAACTGGAGGAGGGCATCCCTTATTTGTGACTGTGTTTGTGGGTCCACTGGTGGTGGTGTTAGCAGGGGGGTGGGACATTGATGGGGGTGGGACATTGGTGGGCACAGGTCTGTGTGCACCCTCTGTGGCTGCTCAGAGCAGGCAGGGGTGGTTCCACTGTTATCCACACTAGTTTCACTATAATGGCAGTGTTGTTGCAGGAGCACAGCATTGGTGGGGGTGAGGCTGGCAGGCTCTGTGTTCACAAAGGCTCCAACTGCAATGGCAGTAGGGTAGGGGAAGTGGGATGGAGTGCATTCCATCAGCAGCAGAGGCATGGCAGAGTGCACACACACACACGTGCTAGCAGGACAGGGAATGCAAAAATCTACCTGCATACGTGTGCACTGGCAAAATGATGTGGAGGGTGGCTGCGGTCCCAAGGGAAGCTTGCAGTGTATTTCCCAAACTTTCAAAGGACATTTTTGCCAGATATGGAATTCTTGTTTGACAGATTTTTTTTTTCTTTGACTGCTTTGAATGTATATTTTCCCCAGCTCCTGGCCTCGAATATTTCTGGATGAAAAATCTGTTCATATTATTTTTGAGGACCCCTTGTATGTGATGAGCCGCTTATTTCTGATTGTTTTCAAGATTTTTTCTTTGTCTTTGTCTTTAAAAAGTTTGATTTTAATGTATCTTGGTGTGAGTTTCTTTGAGTTCCATTTAATTGGAGTTCATTGAGATTCTTAGATATTTATATTCATGTCTTTCATCAAATGTGTGAAGTTTTCAGCCATTTGTTCTTCAAATATTCTCTGTCATCCTTTCTCTTATTCTTCTGGGATTGCCACAGTGCATAGGTTGTCCTGTTTGATATTGTCCTACAGATAGGTCCCTTAGTCTCTTTTTACTCTTCTCCTACCTTTATTCTTTTTGTTCCTCAGACTCAATCATTTCCATTGTCCTATCTTCAATTTTGCTAATTTTAATGTATAATATACAACATATAATTTATAGTTTATAGTTTATATAACAAAGTTATAGTTTATAACTTATAGTTTAGAGTTTAACATAGTTACTATATAATTTTTTATATGTATTCATCATTTACATTTTATAGAAACTCAAAAAATCATATAGTACTATATGAGACATATTAATTCTACTTTATATTTTTTATAAAATCTTGTCATGCTGATGTCTTATCTCTTATTTTATAACTACAAATGCCATGTGAATAACTGCCTAGTGAACTCTTGCTGACTGAATATGACAGCACAGATGTAGAAAATGAAAAGATCTGACACCCTAAAATCTTGAATTATTATGTAGACTCTTCTACTGATTTTCTGTCTTTGGATGAGAATATTTCTCTGGGTTCTAGTTTGTCATCTGTAAATTTGAGTATTGGAATACATGATTTATATGATCTCTTCCATTTATGAACACTCATGACTAGTATTTCTTTATTCTAAATGGCAATTTTGTTGAAGAAACTGGAATAACATGAAAAAGAGTCAGACTGTTAGAATGCTAAAGTAAGGCTGTTTCCATGTCTACTGGAGGCAAGCATTTATAAATCTATGTATTTTCATAGATCACCAATCCCTAGATGGGTAGAATGTAGAGATAGAAAACGGCTGCTAGGAGCAGATACAAAGAAGTAAATATAAGCCTTGTTCATGTTGAGGAGAATCAATCCCAACCTCTGTTTTGTAGAGTCCTATTTTTTATGGCTTTTGTTTTAGTAAGAAATTTAGGGAAAACGTCACTGGGCCTCTAGTTAGAAAACCTGGCACAGTATCCTACTTTTGGCATCCATTTCCTGTGTGACTGTGTAAATCCTCACATTCCCTAGGTAGAAAATTCTCACCTTGACAATAAAAGTGCCAGATTCAATATTCTCAAGGGAAGCTTCAAAATTCAAAATTATTTAATTCTCTGTTTGGAGGCAAATGGGTCCTGGTAAATGTCAGAACTACTTAAAGATCATAGAGGCCACCTTTGGGCATAGAAAAAAATTGCTGTGTCCCTAACTCATCAACTGCCTAGGCATACTACAATTTCATAAATTATTTAAATTATATTTGTCTTAGCAGGGGTGGATATAGAGAATTTGCACAAAAATCATGCTAACATCTGTTATTGCAATATAAATATAAAATGAAAATACTGATTTTCTGGATACTTACATTTCCATTGTGATAGGACACTTTTCACTTAAAGAAATTCATTTTCTTCCTACCATATGATTAAAAACTCTTCCCAACCTACACAGATATGGTAGGTCTCATCTTTAAACCATAACTTTATATGAAAAAATTAATTTGGTCAAGTTCATGTTAATACTGACCAAGTTGTTCTACTTTATGTTTTTTCCCATTTCAGATATATTAATTTATGGCCTCTTGTACCTTCTCTGAAACTCCATTTCCTGAAACTATTGGGAGAAGCTAGTTACAATTTGAGCTCTTGAGAATCCCCAAGCTCTTGTCTTTGATGAGATATCTTCTATTTCCAAATACCTTATTGAAACATCTAAATACACATTTGCTTCAGTTTCTTATAAGGATTGTTAATCCATTATATTTCTCTACTGTTTAGCAAGATTATAGAGTGTTCTTCAATATAATATTTCATTTGAATCTCAGTAATTCTGTAGAGAAAGTGGGGATTATATATCTCTGTTTTGCATATGAGGAAAGCAGGGCCTACAGAAGTGTTGTAAAATTGTTCAGAGCTGCATAGCCTATGAGTGATGACCCAAAAATAAGCTGAAGTCTTTAGAAGCACTTAGGCAAAGCACAGAGACAATTGATTTGGAGAACAAACCAACCCCAACTGTAGTGTAACTGCAGAATTTGATGTCAGACTTTGGCAAGTTATATTTTGAGTTCCCCATCTTTGAATTTAGGAGGGGATAAAAAGGTGGAAGAATATGATGATGATATGATGAACACAGATACATACAGACCATCACATATGCACTTATAATTCTCAAAAAATTTAATACCGAATAATTGTAAGAAAATGTAGGAATTGATAGGGATACATCTAGGAGTGTAATGACCGCCTTTGAGAATCTCAGATGTATATTAAAGTGCTTACCTTTGAATATTGGTTCCCTTCCATTCTGGTAGAATATTCAATGCTGTTTTCCTGCCACACCTGATAAAGCCAATGTACCTACATTAAAATGAATAATTAATTTTCTTCTTCAACTTTTAAGTTCAGGAGTACAGGTGCAGGATGGGCAGGTTCATTATATAGGTAAACAAGTGCCATGGTGGTTTGCTGTACAGATCATCCCATCATCTAGGTAATAAGCCTCGCATCCATTAGCAATCCCTCCACCAACCTCCCTAGCATTCCCTGACAGGACCCAGTGTGTGTTGTTCCCTTCCCTGTGTCCAGTGTTCTCATCACTCCGCTCCCATTTATAAGTCAGAACATGTGATGTTTGGTTTTCTGTTCCTGCATTAGTTTGCTGAGGATAATGGTTTCCAAATCCATCCATGTCCCTGCAAAGGACATGATCTTGTTCCTTTTTGTGCCTGCATAGTATTCCATGGTGTATGATATGGTTTGGTTCTGTGTCCCCACCCAAATCTCATCTTGTAGTTCCCATAATTCCCACGTGTTGTGGGAGGGACCCAGCAGGAGATAACTGAATCATGGGGGCAGGTCTTTCCCGTGCTGTTTTTGTGATAGTGAATAAGTCTCACGAGATCTGATGTTTTTAAAAACGGGAGTTTCCCTGCTCAAGCTCTTTTTTTCTTGTCTGCTGCAATGTGAGACGTGCCTTTCATCTTCTGCCATAATTGTGAGGCCTCCTCAGCCATGTGGAAATGTGAGGCCAATAAACCTTTTTCTTTTGTAAATTGCTCAGTCTTGGGAATGTCTTTATCATTAGTGTGAAAATTGACTAATACAGTGTATATATAACACATTTTCTTTATCCAGCCTATCATTCATGGGGATTTAGGTTGATTCCATGTCTTTGCTACTACTGTGAATAGTGCTTCAATGAATGTATGCGTGTGTGTATCTTTATAATAGAATGATTTATATTCCTTTGAGTATGTACCCAGTAACGGGATTGCTGGGTCAAATGATATTTCTGCCTCTAGGTCTTTATGGAATTGCCACACTCTCTTCCACAATGGTTGAACTAATCTACATTTCTACCAATGATCTCACCATCATCTGTTATTTTTTGACTTTTTAATAATCACCATACTAACTGGTGTGAGATGGTATCTCATTGTGGTTTTGATTTACATTCATCTAATGATCAGTAATGTTGTGCTTTTTTCATGTGTTTATTGGCCACATGTATGTATTTTTTTGAGAAATGTCTGTTCATGTCCTTGCCCAGTTTTTGATGGGGTTGTTTTTTCTCGTAAATTTAAGTAAGTTCCTTGTAGAATCTGGATATAAGATTTTTGTCAGATGGATAGATTGCAGAAAATTTCCCCAAATCTGTAGGTTGTCTGTTCAGTCTGATGGTTTATTTTGCTCTGAAGAAGCTCTTTAGTTTAATTAAATACCATTTGTTAATTTTTGCTTTTGTTGCAATTGCTTTTGGTGATTTCATCATGAAATATTTGCTCATGCCTCTGTCCTGAATGGTATTGCCTAGATGTTCTTCTAGGGTTTTTATAGTTTTGAGTTTTATACTTAATTCTTTAATCCATTTTGAATTAATTTTTGTATATGGTGTAAGGATGGGGTCCAGTTTCAATTTTCTGGATATGGCTAACCAGTTCTCCCAGCACCACTTATTAAATAAGAAATCTTTTCACCATTACTGTTTTTTGTCAGGTTTGTCAAAGATGATTAGATAGTTGTAAGTGTGCAGTCTTATTTCTGAGTTCTCTCTTCTGTTCCATTGGTTTATGTGTCTGTTCTTGGACCAGTAGTATGCTGCTTTGGTTACTGTACTCTTGTATTATAGTTTGAAGTCAGGTAGCACGATGCCTTCAGCTTTGTTCTTTTTGCTTAGCACTTTCTTGCCCATTTGGGCTCTTTTTTGGTTTCAAATGAAATTTAAAGTATTTTTTCTAATTCTGTGAAAAATGCCAAAGGTAGTTTAATGAGAATATCATTGAATCCATAAATTACTTTGGGCAGTATGGCCATTTTCACAATATTGATTATTCCTATCCATGAGCATGGAAATGTTTCTCCATTTGTTTGTGTCCTCTCTCATTTATTTGAGCAGTGTTTTGTAGTTCTCCTTGAAGAGGTCCTTCACTTCCCATGTTAACTGTATTCCTAGGTACTCTATTCTTTTTGTAGCAATTGTGAATGGGAGTTCATTCATGATTTGGCTTCTGGCTTGCCTGTTGTTGGTATATATGAATGCTAGCAATTTTTGCACTTTGATTTTATATCCTGAGACTTTGCTGAAGTTGCTTCTCACCTTAATAAACTTCTGTGCTGAGACTATGGGGGTCTATAGGATCACGTCATCTGCAAACAAAGATAATTTGACTTTCTCTCTTCCTATTTGAATACCATTTATTTCTTTCTCTTGCCTGATTGCCCTGGTCAGAAGTTTCAATACTACGTTTAATAGGAGGTGTGAGAGACGGCATCATTGTCTTGTGCCAGTTTTCAAGGGAAATGCTTCCAGCTTTTGTCCATTCAGTATGATATTGACTGTAGATTTGTCATATATGGCTCTTATTATTTTGAGGTATGTTCCTTCAATACCTAGCTTATTGATAGTTTTTAATATGAAGGGATGTTGGATTTTATCCCAGGCCTTTTCTGCGTCTATTTGGATAATCATGTGGTTTTTGTCTTTAGTTCTTTTTCTGTGATGAATTACGTTTATTGGTTTGCAAATGTTGAAACAACCTTGCAACCTGAAAATGAAGCCAACTTGATTATGGTGGATAAGCTTTTTGATGTGCTGCTGGATTCAGTCTGCTAGTATTTTACTGAGGATTTTTGCATTCATGTTCAACAAGGATATTGGCCTGAAGTTTCCTTTGTTGTTGTATCTCTGCCAGGTTTTGGTGTCAGGATGATGCTGGCCTCAGAATGACTTAACGGGGAGTCACTCTCTTTCAATTGTTTGGAATAGTTTCAGTAGAAATAGTACCAGCTCCTCTTTGTACCTCTGGTAGAATTCAGCTGTGAATCTGTCTGGTCCTGAGCTTTTGTTGGTTGGTAGGCTATTTATTACTGCCTCAATTTCAGAACTCATTATTAATCTATTCAGGGATTCAGTTTCTCCCTAGTTCAGTCTTGAGAGGGTGTATGTGTCCAGAAATATATCAGTTTCTTCTAGATTTTCTAGTTTATGTGCATAGAGGTGTTTATAATATTCTCTGATGGTTGTTTAAATTCCTATGGGGTCAGTGGTAATATGCACCTTATCCTTTCTGATTGTATTTATTTGATTCTTCTCTTTTTCCTTCTTTTTAGTCTAGCTAGTGGTCTATTTTATTAATTTTTTCAAAAGAACAGCTCCTGGATTTGTTCATTTTCTGAAGGGTTTTGCATGTCTCTATTTCCTTTATTTCCACTCTGATTTTTTTTTCTTGTCTTCTTCTATCTTTGTGGTTTGTCTCCACTTGTTTCTCTAGTTCTTTTAGTTGAGATGTGAAGTTTCTAACTGTGATCTTTCTAGTTTTTGATGTGGGCATTTAGTGCTATAAATTTCCCTCTTAACCATGCCTTACAGCATCCCAGAGATGCCTCTTTCTATTCATTAGTTTCAACAAACTTTTTGATGTCTGCCTTAATTTCATTATTTACCCAAGAGTCATTCTGGAACAGGTTGTTCAATTTTCGTGTAGGTGTGCGGTTTTCAGTGAATTTCTTAATCTTGAGTTCTAATTTGTGCTGTGGTCTGAGAGACTGTTTGTTATGATTTAAGTTCTTTTGCATTCTCTGAGGAGTGTTTTACTCCCAATTATGCGATCAATTTTAAAGTGATGTGTGGTGGTAAGAATGTATATTCTATTGAATTTGGGTGGAGAATTCTGTAGATATCTATCAGGGCTACTTGATCCAGAGCTAAGTTTAGGTCCTACATATCTTTGTTAATTTTCTATCCCAATGATCTAATATTGTCAATGGGCCGTTAAAATTTCCCATTATTATTATGTGGGAGTCTAAGTCTCTTTGGAGGTCTCTAAGAACTTGTTTTATGAATCCAGGTGCTCTTGCATTGGATGCATATATATTTAGGATAGTTAGCTCTTCTTGTTGAATTGAATACTTTACCATTATGTAATGCCCTTGTCATTTTTTATCTTTGTTGGTTAAAATCTGTTTTGTCAGAAACTAGGATTGCAACCACTGCTTTTTTCTGTTTTGTATTTTCTTGCTATTCCTTTTCCTCCATCCTTTTATTTTGATCCTATGTGTGTCTTTGCATGTGAGATGGGTCTCTTAAAGACAGCATTACAATGGGTCTTGGCTCTTCATCCAGCTTTTCATTCTGTGTCTTTTAATTGGGTCATTTAGCCTGTTTACATTTAAGGTTAGTATTGTTATATGTGAATTTGATTCTATCATCATTTTGCTAGCTGGTTATTTTTCAGACTTGTTTGTGTGGTTCCTTCATAGTGTCACTGGTCTGTGTACTTCAGTGTGTTTTTGTAGTAGCTAGTAACGGTTTTTCCTTTCCATATTTAGTGCTTCCTTCAGGAGCTCTTGCAAGGCAGGCCTTATGGTGAAGAATTCCCTCAGCATTTGCTTGTCTCAAAAAAAAAATTCTCCTTACTTATAAAGTTTAGTTTGTCCAGATATGAAACTCTGGGTTGGAATTTCTTTTCTTTAAGAATGTTGAATATCAGCCCCAATCTCTTCTGGCTTGTAGGGTTTCTGCTGAGAGGTCCACTGTTAGTCTAATAGGTTTTCCTTTGTAAGTGACCTGGCCTTTCTCTCTGGCTGTCCTTAACATTTTTTCTTCCATTTCAACCTGTGAGAATCTAATGATTATGTGTCTATGGCTTGATCTTTTTGTGGAGTATCTTACTGGGTTTCTCTGTATTTCCTGAATTTGAATGTTGGCCTGCCTTGCTAGATTGGGGAAGTTATCATGAACGATACCCTGAAGTATGTTTGTTTTCCCACTTGGTTCCACTTTCCCTGCCTCTTTTTGGTACCCCAATCTGTCATAAGTTTAGTCTCTTTACATAATCCCATATTTCTCAGAGGTTTTGTTAATTTAATTCTTTTTTATCTAATCTTGTGAAAGATAGTTTTCAAGGTCTGAGATTCTTTCCTCCACATGGTCTATTCTACTATTGATACTTGTGAGTGCATTGTGAAGTTCTCTTGTGTTTTTTATCTCCATTAAATCAGTTATGTTTCTCTCTAAACTGGCCATTCTGGCTATCAGCTCCTTTATTGTTTTATCATTTTTTCCTTCTTAGCATTGGGTTACAACATGCTCCTTTAGTTCAGTGAATTTCGTTATTACCCACCTTTTGAAGCCTACTTCTGTCAATTCAGCCATCATCTCAGCCTCAGTCCAGTTCTGGGTCCTTGCTGTAGAGGTGTTGTAGTCATGTAGAGGAGAAGAGGTACTTTGGCTTTTTGAGTTTTCAGCATTTTTGTGTGTGATTCTTTCTCATCTTTGTGGGCTTACTACCTTTGACCTTTGAGGTTGCTGACCTTTGAATGGGGTTTCTGTGGGGTTTTTCTGTTGATGTTATTGTTGTTGTTTTCTGTTTGGTTGTTTTGAACAATCAGGCCACTCTACTGTAGGGCTGCTGTGGTTTGCTGGGGGTCCACTCCAGAACTCAGTTGCCTCAGTTTTTCCCGTACCTGGAGGTATCACCAGTGAAGGCTGTGAAATAGCAAAGATGGCAGCCAGTGTCTTTTCTGGAAGCTTGGTCTCAGGGGGGTACTGACCTATTGCCAGCCTGCATTAACCTGTAGGAGGTGGCTGGAGACCCTCTCACTCACTCAGGAGGAATGGGATCAGGGACCTGCCCAGAAAAGCAGTCTGGATGCTTTTTGGTAGAGCAGGTACTCTGCATTGGGGTGAACCCTTTCTCATCCAGACCACTTATGTTCTCCACAGCCTGCAGGCTGGAGCAGCTGACTCAACTGAACCACAGAGATGATGGCTACCCCTCCCTCTGGGAACTCAGACCCATCTCAGGAAGACCTCAGCCCACTGCTCTTGGCTCTCTGGGATTCCAAGCCAGTGGTTCTTAACTTGTGAGGTGACATGGAATTAGGGCCTGCAGAACAATACTGCTTGGCTCCCTGGATTAAGCTCTGTTCCTAGGTATAGGTATGGGTGGTTTTCATGCCTTGCTAGGAATCCCAGGGCTGGAGTATGTAAAACTCCCAGTCTCTGTGTGTGCCTGAGTGGCTGCTCTGCTGAGACTCCACACAACTCTGTTTATCAGACCCAAAGCCCTGGTGGGGATCACCTCATAGGGGATCTTTTGATCCATGGGTTGCAAAGATCCATGGAAGAGGTGTGGTTTCCTGGGCAGGGTTGTACAATCACTTACCGCTTCCCTTGCCTGGGGATGGGGGTTCCTTTGACTCTCTGCCATTCCAGGGTGGACCATGCTTCACCTCTGACTTTTCTTCCTTCTTTGTGGGTCAGGTTGTTTGCCTAGTCAGTCCCAATGCAAGAACCTGGATATTTCAGTCGAAGGTGCTGAATTCACTCACCCTTTTATATTCCTCTCTATGAGTGCTGCAGACCACAGCTGCTTCTAATTGGCCCTGTGGGTCAATGAATAATCTTAATAAAAAATAACACAAATCAGTTTCTAAGCAGAAGGTGGTCAATTATTAAAATGGTATTTCTATATGTTTTTAGTCCATTATTCTGTATCACTCCTTGTTATGTGATCTTTTTATTTTTTTTCCAGATAGCCAGTTAGACAAACTGCACTCACTTTTTCTTACCACAAAATCTGAGAAATAAAGTATGTATATTCTAGTGAATTTTTCTTATCTACCTGCATGTTAGATATGGAAGAACTACTTGACACCTTTCCATTTTTAGGAAATCACTCTGTAGTCCTTACAATTTACTGTGTATATCTATCATCTAGAGAGGCTGTTTAAAATTTAGAGGTACATGTACAGCCTACAGTTCAGAAATATTCTAGTGGGGTCTAGTGATCCGGTAGTGTAACAGAAACATAAGTAAGAAGCTTCATGTTTATCTAAATTCAGGTATTTATCTTTGTTCTACATCTACTCCAAGTCTTAGGTCAGTTTCAGTCATAATCTGTTTATCTCTGATGCTTAAGTCTAAGTAATGTGTTACCCAGCTTGTTATGCTGTATTCACATTGACATGGTGAAAACCACATGCATATGAATGAATCATTAGAGCTTTGTGGAAAACAATTTGAAATCGTCCTCTAACATGAGCTGTGTTTTTGAAAATAGTTTTGAAACCTTAACTTGTCACTACCAGGAAATGGGAAACCAGGTTGAGAGCCTTTGGTTTTAGTGAGAAACAGAAGGTTGTTAGAAATGGAATATTATCTCATTAAAATAATTGGATAACAGGGTGTCTTCTTTATGCGATGACAATATTATACTCACAGTATACTCACTTTGTGAATCTTGTTCATTTCAAAGTAAAAAATAATATATAACATTTTTAAAAATTCTGTTTAAATTGGATATTCTCTATACCTGAAAATTTCAGAAAGAAACACAAGGTCTAAATGATATGCTTCA